>NC_040084.1:42339624-42964624 GCF_003369695.1 Bos indicus x Bos taurus
TCGCTCACTGGATCTATCCAAGAAAAAAATTTCCAGTGTCCAACTAGAGAGCAATGGTTGGTATTCTCCTAAAGAATCTGTAATAACACAGACATTTTTTATTATGTGTAAAAACACCCAGTGTGATTGATTAGATTTACTTTAAAATCTTAAAAAATTTTATTTTATGGTTGGATTTCATTACATATTTTTTCAAAATGCCAACTCTTCTTAGGTTGAAATGCCAACTCTTCTTAGCATGAAAAAAATCATGCTCCTAGGATTTATAAGTTCCTCCACTCTCAGAGGTAGAAGATCAGTGATCTTTTTTCCATTTTAATGGGCATGCTTAAAATTTTGTACTTAATGCTTTTTACAGTTAAACTTAAGTGTATATGAATATATGTATGTATTGAGAAAAATTAAAAGGGGAAACAACTCTGTAAAATTTACATAAAGAATAATTGTTTCCTGTCCCTACTCTCCAGTGACAACAGTGTTTTCAGCTGTTGTTTCTGATA
The DNA here is from genome assembly GCF_003369695.1 of Bos indicus x Bos taurus. Taxonomy (NCBI): domain Eukaryota; kingdom Metazoa; phylum Chordata; class Mammalia; order Artiodactyla; family Bovidae; genus Bos; species Bos indicus x Bos taurus. The sequence continues at coordinate 42,340,125 of NC_040084.1, forward strand.
TTTGCCTAAATTTCTAATTAAACTGCATATAATACCCTTTCTTATTTTTTTATTTTAGATACAGTCTGTTGATCTCTTTTATCTGAAGATAAAGTTTTATCTTGAAGACCTCATCCCACCTTTTTCTCTTTCCATCCTCTCAATAAAGTTATGGCATAATATTTAGTGAAATCAATACTTAATGATAATATTGTTTTGAAAAACTATATATCATTTGAATTGAACCATGTAATGTACTACAGTTACATTTTCTTTGTCTTTCTCTGACTTAATAATTCTGTCTCTTTCTCTATTAAAAAAAAATTTTTTTTCTTGGTTTTCTAAGTACCTATCACAAATTTACCCACAAATGGTCTGCCAGCACTGATAGTACCTACTGGACATGGGAGACATGTATGGATGTTCTCGGGCTCTCTGAAGAAGGTGGGTGGGGAGGGAAATTGAGACTGGGAGTCAAGAACCCAGGATAAGCTCCAGAACAGCATTTGAATATACAAATCCCGATGTATGGAGGGACAAAGACCACTTGAGAGATTGGACATATATCACTGTAGGAGGGATGGCTCTGAGAAGTGTGGTGCTCCACAACTTCATAGCCCTGATCATATCCCCACTGAAAACGGAAGAGTATGTGATATTGTGGGGAAGACTGTGGTATTTGTATCCCAGCAACTCACCAAACATCCAGAGTTTAGCAAGGCAGACATAAAGAAATGGCTAACTTCAGGCAGATTTTTGAGTAAACCCTGGGATATGTATTCCTGATTAGCATTTCTGGGGGGAAGGAGTGGGAGCTTATATAATATAATGTGTATCATGCTTTGTTTTGTATGAATTGGTTGTACTAAAATACTGATTAACAGATGCCATCACCTGTTTGTGGAGTCACCACACTTATCTGGGCGATCAAAATTATTAGTGGGAGAGCTCCTCCCATCCCTGACTAAAGAGATGAATGATGTATGCTGTGGCCAGGGTGGTGCTTGGGAGGTCCAGAGACAGTGAGGGTGCCCCCTGTTGTTGGGAAGGCCTGGGTGGAAAGTCCCTAGGTCTTGTGATATGGTTAGAAGTTTCAGTTCAGTTCAGTTCAGTCGCTCAGTCGTGTCCAACTCTTTGTGACCCCATGGACTGCAGCATGCCAGGCCTCCCTGTCCATCACCAACTCCCGGAGTTTACCCAAACTTATGTCCATTGAGTCAGTGATGCCATCCAATCATCTCATTCTCTGTCGTCCCCTTCTCATCCCACCTTCAATCTTTCCAAGCATCAGGGTCTTTTCAAATGAGTCAGCTCTTCCCATCAAGTGGCCAAAGTATTGGAATTTCAGCTTCAACATCAGTCCTTCCAATGAACACTCAGGACTGATCTCCTTTAGGATGGACTGGTTGGATCTCCTTGCAGTCCTAGGGACCCTCAAGAGTCTTCTCCAACACCACAGTTCAAAAGCATCAATTCTTCGGTGCTCAGCTTTCTTTATAGTCCAAGTCTCACATCCAAACATGACCACTGGAAAAACCATACCTTGACTAGACAGACCTTTGTTGGTAAAGTAATGTCTCTGCTTTTTAATATGCTGTCTAGGTTGGTCATAACTTCCCTGCCAAGGAGTAAGTGTCTTTTAATTTCATGGCTACAGTCACCATCTGCAGTGATTTTGGAGCCCCCCAAAGTAAAGTCTGCCCCTGTTTCCACTGTTTCCCTATCTATATGCCATAAAGTGATGGGATTGGATGCCATGATCTTAGTTTTCTGTATGTTGAGCTTTAAGTCAACTTTTTCACTCTCCTCTTTCACTTTCATCAAGAGGCTCTTTAGTTCTTCTTCACTTTCTGCCATAAGGGTGGTGTCATCTGCATATCCGAGGTTATTGATATTTCTCCCAGTAATCTTGATTCTAGCTTGTGCTTCATCCAGCCCAGTGTTTCTCATGATGCTTAGAAGTTTAGCATCTGAAAATTGGACTTTACCCAAAGTGGTACCTGAAGTGCAGTTTTATCAGTTAAGATGTTGATGATGTGGCCTTTGGGTAGGTGAGGGATAAAACTGAGAATAAGGCAACAGGGCCCTCTGACCTACAGGATTCATTCTTGTGCCAGCTCCAGATCCATCTGTGTGCTTTAGAGTACTTCTCCTGCTAAAGTATTTTCAAATGAGAGAGCAACAATATTCCAATTGACATACTTTTCCAAACCAGAATGTTTTCTTAAAAGGATGTATAAATCTGCCTTAAGAAATTTATTCTCTGCTTCTAATATACATCTTAAAGCAGGGGAACAAAAATTGCTGCAATCAGATTTTACTTAAGATTATTCATGTCAGCAAAATGGTCTAGAAAGCTCCAAAACCCTTGTTTCCCCCAAAAGACATCCAAATACAACCAAAACCTGGCTATAATAAACTTGCAGGAGGGTTGAGGCCAGGAGGGGCATGTATCTCACTTCTGCGGACCCCTCAAGGGGCATCAGCCTGCCATGTTTCTCCTACACTGCCCCTAATTTCTTCTAGTTTCTTTTAGTTTTTTCTCTCTTATCTTGACAATATCCTTTGATCTTTCTATTTTCCATTTCTACTCTCATATTTTTAATTCCAAAGATCCTCTTTTATCCTTTTAATGTCTTTTTTTTTTTTCTTTAAATAACAACCCATTCTTATGTTAGTGATGCAGTATGCCATGTCATCCAGGACATTAATGGTAGTTAAAAAAAATTTTTTTTTCCTCCCTGAATTTTGCCTGTTTTCTCCAGAAATCATTTCTTATTGTTTGTTGGTTTTGGTCTCTGCCTTTTATGTTCAAGACCCAAATTTAGTGAAGTTCTTATTTATTTTGGCCACACCACATAGCGTGTGGGATCTTAGTTCCCAGACCACAGATGAAACCCATACCCTCTGCAGTGGAAGTGTGGAATCTGAACCACTGGACCGCCAGGGAGTTCCCTGCTGCTGCTGCTGCTGCTGCTAAGTTGCTTCAGTTGTGTCCAACTCTGTGTGACCCCAGAGACGGCAGCCCACCTGGCTCCCCCATCCCTGGGATTCTCTAGGCAAGAACACTGGAGTGGGTTGCCATTTCCTTCTCCAGTGCATGAAAGTGAAAAGTCAAAGTGAAGTCGCTCAGTCGTGTCCCACTCTTCGCGATCCCATGGACTGCAGCCTACCAGGCTCCTCCGTCCATGGAGTTTTCCAGGCAAGAGTACTGGAGTGGGGTGCCATTGCCTTCTCCGAGGGAGTTCCCTAGTGGTCCTTAAAATGTGACTGGAAGCTTTCTGTGTATGGGCAGCCTTGTCACTGGTGGGGGTCTTGCTGGGCCTTTCACGTGAACCCCACCTGTCCAGGTGTGTAGATCTTTTCTCCCTACGATATCCTGCCTGGGGGTCTAAGTCTCACTGCAAACAGTCTGATGGCTGAGTAGGGTGGGCTCTGCGGGTCCCACTGTTAAGGATACGAGTTTTCCTGGATCTGGTTTTGGTTACAGCATCTCCGCCCTCAGCTGCATTGTGTTGAGGGGCCGTCACCAGCAGCATGAGAGGGGGAAGGGGTCTGGTCTTCTTGTTCTTAGTCCCCCCTCACTTCCACTTTTGGAGATTCCCGAAGTCTCTAGTTTCAGAGGCTTTCATGGTGTGAAGTGTGTGCTTCATGGGATCCCTAACTTCAGAATAAACATTCAGATTTTAGGAGTCCCCACCAGATCAGTTTCCTCCTGTCCATTGGCCCAACTGCTTTGCAGATTCTACAGTTTTGTTACTTTTATCTCCTTTTCCTCCTGTTTCTCAAGTGTGTTTGTGTCATTTGGATTCCCTTTTCCTTACTGTAACTATTCATTCATTCATCCATTCATTCTAGGCACTATTCTAACATCTTGACTTTATATCAGTTCTAACTCATTTAATCCTCACAACAGTAGTACTATCTCCCATTTTACAGATGAGGGAAGTTAAATAAAGCACAGAGCGGTTGAGTTTCTTGCTAAGAGTACAGATGTGGTCAAGCCAGAATTCTTGCTCTAAGCCACTGAGCATCACATGAAAGTTACATGTTTCTTGTTAAAATTTATTTTCATTTTAGTTTTTGCTATTCCCATCTCTTTTAGTGTTCATATGAATATAACTCCCACAAAGCAGGAGAAGATGGGCATCCCTCACTCGGGAGTCCCCCAGACTCTCTGGGTTTTGTACTAGTTCAGGATTGTTCCTGGTTTCAATCACTGGAAGGTCAGTAAAGGACCATTCCCTGATGGTGCTGCCATGTCCTGTCACTGCCGAAAGCCAGTAGTTCCTGCATCCCCACAGTATCCCTGAGTTCTCGCCTGGCTGTTTTCCCAAGGCTTGCCTACAGCCCCCATCCTCCCATCCATTACCTGCAGGCAAGGCCTGGCTTTTATCTCCCATTCCACAACAGACACACACAGCCGAGGGACAAACTTCACAGCTAGGCTAAGGTAATCTTAATAGTTCTCAACACTTTCCTCAGACTGTGAGTTTTTCAATCTTGAATATCTCATCTGGCAAGTTGCAATTCCAGGCAACCCTTTCCCTCCAGAAAATCCCACCTCATTACTAAAGGATGCAATACGGCTAATTATACACCTAATCTACATGGATCTAGCCCCTTTGCCTGCTGATTGCCTTTCCGTCCCTTAAATTCAGGATTTTCACATCCAGGGAAGTCCACAGAGTCCCACCACTTTGGCTTAACAGTTACCTACTTCTCCAGGCTTAATAGTTGCTAAATCCCTTTGGTATTGGCCCCTGGCTTCTCATGTGCTATCTTGGTTTCACCTGCATCAACCCAAGATACAAAACTCAGCCTCATCACCAGTTTCTACAAGAACTTCAGCCACATCAAGCACGTCACAATTTCTGTGGTCTTTCCTGGAGATCGTGTCTGAGAGTGCTGTAGGGCTGACGGCCACATGTACAGCGTACACCATCCTATTGTCTCTTCACCCCCGGCCCCTGCTCTTCTCTTCTCCTACCTCTCCGCCTCCCTACCTTCTACTACTCAGTCACTTCTTGCTAGTTATGGTCCTTTAGCACACATTGCAGAACATTGCAATTATTCAGTTGTGCAGCTGCCCTCCCCAGGCAGCTACTGTGCCTGGAAGAAAGCAGAATCCATCCCCCACCTTCTCCAAAGGTGGACTTAAGCCAATCAGCATATACTAGTGGCTGTCATTGGTTCAGGGATGGGGCATGGACCAGTTCCAGCCAATGAGATGAGAAGATTCTCTAGGAAAGAAACTTCTTAGCTCCTCTGTGGGAGGTACCTTGAGAAGCTCTCTCTTATGTTGAATGTAAATGGGGAAATATGTAGCCTGGAAACAAGTGGAAGCCATACTGGGATGCTGAAAGCCAGGCATGGGATGATTCACACCAGCTCTTTGGTTGTATTGGGCTTCCCTTGTGGCTCAGCTGGTAAAGAATCTGCCCGCAATGTGGGATACCTGGGTTCGATCCCTGGGTTGGGAAGATCCCTGGAGAAGGGAAAGGCTACTCACTCCAGTATTCTGGCCTAGAGAATTCCATACAGTCCTTGGGGTTACAAAGAGTCAGACATGACTGAGCAACTTTCACTTTCACTTTTGGTTATATCACTGAGTTGGGTCAGCGTCACTGAAAACTCACTGGACTCCCTGCCAATGAATGGTCTTTATTTTAAAGCCAATCTTGAGGTGGGTTTTTTTTTTGTTTGTTTTTGTTTTTGTTTTTTCTGTTAATGTAACTTAACCTCTCTCTTCCTTCTTATTTGCCCCAGACTCAAGTTTTCTGGGTTCAGCTTCTAACACAAGTGGGCTTGTCAAAGAAATGGCTCATGGTAAAGCTGATTATCCTTATAGAGAACTCATCAACTATTTGCTTCTTATTCACCAACCAACTGTTTTTAAATCTAAAGACAGTGAAAAAGTTTAGGCTGCATTATCTCATTCAAGTTCTGTTTCAAGGACAATGTTTGTATTCTTGCCCTTCGGTGACTAAAGGTCCCATCTTGGAGATCTTCCCTCAAGTAAAGGGAGATGAAGCTTCAGATGATCAATGACTTTATTCCAGAAACTGAAACTTCTGGCAACCCACAACAGGCTATTCTCTAAGCGACATTTTAAAAATGTAGTTTCTCTTAGCTGGGCCCCCTGCTATGTCCTTCCTACTTTATACACACACACACCCCTTTCTGTAGAAATTGGGTCTAGAAGCAGTAACTGTTATCAGCTAAATTGCATATATTCCTTTTTTTTTTTAATTGAAGTATAGTTGATTTACAATGTTATGTTAGTTTCAGGTGTACAGCACGGTGATACAGTTGTGTGTGTGTGTGTGTGTGTGTGTGTGTGTGTGTATACATATGTATATAAATTCTTTTTCAGATTGTTTTTCCTTATAGTTTATTATAAAATATTGAGTATAGTTCCCTGTGTTATACAATAGGTCCCTGTGGTTTCAGTTCAGTTCAGCTCAGTTCAGTCACTCAGTCATGTCCAACTCTTTGTGACCCCATGAACTGCAGCACGCCAGGCCTCCCTGTCCATCATCTATTCCCGGAGTCCACCCAAACCCATGTCCATCGAGTTGGTGATGCCATCCAACCATCTCATCCTCTGTTGTCCCCTTCTCCTCCTGTCCTCAATCTTTCCCAGCATCAGGTCTTTTCAAATGAGTCAGCTCTTCCCATCAGGTGGCCAAAGTATTGGAGTTTCAGTTTCAACATCAGTCCTTCCAATGAACACCCAGGGCTGATCTCCTTTAGGATGGACTGGTTGGATCTCCTTGCAGTCCAAGGGACTCTCAAGAGTCTTCTCCAACACCACAGTTCAAAAGCATCAATTCTTTGGTGCTCAGCTTTCTTCACAGTCCAGCTCTCACATCCATACATGACCACTGGAAAAACCAGGGGCTTGACTAGACAGCTTGTTGATAAAGTAACATCTCTGCTTTTTAATATGCTGTCTAGGTTGGTCATAACTTTCCTTCCAAGGAGTAAGCGTCTTTTAATTTCAGGGCTGCAAGCACCATCTGCAGTGATTTTGGAGCCCCCCAAAATAAAGTCTGCTACTGTTTCTACTGTTTCCCCATCTATTTCCCATGAAGTGATGGGACCGGATGCCATGATCTTAGTTTTCTGAAAAAGCCAACTTTTTCACTCTCCTCTTTCACTTTCATCAAGAGGCGCTTTAGTTCCTCTTCACTTTCTGCCATAAGGGTGGTATCATCTGCATATCTGAGGTTATTGATATTTCTCCTGGCAATCTTGATTCCAGCTTGTGCTTCCTCCAGCCCAGCGTTTCTCATGATGTACTCTGCATAGAAGTTAAATAAGCAGGGTGACAATATACAGCCTTGACGGACTCCTTTTCCTATTTGGAACCAGTCTGATGTTCCATGTCCAGTTCTAACTGTTGCTTCTTTTCCTGCATATAGGTTTCTCAAGAGGCAGGTCAGGTGGTCTGGTATTCCCATCTCTTGAAGAATTTTCCACAGTTTATTGTGATCCACACAGTCAAAGGCTTTGGCATAGTCAAGAAAGCAGAAATAGATGTTTTTCTGGAACTCTCTTGCTTTTTCAATGATCCAGTGGATGTTGGCAATTTGATCTCTGGTTTCTCTGCCTTTTCTAAAACCAGCTTGAACATCTGGAATTTCATGGTTCACATATTGCTGAAGCCTGGCTTGGGTGACTTATCTATTTTGTATATAATAATGTGTACGTGTTAATCTCAAACTCCTAATTTATCCTTCCTCCTGCCTTTTCCTCTTTGGTAACCATAAATTTGTTTTCTATGTCTGTGGGTCTATTTATGTTTTGTGAGTTCATTTGTATCTTTTTTTTTTTTTTAGATTCTACATATAAGTCATACCATAGGATATTTGTCTTTCCCTGTCTGGCGTACTTCACTTAGTATGATAATCTCTAGGTCCATCCATATTCCTGCAAATGGCATTATTTCTTTCTATTTGGCTGAGTAATATGCCATTGTGTGTGTGTATACACCACATCTTCTTTATCCATTCCTCTGTTGATGGACAGTTAGGTTGCTTGCGTGTCTTGGCTATTATAAATATTGCTGCAATGAATATTGAAGTGTGTATGTCTTTTCCAATTAGGATTTTCCCTGGATATATGCCCAGAAGTGGGATTGCAGGATGAAATGGTATTAGTAACTCTATTTTTAGTTTTTTAAAGAACTTTCATATTGTTTTCATAGTGGCTATACCAATTAACATTCCCACTAATAGTGTAGGAGGGTTCCTTTTTCTTCACACCCTCTCCAGCATTTATTTGTAGACTTTTTGACGATAGCCATTGTAACTGGAGGGAGGTGATACCTCATTGTAGTTTGGATTTGGATTAATCTAATTACTAGCGATGTTGAGCATCTTTTCATATGCCTGCTGGCCATCTGTATGTATTCTTTGGAGAAATGTCTAATTTCATTTTTTTTCTATTTTTTGATTGAGTCATTTATTTATTGATTGATATTGAGCTGTATGAGCTGTTTGTATATTTTGGAAATTAACCCCTTGTCAGATGCATCATTTGCAAACATTTTCTCCCATTCTGTAGGCTATCTTTTCATTTTTACATAGTTTCCTTTGCTATGCAAAAGATTTTAAGTTTAATTAGGTCATTTGTTTATTTTTATTTTTTACCTCCATTACTCTGTTTAGGATATGGATCCAAAAAGATATTGCTGTGATTTATATCAAAGAGTATTCTGCCTATGCTTTCCTCTAGGAGTTTTATAGTATCCAGTCTTATGTTCAGGTCTTTAAACCATTTTGAATTTATTTTTGTATACTGTGTTAGAGAATGTTCTAATTTCCCTCTTTAACAAGTAGCGATTCAGTTTTCCCACTTATTGAAGAGACTGTCTTTTCTCCATTGTATATTCTTGCTTCCCTTGTTATAGATTAATTGACCGTAGATGTGTGTGTTTATTTCTGAAATGTCTCTCCTGTTCCATTGGTCTGCGTTTCTGTTTTCATGCCAGTACCATACTGTTTTGATTACTGTAGCTTTGAGTATAATCTGAAATCAGGGAGCCTGATTCTTCCAGCTCTGCTTTTCTTTCTCAAGATTGCTTTGGCTATTCAGGTTTAAAAAAAAGAGAGAGAATATTGCATACACTCTTCACTTTATTTGAAGTCTCTTTTTCTGTCTTTTTGGAGTATATATACAGATTTCACTGATGCTCACTTTCTCCAATTCTAGGAGTTTCTCAGCACTCCAACATTGGTTTCTCATATTTAACTTAGGGAAAATATTTTAGGGGGTAAAAGGAGAACTAGAAAATAGCCAAAAGTGTTGGAGAGTAGCTGTATGAATTCTGAATAAAAATTCATCAGTTTCAAACAAACATGGTTCAAAGCAGTAATGATGCCAAGGAGACAGCATTTTCAGAGCATAGAGGAGGTGGGAGATGGGAAATGAAAGTCATCCATTCAATTTTAATAAATTAAGATTTTTTTTTTTTTCTGATGGCAGATATCCAAAATCAATCCTTTTTGGGGTGGGGAAAAGGAAGGAATTGGGTGTAAAGGACTATACTAATATTGATTAAAATTAGGTCACTTTTTTAACCCCTAATTTCTTTTATTCATTAAGCTTAAAGTATTTGTTGATTTCCTACTACAGACCAGACACATGTTGGGGATTTAGTGGAGAGCAAGCCTACTTCCCTGGCAGCTTACAATCTACAAACTAGTGACCAAAGGAAAAGCCCTGGCTGTTGCCCCCGCAGCTCTGCTGGCTGTCAGCACACGCCGTCACTGTACCAACTCTGTTACCAGACACTGCCCTTGGGATGAGGGTCACCAGACTTGCTACCACCAAAACTGCCAGGTCCTGAGACAAATATTTCCACTAAGTCAATCCCTGAATATCAGCCAAGGCCACAGGCCCAGAGCCACAAAGTTAGAGGCCCCATCTGAAAGGAACTATGTTTTAGGCCCAGGAGAATTGGAATGAGTCACTTTTTCCTTGAATGGGAGTGATTTTAACTTCATTTGATCACCTTTCCCCCTCCTCAACTCTTTTATCTTTAAAATTTGGCTTTACTAAAACAAGACTACATATTATCAGGTCTAAAAGAACCCCATAGACTGTGGAAGCTCTTAGGTATGGAAGGATAGGGAGTCTGTCCCTGATTTTGTGTTAGTTGTGCTGAGCACAATGCATGGGCTCAAAGATATGAGGTGATGATGAAGCTGAGTGGGGACAGGAGGATAACCTGAATGAGTTGAGGAGCAATCTTCAAGCTTAAAGCACTGGCTGAGGCCGTGGCTGAAGGTAGCCTACAACCACCAGGCAAAGGATTAATTATTATTTCATTGATGAAAAAAAGTTGAGATTTAAGATTTATGACAATTATAAGCAAATATGCTTGCAGATGTGATAAGAAAAAATTATCACTAATCAATTAATTCACATTAACTTTTTATTACCACAAAAGTAAATCTTCCTTTATAGAAAATATAAAAAAGATAGATTAAGAAGATAGACATTACTCATAATCCTATCACCAAGTGATCATCACTATTACCGTAGTGATGTATTCAGTATTTGCAAATCGCTGTTTTTAAAAATAAGATTCTATTCTGCATATTCTTTTGTAACTTGTGTGTTTTCATGTCATGGCCTTCAGTGGCATCCTTTTTGGTGATTATGTTGTATATTCTATAATGTGGACATGTGACTGTTGTTCAGTTACTGTCATGTCCAACATTTTGTGACCCCCATGGACTATAGCATGCAGGCTCCTCTGTCCTTCACTATCTCCCAGAGTTTGCTCAGATTCATGTCCATTGAGTAGGTGATGCTATCCAACCATCTTATCCTCTGCTGCCCCCTTCTCCTTTTGCTGTCAATCTTTCCCAGCATCAGGGTCTTTTCCAATGAGTCAGCTCTTCGCACCAGGTGGCCAGAGTATTGAAGCTTCAGCTTCAGTATCAGTCCTTCCAATGGATATTCAGGGTTGATTTCCTTTTGGACAGACTGGTTGGATCTCCTTGCTGTTCAAGGGACTCTCAAGAGTCTTCTCCTGCACCACAGTTCAAAAGCATCAATTCTACAGCACTCAGCCTTCTTTATAGTCTAACTCTTACATCCGTACATGACTACTGGAAAAACCATAGCTTTGACTATAGGGACCTTTGTCAACAAATGATGTCTCTGTTTTTTAATACTGTCTAGATTTGTTATAGTTTTCCTTTTCAGGAGCAAGCGTCTTTGTGATACATTAACTTAATCTCTTTTTATTGGTCATTGAAGTTGTTTCCTGTTTAACCTCACTACAAAGAGCAGTTTTGCTTTTCATTTCCAAAGATTCCTGCTTGTATAGTTTAAACAAAGATCTGACCCTGTGGAAGGCAGAGCTTTGAATTGAAGAAGTGGCAGTTTGGGGAAACCAAGAAATCTGGGTCTACAAATTGTGTCTCTTGTCTGATTAATCAAGTTAACCATTTGCCTCAACTCCCCCTCTGGCAAAATGTGATCATGAGCTTCATGCCTTCCATAATGCTGAATTTCTTAAATTCTCAGGGACATTTTAGGGAAAAGTATGCTTTGAATAATGTAGAAACAGTGTCACGGGGCCTCTTGAGCATGGAAAACGGGACTCCTTTTATTACTTTAGGCCTTTGGAATGGAATCTTGGCCTTTAAAACTTCCCTGTTCTTTCTCCATGCTCTCTCCCCCACTGTCACCGTCCCTAATTGACAGTTCAAAGCACTAGTTTATCAGATCTTATTCTCATGAAAGAGAGGGTGCTTTTTCCCCCTTAGTAGTCATGGCCATAGCCACAACCGCAACTGAATTCACGTCCAAACCAAAGTATTAGTCTGTTCCAGACCAGCAGGTAAAGCAATTCATCAGGCTGTAGAACGTTAGGACCATAAGAGACCAGAAAGGTGTTCTAGTCTCCTACTCCCATCCCTACATTATAGAGAGTGATTCACCCAGTGTTATTTGGTTAATGGCAGAGCTGAAACAGGAGCAGTGCCAGGAGGCTGTGTGACCAGATGACTAAGTACTGTGTCTTTGGGACAAACAGCCTGGGTCAGTCTTGTATCTAACACTTCTGAGCTATGTACTTGAGGAACTTATTTAAAATCCTCAAGTCTCAGTTTCCTTATCTGTAAAATGGGGGTGATACTCATAATACGTACTTCGTAGGGTTGCTGTAAATGAGATAACATATGAAAAGGACTGGTACATAATATTTCCCCAGTAAATGTTTGTTATTATTATGATAACAAGGGTTGTGTTTTCTATAGCACTGATGCCCTTGTCCAGGACACAGTCTTAGTTCTTTACCTGATTCTTGTGTTGGAACCACAGCTCTCCACCAGCAGCTGACAGAGGAGGATTACTCTTCAGAAAGAGGCTACTCTAAGTAGGTTTGTGTTTGGGAGGCCCTAAAATTAGCCTGCTCCCTCTGGACACTTCTTGCTTACTACAAATCCAGTAGCATTTGTTTGGAAACAGTGGAGCATGCTGCCTATGGTCTGAGACAGAAATGTAACCACAGTATCAAAGAAAATTGACAACATGGCACAGCTAAGCATCCTGATCATAGCCCAGGGATGTAGCCCAAGACCTGGAGATACATTAGCTCGGAAGGGCCCCTTTTCTTCCCACAGACTCCTGAGCTTGTCTGCAACCATCCTACCAAATTTCTTTTCTCTTATGTGTTTGACTTAAAATTTTCTTGGAATTAAAAACATGAACTTAATTACTTAAGACCTATAGTCATGGTTGTGTAAAGAAAGAAATCCCAGTAAAATTGCCAATTTTAAAAAATCTAGCTGCCATCTATCTAGTTTTTTAAAGCAAGTTTAGTTAATTTCTATTTTAAGCCTCATTATACGATTTACCTATGCTACCAATGCCTGTATCCCAGATACCCTTGACTTAAGGACAGGTCTTGTGGGCCCCAAGGATCAGAATTACAAACCCTCACAGAGCTGGGTAGAACAACTGAAAATTCCTTTATTTCAGGCAGATCCTGCCAAGCCTTTTTCTTCTTTTACCGGATTTGGGAAATAGTCTCGATTATTTAGGAAAATTTTATTTGACTTCTCTGAAGAACCATTTTAAAGTGAAGACTGGTCATCTCAGGCCAACATACTTTGCTGAGTATAGTGTAGGATTATGTTCAAGGCCATGGGCATAAAATACTACCACTGCTGGCCAAACGGAAAGCATCCATTGGGTCCTGTTTTCTTTCCTCCTCTTCTTCCTCTCCCCCTTTAATGAAATAAACTTGTATTAAATGAGCAAAATGAAAAACTACCAAACTTGCCTTTTCCCACACAAAGCAAAACAACAAAATTACATGATTAAGTAAATTAAAGTGGTGAATTTACTTCTTGCTCAATAAGTACAATGCTTTGATTTCAGAAAAATTTAACTTTTTTCTATGTTTATAATCTGAGGAGGGAGATTTCTTATTTCTTTCTTATGGGACTCTGTATATATATTCAGAAAAACCTCAAGTTGTAATTTCATTTTTTCACTCTCAGTAACTGTCCAAGTTGTGGCCTAAACTTTAATTAGCCCTGGTTGATGTTTGGTCCTGGCTAAATTTGCTTGTTGCTCATCCCCAGGAGTAAGCCTGTGGGTGGTCACATATTAAATGGATGTTTCATTTTGTAGGAAATACTTGGGAATAAAACATCAGGATGGGGTGAAAGAGGTGGGCAATGGGGAGCCTTGCTCCACTTAACAAAGAAAAGAAGAAAAAGTCCCTTTACCAGTATAAATTGATTTGCCACAGAGAATACAATAGGGCATGGAGGGTGAATAGCAGCCCTTCTCCCATGTAAGGACCATTCCACCTCATGAGGCCCCTATTATATTTATGAGTATAAACCATGTTTACACTTCTGCATTTACACATAGGTCCAGGGCCCAGGTCAGTGCCCTGTTTAAAAGAACTAACCATATGCGTTGTATGTAGCTGTATACATATGACCATGGTATGTTCACCTGTGTAGGCACACTCTTCTGGCAAATGCAGTCTCCTAAACAATGATGTCATTAGAATAATTCTTTTTGTTTTATTTGTCCAAGGTCAAACATTCACTCTTTCAGATCACCGGTATCTTATAAGCCCGGTGCTGGCTCACACTGCTGCAGGACTGGGACAAAGAGATGATGTTACAGTCTGGTTTCCATGGCAACAGAGGAGGGGTAATGAAAACCGAAATGTTGGAAACACCCATTCTGACAATTGTAACATAATTCAGGTTATTACAAGGATGTAACTACTAAAGAAGCAGAAGTGTCATTACCTTGCAGCTCGTGTTGGCAAAAAAGCTACATTGCACATTTCTCTAGTTGGGCTGCTAAGAGGAAGGAAACACACACACAGACACACACACACACACACACTCGCGCGCCTCGTTTTCTGCATGTAAAATGTGTGTGTTCTTTAAAAGCCAGTGGTTGGCTGGTTTTCCGGACATGATGTGGTTGAAGCTGTCATCGTAATGGAAATTCATTGCTGTAGCTATGGTAAATCGAGTTTTCTGCCTGTGCTGAATGCATTAGTCTAATGAGATGTTTGCAGCCGGAGAGCAGGGCTGCTGGAGACTAACTATGAGCTACTAACACACGGGTGGAAGATTAGCTTTTGCAACACTCGGTTTGCATGTACTGAAAGTCATCTGTCTTCTGAGTCAACATTCCCGGCCTGGTAAAGAACCTGATCAGGGCTCTGGTGCACGAACTGTAGGTAAGGGAGATGCACAATTGGTGGGTGTGCCGCTGCCATGGGATCCTTCTGTTTTCACTATCAGCATGACAGGTTACCTGTTTCAGATCTTCTGGGTTGCATGTCTACCTTTACAACAACGCACAAGCATCCTGCACTAAAACTGCTGAGGCTGGCAGGTAAACTTTAGTTCCTTCTACTCAGAATACAGTGATGTCTTGGCCAGATCTCAGAGGGGGAGATGTGGTATAGAATTATATAGTTTACCCATTTGGTGTGCACACTACTTTCACTCTGCATTTGAATATGTAGAGAGTTACTGTTTTTCCCAAATGTGAACTCAAATAATTGGTTCGCTTATTTTGGGGCATGGTGATTTCACTTTTTTTGTTTTTTAATTATAAAAAAATTACAGTTCATCTCAGGATAAAATATATTAGCCTAAAATTTAATGTTTATAATCAATATGTTGTGAACATGCAAGAGCGCTTTTTAACATTGAATTTTGTGTTTTATATCTCAGATGGAATATTTCATATGTCTTTGTGTTGGTTTGCCTAATTTACCAGGATAGATGAGAATACTATTTATTGCTAGCTGCTGGTGTTGGTTAGTTTTGGCAAAAAAAAAACACAAAAAACAAAAAAACAAAACACAACAAAAAAACCCAGGTGATTGTGGAGTGTCAGGAACAGTTTACCCAAGTTCGAATACAGAGTCACCTCCTTCCCAGGTGGGGCTTTTTGTGACTTGAATCCAGCAGCATGAAGCTGCCTATCAAGGTTGCTTGCTGTATAGGACAGGACAGTGAATGAGGGTGAGGTGCCAGCTGCAAGGGAATCATTTCATTGATGGTTCAGGTGCAAAGTCAAAAGTTCTTTCCACTACCTGTAGCAGTTTAGGAGAAGAGGCTCTGGATTCTACAATAATACTCCTGAGGGTCAAGACAATCAGTAGCTTCCTGAGAAAGTGGCTTTGGGGTTAGTTTCAGAAATTGTGGTATTTGAGAAAGTAATCCAGTCACTTCAGAATCCAGATATTTGTTGTATACTTTGTTTTTCTTCTTTTTCTGAGGAACCATTTTTGAAAACTGAGAAACTTGGTTTTTTCATCCTCACGACTTTTTTTTTTAATAGGCTATTTAGAGTGAAAGCATAAAATAACTTTGAAGGAATTTACAGTATGGAAAAGTAAACTACCTAGGGTGCAATATTCCTGTGCAGTGATTTTTTGTGTGTGCTGTTTGGTAAAACTAGCCTGAAAAAATGAAGCGGGTATTTGAGCAACAGCGCTCGGTGATTACCTAGCAAAGCATTAATGAATCGTCTAAACTCAAATAAAATGTGAATGTAGAACCTTCGGTTTTAGGGAAGTAGTTTGGTGACTTCACGGTCTTTATCTTTCAAACATATTTGTGACAGATATTTTTTAAAAAATATGAATGTACTTTCTTTATCTCTGTAAGTTGTGCATGTGGAGAGGCTATGTATCATTTTGGTAAATATATGTCTGCTTGATTTGTTGAATTATAAGAAAAGTGAAAATTCCACAAACACCCAGTTCTTTTATGTTTAACACGTTTAAATTTCTTCCCTGTGCCACTTAAATTACTTTTATTTTGCTGCCAGCGCCCACCGCCCAAAACAACAGCAATAATAAAAACCTAACAAGAAAATGAACAATAATAGAAAACAAGAATAAATTGCTTTCGGTCATT
This sequence comes from Bos indicus x Bos taurus, assembly GCF_003369695.1. Classification (NCBI taxonomy): domain Eukaryota; kingdom Metazoa; phylum Chordata; class Mammalia; order Artiodactyla; family Bovidae; genus Bos; species Bos indicus x Bos taurus. The sequence goes on from NC_040084.1 coordinate 42,356,543, forward strand.
TATTTGCTTTTTGTGGTGTGTTTTTGAGGCAAGTGAAACCAGCAGAAGCAGTTTCACTTTCTATAGTTCTTGGTTTCTGGGGTTTGGGGTCGCAGGGGTTCTTCCAGCAGCAGGTAATATACGCAGTCGAGCTGCTAGAACACAAGCCAGCCCCAGGTACTGTCTCTGCTCTAAAGCTTTTGTATTGAAAATTCAAAAAATAATGACTTTTTAAATGTGAAATAATGTTTCCTTATTATAAAAATTCAAGCGATGCCCCAAAGTACAAAGATAGGATTTCTTTTTTTTTTTTTTTAATTTTAGACTTTAATTGATGTGAAAAATCAAAAGCAGAAACCTCTCATATTGTGGCGGCTTTTATGTATTTTTAAATCTCAATTTTGGACCTTAAACACTTCAACAAGTTTAAGGAAACATTGCTGAAGTGCCCTTTAAACAAGGGATGTCCAGAGAGAAATAATCTTTATGCACACGTGGGGAGTTAGATTTTACAGGGTTTGGTAGGTTTGTTTACAGTCTGGCGCGGTGGGCGGACACATCACACATGTTCACTCGCTCCTGAGGACGCTTTAGAGCGAACGCGAGTCGGGCAGAGATGAGGCGGGGCTCAGAACTGGCACCCTGGGGCTCCGGACAGAGCTCCGCGGGTTGAGGTTCCTCCCGAGGCTTTACCCTGGAAGCCGCAGCGTCACCCCAACGCCAGGTGGCCCGGCATGCTTACCCCGATCCACCCGTCCCGGAGAGAGCAGGAGACCACACCACCTGGGAACTTAAGAGCCCAGACACCTCCAGTTTCATTCCCTGAGGCTTCTCCTCCACCGAGCCTCTGCTTTTATTTGGGGATGGTGTGGGAGAGAAAAGAAAAGAGATGAGGAAAGACTCTTTTCTATCAGATTATTGAAGGGCATACAATTTGGTTTAATATTTTGGAGCTGAAGTTTGTAAAAGCAGTCCCTTTTGGTGTGAGCACATGTGCTTCTTCATTTCCGTGGGCAAATCTGACATTTCTAGGAGAGAACTTTGTGTGAGTGCCCCCTGGACATTCTACTTCTTAATCCTGCAGTCTCTCAAAAGGCTTTTTAAAGATTTACACGTTTTTAATGCTTTTGTTGCTTTCAAAGGCAGACAGGTGAGGAGAGGCAAGGGGGATTAAAAACAGCCACTGGGAGAAAAATCAAATGGTTTGGTCCCTATATAATACAACAGAAGCCACCACTGTGTCTAGTAAATTACTCTAAATTTTAATTAATGAGTCACAAAAGCCACACCATAAGCTTTAAAAATTACCCCTTTATCAATAAGGTGATAATTAACTTTCTCTGGAATTAGCAATTCTCTCAGCCCCGGGCAGTATGAAGCCTAGTAAATTCTCTGGAAACTTGCCAATTTTTAACAATTGGTCTTTTGGCAGACCTACTGGATTTTAATTCAAATGTCTATTGTGACATTTTCTAACGTGATTCAGAGACCATTAGGATCACCCAAATTGTGGTAAATTTCTGAAGTTTGAAAGAGTGGCTCAGAGTGTTTGGATTGCCTTTGCATCTGTCGCTTTGTCTTTCTTCATTTTCCTTTTCTACCTTTCCCCCGCGGCCCGCCCCCCGCCCCCCCCCCCCCCGAAAAAAACCCTCTGCATTTGCAAGAACGCCACAAGCTAGTCTCTGCTGTAAATCTCTGCTAGAATCTCTGCTGTAAATCTATGTGGTGAAGCCTGCGTTTGTTGCTACGTACAGACCAAGTTCGAGTGTTTGGCTCTGAGCCCACGTGGTTCTAAGTGTTTTTCATTGTTGTTGCGTTCATCTCGGTTTCAGTTCTGGCAAGGGTTCGTTCCTCAATATGTCTGCAAACTCTCACCCGCGGTTTGTCCGATGCCGAGATTGACTGAGACTGATGAGAAGAGCTGCAGGCCATTTTCGACGTGCTCAGGGCTGTTTGAAATCGGGCTTATTCTGAGCTATGAGGATTAACGTCTGAGGAGGCAGAGGAGCCCTCAGCAGCCTGCTCTACCGCGAACCCTCCCCTACCACACACTCCCGGGGCTGCTGGTCACTTGTGGATGGCATTCAGGGGCAGCCTGAGTAGGGACGCTGCTATCCGGCCACAGAGGCTGGAAGGCAAGTGGTGATGGGTGTAGATTGCTCCTTCAGGAGTCAGACCTCTCTCTTCACCCTCTGGGTTCTTTAAACATTAGCATCGGTGAGCTGTTACTTCTCTCAGTCAAGAGGGCTGGATAGGACGGGATGCTGGAGACAAAGCTTCCTACTGGGTTAAGCTGGCAGCTCTGACGCAGTCAAGATCATTCCTCCCTTGGCGGGGTGGGGAATGGAGAGGAACAACCAGCAGAATTTGTGCATTCTGGAATAAATCAGCATTTTTCAATCTGAAGAGGCACTTTGCCACCACCGAGATAAAACACCTCTTGCTTCTTGCAGTGATTACTTCGTGGACTACTATTTTAGCCCAGAAAGGAATTTATTACCCAGTGGCAGTTCTCACTTTGCATTAAACTGAAAAGTCATTCCACCGAGTCTGTGTGACACCCTGAGTAACCGGAGTGTATTCTGAGATCCACAACGGGGCTTCCCTGGGATTGCTGTCCTTACTGTTTGACCAGTTGTGATTTATAGAGAATTGTAGAAACGCTTCTTTACCATCCCACCAGCTCAGACACATTCTCCCTGAATTTTTATTTGTGGGGAGGCAGGTGTGCATTTCATTGTCATCAGCTGCATTTATTGATTACATAAGTGGAAGCTGGTCCCAGTGTTGCTGCTTCCCACCCCACTCCCTCTTCATGTTAGTGCTTTTTAGGAAAGATTGCACCCTCCTTTGAGCCCTTTGGGGAAGGGGTTGGGCTGAGGAGTGGTGGCCTTCCTGTCTCCATAGGGCATTCAGCACAGAAGCAGAGGAGTGGAGTTGGCTGTTGTGAGAAAAGTAACGTGCCAGGGAAAAATAGTGTCATCGCTATACTTTGAAAGGCGGTAATGTTGTCTGGTTAGCTCCATGACTGTGACTCAACTTTTGGGAGCTGAATCTTTGGTAACAAAAGCCTTGCCCTTTTTGTCTCTCTGTGCTGACCATTCTAGAGCAAAAGCCCCAATTCTTTCAAAGCAGAAACATATGGCTGAAATTCATTCTAATGAAATAGACAGCCTTTCATCAAGATGGGCACTAAACTTGGGAGCAAATGCTGATCCGGGCAAAGCAAAGAATTATATGGGTTGGGTCCTAGTCCATCCCAGGGAAAATAGCACTGAACCAAGGTAAAAACCAGGGAGAGAGCCTGTTTTATCCCTCTTCCAATGAGGACTTGACCATCACCCTCTCTTCCTGTATCCCTTGGTGCAGTTCAGAAAGGATTCAGTAAGAGCCGACAGTAGCTCATGGCTGTCAGCTCACAGAGCTTATGGGTCGTTCGTTTTCTTTGGGAAGGAAAGATTTTCTGTGTTCCCTTTCACATTTGTCCACAATTCATCCTGAGACATGGTTGTTCTGATGAGAACACCAGGGTGGAACGCCAAGGAGTGTGTTTTTCTCTGGTGTCCCGAGCCAGGCCTTGAGCCCTCTTGCTGGACTGACGTTAACACTCAGCGGCCATGTGTCGGGGTCTGCCTTGAATGCAGCCTTTGAGCAGGCCTGGGGCTGGCGTCAGGATTTGAATCCTGTTTTGACAGAGTTCTGGTAAAAGAAAAAAGGAAGAATTGAGAAAAACCCATGGTACAAAACAACTTTAGGGCATTCATGTTTTTTGTTTTGGAGCTGGTAGTTGGAGCTTGTGTTACTTAATTCCTCTGGGTCTAACCATTTCTAAACTATTACAAGCCAGGAGGAATCATTCTCATTCTTTGTGGCCTTCCAGAAAAGAGGCTGACCTCTTTTCTTCACAGCCTTTAGGATTTAGTGCCCTCACTTGGGAAATTATGGTGATGTCAAGGTTTAATTAAACCATTATTAGCTTTGAAGATATGCTCTTTATTCTAAAGTGAATAACTCCTAAATTCACTTTATCCCAAAGTGAATAACTTTATCCGAAAGTGGGTGAGGCATTGGGTTTCTTGATCAGGAAAGAACTCCACTGTCGGAATGCAGCTCTATCATTTTTCAGTCCGGAGAAACCTGTGGTCACTAGTGTGGTTCATGCTGTTGCCATTGTTGCCTGTGCTGGGGGGCTTTGCTGCCAGATTTGGGGGTCAATAGCCATCTGTGCGTTCCCACTTCTATTGAGCATTCCCCCTTACAGATGCCAAAAGATACTCAAGCACATTTGATTTGACTTTACAATCTCATTTGCAAAGGTGCTTCAAGTGGAAAGCTGTAGAAAGCTTTAAATTTTGGTGCACATAATTATAAAACATAGGAACAGTGGGAAAAAAAATCCATCTGGCTCTAATGCCTGAAATCATCACCTACAGTGTGAAAATATAGCCCTTGTATTGAGTGTTTGCAATGTAATTAATACTAAGTATTTAGCATAAATAATAAGAGCAGACTGTAAGGTGAGACTGTGTTGGTGCCTAATGTGGAAATAGTTAATTGGTCCCACAGTGAGAAGCTGTACAACTGTTTTGTGTTAATGAGACTAAGTGAATATAAACTCTCTCCAGGGAATTGAAGTTAGAAACTGAAGTTGGGGTGCAATGTGTGTGGTGATGTGTGGGGGCCAAAGGTACAAGATGCTATAAATGGTCTGGTCCTTTCTTTCTATTGCCCTTCTTTTAGTTATGAAGTCATTTGGCATGAACCCAGTAAAGAATAAAGTACCTAAAATTCTCTGATAGCAGAGTAAAGAAAAAATACATTCAGAAAAGTTTGTCTTTTACACACATTTCCCTGGAAGCAGCCCAAGTCTGCTAGGATGAAGTGTAGAGAAATTGAGTTCCTACTAGTTGGCTTGAGACCAGAGTAGTGTAGGATAAACTGGAAGTACAGTCAAATCCGCCTGCAATGTAGGAGACCCCAGTTGGATTCCTGGGTTGGGAAGGTCCACTGGAGAAGGAATAAGCTATCCACTCTACTTCTTGGGCTCGCCTGGTGGCTCAGACAGTAAAGAATCCACCTGCAATGCAGGAGACCTGGATTTGATCCCTGAGCTGGGAAGATCCCCTGGAGGAGGGCATTGCAACCCACTCCAGTATTCTTGCCTGGAGAATCCCCATGGACAGAGGAGCCTGGCGGGCTACAGTCTATGGAGTCACAAAGAGTCAGTCACAACTAAGCGACTAAGCACAGCACAGCACAGTCATCAAGAAAAAAAAAAAAAAAATCTGTTTCTCTCGGGCCACTGCTTTTATGACTATACTTGACATTTCTAAGCCCAAGTAAAAAATATTTCCATGGGACCAAGACTTAGCTGGTCTTTGTAGATTTCCAACAGTGGACAGGGTGGTTTAGGTGGCTTCCTGGACAAAGTTAAGCAGTGACCAGCTGCCCTTTGGTTGAGATTTCATATATTCTGCTTGTGCACTTGCTAGATTTGGGACAGGATAAGAAGAATTTACACTGAGACTGTGGATCCACTTAAGTCTTGGACCATTTTCTAGCCAGCTCACCCCTCAGTGGAAGCTGGAAGGTTAAAATAATAGCCTAAATAATGATATTGAGGGAAAAACATCTGACATTTGAAGAGTTAAAAGTGAAAACATACTCTGAGAAGTGGTCTCTAAGTGATCACAAGATTCTTTGACTGAATGGGTTTTGAAGGTCTCCCTCCCAGGGCAAGCCTCAGTCTAGTTGTTGGGAAGGGTACTTGGGATAATGTACATAAAGTTCAAAGGAGACAGTATATGGAAAAGGGCATTATAAACTGTAAAGTGCTATACAAATGGTAATGTTCTTAGCCTCCTTAATCAATGGAAATTGATCAAAGGCCAGGAAAGAAATTCAGGCAAGGCTTTATTGGGGCCCCTCCTGAAGCAGGAGGGAGCGAGGACAAGTAACAGGTTCCCTTGCTCCCTTGCTTACTCCCTGAGGAGGGCTGAGCTGGTTGCTTATATGGGGTGAGCTGTAGGGGGTGTGTCCAGGGGTTGGGCAGAGTGGGGTTTGCCCACCCCGTTGGTGATGTTGTGTGCAGGGGCCATGCATAATACCCTGCTTTTGCTTCCAGCAGCTTTCTTTTGCTTCCCACTTTTAAGAAGTGGCAGTCGGAGAAGGCGATGGCACCCCACTCCAGTACTCTTGCCTGGAAAATCCCATGGACAGAGGAGCCCGGTGGGCTGCAGTCCATGGGGTTGCTAAGAGTCGGACATGACTGAGCGACTTCACTTTCACTTTTCACTTTCATGCACTGGAGAAGGAAATGGCAACCCACTCCAGTGTTCTTGCCTGGAGAATCCCAGGGATGGGGGAGCCTGGTGGGCTGCCATCTATGGGGTCGCACAGAGTCGGACACGACTGAAGTGACTTAGCAGTTGGGTTTTTGGTTTTTTGTATCTCGTTATCCATAATTTGCCTCAACTGCACATGCACATAGCTATTTTTAGTCCCATATAATTTCTTTGTCTTTTGTTGCTCCAAGAGACATTTGTCCAGGTGCAAGCATGAAGAAAAGGGTGCCAGGTCCCAGCCTATCCCAGTAGTAAATGCCTGTTTCCATTTATTGAGCACCATATGCTCAGGGGTGTTGAGGAAAGCACGAAACATGCTTTATCTCATCTGTCTGATTTAATCCACATAGTAAGTCAGTATGGGAGGGGCTATTTTTACCTTCATTACACAGATAAGGAAACCAAGGCTTAACTTGTCGTGGGTCACATGGCCCCGTGAAGTCTGCTGAGCCTTGCCTTCAGTTTTGAAAAGCTGATGAAGTGTCCGTGTCTCTTCACCACTGAGGGTGAAGAGAAAGAGTTCTTTCGTGCCTTAGTGCCAGCTGCTCCTGCTCAGCCTGGCTGGGCTGCTCCTAGGTCCAGCAAGTTCCAAAAAGGAAATGATTCCCTGGTGTTTCCACTTGGCAAGCCATTTTTGATCCAGAGCAAACTTTTTCTTTTTCTTTTTTTTAAAGCAATGGGCTCTCAGGCTTGTCAAACTCAACTCTCATTTTTATTACAAATACTTTTTCACACCCTGTTTACAATCCTGGGCTTCCCTTGTGGTCAGCTGGTAAAGAATCTGCCTGCAATGCAGGAGGCCTGGGTTTGATCCCTGGGTTGGGAAGATCCCCTGGAGAAGGGAAAGGCGAGCCCCTCCAGTATTCTGGCCTGGAGAATTCCATGGACAGTATAGTCCATGGGGTCGCAAAGAGTCGGACACGACTGAGCGAATTTCACTTACAGTCCTGAAGTAAATTTCCCAGATAATATAACCCACCCACATCCATGATTTAAGAAAAGTCAGGATGATGTCACCTGTGAGGTATTACAAAGAGGAATGAAGGCAGCATAACTTGTGATGACTTCCAGCGCAGGTGCCCGGCTCTGGATGCTCCACAGTGACGAGATCAGGTGCATGACCTGCCACCTCCAGTGCAGCTGGAACAGTAAGTGGGACTGGGTCCTTGGATAGCACGCACTCACGCTGCTGCCAGTGACAGGATTTTCCAAAGTGGTAAACAACTCTTGGAGTTGAGAAGAGTCTTTCCTTGATTTATGTACTGATTGAATGCCTGGAAAATATCATAGCCAAATAGAAATACATTATGTTTACATGTACAGGAAGTTAGTTCTAGGTTCAGAAAAATGAGGTCTTCCCTCATGTGATGGTCTGGTATGACACTGCCACCTTATGTGGGACAGCTCCGCGCACTCAGCATCCCTGGTCGCCACCCTCCAGTAATGTTCACCCTGCCCCCAGCTGCAGACCAGGTAAAAGCATCTCCCACACACTTCTAAAATGCCCCTCCACAAGCGGTGTTATCACCATCACCAAGCACCTGGAGGATCAGAGCCTGCCAAGTTGCTGTGCATTTCACTACCTCCTCAAACACTTGATTAATTATGGCTTAGAAAGAAGATGGTGCTGTTTTGCCAGCTCCCTACATGATTACTAAGCAGAGCCATCTCAGGTATCACAGTAGGAATTTGGGGGTAACTGACATTCTAAGAAGATGCTTGCTGGTGAATTTCCTCCAAAAACTGTAGCTTTTAAGCTAAGTGAGAAGGCTCTTTCTATTATGTCTCATTTTCCTTCAGAGTGTGAGCATGTTTTATGGTAAATACAGTATTTTATAAATACCTTTGTAAAATCATCACTGTTTTCCTGGGCTTGCTTAAGCTCATTAATTCTTACTGATTAAAGTTTTTATTTTTACTAGGTATCCACACAATAACCCTGGAACATACCATTATTCCACTTTACAGACAACACTCCCCCATGCAACCCCCATACCCCCTGAGATTCAGTGAGGTTAAGCTCAAGGTCACCCAGTCAGTGGTATATATGGTCTCAAAGCTGACTGTGCCTGACTTCAAACTGATGCCTTTGCTCCAGTGTGACCTGGCTCCTGCCTTCATTCTGGATACATGATACACTTTTATCCATGATGTGGAAACCTCATGTTGGAGTACTTTCTCCTTCCGTACACAAGAATGGGGTGAAGGAATAAAGATGGCACAGATTCTTTGACATTTCTCCCATGGAGCTGTAGGGGTTCATTCCCTCTCTTTGACTCTGGGTTGTCCTAAGTGACTTGCTTGGCTCATAAGATGTGACTTCCAGGACAGAGGTAAAGAGCCTCTGGGACTCTTGGAATGCTCACACTTGGAGTGCTGAGACACCACGCAAGAAAGCGTGACTGCCCCAGGGCTGCCAGGCCACAAGAAGCTCTGGAGACCCTGGAGAATGAGACACCCAAAGGGACAGAGAAAGAGATAGGATACACGGAGCCACTAGATATGTGAGTGAAGATGCCATCCTGGCAGTGGATCTTCCTGTCCCAGCCTCCCCAGCTGATGCCTCAAGGATCAGAGACAGACTGCTCAGTTGAGCCCTTCCTAAGTCCCTGACCCACAAAATGATGAGACCTGCATAATAAGCCACAAGTAGTTTGGAGTAGTTTTTAAGTGTGGCCACATTAAAGCACATAGTAATGTCACTCTGTGTGTTGTACTGTGTGTTGGGTATTATTTTTGGTGCCTAAGAGAGAAGGGTTTTCCACTTAAAAAGGAGGGTAAGATTCACTATAAAATATACTTGATTTCCACTTGGTAGGAATTGAAATGAGAGAAGTTTTGTCCATATACAGTTACCATCAGGAGTATGTATTTTCAGGGGAGCTATTATTTTAATGTGTGTATTTAATCTTAGAGTTAGCTTATATGTTTATATAAAAATGTTTGATTTAAACATCAATATGACAGGGTTGCCAGAGAAGGCAATGGCACCCCACTCCAGTACTCTTGCCTGGAAAATCCCATGGACAGAGGAGCCTGGTAGGCTGCAGTCCATGGGGGTCACTAAGAGTCTGACATGACTGAGTGACTTCACTTTCTCTTTTCACTTTCATGCATTGGAGAAGGAAATGGCAACCCACTCCAGTGTTCTTGCGTGAAGAATCCCAGGAACAGGGAAGCTTGGTGGGCTGCCATCTATGGGGTCACACAGAGTCGGACACGACTGAAGTGACTTAGCATAGCATAGCATGACAGGGTTGCATTTTAAAATTCATTTATTTAAATAGGCTGTTAAAAGATTTAGTAGTTATTAGGTAAATATGGTACAGGAGGCATATTATTAGGGTTCTCCAGAGAAACAGAACCAAGAGGATAGATAGATAGACTAATTAGAGATAGAGATTTATTATAAGGAATTGGCAGGAAATTGCCTGGTGGTCCAATGGTTAGGACTTGGCTCTTTCACTGCTGTGGCCTGGGTTCAATGCCCAGTTGTGGAACTAAGATTCTGAAAGCCACGCAGCGTGGCTCCCTGCCCCTTCCTCCCACTCCCACCTTGGCTCAAATGATTATGGAGGCTGAGAAGTTCCATGATCTCTGGTCAACAAGCTATAGACCCAGAAGAGCCAATAGTAGTTCCAGTCTAAAAGCTGGCCGACTTGAGACCTAAGAGGAGCTGATGTTTCAGTTCAAGTCTGAAGGCAGGAAAAAACCTGATGTCCCAGCTCAAAGGCCATCATGCAGGAAGAATTCCCTCTTACTTAGCCTTTGTGTTGTATTCAGGCCTTCACTACCCACATTAGAGGGAACAAATCTGCTTACTGAGTCTACAGACTCAGATGTTAATCTTATCCAAAATCATCCTCACAGATACACTCAGAATAACGTTTGACCAAATTATCTGGTTGTCCTACAGTCCAGTCAAGTTGACACACAAAATTCACCATCACCATAGGAGATGTTCAGACATGACAGACATCGCAAAAGTTGTAGCTAAGGATCTAAAGTTGGCTAAGCACTGTATTGTACCCTGGGCCATCCCTATTGAGGGTCTGAGAGTTTGGAGCTAAAATTCTTGGTGATATTGCTTAGTTCACCTATAGAGGCTGTAAGACTCTGAATCCTCCCTGTAATGTGCCTGGAGAAGTTATACTTTGGCTTTCAGAGGAGATTTTAGATCAGAGAATGTCCTTGTTGGTGACTCTTCTTCTGGGGAGATTTGAGCCACCCTTCAGACTTCCAGCTGTCTTCCTGGGAATGGCCATTCCCTGCACCCTACAGCTGGTTGCCCTGTTTTCTGTGGGCACCTCAGGCCACCCCTGCCAGCTCCTGCACAGAATTGTATGTCACAGCCAGCTTGGTCCTCTCGTAAGAGAGTGTCTACCCTGGGAGTCAGGGTCGCTGGACATCCTCTCTCAATACGTAATGTGAAGTCTGGCTCAATGGTGACAAGGAGCTCAGATGTGATGTATACAGTGTGACATCATAGGTGCTATAATAAGTCCATGTCTCATGACCATGACGGGAGTTGGACATTTTCATATGCCCCTCTGGGCTGGGCTTGTTTGGATGATGCTGTGTGACACCATCAATTTCACTTATCTTCTGTCTTCTCTCTGTGAATTTGTGTCCAAACTGCCCTTGGAGGTGGGATGAAAAGTCCTTAGAACAACATTTTTATCTCTTTGACCCCTTTGACTTAGGTTTATAGCAGAACAGAAAATCAGAGGTGGGTACCTCAGGGGATTGAAGAAGACACATCTTTTCCTCCAGGCGGGTTCCTTCGACTGGGGGTACTCTGGACAGCCCTCACTCACACAAGGAGCTGTGAATCAGCAGAGCCTGTACTCGTCCTCTCCCTGACTTCAGTGTCTGAGAGACAGATGGAACTTTCCACAGTGCATACTGCCCCTCTCAGTAGGACACAAGACCTCCTAAGATAATGTCCTGGGAGACATCCTAAGATGCTTTGTGCACCAGTTGGGTGGGGGGAGGCTTGAAGATACAGATTCTACTTAAGTGAAAACTACTAATCTACATTTCATCCCTTTAACTAGATTTTCTTGAACTCTTCAGTGTAGTAGTTCCTTCTTATTCTTGAGAGGTTAACCTGTTGAAAATGAATGATAATTATTGTGACCTGAATTTGACACTGATGCTCGGATGCATGTGGTTAACAGGCTTTGTGTGAGGAGGCTGACGCGCTCTTGCTGCTGTGTCTATGACAGTAGCAGGGTCAAACATCCCAAAGAGGTGTTTATGTTTTCTTTTTTTTTCATCCAGCTTCTCTATTACTCTGGGTAAAATATGTCTCCCACAGATGAGTGTGGAGGCATGCAGCCAGACCGACAAAGCAGGAGGGAGTCATTGAGGGAGATGTGCAAAAGTAAACTGAATTCTGAATATCACGCAATTGGGCTGATGTGATTTGGAGCAATGTGATGCGTGATGTTTGTTTTCCCCTGACACTGTAATTAATTCAAGGAAGCACTATAGATGGTTAAATTTTAGTAAGCAGGTAATAGAGCTGTTCTTTGAAGTAAAATCAGTGGCAACAACCTGGTCGTTTAACAGTCATGTGAATGAAAGACAATTACAGTTTGTGGGAACTGTCTCCATCAAGTTTGGAGAACTGTCTCCATCCAATGCAGACAACATCGGCAGGGCAGGGCAGCTTGTCTTTGGCGGGGTGTTGCTGTGAACACAAATCACAGAGTTGATGAGTGTGCAGGGAAATGGCCAAGCATTTTTCCCATCTAGCCAAGGAGAGTGCTTAACTCGCTTTTCAGATATTCCAGCCAGTGTCCAACAGGGAATTGTGCTAATAAATATGACAATAACATTGTAATGGGACAAGAAAGGCTGACACAGCATTTAGTTAATTTGTGTTCGGCATTAGCAGGGAGCTTTGCAACCCCTGGGCAATGAAACAGGAGCATACTGGTTGACTGTAGGCATTTTAATTAGAGGTCTTGGGAATATTTCTCTGCTGTTGTAGCTGAGTGAAACCTGGCCCCACAAAGTTTACCCAAGGCGGGCTTTCCTCCTTGCCCTCAGCAGCCATTAAAAGGTCTTACCCAAGGCAGGGAGCTGGGGGAAGGGAGGAAAAAGTTTCTATGAAGAGAAGGACTCCTGGTGGGCTGGCGTCCAACACCAATTAGCTACTCAGCTGTCAGCACCCAGAGCCCTCGTTTTAAGCAAGTGGTGGCAAAGATTGACAGAAATGGCTCGACCCCATGATGGGTCCCCAAGCATTTTTAAAAGGTTCTTTTGACTCTTGCTACCTTTTCATAATTTGGCATAAATACAATGCAAGAATAAAGACATTGTAAATCAAAAGCTGTTAGCGCACATGGCCCCTGAAATTTATGGGTATTAAGTAGAAAAAGCTTAGGAACATTTCACCAAATAATTTTCCAATCCCCTAAGACTCATTTAAATTTCCCTCCTCTCCCTCCCCTGTTGCTGATGCACGTGCTCTGGTTGCCAGCGATTTATCACAGAGGAGCACCTGAGCCCTAAGGTGGGGGAAACCAGTTCTTTGCCATCAGACAAGCTGGGGGATTCTTGTAGGGTGGAGATCAAAGCTCTGCCCAGATACCAGCACCATATGGGCAAAGAGCCAGGGAACCAAGAGAAAGATATGGCAGCTGCCCTCAGGTCAGTGATTTGGCCTTGGAGATGCATGAGTCAGAGAGATGAAAAGAGGCGACCTAATCACCTTGGCAGTGGCAGGGCTGAGATTCAAATCCTGGGTTGCTCAGACACCAGTCTTGCATCACAACCTCAAGTGCGAGGCAGCAGCTGTCCTCAGAGATTTCCCTCAGTGACAAGTCACAGTCACACACACGAAATAGATAACCTCCAATCTAAGGGGATTGAGGTATTGACCTGAATGGCTCTCTAAGAGAAAGTACAAGAATTGGGTGAAGGCAGGGAGGCTTCCTGAAGGAGGTCATCCTTAAAGGGCAGGAGACTCGCTTCTGGTGCTAGTGGATCTGACTTTGTCCATCTGAATGGCCAGAGTAAGTCTCTTCTGTGTGTCTCACCTGTCAAGAGGAGTTTAGTAATTTTTTGTCAAGTTGACTAATTAACTATTACTAACAAACATTCAGATGGTGACTGCAGCCATGAAATTAAAAGACGCTTACTCCTTGGAAGGAAAGTTATGACCAACCTAGATAGCATATTCAAAAGCAGAGACATTACTTTGCCAACAAAGGTCCATCTAGTCAAGTCTATGGTGTTTCCTGTGGTCACGTATGGATGTGAGAGTTGGACTGTGAAGAAGGCTGAGCGCCGAAGAATTGATGCTTTTGAACTGTGGTGTTGGAGAAGACTCTTGAGAGTCCCTTGGACTGCAAGGAGATCCAACCAGTCCATTCTGAAGGAGATCAGCCCTGGGATTTCTTTGGAAGGAATGATGCTAAAGCTGAAACTCCAGGACTTTGGCCACCTCATGCGAAGAGTTGACTCATTGGAAAGGACTGATGCTGGGAGGGATTTGGGGCAGGAGGAGTAGGGGACGACAGAGGATGAGATGGCTGGATGGCATCACTGACTTAATGGACGTGAGTCTGGGTGAACTCCGGGAGTTGGTGATGGACAGGGAGGCCTGGTGTGCTGCGATTCATGGGGTCACAGAGTCGGACATGACTGAGCGACTGAACTGAACTGAACAAACATAAGTAACAACACCAGTTGGTTTCTACTTCACTACTAGCAGAGGGACTTAGTAACCACCATCCAGGGCACAGCTGGGTGGTTCTGCTCCTTATGTTGACCCCTGATGGGCCCACTGCTCTGCAGACATAAACACCTGTATCCCAGGTAGCTCTGGAAACAAACAAGGTAAGATGGGTATAACACTAGCATATTGCCTGGCCACAGGGAGTGTGCAATAAGTTGAAGCTAACGTGAGTCTGTCTTTTAGCACGTGGATTTTCAACTGAGCCCCTGTTCATTGTCTGTGAGGACAAAGTCTCCTTCTGATTGTCTGTCCTTCTGAGTTGATAGGGGACCCTCTAAGTTGATAGCTGCTTGGAAGAAGTAGAGAAGGTAGTAGGCCCAGAACTCCCTATGTGTCTCCTGGCCCTATGATAAATCTTATTTTATTCAGTGAGGAAGGAAAAGAAGATGAACTCCTCCTTAGATATTCTTCTGAAGCTGGCAGAAATCTATAGATCAAGAACTCATAACCGTGGCCTTCTCCACATGAATCCCTGGGCTCTCATGCTCTCTGATCCCCAGCAATCCTGGTTCTCCTCAGAGATAACATTTGTCCATTTCAATGGCATTGTTCCTATTATAATTAAGAATGTTATATTTTAGACCCAAGCTAACTTCTCCTCAGGTCTCCAATATTCTAGCTATCATGTGCTCTTAGATCTGAGGGCCCATAAAACCGCTCACCATACATAGGAAACTTTACGTCACTCTTCACTTAGCTAAGTTGGAAATTTTATAGTTTAGGAGAACACAAAGTCAGGTTGAAAATATGGCTTTGGCTGGGTCTGGGCATAATTGGGGTTTTCAGGTGTAGTTTGGCAGCTTTCATCTAACAGAAACATCAGGGCTCATAAAATCAGTCCAATGTCAGAGCTTCAAGGTACTCTATTAAATATATTCCTGCACTGGCTGCCATCCCTCACTTTTTAGAAAATGAGGGTATGCTAATGGCATCATATGTTGCTTTAAAGGCCACAATCTCCATTGTTCTCACAATGAGGGAGAAAAAGCACGCTATTAAAAATAAGTGGTGTCTGATGTTTTCCCATCCATTCATATTTTAACATCTAAGAGCAGTTCTACATTTTAGGCACTATTTTGGAATACAAGAAAAAAGTTAAGTCATAGTCCCAGCCTTCATGGAGCTGATGATATACTGGAGGGGTCAGCAAGCATTTTCTGTAAAGGGCCAAATTGTCAGATGTTTTAGGATATGGGCCATTTTGTTTGCAGCCCTTCAATAGTGCCTTCTCCACGCCCCTCAGCTCTCCAGTCCCCCCTCCCTCCCTTCAGCCTGCTGACCCTCACTCCTCACCTTATGCACACCCAGGGTCTCCTCACCCAAAGGACAGCTGGCAGGATCTCCAGCACAGGCTGATTGTGAGGATGAACCAAGGTGACAGTGTAAAGCTCTCACTCAGACCCTGGCTGCCTCCCTTCCTTCCAGAGGAATCTGAGAAAGTAACATCCCTCCCCTCTCCGAGGTTAGATCATTGACTCGTGCCCCACTGCAACCCAAACATCTTCTCCAAGACTACTATCCATACAGCTCTTTCTCTTGAACGTTCTACCGTCCCTCTGTCCTGTTACACTTTGCCTAGAAACACACTTGAAGCTGCTAAGTCGCTTCAGTCATGTCCAACTCTGTGCGACCCCATAGATGGCATCCCACCAGGCTCCCCCGTCCCTGGGATTCTCCAGGCAAGAACACTGGAGTGAGTTGCCATTTCCTTCTCCGATGCATGAAAGTGAAAAGTGAAAGTGAAGTCGTTCAGTCGTGTCCGACCCTCAGCGACCCCATGGACTGCAGCTTTCCAGGCTCCTCCATCCATGGGATTTTCCAGGCAAGAGTACTGGAGTGGGGTGCCTTAGCCTTCTCCGAGAAACACACTTAGGTCTCCTCTATTTAAAGAGGCCTTTAAAGGAGGAGAGTTGAGGAGGAATCTCCTCTAGCCACCATTCTTTTTCTTGTCAATCCAACTGGTCTCCAGCTACTTTAACTTTCCCATCATCTCTTTGTTAATTTCTGTTTCTTCCTTATGTTTTCCCCTCTTAAAGATAGATTGAGCTGTAGAAAAGGAGGGCTTTAGAGTCAAGCACACTTTCTGCATCACCGTCTGTAATGTTACAGAGCCTGGGCAACTTACATAGCACCAAGAACCTCACCTACAGAATGGGAACAGCAAGACCTCCCTCATGAAGGGATTTATGAGAATTCAGCAAGTAGATCAGTGAAAGGCAGTGTGTCAGCACTTGGCATGTGTCAAGTGATGCTCAATAGATCTCTTTCTCCTCCACCAGCTGCTTAAGGAAGGGCAGGGGCCTCCTTCCTTGGGGTTTAGGGAAGAGGGGGCTGTTTACTGTTCTCCCCCCATCTTTGTTAAGACTTGGAAGAAAGCAATATAGGATTCAGGTCATGTGAAAATACATAGGTGCCCAGGTTAATTTCATTAAATAATAAATCTACTCAATATATACTTATTCAGCATCAGCTATATGTTCATCTCTATGAAAGGCCTGGGGATGAAAAGTTTGCGCTTGCCTAAGAGAAGCTCTCAGTCTGGTGCAGAGAAGCGAGCCAGGCAAGTCACACGCAGCCATCATTACCAGGCACTGAGAGGTCTGCTGAGGAGGAGTTCCTACAAAGTGCCATGGGAGTGTAAGAAGAGGGTGGTCCTCATTGCTGGACAGGTAGGGAGTCTTGACACAGAAATGACCTAGGAAGCTTCTGGAAGGATGACTTTCAGTGTGCCAGGGCAGAGGTGGGAAGGGATTGCACAGGTGAAACAGTGTGTACAAGACAGTCTGTCTGTAGATCAGGGGGAACATGCCTTGGTCTGGAATGGAGAGAGACAAGGTGAGAAAGGCAGGCTAAAGGTGTGAATCTCACCATGATTATCCTCTAGAAACAAAGAATTAGCTTCCATGTGGAGGGGAAAGCAGACTTCCCCATGTAAATCCAGAGACTGAGCTAGGACCAGGGGAGAGAAGTTTCTGGAGGGCAAGGTTCAGCTCAAGATCAAGAAGAATTTGCAATCAGTCATATCTAGCAATGGAGCAGGTTTCTGTAGACCATGTGTAGGCCCATGGCATATGAGGGCGGCAAATGTAGGGACTGGCTCCTCTGCCAAACATAGGAGGACTCATAAATGGGATGAGAGGGAGAGGTGAACTTGAACTCCACCCTCACCCAACCCTGCTCAGATGACAGGTGCTGGTCTCATGCCTCAGGCTAGGATGAGAGCAGAGCTTCCTCCCAGGTAAGGGCTGTGTGTCCAGCTCAGCTCTGGGTTGCCTCAAGAGCCTCAGTTTTGTCACACTTTTTCTTTTTAAGGGACGAGAAAAAGTGGGACAGCTGGACAATATCCTCTGCTAGCAGGAGAAATATAGAGGGCTGGCCAACTTTTAAAATTAAAAGGTTTTATGTGTCTGTGTGTGTATACACATATACATAGGTATAAAATATTGTGTTTGGATTCCAATATTAGGTCCTTGGATGCTTCACCAACATATTGCAATTTCAATCTGGCTCCATTTTCTCTGTCTCTTTGTACACCCCTCTGGGTATCCTGCATCTGTAAGGCTGAAATGAAACTTGAGAAGCAGAGCCCTGGACCCCACCTTTCCTTGCCAGGGGTCTGGCCTCAGGCAATGGTGGGCACTCTGCCAGGGCTTAACTTTGTAGCAGGCTGTTGAGGGTTATTTATTTATTTTAAACTATATTTTTTTTAGTTATACAAGTTGTACACACACATGTTCATGTTTAAGATGAAAATGAGTAAATTGGTATGGAATTCACATAGCTGTGTTCTCCACACAGCAGCCAGAGCAAGTCACATTACTTCTCTGGCTCGGAAATGTCTGGTGATTCTGCATCTCAGAGGAAGAACCAACACTCATAAGTGATCTACAGGGTACTACACTCTCTGGCCCCTTATTCTCTCTTTCACTTCTTCTCCCACCCCACCCCTCAGACTGTCTACACCGAGTATTCTGGCCTTCTCACTGTCCTAGTACACCAAATACATAATTACTGTGGGCTTCTTGCTGTTTTCTCTGCTTGATATATTCTTCATTCACATATCCTCAGGGCTCACTCTCAAAGTTCGAGGTCTCTGCTCAAATAGACCTTGATGAGAGGCTTTCCCAGGCCATCAATATAAAATAGCACCCTAATTACCATCAGACTTTATCCCCTTTAACCTAACTTATTCTTATAGCATTTATCATTACCTAGCTTATCACATATTTGTTTGTTTATTGCCTGTCTCTTCCCACTAGAATATAAATTCCATGACAGCAGTGACCTTTTGTTGTTATTCATACTATATTCAAATCCTGAAAGATGACGCTGTGAAAGTGCAGCACTCAATATGCCAGCAAATTTGAAAAACTCAGCAGTGGCCACAGGACTGGAAAAGGTCAGTTTTCATTCCAATCCCAAAGAAAGGCAATGCCAAAGAATGCTCAGACTACCGCATAATTGCACTCTTCTGACACGCTAGTAAAGTAACGCTCAAAATTCTCCAAGCCAGGCTTCAGCAATATGTGAACCATGAACTTCCGGATGTTCAAGCTGGTTTTAGAAAAGGCAGAGGAACCAGAGATCAAATTGCCATCATCCGCTGGATCATGGAAAAAGCAAGAGTGTTCCAGAAAAACATCTATTTCTGCTTTATTGACTATGCCAAAGCCTTTGACTATGTGGATCACAATAAACCGTGGAAAATTCTGAAAGAGATGGGAATACCAGCCCACCTGACCTGCCTCTTTAGAAACCTGTATGTAGGTCAGGAAGCAACAGTTAGAACTGGACATGGAAAAACAGACTGGTTTCAAATAGGAAAAGGAGTATGTCAAGGCTGTATATTGTCACCCTGCTTATTTAACTTCTATGCAGAGTACATCATGAGAAACGCTGGGCTGGAGGAAGCACAAGCTGGAATCAAGATTGCCAGGAGAAATATCAATAACCTCAGATATGCAAATGATACCACCCTTATGGCAGAAAGTGAAGAGGAACTAAAGCGCCTCTTGATGAAAGTGAAAGAGGAGAGTGAAAAAGTTGGCTTTTTCAGAAAACTAAGATCATGGCATCCGGTCCCATCACTTCATGGGAAATAGATGGGGAAACAGTAGAAACAGTAGCAGACTTTATTTTGGGGGGCTCCAAAATCACTGCAGATGGTGCTTGCAGCCCTGAAATTAAAAGACGCTTACTCCTTGGAAGGAAAGTTATGACCAACCTAGACAGCATATTAAAAAGCAGAGATGTTACTTTATCAACAAGCTGTCTAGTCAAGCCCCTGGTTTTTCCAGTGGTCATGTATGGATGTGAGAGCTGGACTGTGAAGAAAGCTGAGTGCTGAAGAATTGATGCTTTTGAACTGTGGTGTTGGAGAAGACTCTTGAGAGTCCCTTGGACTGCAAAGAGATCCAACCAGTCCATCCTAAAGGAGATCAGTCCTGGGTGTTCTTTGGTAGGACTGATGTTGAAGCTAAAACTCCAATACTTTGGCCACCTGATGCACAGAGCTGACTCATTTGAAAATACCCTCATGCTGGGAAAGATTGAGGGCAGGAGGAGAAGGGGGATGACAGAGGATGAGATGGTTGGATGGCATCACCAACTCGATGGACATGGGTTTGTGTGGACTCCGGGAGTTGGTGATGGACAGGGAGGCCTGGTGTGCTGCGGTTCATGGGGTCCAAAGAGTCAGACACAACTGAGCGACTGAACTGAACTAAACACTATATTCTTAGGGTTCAGAAGTAGGTGCTCGTACAGTGGTGTATAGTAGGTGCTCAATAAGTAGTTGCTGAATAAATGAATGAATTAACAAAGATCATAGTAGAAAGTAAATGACGTCTCTCTTTACCCATTTATGTGCTCAAACCCATTCCACGCTTGGCATTGTATTAGTATATACTTCTGGAAACTGTCTTTGCATGTGTAAGAACACCTAGAGGCTTCTACTTCCAGTTAGGATGTAAAAACAATGTGAAATATTTTTGGTCATGGAAAGCAACAAGAAAAAGCTAGAAAAATAAAATCCAAATTTTTCAATGAGACTAGCAAAAAGTTGAAGGATGCAAAGATACCTTGATGAACTATATTCCAGAGAGAAATGAGCCCTTCCTAGGTGTAGCAGAGAACTCTAGCTTCCATACCTAAGGGATGGCCAGGTATAGGTAGGTGTAGAAGTAGAGTTTCCTCAAGGAAATGCCTTTGAGCCATCTGGAAGGATGACTTGGAGTGCACCAGGCCAGGAAGGGAGGTGGGGGAAGGGATATGAGGAGTTGAGAATAGTGTGTGCCTAGACAGCACTGTGTGGGGACCAGAGAAAGTGTGGGTCTGTAATGGAGTAGGCCTGTAAAAGACAGGGAGTTTATAAGAAAAAAACAATTTTTGGACTTTGTATAACAGTGTGTGCTGGTAGGAAGCACTAAAAGACCCCTGGGATCAGTCCAAGGTGTAAACCACACAGCAACTTTAGTAGGAAAGATTTAATATAAAGAATTGCTAAGTAAAAGATGGTTAATTACTGAGAGAGGTAAAGAAGAACTCTAAAGTAGTAACTGCAGAGAACAGTAACTATCCCTAAAGCTGAAGGATAAGTGATTAATGAAGAAACTTAGAAACTCAGAGGAAGAGGCCCCTGTAAGGCTAGGATTCAGACCTCTGCCTGTGGAGACAGTGTGTTGACATGTGTTGGAGAGAGCCTGCTTCTGAACCCAAGAACCATCTTTCGTGCTAGGAACACTGCCAGGGCCCCTGCATACTGACCCACTTGCCACCATGTAGAAAAATAAAATACTGGAAGAAGAAAAAGTCTTTCTCTTCCAGATTTGCAATGTCTTTCCAATACCGTCTGTTGACAGGGGCTAGCATCAAGCCAACTGGCAAAGGTGAAATACAGTCTGTAGAATCCAGCTCTGGTATCATGGAATAGAGCAAAGAAAGACACATTTGTTGCTGGGAAGCAATAAATTAATAAGTGGCACAAAAATATATTCACAAAACCTGCAAAAACCCCAATATTATTATCTCCCCCTTTCTAAATTTTTTGGGACAGCACCAGTGGAAGAGTGGCTTGTAGGCAGAGAGAAACCACATAGTTTCAAACATTCACCTGGTGTTTAAGTTCTGGGGGCTGTACAAGAGTTCAAAGGTAAACAAAAAATCAAGGAAACTGGCTGGAAGTTGGGCAAATTAATCTGAATAATTTTAGGTAGACTCAGTCTAAATAAAACTGCACCAGCACCATTTCAACTCAATTCTAGGTAAACCTGAATAGCTACCTGGCAGAGGAAAGGGCTTGCAGCCTGGGAAGTAAACAAAAGCAGGGTAAAGATTATGTTCCATTCTCCACTATTTTTCTATACACAATTCTCTGAAGCATAACTTTTAAAGAGAGAGGGAGAGAGACATGTAAAAAAGCAGAAAAAATGTCACTCGTTATTGATTAAAAATATAGACAATAGGAACATATTCTTGGATGAACTCAGTATTGGAGTTATCAGATAAGTACTGATAATTATATAACTGTTATAAATATCTTAAATAATGTAAGGGAAAGAGAAGGATATTTCAGGAAAGAAATGAAAACTCTGAAATAAAAATAAATGGAAATGGAAATTCTAGAGCTAAAAAGTAAAATAAAATATAAGATAAAATACAAAAATAAAATATAAGACATAAAATACAAGACAAATAAATGAAATTCAAGACACGCTTGGATGGCCTTAACAACAGATTAGCCATTGAAGAACAAATGATAAGTGAACTTGAACACAACTAAGAAAGAAAGCAAACAGCTCAAAATTGAAAGGCAAGGGTAAAATAAAATTTGAAAATTAACACAAAATAAAATAGGAAAAGAGAAATAAAGGACCAGTAGTAAACAAATAGCAAGATGGTAGACCCAAAGTCAACTCTTTCAATAATTACATTAAATACAAATGGACCAAATACCTCATACATATAGGCAGTAATTTTGTCAGATTGGATAATAAAACAAACCTAGCAAGCTGGCCCCCAGAGACACATTTTAAATATAAAACTGAAGATAGGTTACAAGTAAAAGATCAATAAAATATAAATTGCATGAACATTAATCATAAGAAAGATGGAGTTACTATGTTAATATCAGACAAAGTAGACTTAAAAACAGTCAGTTTTATCAGAAATAGAGATACTCATGATGATAAAACAGTCAAATCATCAAGAAGACATTAAAATCTTAAATGTATCTGTACCTCAGCAACAGCCTCAAAGTACATGTTATAAGATCTGTCAGAACTAAAGGGTCAAATTAACAAACTCATAATTAGTGTGGCAGACTTTAATACTGCACATTTAGGTATACTTGGTAGAACAACAAGTATAGAAAAAATTTATAAAAGTATAGAGGATTTGAATAGCATATCAGCCAAATTAACCTAATTAATATTTACAGAACACTATACCCTACAACTGCAGAATAGTCTTTCCTTTCAAATGTACATAGAACATTCACCAAGATAGACCAAAAATTGGTCCATAAAATAATAACAAATTTCAAAGGATTGAAGTCATACAGAATGTTTTGAAAGTCAGTAATGGAAACATTAGGAAAATCCTAAATATGTGAAAATAAAAAATATGCTATCAAATAACCATTATGTTAAATAAGAGATTATAAATGAAGTTGTAAATGTTTTGAAATTATGGAAAATGAAATAACACTACACTTAAGGATAAAATATTGAAAAACTTCTCCCCTACAATCAGGAACAAACCAGTCTATCCTCTTTCACAATTTATGTACAGTGTTATCCTGGAGGTGCCAGATGTTATAAAAAGGCAAGAAAACAAAATTTTTAAAAAATTATAAAGAAATATAATTTTAAATTCACAGACAGCATTGTGTATAAAGAAAATCTAAAGGAATGTACAAAAAAACCTTACTATATCTGGTCATTAGAAGTAGTTTACTAGTAGAATACAGAGTCATTGTGCAAAAGTCAATTGTACTTCCATACAAAAGTAACAGTTGGAAAAAGAACCATTCCAATAGCATCAAAAACCAAAGCATATTTAATGATACACTTAATAAAACATGTGCATTATATCTTTATGTATATTTTGGTGTTTGATGCTACTGGAATGGTTCATTTTCCAGTTATTGCTTTTATGTAGAAATACAATTGACTTTTGTACACTGACTATATGTTCTATTAAAAGTAAGCTACTTCTAAATGACCAGATATCTACACCAAAAAACTACAAAAATATTTCCAAGGAAAACCAAAGGAATCATAAATAAATGGAGAGATATACTCTGTATACATGTTATAAGACTCCATATTAGTAACATTTCAATTTTTCCAAAATTTATATATAGATTCAATGCAATCCCAATTAAAATGCTAGCAGAAATTTCTTCGTGGCCTAATGGTTAGGATTCTGGGCTTTCACTGTTGTGGCCTGGATTCAAACCCTGTTCAGGGAACTGAGAACGTGCAAGCCATGCAGCACAGCCAAAAAAAAAAAAAAAACAAACAGATTTTTTTTTTTAACTTATGTGGAAACTCACGAAATAAACTTGAAAAAGGAAAATGAAGTTGGAGCACTCACATTACCTGATTTTAAAATTTACTATAAAGTTATAGGACCAAAAGACATTGGCACCAAGAGAGTCCAGAAATAGACTCAAATTTATACAGTAAATTGATTTTTGACAAAGGCACCAGAGCAATTCAACAGAGAGAGAAAACCTTTTGAATTAATTGTTTTGGGGATAACTGAATATCTGTATGGGGGAAGAATGAATTCTGAATCTTGTCTCCACACCAAATGCAAATGTTAATTTGATGAATCATAGACCTAAAAGCTATGACCAACCTAGACAGTGTATTAAAAAGCAGAGACATTACTTTGCCAACCAAGGTCCATGAAGTCAAAGCTATGGCTTTTCCAGTAGTCATGTATGGATGTGAGAGTTGGACTATAAAGAAAGCTGAGCACTGAAGAATTGATGCTTTTTTGTTTGTTTGTTTTTGTTTTTTTTTTAATTTTATTTTATTTTTAAACTTTACATAATTGTATTAGTTTTGCCAAATATCAAAATGAATCCGCCACAGGTATACATGTGTTCCCCATCCTGAACCCTCCTCCCTCCTCCCTCCCCATACCATCCCTCTGGGTCATCCCAGTGCACTAGCCCCAAGCATCCAGTATTGTGCATCGAACCTGGACTGGCAACTCGTTTCATACATGATATTTTACATGTTTCAATGCCATTCTCCCAAATCTTCCCACCCTCTCCCTCTCCCACAGAGTCCATAAGACTGTTCTATACATTTCTCCAAAGAAGACATACAGATGGCTAACAAACACATGAAAAGATGCTCAACATCACTCATTATCAGAGAAATGCAAATCAAAACCACTATGAGGTACTATTTCACACCAGTCAGAATGGCTGCGATCCAAAAGTCTACAAATAATAAATGCTGGAGAGGGTGTGGAGAAAAGGGAACCCTCTTACACTGTTGGTGGGAATGCAAACTAGTACAGCTACTATGGAGAACAGTGTGGAGATTCCTTAAAAAACTGGAAATAGAACTGCCTTATGATCCAGCAATCCCACTACTGGGCATACACACTGAGGAAACCAGAAGGGAAAGAGACACGTGTACCCCAATGTTCATTGCAGAATTGATGCTTTTGAACTGTGGTGTTGGAGAAGACTCTTGAGAGTCCCTTGGGCTGCAAGGAGATCCAACCAGTCCATCCTAAAGGAGATCAGTCCTGGTGTTCTTTGAAAAGACTGATATTGAAGCTGAAACTCCAATATTTTGGCCATCTGATGTGACTCATTGGAAAAGACCCTGATGCTGGGAAAGATTGAAGGCAAGGAGGAGAAGGGGATGACAGAGGATGAGATGGTTGGATGTCATCACTGACTTGATGGACATGAGTTTGAGTAAGCTCTGGGAGTTGGTGATGGACAGGGAAGCCTGGCGTGCTGCAGTCCATGGGATCGCAGAGTTGGACACGACTGAGCGACTGAACTGAACTGATAGGCCTAAACTGTAATAAGTAGAATCACAAAGCTTCTAAATTAGAAGAAAACAGAAGAATAACTTCATGATCTTAGGGTGAAAAAACATTCCTTGGAGAGGGCACAAAACTCACTAATCAACTAGAGATTGCTATGTTGGACTTCAATGAAAAAAAAAAAAAAGACAACCAAAATTTCTGCTCATTAAAAGACACTAGTTAGAGAGTAAATAGGCAAGACTGAGAGAAGTTTTGTAGTACAGGTATTTGACAAAGGACTTGTATCTAAAATATATAAAGAACTCATACAGCTCAATAATAAAAAAGACAACTCAATGAAATTCAGGCAAAAGACTTGAACATATACTTTCAACAGAAGATGCGTGAACAGCCAGTATACACATGAAAAAAGGTGTTCAACATCTCTACTCATCTAAGAGATGAAGATTCAATTCCACCCACTAAAATGACTGAAATGAAAGACCGACAGCACTGAAAGTGAGGATATGGATACTCACACTGCTGGTGGAGTGAAGAGGGCACAACCACAGGAAAATTGTTTGGCAGTTCCTTACAAAGCTCAACATAAGCCTATCCCATGAACCAGATAGTCCACTCCTAGGCATTTACCTTAGATAATGAAAACATATGCCCACAAAAGACTTGTTCATGAATCTTTTTATCAAAGTTGTTCAAAATAGCTTAAAAACAGAAATAACCCAAATGTCTATCAACAGGTGAATGGATTAACAGACTGTGGAATATTCATACAACAGGATACTATTCAGCAATAAAAAGAAACGAATTACTGATACATGCAAAAATATACTTAATGAACTAATGAAGCCAGATGCAAAAGAATACATATTGTATAATTCCATTTATATGAAACTCAAGAACAGAAAAAACTAATCTATGGTGATAGAAATCAGAGCAATGGTTGGCTTTGGAGGAGTGCAGTTGACTGGAAAGAGGCATAAAGGAACTTTCTGAGTTGAAGAAAATGTTCTGTATTTTACTGGGGATATATGAATTACATTGGTATATACATTTGGCAAAACTCATTAAGCTGTACCTTTAAGACCTGTGCATTTCACTGTATATATTTGTATCTCAATTAAAACAGATATTTGTACTTGGGAAATTTAAATGTAAAATGGAAAACTTTACTTGCACAAGTTAGCTTGAATGTAAATAAATCATGATTAAATTACAAAAAGGGCTATCAGGTTTTCTTCTTCTTCCCAGGCGATATAGGAATAAAAATGCCTTGCTGCTGCTAAGTCGCTTCAGTCGTATCTGACTCTGTGCGACCCCATAGACGGCAGCCCACCAGGCTCCCCCGTCCCTGGGATTCTCCAGGCAAGAACACTGGAGTGGGTTGCCATTTCCTTCTCCAATGCAGGAAAGTGAAAATTGAAAGTGAAGTCGCTCAGTCGTGTCCGACTCCTAGCAACCCCATGGACTGCAGCCTACCAGGCCCCTCCATCCATGGGATTTTCCAGGCAGGGGTACTGGAGTGGGATGCCTTAAAGTATAGCAAAAGACTTCTGTAAGAAATTCATATTCTAGTTAACATGCCACCACAAATGGTAAGATAAAGACAGTGCTTGTGCTTAATTGTTTAGTCATGTCTGACTCTGTGACCCTTTGGACTGTAGCCTGCTAGGCTCCTCTGTTCATGGGATTTTTTTAAAGCAAGAATACTGGAGTGGGTGCCATTTCCTTCTCCAGGGGATCTTCCTGACCCAGGAATTGAATCCAAGTCTCCTGTGTCTCCTGCATTGCAGGCAGATTCTGTACCCATTGAACCATTAGGGAAGCCCAAATTGATTTCCCCAAATCAAAGATCAATATATAGTACTTATACTGCTCTGGATAGTGTTCCTCCAAAGTTCATGTCAATGTAGAACTTCAGAATGTGATCTTATTGTCATTAACTAAAATTCCTAGATCTTTTCCACATAGGAAACCTTTCCTGTCAAACCTCTCCTTTACATTTGTAAATGAAGATTTTAAATATTTCATTTTTTAAAGTTTCTATTTCATTGATTTGGTCTACCTGGCTAGAAAAATTTTGAATTTTAATTCTGTAATGTGTAGCATTAGCTGTCCCTCCCAGACTTGTATCATCTGCTTTTATTTGATAGGTCTGCTTTCCGGATCCTCATCCATGTCATCAGGGAGAATGTATTAATAACTATTAATAAAACTAGAGACATGTAGCATGCCAATGGAGGCAACTGGTAGATTGGTGTTTTCATTAATTATGCAAATTGGAACTTGATTAGTTACAATTCTACCCAAAAGTATTATCCTCTGCTCACATTTACTATCTTGATCCATGAAATAATCTTGGGAAATTTTGTCAAAACTTTGAGATATCAAGACAGCCCATGGTTATAGCATTCCTTATTTCCACCTAATCTCTACTTGCCCATCTCACCCTCTTACCCCACCAATAAATCTAGTTAGGTTAACCCTTAGATTTTAAGGGAATTTGCGCTTAGCGAACCAATGTTCCAATGTTAGCGATGATCTCATTCTTTTATAAGAGCTTGCCAATTTGTTTAATAATCAGTTCACTAATGGATTATTCACATCCAGAATTCAAACAGTTTTGAAAATTGGGATAAAATATGCCCCTTTGCTCTTCTAGTACTTCTCTTTCTATGAGTCCTCAGAGATTTCTAACTAGCTCTGAGACCCTATGTGTAAATTGTTACTGCCCCAGAGGAAGGGTTTGTCTGAGCCCAAAGGGATTGCGCTCATGAAAGTGATGAACAGTTTTCAATTCTTCTGCACCGGCCCCAGGCAGCCATCCTCTCTCTTAACTCTGTGTTCTGCCATCTCCCAGTTTGAAATCCTTCCCCTTTCCATCCTAAACAGAAGCAAATAGTCCCTGAGCTGTTGTATCGGTTCACTGTCACTTGTGACCTCTCGAGTCTACTTCAAGCAGTAGGCTAATCCCATCCTTGTTCTTCTTGTTCTGAAAAATAAAAGTTAGCCCAGTGGCACCCCTCTGTACTCTTCAGCACTTTTTGCTCCTCAGCTCCTTCTGTGCTTTGACTCCTGCTGAGACTTGTCCGCCTGCTTCCCGAGGCAAGTATGCAAGGTTCGTCCCAGACCAGGTGCACCTGCCGCTGCAGATACTTTTCCATTTGTAGGCTTGTCCCAATCCCCCTTTGTATCTCCAGGACCTGGCACACATGCTCCGCGCTTAGTAAGTCGTAAGTGTTCAAT
The DNA here is from genome assembly GCF_003369695.1 of Bos indicus x Bos taurus. Classification (NCBI taxonomy): domain Eukaryota; kingdom Metazoa; phylum Chordata; class Mammalia; order Artiodactyla; family Bovidae; genus Bos; species Bos indicus x Bos taurus. The sequence continues at coordinate 42,384,884 of NC_040084.1, forward strand.
AAATATTCATATAGGTCTGGATTTTCAAAAGATAAATGCTGAAAGCGAATTAAGAATTGATTTAACTGCTGTTGCACAGCCTCAGGAGACCTCTGAGAAGGGAAGAAGATCTGGAAAATTATCCAGGAGGCCCCTGTTTGCTGACTGCTATCCCACTGGAGAGGGGCCAGGATGAAAGTCATTATTTGTTTTCTTTTTTTGACCTTTTCTTTCACAACCCAGCAATAGAAGGCCACAATTGTGTCATTGTGTGCTCTTCTCCCTCCCTTTCTTTTTATGAGTCAGTAAAATCATATTTGATGAGGATTCAGTGCCTGCAGGGCCCCAGGAGGTCACACTAACTTTACCCTGCCCAGGTACAACAATAATAACATCCTTGATTTCTCTCAAATATTGTATGCGAGGCTTCCAGACTTTTTGGTCAGACATTTTAAAATGCAACATCTTCCACTCCACCTCCAGCCAGAAGCAAAAAGCCCTGAGAGGTGACACCCCTTTCGGTCTCAATGGCTAACATCTTGTTAACCAGGTGGTGGTTGGGAGAGGTTGTGTCTGGCACAAGACACAGAGCCTCTCTGAGCCGTCATCTGTGTAGGTTTGACAGACTCTTCATCTGTGTAATGGGGGTACATAATAATACTTGCCTTAAAGGCTCATAGTGAAAATTTAACTAAATAATGTGTGCACGTTCAGATGCTTCTTTCATCCATTTACTGATCCATCCTCTGTTTGTTACCTTGTTGGTCCTGTGTGTTGCCACGTCTACCAGGGCCAGCACCTGCAGCATCTCAGGCACAGATGTGAGGGAAGCAGCTTACGGGGACTGGTGGGACCTGGGATCCCATGCTCCATGGGTGGTGTGTCCCAAGGGAAGCAGGAGTTGCTCAGGGAAAACCTGAACATAAACTTGGCTGTTGTACCATGGGCTGGCAGGCCTGTTCTGCAGAGGCTTTGTATTTGTGGTGACCAGCCACCGCTCCTTAGCTGGACCCCAAGTGTGTGCTATGACCGTTTCTCCTTTTCCAGTGACCTGAGAGCATCATCAGGCTCTGAGCCATCCCGAAAGACTGAGACTGAGAATTTGGCCGTGCTCTGCACACCACAACATGCCAGAGGGGCCACCTGGAAGGTGGTGTGTGTGTAGACCTGATCCTTGCTCACTGGCCGCACTGGCTCCTCCTATAAGCCCCGCAATCAAAGAAACACACACGGTCCTTGTACACTGGGAAAGCAAAGCTCTGCCAGTGAACACAGAGGACCAAAATCAGTTTTAAGGGCTGTTGCCATTCATCTCTAAAATACATCTTTCCTTGACTTGCAAAGAGGCGAGGGCTTTGGTTCCTGAGTTGTTTTCGTATTTGTATTCTATTGAGTGATGTATCATGCCTACGTGGAGCCAAGGTGTGTATCTTTCTTAGACAACAAATTCTTCAAGGGCAAACATTGAGTTGCTAAGTCTTGAGACAACTAACAAAGTGTCTTGGATACTTTAGTGTTTTGTGAAGAGTATCATAATGCAGATATCATAGTTACACATTTCTGCACTTCAACCTGGACAACTGTGTGCCTGAAATTTTGTGTGAAAACATTTGTGTTGAAAGGATGCTGTCTAAAACAGCCCTGTGTGAAATCCTTGAGGAATTCACAACCTTCAAGACTGCTGAGTGGATTCCCACTTCATGAGACATTGATTTAGAGAGTTGTGATTTGTCTTATTATTAAAGCTTTAAGAATCTTTCTGAGCAAAGTATTCTAAAGGAATCTAGGCCTACAGTTCACTTATATTACAAAACATAGTCTTGAAAAGAAAGTTTGCTTTGTTGATAAAGATTGAACTAGAAACAACCAAAACACCAAACCGCTAGTGCTTTCTTAAAACTAAATGTAAAGTATAAATAGAGAACAAAACAGGAAATCGTGGTTTGCAAAAAAAATGATATAGTTGTAGCTGCCCTAAAAAGTGACTTTCCTTACACTGTAAACTGAGTTCAGAGCCCAAGTGACAGAAATTCACTGGTTCCACCTCCCAGCAGAGACAGCGTCTTCCAGTACAAGCTGCCCTACTGCTACGGAAACTAGAATAATCCTCTAAAAGTATTTAGATCAGCCCGTGGGTCACAGGCACTGGCCAAATAAGTGTGTTCCTGTATCTCTCCAGTCATCACATGCTCAGTGAGTTGATTGTGTTGCCTAGTGAAACTCCAATACTTTTGCCACTTCATGCGAAGAGTTGACTCATTGGAAAAGACTCTGATGCTGGGAGGGACTGAGGGCAGGAGGAGAAGGGGACGACAGAGAATGAGATTGCTGGATGGCATCACCGACTCAATGGACATGAGTTTGAGTGAACTCCAGGAATTGGTGATGGACAGGGAGGCCTGACGTGCCGTGATTCATGGGGTCGCAGAGAGTCGGACACGACTGAGCGACTGAACTGAACTGAACTGAGTACCACTTAAGCTTTCTCTTTGTGTCAGTGCCATCTCTTTAGAGCCTATAGAGATGTGGAAATGTGTCTTGAAGGGTCAGGTTCCCCCCTTGTGCCTCTAGCAAGCTCCATTGCCAGCTCCTGGCATGCTACTCAGGGCTGACCCTGGGAGGCAGCTGAAGGAATTTGTGAATTTGTGAATGCCCACTGAAATGGCTGCTGGTCCAATCAGTCACATCACTGGGATATTAGGTATCTGGTCAGTGTGAATGCACACAACGATGGCACCTGATGAGTGTGGCGCCCACAGGATGACTTGTGATTTGTGGTCCTTGAAGAGTCCAGGGCACCTGCCCCATCCTACCCCCCACATGTTGGTGCAGGGAGCCCTGCTGCTCGGTGGTTGTGGATGGCAGAGCCACTCACTCATTCTTCTCTGGAGTAAGAATTTGTAGACGAGCTAATTTATTTTATTTTTATTTTTGAATAGACACGAAATATAAAAGGTAGAAAAGAGTGTGCAGAGAAAAGTTCCAGTCCCCCTGCTACCAACTTCCAGATGATTGCTGCCATTTTTTAATACTTTCTGAGATATTTTATGCATATAAAAGTGTATATATTTATCTATGAATATATGTATATGTAAGTATATCTTCCTCACCTACCATATGATAGCAGGCTATCCGTGCTACTATGTAAAATTAAACATTTATCTTGAAGATTATGTGCTCTTATTTTTCTTAACCACAATTCTGCTGACCACAGCAATGGCAGAAAGCATTCTATCACCTCCCTCCTCCACACAACCGAGGGGTTTGCAGCTATGCAGAGCTCCAGATATGGCAACAGAAAGACAGACTCCATTCTTTGAGATAGCAGGAAAGATGGGAAATTCCCAAAGGAGTCTTTCTTACAAAGTTCTGCCTGGTCACTAACTGACCTGCCGTTCCATGTCTGCCTGTAGGGGTCTAACTAGGAAATCTCATTAGTATTTAAGGGCTGGGCATGTCACGCAGGGAAATGGAGGTACAGGGATGGACGGGCCAACCCAGGAGGCTGGACCATTAGCCACAGTTCCTGCAGTGGTACTACTGTAGGCTAGAGAGGAGGTGGTGGTGCTGCAGGCAGGGCCAGGCCACCTTGCAGAGTGTGGGACTGTGTGGGCCTGTCTAGTGGGAGCTGGAGCCTCAGAGCATAGGTGGTTTCTGGCAGAGCCTAGCAAAGCAAAGATGGTGGATGATAGAGCCCTTGGCTTCACCCATGCCATCAACCACCCTCCAAACTCAGATTGGCACTTCCCATTGGGCAAACCCAGCCAGCAGTCAGCTGTCATGGCAACCTTGGAAAGCCACCTTGGGTACCAGGCCTCTCATATAGAAAATTGCTGGGCAGTGTGAAGGATGGGACTTGAAAGAGATAGGCCCAGTGCTGGCCCACAGAATCTCCAGAGAGCTCTTTTCTGTAAGGATGTCACCTGAAAGGGAAGAAAGGCCTCTCAGTGTGGGGAACTTGATTTTTTTAGAAAGGGATGAACATTTGAAACAAGAAAGTGTGTTTTGCCAAAAATTTTACTTATGTTTTAGGTTTGAAAGATTCATTAAAAAAAGAAATCACTCATCACACAAAATAAACAATTTCAATATTTAATAGAGGATTATTTGGCTTAATTTGAAAATACAGTCATTAAAAGAAGAGAAACAGAAACAACAGAAAAGAGTTATAGCACGTACATCACCAAATTGGGTTGACCAACATCCAGACTTAAACAGCGCTGGGAAAGTCCCTTGTTAACAGCAATCGGGAATCCCAACTGGGAAAAGGTTCTGGGCAGTGCATACACCCCATGGGTGAGACTTCAAGTTGCAGTCTGGGGGCTCCTGGTTCTAATTCTAGGCTGCACACTGATGTTACCATTAGTTTGCATGCAAAAATGAAGCTCTGATTTTACTTTTTATAATGCTGTTTGTTTCACCTTGTGAGTCATAGGATTTCCTTAGACCCCAGGCAGGGTGGGGAGGCAGGGTTGGCCAGACCTCTGGGGGCCTAAGACTTCTAAGACCCACTCCGTTCCTTTCTTTTTAAAGTGCCACCTGACTTGCTATGCTTGCAGGCATGCACAGAATCTGGTCTGGGTCCAGGCAGATCAGAAGCAGGTCAGAGGCCTGGTCTCCTGCTTCTGAAACCCTAACAAGACTTCTTTCATGTTCATTTCCCCAACAAGGTAGCAGCCAGTGCCTTCTGGGCTTGTCCTCTGCTTTCCCTTGTTCTCTCAAGTACACCTCTTAGGAGCAGCTTTAGGCCAGACGGCAGTGCTGGAGTTAGAAGCAAATTTCTCTTCTTCCTGTGCTGGCTGAGGGGACTGGTGAGACCCAGAAAATAGTTGATTGATTTACTGCCCAGTCAGTAAATAATTTGTCACTCTGTAGTGTGCCTATCTCTCATGCTTTCAAATGTTCTAATGTTTTCTCTAACCCTGAAGATCGGGATGCATGTTTTCCCCACTTTGAGGTGCATATTCTCTGCTCTTGCTTCATGTATCTTTCCTCCTTAAATATATACATTTTGGCTATCACCCTGCACCCTTACCTCACCCTTACTGGATACAAGGAAGGTTCCAGTATTAGCAAGGAAAGAGCTTTTATAAGTTTGGCCAAGGGTGGAATGGATGTGACAGGTTTTAGAATCTGCCCTCTCAGCCAACGACCAGTTAGTTACAAGGGAGTGGGAAGGCCTTTCACCTACTTGGCAGCAGAGCTGGAAGTTCTGGCTGTGGGCAAGGAGACACTTATGCCTTGAAGTTTCTATATACTTACTATCTGCATCTAGAATCCACATGTCAGGGATTGAGGGAATAAGTCTGCACATTGTAACCCCTCTAAAGACATTTAACAGACTCATCACCTAAGAATGTTCTGTTCAACCCACTTTTTACCTGGTTATTATGTGCAACAACTGGGGCTACCCAGTCCTTTTTGTTCCTAAGTTGGTTCTTATTTTTCCAGAACAAATTGACTTATTTATAATTTCTTTGTATTAGATATGGAAAGACATTTATCATCTCCATGTGTATTTAAACATGGAAAGACAAGGGCACATCAGTATGCAATCAGTGGAACAAAAATACCTGTAGATAAACCCTCCCATGGTCTTCCCTGGTGGCTTAGTGGTAAAGAACCTGCCTGCCAACACAGGAGATGTGAATTCAGTCCCTGGGTGGGGAAGATCCCCTGGAGAAGGTAATGGCAACCCATTCCAGTATTCTTGCCTGGGAAATCCCATTGACAGAGGAGCCTGGCAGGCTACAGTCCTTGGCGTTGCAAAAGAGTCAGACACAGCTTAGTGATTAAATGACAATGACAACAACAAAACTCTCCTATACTTATTAAAATCAACAAAAGAAATATAAATTATATTTTATTCTATTCTTATTTCTATTGCATTAAAAAAATTACAAATAGAGTTTGGTGCACCTTAGCTTACTCTTCTGAATATCATAAAGAACTCATAGCCTTTCACAATCATTCCAATTTACTGTATCACCATTTATTATTGTTGATTCATAAATTGTTACAACTTGCTTCTTTGTCCTCTTAGCAGTCATCCTTGTCTGGTAGTAATAAGATGTTCCAAGCTAATTCCGACCTTTCTCTGTCCCCCAGATATGGAATCAGCTCTCTAAGGAGTGTTGGTTTTATTTTAAGTGGAAAATAGTATCAGAGAGCAAAAAGTGAGTGCTAGGAGTGAGTCTACATGAGTGTTGGTTTTGGCTTCTGTTGGCCCAATTCTTGTGACAGAATTGGGGAAAAAATGTATCTTAAGGGAATATACTTTTCCATTCAACAGATTATGTTACTGTCCTGCTTCTTATGGTATGAAGCTTTCGTTGACCAGCAAAGTGATCTATTATATTGATACGTTTCTATCCAAAATTAAAACATTTGAACGCAGAGCTTTGACCCTGACTGTGGGCTGTGAGCCTCAGTGAGATGGCAGACTCCACAGTGAACAGCGTTGCCCCAGGTGCCAGGTGCACTCTGTGGGGGCAACGTTGTACCAGGTGCTTCGAAGTGCAGAATGACAGAGGAAAGAAACATAGCCCCTGGCCTCCAGGGGTGCACAGAAATCACGTATGTGCATGAAACAATGAGAGAATGAGATAAACCATCACTCAATCAGTGCCTGCTGAAACTAGTGGTGCAGGCAACAGGCAGTAAGAAAGTTGAGAGAAGACAGAGACCAGTATGTAGAAGGGAAAGTCTCTGAAGTAGGAAGACTTGGGCCACCATGCAGAGCAGCCAAATTTTAGACAGATGGCAAGGCACATCTTAATTGCTTGAAACCACCTCACATACAGACCTAAACAGAGTGGGGAGCCCTGGATATTAAGGTGCATACGAGGCTGCTGGTAAAAAAAATGACACTAGAAATTCTGGCTTATGGTGAATTCAACGGGTGCCCCAGAACAAGAGAAAATAGGATTCTGGTTGTACTTTTAAAGTGACAGTGAGAAAGAGTGTGACACTAAGGTCAGGGACCCATCCCATGCAGAAGGAAATAATCTCAAGTCCATTAGGAGGTTAGAGAGCCTTGTAACTACCTCCTCTCAGTACTTCTAGAAACAACAGGCAGCCATTGCCCCTGCCTCCAGTCTGGATGGCCCATCCCTTCTCCAGGGACCACCAAGCATCCCTGCACATACCTACTCTGTTGCCAGTTCTGTGCGCTTAGCTTCTTCTGCTTGGAAAAGCCAGGCTCCGATGTCACCTTTTCTGTGCTTCTCCTGCCTCCACTCTTTCCAACCCAGTTAAAAGAATGATTTCTTCCATCCCTGATGTTCGCATGTCATTTAATAGGAAATCTTTGTTATACCCTCTACTCCATGTCGGAGAAGGCAATGGCACCCCACTCCAGTACTCTTGCCTGGAAAATCCCATGGACGGAGGGGCCTGGTGGGCTGCAGTCCATGGGGTCGCTAGGAGTCAGACAGGACTGAGCGACTTCACTTTCACTTTTCACTTTCATGCATTGGAGAAGGAAATGGCAACCCACTTCAGTGTTCTTGCCTGGAGAATCCCAGGGACGGGGGAGCCTGGTGGGCTGCCATCTATGGAGTTGCACAGAGTTGGACACGACTGAAGCAGCTTAGCAGCAGCAGCTACTTCATGTATTATTGTTGCCTTCTTACTTGTCTGCTTCTCCACAGTGAATATCTGAGGAGATGTGAATGATTTATTCTCATCTGTAATCCAAGTGCCTGTGCATAGTACTCGACACTCACTGCATATTCAACAGATATTTGTTGGATAAATTAATAAATGAAAGAGTGAATGAATGAATGGATATATAACACATGCCTCAGGATTGAATTAGGTGACTCAGCGGTCCCATGGGATTGGTGTGTGCTTTGAATTTGGTAATTCCTTGTTCTTTACCTTGATGAAGCACCATTAGCCAGAATCTTGATTTATGTGTATTATATTTGCAAGGTTAACAGGGAAACTGTCATCCCCAAATTCAAAGACTGGATCTTAGTTTCTCTTGGCTTCAGCTATAATATTTCTAGCCAAGCCTTTTTTTTTCAGTGGGGGGGTGGTGGTATAAGATGAAGGAGACTTAGGAAACCAGCAGCAAATCACTTGATTTAATATGTTGCCAGGTTTTGACAACTGCTTAAGGGGTTATAACTTGGAGATTTAGAAACTTGAATGTTAAGTTGTTCTAGGGACAGAATCTTATAATGTTTACTAAAACTCTTTGCTCCAAGATGGCTCTGATTCTGAAGTGAACAGAGGCCATCTGTATTCACTGAAGTCCTCAAGAGAAAGCAGAGAAATTCAGAGGTGTCACATACACCTTGAGATTTTGACAGTTCTCAAATGATTTATATGATTGGTGATATTAGATTATGTGTCCATGGCTCAAATGTCCTTGGACAGCATTTGAGGTCTTGGAAGGTCTTTGGAGATGAATGGAAATCTCTGGGTGGAGAGCAGTAACCCAGGAGCCAACTAGATAGAAAAGCCTGCAGGAGGTGGTGTCAAGGTGGGTAAGGGTGGTGAGCTGGTTCTCTTAGGGGCCCAGCAAAGCACCCCATCCGCCATCTGTTTATGGATAGTCTTCTTAGCTCTCAAACAACCTTCTCTGTAATGTTGGTTATAATGTCTTTTTGGCTTTTGTTACAGTTTACTTGAGATGCTAAAGCAGTGGCCAGTGAAGTTCTGTGGCTTTGGAGCCCAAAGCATTAGAAAACAAGAAAACAAAAGGCCATCGAAAGAAACAAAAATTTCCAATAGAAACTTTCAGAGAATGAGAATTAGTCACTCATTGTTTATTTTTCCCTTTAAACTGTTTTCCTACCTATGGTTTAAAGTTTACAAACAATGCAGAATGGTACAAAAAAGAAAGCAAAAACATCTTTCAGTATTCTTTTGCCCAGAGACCACTACTATCAGACTTTTTGATGATTATCTTTCCCAGACCTCTTTCTATGCCTAAGCACATGCAGATTTATTTCAATCTGTATATATAAAAAGGTTATGAATAGAATCATACTATAAATGCTACTTTATAGTCTTTATAGATGCATGTATATATATGTATGTGTGTTAATATATACACACAAGTATTCCATTTTATGAATGCAAAATAATTTACTAAACTGAGGCTGCTTTGAGAGATATTTTGATTGCTTTCAGTATTTTACTATTACTAATATAAATGATGTTTGAAGAATATCCTTAGCCTTATATTTTTGTTTTTTTCCCCAGATTATCTTCTTAGGACAAATCCTTAGGAGTGATATAGCTAGAATAGGAGCGTGCATGTATACAGTTTGTAAATGGTGGTGGTTTGGTCACTAAGTTGTGTCTGACTCTTTGTAACACCCTGGACTGTAGTCCGCCAGGCTCCTCTGTCCATAGGGTTTTCCAGGCAAGAATACTGGAGTGGGTTGCCATGTCTTCCTCCAGGGAATCTTCCCAACCCAGGGATCAAACCCGGGTCTCCTGCACTGCAGGCAGATTCTTTACCGACTGAGCTACAGCACAGCAGTAAAGTTTGTGATTTTCAAATTGCCCTCCAGAAAAGTTAGCCAATTTCTAACTCTACCAACAATAAATGGAAATGTCCTCTGCACCCTCACCAACATTTAGTATTGTCAGAGTTATTCACATTTGTCAATCTGATAAATGACAAATGTACCTCAATTTACTTTTTGGGAAATAACCAGTAAAGTTCAGAATCCTTTTTTTTTTTTTTCTGTAATAACTGATCATTTATTTCTCTCTCTTTCTTCCTTCTTTCCACCCCTGACCCTTCCTTCTCTTGTTCTTTTCTTTCTTGCCTTCTCTAACATAGCCTGCGCTTTTCGTGAGTTTTCCGTGTCCTTTGTCCATTTTTCTATTGGAGAGTCATTTTTGTTTTAATAATTTAAAAGAGTTCTTTATATTAACCTTCTGTTGGTTCCATATGCACACATAGTATCCTCAGATTTTCATTTATTTTCAACCTTCTCCATGATTCTCCTTTTCCTGTATGAAGGCATTTGTGGTCATGTCTGTCAGTCTTTCCCTGCCCACTTCCCAAGTTTTCCATCATATTAGAAAGTCCTTTCCAGTCCCAAGAGTATAAAAGTATTGACTTATATTGTCTCCAGCACCTCTTAATATTTCTTTTATTTTTGTATGTATTAGTCTTGGATATCTCTAGGATTTATAAATATAGTAAAATGTTATTGGTTTCTAAGTGCCCTTTGTCCACAAACCATTTATTGAGCTGTCTACATTGATATGAAATGATTCTAAATTTCAAACAAATGAAAATATAAGTTTAATTTCTGGACTAATGTTTCTATTGATCTGATTGCTTATTTCTGTACCCAAACTACTGCCACTTTTACAGTTTTCTCCCATGGACAGAGGAGCCTGGCAGGCTACAGTCCATGGGGTAGCAAAAGAGTCAGACATGACTTAGTGACTAAACAACAACAAAAAACACATTTTAAGAAACAGAAGGGCAAGTCTGTCCTGAGACTTGTTTTGTCTTTTTTTCCCCCCAAATTAGTTTGGGTTTTTAATGTGATTGCACTTAATTTACAGAATAATTTAGGTAAAATACCAATTTGTCCAATGATAAACTTTTTCTTTATTCAAGTCTTATTTTAGGGTATAATTATAATTTCAAAAACTATTATTTTCATCAAATGAATCCTTCAACTTCTTATTAACTCTATATGAAAAATAGTGAAGGGTCTGAACTTTTATCCTCTGCAAGCAAACAAGTTAGCCCACCCTGGTGTCATAGATGTTGGCAGAAAAAAAGATGACTGCTAGGTCAGAGGTATTGCAGGTGGTATAATCCTCACATTCCAATCTGCTTCTTTTGTCCAAGTTCCATTGTGGATACTTTACATGCAATTGTCACAACTGAGGAACTCTAAGCTTAGGAAACTCTAATGAGAGCTCAAGGTGAGTTTTGTTGAGTTAACTGATGAAGAATGAGAGGACTAAGCCAGAGCGAGAGGAAAGAGCAATGTAGGCAAAGGGAACTATATGTGCAAAGTCCCTGTGATGGGAGGAAGTTTGGAGACTGTAAATAACGGGAAAAATGACCATCATACTTATTCCATTATCTTCTGGCTAATGGTGCTGAAGACAGCTAGCCTTTTTATTTTTCCCACTGTAAATGATCTGTTTGTTCTGCCTAAATGCTTATAGATTTTTTGCTTTTGAGTATTTTTTGTTTTTTTTTTAGGAATTTTTTGCTGTTCATTCTTAAAGAAAAAAATTTAAGACACATAGAAACTCTTAATGCTTGATGACAGCCTTTTAATATATCTTTGAGTATTTTAGTTTGCTATTAGTCTTGACCTTATCCTTAAACATTTGATAAATTATGGTTGTCTATCATCCATAGTTACATTTTCCCTAAAAAATATGCATCTTTTTTGTTTCCACTGTATTCTAATATTGGTACTTAAAAAAAAAAGTATTCATATTTGCTATTCTTACTTTTCTTTGTTCATATCTTGGTTTTGGAAAGGGAGATTTGGGGGACCTTGGACTTTTGACACCATCTTTTCCAGAATGTCTAGATTTGTTACTGAAAGGACCATTTTGTAGATGCTTTCCTCCAATTCTCTGAAATTATTCCAAGAAGTTATTTTGAGACTCCCCTATTAAATAACCTATTTAATTTTTAAAAACCTATTTAATTTTTAAAAATTTCTGTCCCATTACTTAAAATTGGATTTGACTCTGTGTTAAAATGGTCTATATTTGTAACAAGGAATTGGTGAACAGCATCTCCCTGATTGATGGATGAAATACAATACGTAATCATTCAGGTGTTTTGTGAATTGAGAGGACTGTGAGAAGACTCTCTCCAAGTATCTCCCCAACCACGGAGGTACTTAGTATTCCACTAAAAATACTTCACTGTTGTTCCATTGGCGTGAAGTCTGTTGATCAATTTAGTTCCCTGGAAGGTCCTTTGTACTCCTGAGATTGATGTGCTTTCTATAGAAGGACTTGGAAAGCAGCACAAATCCTGGCTTTTCCTCCCTCTAGGGAGAGGGAAGTAGAAAAAAAGAATGCAATTTAAAAGATGACTATTTTTCCTTAGGAAGTTATTGCTGGCATATTGAGAGATTTGGGGATAGTTAAGTGTAATTTTGAGTAATACGAATTCTTAGGGTAAAGTACTGATTAGTTTGTTACCCTCTCTTTAATCTTCAAAACCTATTCAACAAAAGGAGCTTTGTAGGCCTTCTGTGGCGGTCCAATGGTTAAGACTTTGCCTTCCAAAGCAGGGGGTGTGGGTTCAATCCCTGGTTGGAGCACTTATTTTAAGTATTTTTAATGCTGAGCATAGTAGTACAAGGGGGAAAGGATTTGTACATGGTGAGCAGTTACCCATAGTCCCACCGTCTTTGCTACTGGCCACTTTATCACCACATAAAATTTTGCAGAGTTGAGACAACTTTTACCTGCACTTTGTGGGATGCTTTTTCACTCAACCTCATGTTATTAAAAAGAGTATTGTTAAAGGCTTGTATTTAGCTGATTGTGTTATTCTTTAGATGTATTAACCATCCCCCGATTGCTTGTTATTGGGCTCTATTCATTTTATTTTTGAGAGTATGGAAGCTGGATCACATAAAAATGAACGTCTCCGTATGCAAATCTCTGTCTACATTTTGATTGAGGAACATAATCAACTTTAATACAATTGATTTCCTCTATTAAATTTATTTCATGGGGGGAAAAAGGTGTAACTATTTGTTACCCAGCCAAAGGGATAGGAGTGAATGTGAGAAAAAACTGGTTGTGTTTATTTAATGCTATTATTATTTCAGTTCAAAGTTGAACTAACTGGGAAATTGAGGCACATAGATAAAACTGTCTCCTTGCTGATGATACTACTGGTTGTACTGGTTGCTGGGAATCTATTGTCCTCTTCACCTAGCCAGTATCTTCCTTACTTCACTATAGTCCCATGGAAATTCACTATCCTTGAAATTATACCAGGAGCCCAAAAGCACTTTAAAAGCTCCAACTAATGCCTGGCTCTCTCCTATTTGGTCTTCCCCTCCCTTTGGGGTAGGTATGGCCAAAATCACCAAACCGGATCCATGTTTGCCTTGCAAACCAAACAAACACTTCTGTTTTTGTTTTGCTTTGTGTCTGGACTAATTCTTAGCACCTCTTCTGCCTGTGAGCGATTTGTCACTTCCTTCTGTAAGACTGGCACCAGCAGAAATGCAGTCTCAGAGGATCCCGGGGAGAAAGCGAGGCCGACCCCCACTTCACTCGACACCTGTGAAGATGGCAGTTCATAACATTTATTCTGCTTCAGCTGGTTCTTTACCAGCAGTGAAGATCCCAAAGAAAAGAGGGCGGAAACCCGGGTACAAGGTATGGCTCCATCATCTCCTTTCTCCAAAGTGGGATTGGGCCGGGGCATGGTGCTTGGGCAGACCTCCAGTGCAAAGTGTAATGAAAGGTTGGAAGTTGGGTAAAGACAGGGTGAGAAATAAGTTTCTCTTGGTGAAGAATGTGCCAGACGAAGCTTCATTGTTGCAACATGGCACACAATACATGCTGTTGCTGTCGTGTGCATTTTTACAAGTAGAGAAAGCAAATTACACCAGATGGGGAAAGTTGTGAGGCGAGCAGATTTTAGGGTCATAGCTAAACACACGTTATTAAGCTTCGCATCTCAATTAGCGTTTCAGACACTGAGCTTTCCCCTGACTGTTCTTATGAGGGCGGCTCTGGAAGCCACTTTCCAGAACTCATTTGTCATTAATTTTAGTAGAAGCAGATGATGTTCCTGAGACATTTAAATTAATAATGCGAGCAAGTTAGTGTCAAAGGATGTGAAGAATTTTCCCTAACACAGCCTCAATAAGGGGACTCATCATGAAAATGCAGGGTGTTAATTCATAGTTTCCTGCTTACAAAAGGTGCTGACGTCAAGTTTGGCTACAAGGAGGCACATGAAGCGAAATGAAAATCCTGTTACTCTTTCAAGAATTAATGATTTGGCGAGGCTTGAGGGGGTGGAGAATAAATTCTCTGATGTAACTGAAATCACATAAAACAACTCAAACCCAAGGGAGTGCTTCTCCTCCAAGATGTTTGTGAAGAGTCTGCTGGAGAAGAAAGACCACTGAGTTGTTTTCCATGAGCCTTTTGGGCATTAGAAAATGAGCTTCAGACGTTTTCCTTTGTCTATTTTTCTTGAAATAAAGGGCTTATGTTTCCATCTTGAGATCTGAATACTCAAACCAAGATGCAAATTGGCAATTAACTCTCATATATTTAGGAAAATGTATGGAAATTATTTCTGGTCAGCAGAAAGACAAAGCTTCCAGAAGGATCGGTCATTAATTCAACCTCTGTCCCTTTGGCTCTCCATAGTTCTTCCAACTGCTGGGAAATAGATGCAGTGAGGTAGGGGGAAGGTGACTCAAAGTTTTTTGGGGGGTCACTGGTTTTCGTAAAAGAAGGTTTTACTCGGCCAGCTCTTGCAGCAAAGTCTTCCATCACCGGTTCTTTTCCTAACAAAGAGAGCTTCCTTTTTCTCATGGACACACCGGTTCCAGAACTGTGTCTCTGAAGCTGGCCCAGGGCAGGTCTCTCTACTCAGCTACGTGTACAGTTGCTGGGGTCTGGGAATGGAACCTGGAAGGCTGGAGCAGGGCAGCCCTTCTGCATGCTAGAGCCAGGGAGTGAATCTAGGAACTGAAGAAACACACAGAAAACATTTCTCTCCTATTTGCTCTTTCTCCTGCTCCCCTGGGAGCTGTGACCCAAGAATGAAAATTACCGACAGACACAGCATTTATGCGGCCAGGAAAAATGGAAATTCACTCTGTGGATTGAGCCCAACTTTGCAGTTTTCCCATCTCTTGAAAAGGGCAGTTTTCAGGGCTCCCAACGTTCAGAGACAACTCAGGGCAGGAAGAAAGTTTTGGGAACCCTTAGCTGACACACAGCAGGTGGATCTGACTCCCATGCCTCAGAAGATCTCTTTTCTGGGGATAACAGGCCACTGCTCCTCCTTTCGGAGAAGGCACTGGCACCCCACTCCAGTACTCTTGCCCATGGACGGAGGAGCCTGGTAGGAAAATCCCATGGACGGAGGAGCCTGGTAGGCTGCAGTCCATGGGGTTGCTAAGAGTCAGGCACGACTGAGCTACTTCACTTTCACTTTTCACTTTCATGCATTGGAGAAGGAAATGGCAACCCACTCCAGTGTTCTTGCCTGGAGAATCCCAGGGACAGGGGAGCCTGGTGGGCTGCTGTCTATGGGGTCGCACAGAGTCGGACACGACTGAAGCGACTTAGCAGTAGCAGTAGCAACTCTTTCTTTAGTCCATCTCCCATATGTTTGAGGGAATTGTGGGAGTTATTTCAGGCCAGCAGCTCCCAGATAGCTCCCCAAGCCATGGGCTTCATGTTCTAGAAAAACAGCTCCAAACCAGGCACCAGTCTGCACAAAGTCCTGACCTGTTGATGGTGAGAGGAGAAAAATATCTAAAAGTCCTCACAGACTAAAGGGACATCTTTTATTCTGAAATATCTGCTTCTTGCTATTTTGTTGTTTAAAGTTTATAAAGTGCCATATGTTGCAAGGCTTTGGTAATCTTAAAAAAAATAATGTCCTTACTTGGCAAAATAAAGTTAGCAACCTGTTAAGTCTCTCCGATTTTACTTTTAGCAATTTCTTAGACCCTGAAGCCCCATTTTACCATTAACAAAATGGTTTTAATTGTGGAGAAGTCAACAAGGAAACTGTACAGTTTGATTTCATTTACCAAATGGTCACTCATTTTGGCGATTTTAACTATCTGGGATACAGTTGGGGAGCCAGAGTTGTTAAAAATAAAAACTCCTGAGCAAGTGAAATAAGATATTATTTGGTCTACCCTTAAAGATCTTGTACTTTATTACTAAGAAAATGCTTCCAAATCCTCCCTCAGAGTCTATTTACCTTTGTTGTAGACACATTTCTTACAAGCTTGATTATCACAGTTTAATAGCCTTCGATTTAAAGGTAAAGATATTTGGGGAAGATAGCATACACAGCTGGATACTGAAAGTATAATTATATGATTTCATATTAATAATTTAGAATAATAATATTATCAATGTTATAAAATAATACATAATATAACTTTTATTATATCAGTACATTATCATGATATATTTATGTTAGCAATATTATCATAAAATGACAAGTGTTGAGCCTTTGACAGGCTTTTCCCCAGGGGATTCTGAGGAGGCCTTGTTGTAGCGACTGTATCACCTGGTTTGTATTCATTGAAATTTGCCACTTCCTGCCTAGTGCTGTCCCAAGCGGCTCAGTCAGCCACCTCCGTGTCCCAGCAGACATGGAAAATCTCTCAGGTCCAAGTATGAGGACAAGCCTCTCCCTTTGAGACTCAAGCACAGCTGAACACAGGCTGTGACATTTAACCCTCTCTCTGTGTCTTGAGAATAACATGAGTAAATTACAGGCAGAAAAGGAAGAGTCTAACTAGCGGTCAGATGTCAGTGCTCCAGAGTTCATGGGTCAGCCCTTCTCCCAGGGCCCATCTGGCTATATCTTTTGGCCTTGGCCTGCAGCCACTTTGCTGGGGCATGCTCACTACTGTGAGAGCATCATTTTATGGCCTTATTGCCCCCTTCTCATCCCAGTCAAAGGAAGGAAAAACCTCTTAACATCATAATTTCTCCTTAAGAGCCATGAAAACAACCTTCCTCATTATCAAACAGAACATTTATACCTCAGTTTGAAGAATCTGTTATTGATTTAGGTTGTCAGCTCAGAGACTCCCCAAGGCCAACAGGTAGGCTTTCCTTACATTTCATGACTAAGGAGACCATCGAGGTCTTTTTAAAAAGATAAAGAGAGAGGGTCTGCTCCAGGGACAAACCCGAGCTTCCATTCTGCAAACATAGCTGATTATAATGGTTCCATATAGCAGAATTTTCAGCTTCTGTGTCTTTATAATTTAAGCAGGAGAAAAAGTGATGGGTTTTTAAGATAGCCATTTGTCCCCAATACACAATTACAGTAATCAATACTAATAGCAATAATAGTCATAAGTAACACTGAACACTTTCTACAGTTGAGTCTCTGAGCTTAAGCACTATATATATATGTATTTCTTGTATATCCTTGATAGTTCAATAGTGAGAGGAGTCAGAAAAGTGGCAGGAATTAGGCATGAATTAACCACACCCTGCAGTCTGAGACCACATAACTGTCAGGTCAGGAGCACTCTAGACCCTCAGCAATCTCTTTGCATTATTGTTCAGAATAATATTATGTTTCCTGATTCAAAAAAGAGTAGATTACGTTGTTCTGTTTAACAAGCTGAGGAAAGTGTAACATGTACAAAGAACATCATCCCCGAAATATTAAAAACAAATTCAGCTGCTGTAACAAAGACTGAAGAACAGTGGCTTAAGGATGATAGAAAGTAATTTCTATCTCATGTTAGTGTCTGGGAAGGCCATCTGGGGCTGATTTCGTGCCTTGGTGTTGAGGACCCAGGCTTCTGTTATATTGTTGTTTTGCTATCCTAATGGGTTTCCCAAGTGGCGCTTAGAGGTAAAGAACCCACCTGCCAATGCAAGAGACGTAATAGACATGGGTTTGATTCCTGGTTCAGGAAGACCCTCTGAAGGAGTGCACAGCAACCCACTCCAGTGTTCTTGCCTGGAAAATCCCATGGACAGGGGAGCCAGGCGGGCTGCAGTCCATGGGGTCGCAGGACTGAGGTGCCCACCGCTGTGCTATCCTAAGACACAGTCTCTACTTCATGCTCTAAGATGGCTCCTCCAGGTCCCACAAGCCGACTAGTCCAGCCAGCAGAATGGGGACAGAGGTAGCGGAGGGCAAGTTGTTCCTCTTTAAGGATGAAAGCTTCAAAATTGCACACAACCCTCATGCTTGAACTCACTGGCCAGAACTCACTGAGTCACTTGGCCACACTTAGCTCCACAGGAGGTGACAAAATGTAGTGCTGAGTGACAAGGTGATGAGCTAAAATTCAGAGATCTCATTAATTAATGAAGAAAGGGGCATGGATATTTGGGAAGAACTAGCAATCTCTGCTAAGAATTTAAAGGACAGTCTTCCATTAACTGGAGAATTAACTTTATGAAGAAAGTACTTTTCTAAAGAACATGGGTAAATGCAACATTTGGTTTTGTTCCTCCTTTTTTATTGTCATCCTTTTCCCCACTGAAAAAGTGTGTGTTCTTGACACTGTAACAAGGATGTCAAATTCCCAAAAATCTCAATTAAGAGAATGCTCAAGCTGAAAGTAGAAAGGATTTTGTTTATTTCAACAAAACTCTTTAAAGCCTCTTTCTAAAATGTGTTTTCGTTATAAATGCTGAATGGGTTTCAATGCTTCTTTGATTATCCAGATCTTGTATTGCCTTGAGAGTCATAGTTATGAACACTAAATGTAGTCTAATAGTATGCAAGGGAAGAATCAACATCTAACTCTTCCTGTGCCTACTTCCTGTCCCTCACCTGCTGATGGTGCATATGATGTGCCACCTGTGGCCATGAGGGAAATGACTACATGGGCACAAGGCAGGGGGCATTCCCTTGGGCTGAACAGTGTGCAGCACCTAGGGCAGGGACCGTCTCCCCTGGGTTTTTCTGTGACACCCCCACTCCCACCCTAGGGCTGAGCAGTGATCAGAGGTGGGGCTGAGCAGTCATCAGAGGTGAGGCTCAGCAGTGGGTCAGGGGCAGCGGTACCTGGTGAATGTTTTCTGATCAGCATTTTGAATGTAACTCAGAAATGAATGTTAGTTGGTATTTTCACTTATTTTGAGGAGTAATACAAATGTAAACAATGAAGTTGTATGTTGAAATTTCACTCATTCATCAAGGATGTGATTGACTTTGCTGAATCGGATACCAGTTGGTGAAAACAAAAAGTGTTTGTTTTCATGCTGTTCACTGTGTAATGGCTACAGAAAAGGCACACTTTAAGTTTAATTTGCATTTTAAGTATTTTCTCCATTACTCTCTTAAACCTGTGAGTTAACAAAACAGTAAATCCAGCCCTATTTGTAGCATTTGCCAGTTTCCAAGGTGTAAATATTCCCAACATGGCCAATTTCAAGGCACAAATGTAATGTTCCAGAACGTGGAGCTGGTCAAAGATACTGCAGTATCACTCCTGTAACTGTATTTCCACACAGATGCAGCAGTAAAATAATTAGAAAGTGGTGAGTTTTGATTAATACTCTGTAAGTACATGCACTTCAGTTTTTAATAATTGCTGTGTTTAAACACATATTGCAAACAACTTGCAATATTCCTGAAAATTTAACAATCATATCTTGTGAACTGACATAAGCTGCTCCATCTCACCACTGCTCTGAGCTCTGCTATGCACAGAATGCCTGTAACTGCACGTTCCATGTCCCCCCTCGTATCTGCAGGGCTGACCCCATGCCTGCTGATGCATAGAACTTAGCTGCTTCCCCCGTTTCTGAAGAAACTCAGTCACAGCAATTTACATTCCTTGAAGTGTGTGGTCTCTACTGAAGGTTGTCGGGGTCACAGGACAGAGTGGACACTCCATTAAATATTTCACATGAATGGATCTGTTTTTCTGAATTCCACTTTAGCCAGTGATGGTTATTTTTGTTTTCCTTTTTCTTCCTTCTGTCTCCTGATAACTCATGGAGTACTGGCTTCATTGTCTCCTCTCCAGATCGCCTCTGTCAGGAGGAATTTAAGTCATTCTCTTCAGTCCCACCCAGACAGAACAGTAGCACCACCACCACCACCTCCCCCCATGCCCACCCACCCTGTTGCACTTCACCAGTTTCACTACCTCTCTGGGCCCAAAGGAGAATATAAACCCAACATAGAGTTGGTGGGAGAAAGTTCCAGCATCCTCATGTTATTCCCATCCCATTTGCTCCCCTGAAAAGCACAAGAGGCTAGACCATTACCCTCCCATCTCTGAGCATCCTCTTCTGTCTTCGTTATTATGCAGGCAGTATATTGTATTGGGGTAATTTTATTTTCCTTGAGAAGTTTGTGCAAAGATTGGTTAACTGGGGTCTCAGATTTGACTGAGGGGTATATTGCCAAAGCAGGTCCCAAGGCCAAAGGATACTGGCCCCTCCATCCCTTGCATGTTTAATCTCTCCCAAGGGCAAGGAGAAAAAGGTGTGGGTAGACTCAGACAGGCTGACTCCTCGGAATGGAATTAGGTCATTGGCCACAAACTTCTTGTTGTTGGAGCTGATTTGCATTTCCAACAGGCAAGTTTTCTAGACTGAAGTCTGAGGTTAAACACGGTGAGGTATTCAGTTTTCCCCAACCCCACTTCCTGCATCGCTGCAGAACCCTGAGGGAGTTTTGTGTGAAGAAATAGAGCGAACCTAAAGGAGCAATGTGTCCCCAGGGAAAGCAATGGGCAGGGACGTGGACAAAGCTATCCTCCAAAGGAGTCAGAGAGGAAAACATGATTAAAAAAAATAGAACCCAGTATATTAGTTTCCTAGGGCTTCTGTAACAAAATACAACAAATTGAGTGACTTAAAAAATACAAAACTTTATGAAAATTTTATTTATTTTTAATTGAAATATAGTTGATTTACAATGTTGTGTTAGTTTCAGGTATACAGCAAACTGAATCAGTGATATATATATATGTATTCTTTCATATATAAGAAAATATTTATTCTATATTATATAATATAGTTATAATGTTATATAATAGTATATATTGTAATTGTATATATAATTGTATATATATCATTATATAATTGTATGTATATAATATTATATATAACAACATTATATTATAATGTTGCTGTTGTGCTTAGTCACTCAGTCATGCCCAACTCTTTGTGACCCTTTTGGACTGTAACCCACCAGGCTACTCTGTCCATGGGATTTTTCAGGCAGCAATACTGGAGTCGGTTGCTATTTCCTCCTCCAGAAGGCTCAGCAGGTAAAGAATATGCCTGCAGTGCAGGAGACAAAGGAAACACTGGTTCAATCCCTGGGTAGAATATACGTATATATTGTCTTTCTCTGTCTGACTTACTTCACTTAGGACGATAATCTCTAGGTCCATCCATGTTGCTGCAAAAGGCATTATTTTAATCTGAATACTATTCCACTGGATATATATGCCACATCTTCTTTATTCATTTGTTGATGGAACAGTAGAAACTTATTGACTCACTGTTCTGCAGGCTGGAAATCAGATCAGGGTTGGCCAGGTTGGTTCTTTCTGAGGGCTGGTAGGGAGGACCTTTTGTAGGTCTCTCTCCTGGCTTCTGGGGGCCTCAGATGTTCTTTGGCTTGTGGATTGTCTTCCCTCTGTGCATGTTTGTCTCTGCGTCTGAATTTCCCCCTTTTATAAGGACACAGTCATACTAAATTAGCGCCCGATCTAATGAGCTCATCTTAACTTGATCATCTGCAAAGACCCTATTTCCCAATAAGATCACATTCATAGGTGCTGGGGGTTAGGACTCTAACATCTTTTGTGGGGAGACACATTTTAATCCATAGCATTCAGTGTAATAATCTTTATCTTTAAACTAGGCATTTAGTCTATTTATATTTAAAGTAATTCTTGAAAAATTTGGGTTTAAATCGATATTTTGTGTATTCTATTCATCCTACTCATTCTGTGTTCCTTTTACCTGTCTTCCTGCCTTCTTTTTTTAAACATATAATTCTTTCTTTTCTACTCCTTGAAGTTTAAGCACTGTGTTTTCTAGTATATTACTGATTGCTCTAGAAATTACAGCATGCTTACATAGTAGAGTTTTCTAAAGTTAATCTTACATTTGCTTCTTCCCAGATAATACAAGGACCTTAGATCACTTTTAACTCGATTTATCACCATATTTGAATATTATTGTCAACATACATCTTAATTATTTTTTGTTTTTTAGTCCCCTTAAAACAATTATTTTTGTTTTGTAGAGTCATTTTCATTTAGAATCACTTGCTTACTTACCACTCAAAAATTCTTCATTCCTTTTTACATATCATACATCCTACCTGAAATCACTTTCCATTTGCCTGTAGTACATCTTTTAGAAGTCTTCTTTATAGATCCTCTAGTGAGGAATTCTCTTATCTTTTGTTATCTAAAATTACCTTTAGTTCATCTTCACTTTTGGAAAAAAAATATTTTTTTCTGCGTCTGATTGTAGATTTCTAGGTTTTTATTTCCTTGCAGCACATTGAAGATATTATTTTGTTTATCTCCTGGGGTACATTGTTGTAAAGAACTCAGCTATCCATCTGACTTACTGGAGCATTCCCTCCAATAAGGTTTTGTATTTTTAAGCTAATTTTAAGATTTTTTTTTCTTTTTCTTCAACATTCTACAATTTCATCCTGTTGTGTCTACCTATGGATTTCTTTTTTATTTAGTGTGTTTAGAATTTGTTGGACTTCATGAATCTGTGTATTAGAATTTTCATCAGCTCTGGAAAGTTCTAAGCCATTATCTTTTCAAATGTAACTTCTGTTCCATTCTTTCTGAAACTCTAACGTTAAAATGTCTATATTTGCCTTGTCTATTAACCTTTCTTCCATAGTTTTTATGCATTTATCTACTTTTTAATGAATTTCTTCTCACATATCTTCTGGCTCATTAATTCATTCTTTAGCTATATTTGTTGTTGTTGTTTAGTCGCTAAGCCATGTCCAACTCTTTGTGATCCCATGGACTATAGCCCACCAGGCTCCACCGTCCATGGGATTTTCCAGGCAAGAACACTGGAGGTGGGGTGCCAACCATGTCCAGCTCTTTGTGACCCCGTGGACTATGGCCCACCAGGCTCCTCTGTCCACGGGGTTTCCCGGGCAAGAACACTGGAGGTGGGGTGCCAACCATGTCCAGCTCTTTGTGACCCCGTGGACTACGGCCCACCAGGCTCCTCTGTCCACGGGGTTTCCCGGGCAAGAACACTGCAGCAGATTGTCATTTCCTTCTCCAGGGGATCTTCCTGACCCACAGGTTGAAACCATGTCTCCTGCTTGGCGGGTGGATTTTTACCCTTGAGTCACCTGGAAGCTATGTTTAGTATGCTGTTAGATCTGTTTATTTAGTTTTTAATTTTAGTTATTGTATAGAAGTTCAATTTGGTTCTTTTGTAGTTTTGCTGTTATTTTTATAGTTTTCTGTTCTCCAGAGATATTTTCAAACTTGTCTTTTATATCTTTATACAGAATATCAGAGTTGCTTTCATGATCTCAGTCTGATAATTGAAATATCTCAAGTATTTGTAGAGTTTGATTGCTGTGTGTTTTTATTGCCCATTCTTGCTTGGTTCCTTGCTTTCTTGTGTGTTTGAGCTGTGTTATTCATTGACTTTGAAAAATTATTTTGGAGATTTCTTTGAGACCTTTCTCCAGTGATGATTTGAGTTTGTTTTTTCAGGTAATCTGGGAGCATTGCCAGATTGGGTAATTTTTAAACTAACTTCACAGGCTAAAGTTTTCTTGGTGACCCAAATTTTGTGAATTTGGGCTGCAAACCTATGTGAGCTCTGGCTTGTGGCAATATCTTCCCAGGGATTCTGCACACCCCCGCCCCCTGTACTAAGGCAACTTTCCTGAGAGTCAGGAATGGGTGTGGTGAATGAAACAGGACAAGTTTACAGCTAGCTGGCTCACACTTACCCAGAGGTTTTAACCCTTCGGGTGAACCCTGGGATCTATGGCAATTCCAAGGCCTAGATTTCACCTGTATTTGGGCCCAATTATTCTTTATATTATATATTGTTAGCTCCTCCTATTTTTACTAATCTTACATTTTATCCATTGTAAGTAGTTGTTTTCAGTTGATCCAAATAACATAGTTTTCTATATTCCCAGAAACAAAGCTCCAAAGAAACTTAGGATGCCACATTTCTTCTAATCAACACTCAAAAATATGGCACTGACACTGGTTTTATCTCAAACTCTTTGTTTTCAAAAGTGGTCTAATGCAGGGTACATAAATAACATGATGAGTTGAAAGAGAACTTAGAAACCAACAACCCGGACTTCCCTGGAAATCCAGTGGTTAAGACTCCATGCTTCCACTGCAGGGGGCGTGAGTTCAATCTCTGGTCAGGAGAACTAAGATCCCGCATGCTGTTGGTACAGCCAAAAATAAATAAATAAATCCAACAACCCTATCCTCATTTAGGGCTTCCCTGGTGGTGCTAGTGGTAAAGAACCTGCCTGCCAGTGCAGGAGACGTAAGAGATGCAAGTTCTATCCCTGGGCTGGGAAGATATCCTGGAGAAGGGCATGGCTATCCACTCCAGAATTCTTGCCTGGAGAATCCCATGGGCAGAGGAGCCTGACAGGCTACAGTCCATAGGGTCGCAACGAGTTGGACACAACTGAAGCAACTTGGCAGGCACACACCCTCATTCGGAGGATGAAGCCCAGAGGTATTGAGTGGTTTCCTCAGAGTCCCGTGTGAACTGGGGGCAGGACCAGGATTAGAACTCCAGCGTCTCTGAGGCCTGTGTTCTCTTCACTCCCCTGCAGTTTGCTGGGCAATATGAAATCATGTCAGTTCTCAGTGTCCATTTCCCAGATGAGGAAATGTGGATGCTTAGCTTCTCTTCATGTTTTCTCCCAGAAGTACTATGTAGAACCTATCGTGTGGTATTTTGCAGGCTTACTGCTTGAGTAGTAGAGGAGGAATATTTAGAATCTTGGAGACAAGTGAGTCTTCCGCAAAGTTAACTAAATGAGCAACAAGTAAAATGCTAATGTTTTAAACTAATGTAATAGAAATATATTATCAAAACAAAGTTTGTGTGAATAAATCTAGAAGTTATCTTTGCTTTTGCATTTTATCTCTCCCATCACCCTAGTTTCAATTCCAAAATACACCTGAATCCAACCAATTCTTTGTCTTCACTACCTTTACCCTAGTTCAGCCACCTATGCCTCTTGCCTGCACCATATGACAACCTCCTCACTAGTGTTCTTTTCTCTATTTTTGTACCCCCTCATCTATTCTCTGTATAGCAGCCATACTTTACTTTATAAAATAAAATCTAGGATGTGTCTTTCTCTGCTTAAAATGCTGTAATTGTTTCCATTCCTCTTAGAGACTGTATTTATTTACTCAGGCTGCTATAACAAAGTACCACAAAGAGTGTGGCTTGAAACAGGAGTTCTGGAGGCTAGAAGTCCAAAATTAAGATATTGGCAGGGACATGCTCTCTCTGAAGGTTCGAGTGGTTCTGAAGGTTCTTGACTCTTCTGAGCTTCTGGTGGTTGCCTGCAATCCTTGGTGTTCCTTGACTGTAGACCTATCACTCCAATCTCTGCCTCCATTGCCATATGGCATTCTACCTGTGTGTATGTGTTCAGATTTCCCTCATCTTATAAGGACACAAGGCACTGGTATTAAGGCCCACTCTAACCCAGTGTGGCCTCATCTTAACTTGATTACATCTGCAAAGACCCTATTTCCCAGTCAAGTCCCATTCACAGGTACTGGGGCTTAGGACTTGAACATGTCTTCTTGAGGGGGACAGGATTCAGTCTACAGCACTGACCTAGAAAGTCCTCATGATTGGGCCCTGACCACCTGGCTAACCCCATCTTACCTCCTTCTGCCTTGCTTACAATTCCAGCCACCCTGGCTTCCTTGTACTTTGAAGAAGCCAAGCTTTAGGAGGTTTACACTGACCACTCTGTCTGCTTGGAAAGTTTTTTCCCCAGGCTCCCTCTTGTTATTCAGATCTTGAAGTAGGTGTCACTTCCTTATCGGACTACCCCAGTCACCGGTTCCCTTTTATCACATCACCATATTCTACCTCTCAGAGTAGTACTTATCACAATGTGACATTTTTGTTGTGTGTTTCTTGTTTCCTCCTACTATGATATTAGCTCATCAAGAACAATGACCTTATCTCTCCCATTCACAGCTGTATCTTCAGCGCCTAGAACAGTTTCCTGTGCACAGTAGGTGCTCAATGAATATTTGTTGAGTGAATGACTACCTCATGGAATGAATTTTTTTTCCCTTTTCAGACTTAGCTTAAATGATGCAACTTGGAAAGAGCAGCTCCTGCCTAAGCAATACTTAGGGACCATTGCAAAATGTATTGGGAATATGTTTTTTAAAGGGGATCATGAGCAAGTTGTAAGGTAAGAAGGTGGGTCTTCAAAGATTGGGGAGATATGGTCCCAAGTGGGTAGGTGTAGAAAATGTAGATGGGTCCTGGGAGGAAGATGGACAATTCCCTTTCCTGCTGTGGCTACAGGAGCAGGAAACTTGGAACTCATTTGTATTTCTGGAATTTCTAATAATAAAAGTATAATACCAGCAGCAATGATGATAATAAATGTTTACCGAGTTCTCACTTTGCACTAGCCCTGTACTAAATGTTTATACTTCATTCTTACCATCCTTGTGAGAAGGTATCATCCTTACAGATGAGAAAAGGCAGACTCTGAAGGCTGAGTAACAAGACTTAGCACAGCGTTAATGAGTGACTGAGCTGGGTTTTGAACCCAGATCCAAAAGCTAGTGCCCCACTGCATGTGCCCACTGCTCTCCTGAACTTAATTATTTCTGGCTGTGCCGGGTCTTCGTTGCTGTGTGTGGGCTCTCTCTAGTTTGGCGGGTGGGGGGTGGGTACTCTCTAGCTGCAGTGCATGGGCTTCTCATTGTGGTGGCTTCTCTTGCTGGAAGA
The DNA here is from genome assembly GCF_003369695.1 of Bos indicus x Bos taurus. NCBI lineage: Eukaryota > Metazoa > Chordata > Mammalia > Artiodactyla > Bovidae > Bos > Bos indicus x Bos taurus. Next base: position 42,411,551 of record NC_040084.1, read on the forward strand.
GCACAAGCTCCGGAGTGCGCGGCCTTCAGTAGTTAAGTCAGTTAGTTGCCCCATGGCATGTGGAACCTTCCCAGGCCAGGGAGCCAACCCGTGTACCCAGCATTGGCAGGCGAATTCTTAACCACTGGACCACCAAGGAAGTTCCTGAACTCATTTTTAAGTTCTGCTCTGTTGTTTCATCCTCTGCTGATATGCAATGTTAGTCGCTCAGTCATGTCCACCTGTTTGCGACCCCATGGACTGTAGCTCTTCAGACTCCTCTGTCCACGTAATTCTCCAGGTAAGAATACAGAGTGGGTTGCCATCTCCTTCTCCAGGGGATCTTCCCGACCCAGGGATTGAAGCTGGGTTTCCTGCATTGTGGGCAGATTCTTTACTATCTGAGTCATCAAGGAAGCCTCTACACATATGTATACTCCCCAGATCACACTGCATATCCTTCATTTACCCACCTCTTGTTGTCAATCTAACAAATACTGTTTAGTTAGTACATCTGTTTCTGCCACACTTGCATATTTCTAGAAAAATACTTGAATTTTACATTCTGACCCCTTCTCCTTTAGCATGCCCTGGCCACACATCTCAGTTTGTAAGCGAATCCCTTCCCAGCTGTTGTCAGTGATTTTCTATAGCAAGTGTCTTAGAGAAGGTCTTCCGCTGAAGACAGCAGGAACAAGAAACACTCCAGGCCCTTACTTTGGATCTGTGAATGGAAAAGAAAGATGAGCCACTCCCAAATTCCCCAGCCCCTTTGGTGGAGGCTCCAGCTGGCAGGGGCCACCTCTACCCTTCTGCTTCATCCCTTCACTATACTTCAACACAGCAAAGCACAGCCACTGGCAACCAAGCCCTGGATGAGGAATCGCCACACCCATTTGATTATGGTTTTGAATTTCAGGTAAAGGTGCCAAAGCTGACAGCATCTGTATGGGGCTGTTGGCTTTGAAGGCCAAGGGTTAGCTCTTGTATGTCAGAGCAAGGCGTCCTGGGCAGCAAATCTACGCTGCCAAGAAAGAGGCCTCTTCTTCTTCCTTCTTATTTGTGTTTTTCTTTTTTTTCTATTTGTGCCAGATTCTGTTTTTAAGATTTTTAAAATAAACTATATTTTAGAATAATTTAAGTTTAGAGAAGAGTAGCAAAGATACAGAGGATTCTCATATACCAGACACCTAGTTCCCTGTATTGTTAACATCTTACATTATAGTGTTACATTTGTCACAGCTAGTGAATTAATAATAATACATTATTGTTAAATAATATCACTATTTTAATGAGATTCATTACTTCTTCCCTGTTCTGTTACAGAATTCATCCAGGATACCTCATCACACATTCAGTCATCATGTCTCCTCTGGGCTGTGAAAGTTTCTTAGACTTTTGTTGTTTCTGATGACATTGGCAGTTTTGAGGAGTATTGGTCATGTATTCTGTAAGGGCTTCCCTGCTGGCTCAGATGGTAAGGAATCTGCCTGCAGTGAGGGAGACCTGGGTTTGATCCCTGGGTCGGGAAGATCCCCTGGAGAAGAGAATGGCAACCCATCTCCAGTGTTCTGGAGAATCCCATGAACAGAGGAGCCTGACAGGCTACAGTCCATGGGGTCCCAAAGAGTAGGACACAACTGAGTGACTAACACTTTCACTTTCATTCTATGAAATATTCTGCAATTTGGACTTGTTTGAAGTTTATCCCATGATTAGATTGGGATTATGGGTTTTTGGAAAAGAGGTCTCACAAGTAAGGTGCCATTACCATCATGTCTTATCAAGGGTGCATACTACTGACATGGTTTATCACTGTGGATGGCGATCTGGCTCCCCTAACTGAGGTGGTGTTTGACCGGCTTATCTCCTGTAAAGATACTTTTTCCCCATTTCCATACTGTCCTCTTTGGAAGGAAGTCACTATGCGTGGCCCACACTCAGGAGTGAGGAGCTATGCTCCACAATAAAATACTTAGAATTGTTATCCCTGGGAGATTTGTCTATTCTCCCCATATATTTACTTAGTCAGTCATTCATTTATGTAAGTATGGAGTCATGGATATTCACTATAGACTTTATTTTTTTTTTAACTACTTTCTTTATCTGTTGCTCGTGTTGCTCCTGGTTTGACCACTGAAACTCTTTCAGATGACTCCTTTGTCCCTGGGACCTACCCCTTTCATTGTTTGTGTATGTAGGTAGTTTTTTAATTTAGTACTTGCCTTTTTGGCACAGTAAGATGATCCAGGCTCATCTTGTATGTTTCCAGTCCTAGCCCTAGAATCAGCCATTTCTCCAAGGATACCTGGTTCCTTTGATTGAAGAATGGTATTAGAAATGAAGATAGCAGCATTTTGTTTTATATTATCCATTAAAAACCAAAACAAGCCATTAAAAAAGAAAGCAGCAATGAAAAGCAGTCTGGAGCAGGGTTGAAACACAGGTCAGCAGTGAAGAGGTGAAGTAACTGACTTACTCATATTTTTAGGGTGGAGAACTGAAATTAGAAACTTGTCTGTTGAACCATGGTACAAAGAGTGATTTGTTGGTATTGATCCATCACCTAGTCATTTCTCCCTTAATCCATAACAGCAAATTTCAGCTCCTCATTTGTGATTTCAAGTGAACAACGTTCAAGGTGGCTGCTTGTCACCACTAAAGAATGCACTCATCTGCACTCTTAGGCTCCACCACAGGAAAAAACTCCCGAGAAGCATTTGGAAGACCAGCTCCTGCTCTTTTCCAGCAGGATCCAGTGCGCTCTGTGAGCAGAAAGCTCAGCAGAGTAGACAGAGCTTCAGGGCTGCTCACTGGCTGGCTGGCTGGAAAACCCTGTCTCAGGAACCTCAGGAGCACAGGGGCTCAGGCGGGGAACGGACCCCACCCTGCATCCTGCCCTCAGGAGGCTTACGGGCTTCAACTCTTCACACCTCTGTGTGTCCCACACCCACTGCCTGACACAGTCATTTCCTGGGCGGCTCCACTGTAAGGACGGGGTGCAGAGCTCAGCTCTGGTTGTGATCCAAACTTGAGTCTTGCTCATGAACTCGAATCTGAAGTTCAGCTTCCAAAGCAGCACAGTAGGAAGCATGATGGAGTAGCAGTGGTTAACTGAGCCCAGGAATGAGCTTGGGAAGGTGTAGGGAGCATCTCCAGATTTTTCACTGATTCCATGGGTTCTCTCTTGCAGCTTAAGTCTCGAGTTCTCATGACTCCTTTAGCCCTGTCTCCTCCACGGAGCACACCAGAGCCCGACCTCAGCTCCATCCCTCAGGATGCAGCCACGGTACCCAGCTTGGCAGCCTCACAGGCTCTCACAGGTAGGTCAGGTGAATGAACTCCAAGGCTGTGATGACTTGTCCACAAGCTAAAGTTCTTTTGTGAGCTAGTGAGCTACCACCGAGATGGCTCAAATGAAGGATTTAATGTGTGTTAGCTGGACAACACATAGGATGACCAAATTCTCTGAGAACATCTATTTAAATGTCTCACAGCCTGAATTATTTGCAGTTGTTTTTCAATGCATCTTGAATTCGCTGGTTGCTGTGAGTGGATGGGGACTAGAAAGAGTGGTTGTTGGCCCATCTTCTTCTCTTCAGAGACAGGTTAACTTTGTACCAATAGTGAGCCTGCTCACCTCAAAGAGTTTCTGTCCCTGTGTTTGTGCTTCCAGATCTCCTAAGGATCCTGATGTCCCCCAGTCCCACCTAGTACCAGCCAGTCCAGTCAGGGTAGACCTCTGCCCAGTCTCTCTGATGGGGTGTCCACCAGTGGACCGACAGTTCCATCCCAAGAGTAACAGCAATAGGATGGTCTCTTTCTCTCTTACACACACACACACACACAGATCCTCCTCATCACAAACCACCCCCAGCCCCATCCCATTTCAATTCCTTGGTGCCCTCCCCATACTGTTGGGTAAAAAGCAGACTTTGCAGTATGGCCTACAAGGCCCTGCTCTAGTCTTTAGGGCCCACCATAGGATCACTGCATATTCTCTCTTCTCTTTCTGGAATGATCTTTCCTCTGGTCACCCTCTCTTGTATCTCAGCTCAGGTAGTGGTGGTGGTTTAGTCGCTCAGTCATGTCCAACTCTTGTGACCCCATGGACTGCAGCCCATCAGGCTCCTCTGTCCATGGAATTTTCCAAGCAAGGATATTGGAGTGGGTAGCCATTTAGTACTCCAGGGGATCTTCCCAACTCAAGGATGGAACCCAGGTCTCCCACATTGCAGGCCGATTCTTTACCATCTGAGCCACCAGAGAAGCCCCATCTCAGCTCAGGTACTTCCCTCAAAAAAGCCTTCACTGACTTTCCTGCCAGGGTTCCCAGGAAGAGCTCTTCCAGCCCCTCCCTAGTGTTTTTGCAGCCAAGGTCCCACTTCACTTTCTGTAGTTCTCTGAGTAGATCTTTCTCCCCTGCAGGGCCCTAAGCTCTCTGAAGCCGGGGATCATGTCGATTTGGTTCACCATTTTCTCTGTGGGGCCTAGCACACTACTGCCTGGCATGAAGGTCCCTTGTCAGTTCGGGGTTTTACCGAATCATCTGGGCTTAGTAGGGGAGAAGGCAACCTGGTAGAGTGAAAAGAGCACACAGGTCATGACATCAGAAAGACGTGAGTTCAAATCCCTGTCGCACCACTAATTATACTTTCTGAGCAGCCACTTCACCACTTTTTACCTCAGTTTCTTCATTACCAACAAAATAATAATATGTAGTTCTCAGGTTTATTTTGAAAATCAAACAAGGTAAAGTATATACAATGCCTGGACTATATAGTAGCTGCTCAGTAAAAACTAATTTTCTTCAACTTTATTACTGTTTAATCCTTCCAAAATTCTTATGGTTTCCTCTTAAAGTCTTTCTTCAACACTCCTCTGCACTAGTGGCCCCCAAGGTAAGATGCTCATATCTGGGCTGGGGACATAGGGAGACGTAAGAGGAGTCATTAACCTGTAGAAGAAAATATGATAGCTACTATTAGTATTTCTTTTTATATCACCCTTTAAATTTTTCTATTTTTTGGTTGCATTTTAAATGTATGCAATACATTAATATGGTTGAGAAGGTCTATAACCTATAAATAAATAAACACATTTGGGGACACATGCTTAAAAGATTTTTTTACCAGTATGATGTATTTAAAACTGCAGGGAGGATTCCCCTGGTTATCCACGGGTTAAGAATCCACCTGCCAATGCAAGGGACACATGTTCAATCCCTGGTCCAGGAAGATCCCACGTGACTCGAGGCAACTAAGCCTGTGTGCCACAACTACTGAACCCATGCTGTAGAGCCCATGCTCCGCAACAAGAGAAGCCCACAATGGGAAGCCAGTGTACTGAAACTGGAGGGTAGCCTGCATGCAGCAACAGAGACCCAGCACAACCAAAAATAAATAAAATTCTAAAAGAAAAAAAAACAAAACTAAAACTACAGGGGCTTCTGGTTGGGCTCACCTAATACTGAGTGTTCATTATCCCTGAGATTGTTGATAGAATTCTCTTTAGAACTCATCGAATATATAGTTTTTGGAGTAATTAGCATCATGTCGATTTTTTTTTTAACTGAAGGTTAACAACAACAATGATGGCAAATGCCAAACATTATGTATAGCTTGAGAGCTTCTTGAGAGGAGGAGGGAAGGTTTTTTTTTTTTTTAAATGGAAGATAATTGCTTTACAATGCTGTGTTGGTTTCTGCCACACAACATGAATCAGCCATACACCTGTCTCCTCCCTCTTGAACCTCTCTCCCACTTTGCACTCCATCCCAACCCTTTAGGTCATCACTGAGCATCAGGCTGAGCTCCCTGTGTTATATAGCAACTTCCCACCAGCTATCTATTTCACATATGGTAATGCTTATGTTTCAGTGCTACTCTCTCAGTTTGCCCAGAGGGAAGATTTTATATGTGTATATTCCCAGCATAGAAATACATTTGTACACACGGTCCATAACTGTCTATGCTTCAGATTTGAATACATCGGAGGGGACACACCTGTCTGTCTCTTCCCAACCAGGAGGCTGTCTTGAGAGCAAGCCCTGGTAGTTGGGCTTTTTTTGTCTCTTTTACTTGTCAAGTTGGGAAGAATTGGTGCCACTTTGGCCTTTTCAGCTTTCCCAAGGCCAGAGCCAAGGGGACATGGCTGAGGCATCCTGCCCCTGCCCCCCATCCCCAGCCCCGAATACAGGAGCCACTGCAGGCCTGATGTGCTTCGATACTGAGGGCTTTGTGGGTCTCTTTCCACAGTCTGCCTCTACATCAACAAGCAAGCCAATGCAGGGCCGTACCTGGAGAGGAGGAAGGTGCAGCAGCTCCCTGAGCACTTCGGGCCTGAGCGGCCGTCAGCAGTCCTGCAGCAGGCTGTGCAAGCATGCATCGACTGTGCCCACCAGCAGAAGCTGGTCTTCTCCCTGGTCAAGCAGGGCTACGGTGGCGAGATGGTGTCAGGTAAGGCCCTGGAGTGGACGGTATGAGGAGGGCAATGCAGGAGACCCTGGTTCAATTCCTGGGTTGGGAAGGTCCCCTGGAAAAGGGATAGGCTACCCGCTCCAATATTCTTGGGCTTCCCTGATATCTCAGACAGTAAAGAATCCACCTGCAATGCAGGAGACCTGGGTTTAATCCCTGGGTTGGGAAGGTCCCCTGAAGGAGGACGTGACAACCCACTTTAGTATTCTTGCCTGGAGAATCTCCATGGACAGAGGAGCCTAGTAAGCTACAGTCCATGGGATCGCAAAGAGTCAGACACGACTGAGCGACTAAGCATGGCATCCATGGGTGTCTCCAAAGAGGAAAGCAGCTGAGTCAGGCTTGGGGGACTGTGGCCAGGGTCTGTCTCCATCTGCTGGGCTCCAGGGGCCTTAAATGAGCCTGTGTGCCAAAGGGGCCTGAGGAGAAGAGGCTCCCGGACCTGGGTAAGAAGACTAGACATCTGAATCCTCTCCCTTGACTTGTCCCTTTCTCTCATCTCCACTTCCAGCTCATCAATAAATCCTATTGTTCTAACTTCCAAATACATTCAGAATCAAGCCACTTTTCATGACCCACAGTAATCACTCTGGTTCTTTCCAAATCTAAGCCAGATCATGCCCCTCCTCTGCTCCAAATCCTCAACAGCTCTCATGTCACTCCCAGAAAAAGCTCACATCCTTACAAGGGCTCCCAGGCCCCATGTGACCTGGCTCTGGTCACTTCTCTCTCTTGTTTTTTTTTTTTTTTGGTCACTTCTCTTAAGTCCTCCATTTGACTCTGGTCACAATGGCTTCCTTCGTATGTCCTCCAACCACGCTCCTCCTGCCTCAGGACGTTTGCACCTGCTGTTCTCTCTTTCTGGAATGTTCTTTCTCCAAGTGTCCATGTGACTTGCTCCTAGACTTCCTTCAGATTTATAGTCAAATGCCACCTTCTCAAAAATCCCTTTCCTGACTACCCTGTCTGACATATCAGCCTTTGTCACTATTTATTCTCCCTTCCTCCATTTCATTCCTTTTTCATAGCACTTGTCACTGTGCAGGGAAGTGGGGAAAGTTCATGGTCTCAACCTATCTCACAGGATATGTTTTTGTTTGTATTTAACAAGAGCTCAATCCCACGTCGCAGCACACTCCTCCAGTTTGCACCCTGACTGAACAGCATCCAGAGGGAGGGGGAGGTGTCACCACAAGGTGGAGGAGGACTTTAGAGCTCCGCCCCCTCAGCTGCTCCCCTGACCGAGACTGCCTGTCTTCTCCACGTGTACAGTGGTTGTCACCACTTGCCCTTAAGGCCTTGGAGCTCCACACCTTTGCAAGATGCTTTGAATCCGAGAGGACAGCCTGGTGTCTTCTCTGGCCCAGCATCATGGACACAGCCTCCATATACCCAGGCAAAAGGGAGCCAACTTTCCATTCACAGGGCAGTACAGGTGACCCTGCTGGCTGGCTAAGAGAGGATTTGAGAGAGGGGCCTCTAATGTGGCTGTGTCCTGCAAAACCAAAACATAAGTGTTTTCCTGGACTCCAGGTCAATAACCAGGGTTTGCAGGTGGGGAGATATTGCAGCACAGCTTCACCAGCTCATCCTGACTCAGCCCTCCTTCTGGAGCTCCCTCTGAGAAAGAAGCTGGATCTGTCTAGCTGGTAACTGATTAAAACAGAACTTGGCGAGGTCTGGGTGCATGTGTCTGACCCAGGGTGACTTCTAAGAGACTCCAGTAGATGCGGGCAGAAGAGAGGAGGAAGAAGAACTGCACCAAGAGGGGCCCAAGAGGAGAGTCCCACTGTCAGACCTCTGAGGGCTCCTTGGTTGTTCTTTCCTGATCTGAGAGCCAGGTTCTCGAACCTGGACTACTCTCTGAGGTTGAAAGCCTTGTCCTTTTCCTGGCTAAACAGCAGAGCTCAAGACACAGACCAGTGCTCAGAGAAAGCTCTTCCTGCACTCTGTGCCCCTCCCTCTTGAGTGAATCCCACCCAGGTTCTTTGTGGCCCTGCCCTCGGCTGGGAGAGCAGACCCCTAACTCTCTGGTCTGCTGCTCAGCCTTTCTGTGGCCTCAGGGGCCTTGGCACTGGTGAGGAGGTTCTGCAGAGCCTGACACCAACATCCGAGCAGGCAAAGCCCTGCCAAGTTTCCCTTGGCTGAGGGATTCCCAGGAAGGCCAGAGTGGAGTGCCTGGTCTTGGAGAATGCAGTGGCACTGAGGAGCCTCCTCCTTGAGGTTGTGAAGCGGCACAGTGGTCTTCCACTTTTCTGGTGGTGATGTGGGAGCCCAGCAAGATGATGATTGCTCCAAGGTGGTTTAGGGAGGGGCCTAAGGAGAAAGACCCAGTCTCCCCCACTCTCCACCTAGAACCTGAGCCTTCAGACACTGCTTTTTAAACATCCTCGTGGGCACAACGTGTAGAAAATGGTGACACTAGTGTGGGCATCGTGGACCTGAAGAACTCAAACCTCCATGCTTGGGCCTCGGGCCACCCCAGAGGCTGAGGGCCCATGTCCCAGTACCATGGCCCATTCCCGGCACACCTGTTGGGATGCTCTGCCTTAACCATGTTCTCCCAGAGGGGTAGCTATTGAGATCTCACATATTACATGTCTGCTTCCAGGAGGTGGGATTTTCCCACTGTGTGAGCTTGCAGGAATCTCTGGGAATGTGGAAACCCTGATCTAAGGCACAGGCCTGATGCCCCAGACCCACCTGCTGTGTGGTCAGTCTCCATCTCAACTAGTCTTTTAAGGTATGGGAGGTGAGCAGCAGTGCCTGCCCCTCCCCACTTCCCCCCCTCCCCCCACCCAAGAGGGAATCTCCAGCATGTCCCAGAGGTCAAGATCCTCCTTACTGAGCCCCTTGGCAGCTCTTTGCTGACCCTCCCAATCAGAGTCATTATTATGGAGTATTAAAGTGACAGGCAAACGCCCCTTAGAGGCCACAGGAGCTGGAAAAACACTTCAGGCCTTCTCAGTTTCCTCGTCTACATTATGGGATCATAACCTTCTTTCCACTGTCTTCACAGGACAGTCAGACAGCATAAATGAGGTGATAGACGTGAAAGCTCTTGTTAAATTATTAAAAGTTACACAAAAGAAATGATTCTTTTTATTTCTAATTTGAATGGGTAGGTGTGTGTGAGAGTTTATTTTTCAGTTCTGAAATCAAAGTTAGCTCTGGTCGCCTTGTCCCAGTCCTTGCAGTGCGCTAGCCTTTGGGAGCTAGAGTATAAAAGTCCAGGCTGCGTTCCACATGTGCGCACTGAGGGCAGAGCCTGGAGGAGGAGGGGAGCAGAATGTCCTGCTGGGGATCTTCTTATGTGTTCCCCACACTGGAGCTGGTGTGTGAGCTTCACATGGCAACAGAGTTCCGTGAGGAGGATTACACAAAGAAACAAGTTCTCAGCTGGAGGAACTGGATGTTTCTTCAAAATTCTGGTAGCCCTAGAGAAATTGAGTGTGATCTAGCATCACTACGGAGAGAACACCGAGAACACCTTTGGAGTTCTTTTATAAAGACTCCTCCCCAGAAGGCTGAAAGAACCCTGAACACTGGGTTAGAATTGGACACCTCAGTATGAACTCAGTTTTATTTGAATATACATATATATCTAGATCTGGGCTTCCCCAGTGGCATGACGAATCTGCTTGCAGTGCAGGAGATGTGCAGGAGATGTGGGTTCAATCCCTGGGTCTGGAAGATACCCTGGATGAAGGCATGGCAACGCACTACAGTATTCTTGCTGGGAAAATCTGGTGGACAGAGGAGCCTGGCAGGCTACAGTCCATAGGGTTGCAAAGAGTCAGACACTACTGAAGGGACTGAACACACACACCCGTGCACACACACGCACACACACACAGTCACATCTAGATACAGACATTTATCAAGACCCACCTTTGATCCAAGTCTGTTTATCTAGAGTTGCTTAAAAAATGACGGTGTGTCAGAGGGATGCAGGAGTAAATCTGCAAGCTCCCAAAAGATAAAAACTGGAATAATTTAGCAATAAAATAAATAACATAGTGTTGGACAGCCCACAGTACAAAATAAATATATTGAGTCTACACTGTTATTAATGAATAAACAAATAAATAAGTGGAGGAGAAGGGACAAGTCTTCCTTATGGAAGAATTTCAGATTATATAGAGACTGTTCCCTCTTCAGGAGGTAGAGCCTAATCCCTCCATTGCCCTTGAATGTGGATAGGACCGTGTGACTTATTTCCCAGGAACAGAATATGAAGAATACAGTGAAGAAACATAGCAAACACTTTCTTGGCCAGGAGATGAAGGTTAACATCCCAGAGATGTCATGTGTCTATCTGATGCAAGGGGAAAGGCGCTTTGCCTCTGCAGTCTTCCTCCTCAAAAACTCATGTGAAAGTGGGTGTTAGTTGCTCACGTGTGTCGAACTCTTTATGACCCCCTGGAGTGTAGTCCACCAGCTTCCTCTGTCCATGGAATTCTCCAGGCAAGAATACTGGAGTGGGTTGCTATTCTCTTCTCTAGGGGATCTTCCTAATCCAGGGATCAAACCACAGACTCCTGCATTGCAGATGGATTCTTTACTGTCTGAGCCATCAGGGAAGCTCCCCAAAAACCATAACCCCAGTCGAATCATGAGAAAAATGTCAAACAAACCAAATTGAGAAACATTTTACAAAATACATGATCAGTACTCCTCAAGACTGTCAAGATCATGAAAAACAAGAAAAGACTGAGAAACAGTCACAAACCCGAGGATACCAAGTTTACGCAACAGGTACAGCCAATATGATCTCCTGAATGAGATCCTGGAACTGAAATAGGGTGTTAGTGAAAAAACAGGTGAAATCCAAATAAAACTTAGTTAAAAGCACAGCAGAACTGACCACACCAAGACCTGTTCCCCAGGGCTGATGGGCTTGTGGCTTTCTCCAGAGTCCTGCTCTGAGTAGCTGTGTCTGTGCTCTTCCAGTCTCCGCCTCCTTTGATGGGAAGCAGCACTTGCGGAGCCTGCCTGTGGTGAATAGCGTCGGGTACGTCCTCCGCTTCCTCACCAAGCTGTGCCGAAGTCTCCTATGTGACGACCTCTTTAGCCACCAGCCCTTCCCCAGGGGCACCAGCGCCTCCGACAACGCCCCCGAGAGCCAGGAAGGCAGGATGGAGTCAGGTAGGCTTTTGTGGTCTGTCCTCGGGGCCTGCAGGTGGTTCCAGGTGTCCCTGCCCTCCCAGGGCAGAGGAGGCTGCCACTGAGGGGGCTCCTGGGAGCTCTAGGAGCTAGAGGTTCCCTCCTTCTGCTAGAGGTTCATGAGCTGCCCCTCTGGGCATCTGAGGCACAGTGAGAACCGGCCAGGACCAAGGACACCCCGACGGTCCCCACCCAGGCTGCAGTGGAAGAGATGGCTCCAGCTACTGAGAGCTGACATTGTAACTTTTAGGCCTATGTTATTAGAATGTAGACACTGAGACGGCATCACTTGTAATGAGTGATCTTTTTTCCTCTCTTCTAATAAAGACTCTTGAGCATTTATTCATCATTGTCGAATAATTGAAAGACTACTAACCTAAGTAACAAAGAAATCCTGAAGAAACAAGGGCTAACGAAGTGATTACGTTGGTCCTGTCTGGGGGCCTCAGGTTCCTACCCAGGTCAATAAAACAGTAATACAGTGTATTACAGTAAAACTGTAATACAGTGTCTATCATGGCAGGAATTTGACCTGGCTGTAAATCATATATGTCCTCCAGTGAGACTTAGTGTTTCTCCCTCATCACAGGACAGAAGGTATCCCAGGAGCTAAATGCCTTTTGTACCACCAGCCCCAGAATAGCTCAGTGTAGGGAAGTGGTCGGTGGGAAGGGCAAGACCACCTGGACAAACTTGCCACACCATTGTCTGCCCAATAGGCTAGGTGCCAGCGGGAGCTGCTCATCCCCCACGTAGTGGCCCTGAGTTATGGATTTGAAGGCAATGGCACCCCTCTCCAGTACTCTTGCCTGGAAAATCCCATGGACAGAGGAGCCTGGTAGGCTGCAGTCCATGGGGTCGCTGAGGGTTGGACACGACTGAGCGACTTCCCTTTCACTTTTCCTTTCATACCTTGGAGAAGGAAATAGCAACCCACTCTAGTGTTCTTGCCTGGAGAATCCCAGGGATGGGGGAGCCTGGTGGGCTACCGTCTATGGGGTCGCACAGAATCGGACATGACTGAAGCTACTTAGCAGCAGCAGAACATGAGTCCAGATTCTAGGTTTCAGGTTTCAAGGATGAGGAGACATGTCGCCTTTTTTCTTTCTCTGGAAGCAGTGTTGTTGATACATAAAGAACACATAGATGGTGAAACTGAAATCTAGCCATTATGTCATTCTGCAAACATTTGCTGACCCCTTTCCTATTCCAAGTACCTTGTGAGACCCTGTCTTGGAATAAGGCAAATATGTGAGCTTAGGAAGTTTTTGAGGTATTGAGTGACCAGTGTGAATAATGAAAAAACCAATACATTTGCAGTTATGTGCTCACAGACAGGTTTAGAGAGTTCAGCAGAAGGATACTTATAATCAGAGTGGCTATATTTTAAGCCTAGGAGGACATCAGGGAAGATTCTTAGCATAGATTTTTCTCATATAATGTCAAGAATCTTGTCTACAATTTTACTTTAAACTCTCTGAGACCTGGGAAACAGGAAGAAATCTGGCCTTTACAAAGAAAGGTATCTAATTAAATATAGCCTGTGTGAGCAGATGCTCTATACTTCTGTGTTTTCTTGATGCCTCTATATGTCTGAACTTGAGAAAGTCTTCTCATGTCTCTGGGCCTCAGTTTCCTGTGTGAAATAAGGGGTTGAGTTGCTCATGTATAACCTTCTGGTTCTGACAGTCTATGAATCTGGCCTCTCCTATAAACCTTGGTTGACTCAGAAACATATTGTAAAGCTAATGTATCTTCCAGTGAATCTTGCAATGAGAACAGCAGATGACTGATTTCATTTGACAAACTCTTAAGTCATCGTTACATTGAATAAGCAATGACCTAGGGGACATAATCATAAAGTCATAGAACTCATGTCTCCCATTCTCCTTGAAATAAATGTCGCCTGTGAGACCACTTATTCCCTGTCTATGGATGAAATTTAGGGCAGATCTCCTGCCTTTCCTGGCTCCTTTCAGAAAACAAAACATTCTTTAGTGAATAGTTAACATCCAGGTCAGTGTGATCATCAAACTTTAATTTTCACTCAAAGATGTAACTACTTCCCATTCCCAGCACAGCCCTGCTTTGGGCCAGTTGCCTGCAGCAGCAAAGGAAGATATGGTTGGCTTCTCTTCACCTCCTGCCTAGTCCTGTGTTTTTGCCCCTTCTGTGTGGAACTAACGGTGATTCCAAATCCTTCCTGATCAGAGTGAGGGAAGGAGGAGAGAAAAGAGGTAGGAGAGTTTTTGCTTGACTAATCCCACTGTGAGCTGGCATGAGGCTCCCTGGTTCTGGCGGGTGTTTCAAGCTGATTCTTCATCCTGTGGGCTCTTGTTGTTATTGTTCAGTTGCTAAGTTGTGTCCAACTCTTTGCGACCCTATGAACTGCAGCACTCCAGGCTTCCCTGTCCTTCACTGTCTCCCTGAGTTTGCTCAAACTCACATCCATTGAGTCAGTGATGCCATCCAACCATCTCATCCTGCATTGTTCCCTTCTGCTCTTCCCCTCTATCTGTCCCAGCATCAGAGTCTTTTCCAGCGAGTCAGCTGTTCACATCAGGTGCCCCAAGTGTTGGAGTTTCAGCTTCAGCATAAGTCCTTCCAATGAATATTCAGGGTTGATTTCCTTTAGGACTGACTGGTTTGATCTCCTTACTGTCCAAGGGACTTTGGAGAGTCTTCTCCGGCACCACAGTTTGAAAGCATCAATTCTTTGGTGCTCAGCCTTCTTTACGGTTCAACTCTCACATCCATACATGACTCCTGGAAAAACCACAGCTTTAACTATGGACCTTTGTCGACAAAGTGATGTCTCTGCTTTTTAATATACTGTCTAGATTTGTCATAGCTCTTCTTCCAAGGAGGAAGCATCTTCTAATTTTGTGGCTGCTGTCACTATCCGCATTAATTTTGGAGCCCAAGAAAATGAAATCTGACACTGTTTCCATGAGTCCTTTGGAGAGTCCCCATGTCTCATCTGCACGTTCATTGTCAAAGACGAAGGCAACTCTTCTCTGGCTGATCATTTACAGTTCTTCCCACAGCCTCAAGGCATCTGCAGGTAAATCTCTGGCTTCTCTTTCCTGAGGCCCCTTGTGCCTCCAGATAGTCCCATAGAAAGGATCTAAGCTGATCTCACTTCAGATCTGGTCTCTTAGAAACACTCACACATCCTTTGCGCAAACAGACTCAGGGCCTGCGGGCTGATTTCTGTACCACCTCTCCTTTGTTCTTCCATCAGACTTTTTTCTCATGGAAATGAAACAATAATACTTTCTGTCTCTTGAGCTCCAGGGTCGGAGATCAAGCTACTCACAGGGCCACACTGAAGCCCATGGGAACGTGGGACAGTTTTTTCTCCACAATTCATCTTCTATTCAACCTGCTTTTCAGCCTCTGCAGTTGGGTGCGCCGCTGCACGTGGGTGGTCATCTACAGCTGTAAAGCTGGCTTCCCACCACCCCATCTCTTTTTGCAAGATTTCCACACTTGACTCTTGTATGGGGAGCCTACTGTCGTGCAGCTTCAGCCAAAACTAAAACTAAAATAATTTCATGTTAACATCCTGTCCCAGGAACCCCCCTCCAGCTTTCCTTAAGTGATCATTGAAGAAACCCTTGCCTTGGTTTCCACCATATTCTCTCCCCTTCCAAACTCAACATGCTGAGTGAAGTTCCTGTCTTTTTCCTGGAAGTAGCCACGTTGTTTCTTCCCTTGACTGGGGCAGGTATTTCTACCTAAAGCTGATTTCCTTCCTAGGTGTTGTGGCTTTAGAAGCAATTACTTCAGTTGTCGTCAAGAACCTTTCCCAGCCCATGGATGCTTTGAAAAAATGAATTGCTCCAAATCAACCAACTTTGTGGAAATTGCTCCTTATGCCCTAGGTGTTACAGGACCAAGTGCTGTGTGTTTCATGTGTCTAGGGGCCTCGGGGAGGGTGGAAGAAGCAGCAATGGCATGGTAGGCTCTGAGCAGCCCCCTGGCACATGTCTCTCCTACCTGTCTCCATGGGGCCTAGGATGATACCATTAAAGAGTTTGCCTTTAGAATAAGACATTGCCTCTGTAGGACTGCCTTGTCAAAGTTCCTTTGTGTGCATGCTAAGTCGCTTCAGTCATGTCCGACCCTTTGCGACCCTATGAACTGTAGCCCAACAGGCTCCTCCGTCCATGGGATTCTTAAGGCAAGAATACTGAAATGGGTTTCTGTGCCCTTCTCCAGGGGACCCTCCTGGCCCAGGGATCAAACCTATGTCTCTTATGTTTCCTGCACTGGCAGGTGAGTTCTTTACCACTAGTGCCACCTGGGAAGCCCCAAAGTTCCCTTAAAGGATAACATATCATGTTATTATTACCTTGGATGAGGAACTAGTTTATTACCCACTTTCCCACCATTGTGGCAAGAAAGGCAGGTGCATTTATGAGGGAAGGGCTGGAGGTCTTTGTTGACTTAAGGCTTCATATCCATGTTATTCCTAAACAAGATCATACAGTCTTGAACTCATTTGAACCAGATCCTGCTCTGCCCCAAGGTTGTTCATTCAAAGCTGGAGTGTTCCAGGCTTGGTGCCACACAGTTAGAGGGTTTGTCAGCATTCATTAGGGCGTTTCCAGAAGACAGTAAATCAGACAGTTAAGAAAATACAAAGCCAGGACACACAAGGAACTGTCACAGAAACTAAGATGTTTGTGGTTTTGTTTTTTTTTTTTTTTAAAGGATGATTTGGGAAAGAAATGATTTTCTGTTCTAGGATGTGACACCAGGTCACATGGATTTGTCCTCTATGGTCCTGAAGATATACTTAATTAACCTTCAAGTCTTGTCACTCAAGTTCTGGTCAGGAGTATCACCATCAGCCGAGAAAGGAAAAGCTCAACAGCCCTCCCTCACTCCTTCACAACAGATCCTAGGTGTTTAAAGACACATTAAAGTTTGAGAAGTGTGGGTGTAAGGAGTACTCTCCCAGGTAAAGGACTTGGAAGCTGAATAACACAGTGGAACTCTCAGAAGATGGCTCCCTCGGGAGTCAGGTGGCATTGACATTGTAAAGATCTTTGAAAAGTCAAAACTGATTAGAAGTAGATGGAGCTGCTTGGATGGTGTGATCTCCTCATGACTGGTGACAAAAGCAGATGTCCACTTGTCACGGCCATCAGGCTGAACTCAGGCATCCAGAGGATGTAAGAGCAAGATGTCCTCTCTGGTCCCTTCCAAGCTGAGAGTCACAGCTGGGAGTGGCAGAGAAGAGCCGCAGATAGTAAGAGGTGAGGGCCCCCAGGAGCCCTGTGGTGGGATCCTCCAGGAGGGAAGATGAGGATACCAAGGTAGAAGGGCTCACAGTGGAGCAGAGAGCGTGCTTCTTCCACATCTCTTCCTCAGACCTTTCAAATATAAACTCTCTCACCAAATGATCTTTCTCTTATGTTCAGGGAAAACAAGCTTCAGACCCATTCAGCTGCCTGAATTCAGTCTGGACCGTGGAGTTCTTGGCTTTAGATTGGGAAGTTCAGTCATTTTCCTCTATGTCTATTAACTGACCGCCAAATGTTCATGTTATCGGGTGGAGAGCAGCTCTCTGGGTGCTTTAGGAAAGTGGAAGTAAAATCATGGATTTGATAACATTTGGTTCTGGATTTGCATTTGATAACAATTTTACTTTACCTTTGAATGGTGGCTTCCCTGGTGGCTCAGAGGTTAAAGCGTCTGCCTGCAATGCGGGAGACCTGGGTTCAATCCCCGGGTTGGGAAGATCCCCTGGAGAAGGAAATGGCAACTGACTCTAGTAATCTTGCCTGGAAAATGCCATGGATGGAGGAGCCTGGTAGGCTACAGTCAATGGGATAACAGAAAATTGTACATGCCTGAGAAACTTCACTTTGAATATTGGGGGGAAAAGGTCTCAGTTATAAGTAAGCTTTAGCCAGTGCTTCTCCACTTTGTGCCCTGGAACCACCCGGGCATCTTGATGAAATATGGACTCTGGCTCAGGATGGCTGGAGTGGGCTGAGAGCCTGTGTTTCTGACAGGCTCCCAGGGGATGTCCTTTGCCGTTGCTGCTTAGGAACACAAGGAATGAGAAGGTGTGTGCTGACTGAGTCCTGCTCACAGAGGGAAATTTATGTCAGGTTTTCAGTAAAATACACCTATCTACTCTAGGATGCTGCCGCCCTGTAGGAGCATTGACGCTGAGGATGAGCTGGATGAGATGTCCATGGGTGTGAGGGGCAGAGTGGTCAGACAAAGTGGCACAGGTGAAAATGCAGGTGAGAAAAAGGAGGTTTGCAGTGCTGGGGAAGAAGGTAAAAGACAGAAAAGAATGATGACTGGCACATTTCTCAGTGTGGCAGCACGGAAAAGCACTGTGACCTCCGACCAGCACTGGCAGGAGGGTCTTTGTTGCCTTCCGAGCTTCCCAGAATCCCTAGAAGACCCTAGGGATCCATTCTCTCAGACCCTTGTCTGCACAGCATTCATGGCTCTTAATTCTGCCTTATTCTGCTAGAATCCAGGTCCAGACCTCATCTCCCTAGGTAGACTTGAGGGTGGGAACTTGAGGAGAGTCTGAAACACAAGTCCGCAGTAAATATTTTACTGACTCCAATTCGGTGTGACACAACAGAACAAACTGTGCTCACCAAGCATTGGGGAGATCTTCTTTGGAAACCACAAATGTGATAGCTGAAGTCTTTTGCGAGATCTAATTTAGTGATTGGTTTCCTGTCTTCTAAAGGTTTGACTTGATGGGAACAAATTGTTTACTTTTTGTTGAGTAGCTTTTTTGATACACAAATGGTGAGAGTGGGAGATGAGAAAGGCCATTGATTCTTGACACTTGATGTTTTTGTCCTTGGCTGGTGGTCTTGGAGACAGGCACCAGAAAACTCTTGGAGTAACAGACATGCACAGTACCTTCTGCATACCCAGCATCTAGAAATCAAATCTGCTTCTTTGTTGAACTACAAATTTGTCTAATGTAATAGCTCTACAAAAGAATGACTATCCAGAGAATATCTCTTTCCAAAAGGTTGTTTATTTCTAAAAGGCAATAGAGTGTACCAAGTGGCATGAGTTCCATTATATAGAAACATCCATATGGCCAGACAGCAAATGTGTTCTGAGTTCCCTCTACTTGTGATGCCTGCAGAGCTGAGGCCACTTGTTCAAAGCCAACCAGAAAGGCAGCAGCGAAGTGGAAACTGAGCCCAGGTCTCCTCCCTGGCCCTTTGCTTTTCCTCCCAAGCCTATTGATAAGGCCCCATTACCCAGCACTCACTGAGTGGGGTATATGTCTTGTTTCCTGGCTCAGAAGTGTGACCACACAAAATGGATGTTCACAAGTGGCTTGTGGTACCCTTGTGTCACTTCTTCTAGCAAAGATGTAAAAGAACAAAACAAACACCAATGCCCACTTAGCAAAATCCAGGCAGAAACTGAACTCTAGGTAGATCAGTTATCCTTTCTCCTTCTGGGTTAATATCTTAGCCACAAGGAGTGTCTCATCCTTATCCTCGTGCCCTAGTTGCGTCATTGCTGGATGACATCCACAGGACAGGCAGAACCTATCATCCTAGACACCAGGAGAACTTCCTCATCCCTACAAAATCCAACAAAGTGGCCTACTCCACCAATGCTAGGCATGGTTTGCGTGCTCACTCAGTCATGTCCAACTCTTTGTGACCCCATGGACTGTAGCCCACCAGGCTCCTCTGTCCATGGAATTTCCCAGGCAAGAATACTGGAGTGGGTTGCCATTTCCTACTACAGAGGATCCCAACCCAGGGATCAAACCAGTGTCTTTTGCATCTCCTGCATTGGCAGGTAGATTCTTTACCACTGAGCCATCTGGGAAGCCCCAGGCATGGTTTAACCCAGTATTTTAAATAATATATGAAATGATTGGGTTAAAAAAAGAGCAATGAAGGAAGGCATGTGCAGGCCAATGATCAGAATATTGCAGAGCTATGTTCATCCTGGTATAGCCATGGGCTATGTGAACAAAATGAGTGGTTAGATTTTTGAGCCATGTATTGAAATTGGGGTCATTTGGAAGGAGAAAAGAGTATTAGTGCCAAGCTCAGTTTTTAAGAATCTTTGAGAGAGTCTTGATGGACACATGAAAAGGAAAATGTCCAGGACTTCTTTGGCAGGCCTATGCTTAAGACTCTACTTTCAATGCAAGAGGCATAGATTCAATCTCTGGTCAAGGAAGTTCCATATGCCACAGGAAAAAAAAAAAAAAAAAAATAGAATGTCCACAAGTTCTGCAGTAAATACAAAGGCCTTCCTATATTTTTAGACAGATATGTTCAGGAGAAGCCAGGAGGGTCCAGGAGGGACCGATTGCCAGTGTAGAATTCCTGATCTTAATTCTGCTTGTATGCCTATATGAGTTCATTTAGGAAAAGCTATTTATTCTATTTTCAATGATATCATTCATGAAAGTATACTGTCTGTACTTTTTAAAACACTGAACTAAAAGGGAAAAAAGGAACCTCTAAGTAAAACACTGGGTTTTGTAGAATCTTAAATAGATTTTTACCATGTTCTGCAATTTATTGAATTCTTTTGCATTGTAAGGCTTAGGTTCTCTTTCAAATCCTACAGATATTGAGGAAGCACAAAGATTCAATAATTATTGGTTAAATGAATGAATGAATGCTCCAATTAAATTGTTGGAACCTCCCAAGGTATTTTACTCATTTATTTGGCTGCACCAGGTCTTCATTGCAACACACGGGATCTTCGAGCTTTGTTGAGGCATGCAGTCTCTTTTAGTTTTGGCATGTGGGATCTTTAGTTGCAGTGGGCAAACTCTTAGTTACGCCATGTAGCATCTACTTCCCTGACCAGGGATGGAACCCCAGCCCCCTGTATTGGTAGCACAGAGTCTTAATCGCTGGACCACCAAGGAAGTCACTCAAGGTACTTTCAATATGAGATAAATAACCCAGTACTGAATCACGTTGACCAATTTGGTAATATTTTAATGTTAAAATGAAACAAAAAGAAACAAAGATAATGCTCCTCTTTCAAGGTCACAAATAAAGTCATGGTGTGGATTAAAGACACCAAGACTTGAGGAGCAGAATGATGATGGTTGTAAATCCCTAGTAGGCTTTCTCCTGTTTGGGAGAGCTCCTTCTAAGAGGGAGTAAGAAGGAGAAACGAGGCTGTCAAAAAAGAGGTGGTGTAGACTCTTTCTTCCCACAAGGCTGGCCTCAGGAATTCTCTAAAAGATACCTCTACCCCAACGCCATGCCTCTCTTCAAATAATGAAATCTACTGGAAATCTTTTCCTTTGTTTCATGAAGCTAACTGTCCTTCAGGTGACACCCTACCCATTAGTCCCCCATGAGCCACTCTAGTACTGGAGATCATGCTGGGGACATCTGGGTCAGCTGCAGAAGGCCTTCTGTGTCTCTGGCAGGCCTGTCCAAAGAGGCTCCTGCCTGTGATGGAAGAGTATATGAGATGTGGCCATCCCCAAATCTCCAGGGCCCACAGGAGCTGTAACCAGAGACTATCTTTTGGGCTGCTCCTCTGGACCTGTACCCTGAGCCTCTGTGGCGGGTTCTAAGGTAATAGCTGCAGGTTATCCACACCAGTATCTACTGACCATGTATCAGAACTAGGAATAAGATGATAAACCTTGTCAAGAGGAATTGAAGCAACTTTGGAAACCAGTAGGCATCTAAGATAAATTCCATAGACTTTCTCCTATTAGTGGGTCATTTCTGGGTCTCAGACATAAGTAGCAAACCCTTTGACAGTTGGGAAAAAAAAAAAAAAAAGAATCCCATAAACTTCCTGACAGAGAATTAAATATTCTAATAGCATATACATCTTAACTGCTATTGAATTAATAATTGTAACTTCCAACCTAGATATGCAGAGTCAAGAGGAATGTATTATTCCTTTCCCACCTGTAATATTTATATATGGCTGTGTGACAAATTACCCTAAAATTTAATTTAACATGTATCATCTTACAGTTTCTGTGATCGGGAATTCAGGTGCAGCTTGACTGTGTTCCCCAGCTGTGGGTCTCTCACAAGGTGGCAAGCACCTCAGAGCTTAGCTAAGGAAGGACCCAGTCCCTAGCTCATTCATGTGGTTGTGGGCAGGATTCTGCTTCCCATGAGCCATTGATTCCTTGCCATGTAGGCCCGTCCACAGAGATGCTCACAACATGGCAGCCTACTTCACCCACTCGAGAAATATTGGAATGCCTTCCTAAAAGTCAGGATGTCCATTTGGAACCAGAATTTATATGGTGTCCTCTATTCCAGGGACTCCAGCATTTTCCTGAGTAAGGGTCACTCTAAGTTTCCCCAGTTTCCTATGAAAGACCCAAAAGTTGTTGAAGAAACAGAGCTTGACAGCAGAAAGCTCCCCACTCTCGCCCTCCCCCTCCTTCTGGAAATTCCCAGAAGCCTCTGGGTAAAGGCTTTGGCAAAGCTGCAAAGAAAAGACTACAGAGAGGGAACCTGTTCTCCTCTGGAGACTGAAAGGGCATTCACTGTTCTAAAGTGGCCAACATTGGGCCAAATTGCCTTTGGGCAAAATTTCTGCGAGGGAAGATCTTAAATCATAAAGAACAAAGTCTCAGGCAAACCATCAACATTAGAAAGGACTAAAGAAGTTCAGGTGTCAGGCATTAAAATTACGGTTGGTTTCTGTACATCTCATTAGGGAGGATAAGTATAAATGTGCTTGAATGGACCCGAGGGGAGTAGTAAGGTTGATTCTGAGGGCTGAGCGATCTGAACTTAGAGACAAGCTTGAAGGGAAGATCTATACTGGCCAGAGACCAAGTTAATGGAAAATTTAATTGAGGCGAATGAAAGGCTAAGCCTCATAGGTGGTGTGGCCCAGTGCCCTTTGAACCAGGAAGGCTGGGACAGGAGGCTGCAGAGGGCCCTGAGGGAAAACACGATGAGCTTATCTGAACAAGAACAAGGGGCGGGACCAAGCAGGAGAAGGAAACCTGCAGACCTCCGCGAGAACCTCAGCGAAAGGCGGCAGGAAGGCAGAGAGGAAATCTGGGGGTTTCTGACACCAGGCAGTCCCTCAGAGGTCCCCCCTAGGTCCCACAGCACCGAGCACGGGCTGGGCACCTGCGGTGCTGGAGAGGAGCGTGTGTGAGGCACCTGGTGGAGCAGCCACTCAAGGTAGGAACCCAGGTGTCGGGCTCTGAGCTGGGGAGGGCAGCTCTACTGGGACCTGCGATTGTTTCCTGGCCCTCCTCCCTAGCTCTTTCTGTTTCTCTTTTTGCAGGTCTCTTTCCCTGCTTTTCAGAGTGTACTGGCTGTGCTTCTTAGGTGGTGGCACCTGATTAAGCAGAGGGGAATAGTTACCCCACAGATAATCAAGAGGTGGTGTAATCAGGTTGACTGTATTACTTTCTCTTCTAATCTGGGGTTCAGGGCTAGAGATCCGTGGTGCTGCCATCTCGTTATGCAGCAGAGCCAAGGCATTCACACACGGAGCCCTCTGGACATGATCCCGTGGTCTGACCTTTCTGCCAGCCTGGGCAGAGTTGTGTGGCCGGCTGGGCTGGTCAGACCTGCTGGCAATCAATCTGCCAGGAATAGAGATGACTGAGGAAAGGGTTCACTCTGTGCAGCTGTTCCTTCAGCTGGAAAGTTGTGACTGATGTGGGGAAATAAGATGGGGAATGGAGGGTGAGTATGTCTGTATGTGTGTGTGTGTGTGTGTGAGAGAGAGAGAGAGAGACATAGAGAAGGGGTGGGGAGAGAGAGAACTATTTAGTGCTGGGAAGAACAGGGTCTGAGATGGGTGTAGGGTTATTATTGCATGTAGAGATCCTATTTGAGAATAATTTTGCAGATCGTGGTGTTGCCACTTTTCAAGGCTTTGTTTTAGAGAATCCAAGTTAAGTGCCATAAAAATCCTTTAAATAAATTAAATAGTCCAAGCTCACTTAACTGTGAGCATTTGGGTCTTGTGTCCTACATGAAAATAGGTCAACACCCCCCAAAAGAACTCCCTGGCCACTCCTGCTGCTCTCGGACTTTCCTGGCTCTTGGCTTTCTCCCTCCTGTACCTCTGCCTCTTCTTGCTTCTCCTCAGAGGTTCTCCACATTCCAGGCACTCAGTTGACCCGGAAATGCAGCAGGCTGGGCCGTGCTGGGTGTTTTGGAAGCTGAGGATGCAGGGGCATTCCCCCAACAACCCTGCCCCAGCCTCTGCAGGGGCACAGGCAGAGGGAGGAGTCCACACTCCTCAGACCCTAGAGCTGTGTTCCCTGAACGAGGAGGCTTAGACCTGGTGCAGATTCAGGAGCAAAGGGGTATCCTTTGAGGCTGAGCAGGTTTGAACTCTTCTGGAGTATTCTTTGGGCTTCCCAGGTGACTCAGTGGTAAAGAATCTGCCTGCTAATGCAGGAGACCTGGATTTAATCCCTAGGTCGGGAAGATCCCTGGAGGAGGAAATGACAACCCACTCCAGTATTCTTGCCTGGAGAATTCCATGGACAGGGTAGCCTGGCGGGCTACAGTCTCAGTTCAGTTCAGTTGCTCAGTCACATCCGACTCTGTGACCCCATGGACTGCAGCATGCCAGGCTTCCCTGTCCATCACCAACTCCCAGAGCTTGATCAAACTCATGTCCATCGAGTTGGTGATGCTATCCAGCCATCTCATCCTCTGTCATTCCCTTCTCCTCCTGCCTTCAATCTTCCTCAGCATCAGGGTCTTTTCCAATGAGTTAGTTCTTCACATCAGGTGGCCAAAGTTATTGGAGCTTCAGCTTCAGCAATCAGTCCATCCAATGAATATTCAGGACTGATTTCTTTTAGGATTGACTGGTTGGATCTCCTTGCAGTCCAAGGGACTCTTAAGTCTTCTCCAACACCACAATTCAAAAGCATCAATTCTTCGGCACTCAGCTCTCTTTATAGTCCAACTCTCACATCCATGCATGACTACTGGAAAAACCATAGCTTTGACTAGACAGACCTTTGTTGGCAAAGTAATGTCTCTGCTTTGTAATATGCTATCTAGGTTGGTCATAGCTTTTCTTCCAAGGAGCAAGCGTCTTTTAACTTCATGGCTGCAGTCACCATCTGCAGTGATTTTGGAGCCCAAACAAATAAAGTCTGTCACTGTTTCCACTGTTTCCCCATCTATTTCCCATGAAGTGATGGGACCAGATGCCACAATCTTAGCTTTCTGAATGTTGAGTGTTAAGCCAACTTTTTCACTCTCTTTTTTCACTTTCATCAAGAGGTTCTTTAGTTCTTCTTCACTTTCTGCCACAAGTGTGGTGTCATCTGCATATCCGAGGTTATTGATATTTCTCCCGGCAATCTTGATTCCAGCTTGTGCTTCATCCAGCCTGGCATTTCGCATGATGTACTCTGCATAGAAGTTAAATAAGCAGGGTGACAATATACAGCTTTGAAGTACTCCTTTCCTGATTTGGAACCAGTCTGTTGTTCCATGTCCAGTTCTAACTGTTGCTTCTTGTCCTGCATACAGTTTTATCAGGAGGCAGGTCAGGTGGTCTGGTATTCCCATCTCCTTAAGAATTTTCCACAGTTTGTTGTGATCCACACAGTCAAAGACTTTGGCGTAGTCAATAAAGCAGAAGTCTTTCTCATCTTCATTACCTCCACCATAGTTTGGTCTCAGGGCTACAGTCTGTGGGGTCGCGAAGAGTCGGACACAACTGAGCAACTGAGCACACACAGAGCACGCAGTGTATTCTTTGGCCTAATAGGCAGACTTTATATGTAGCAGCTGGGGGAAACCATAGTCCACAGACTAGCCACGGTGAAAAAGGCACACCAAGCCTCTTTTGAAAGTTTCCAAGACACCAAATCCTGAAAATGTGGCAGGCTTCTGTGAGAGCCATTTGTGCCTGTGCCTTTCTATTTAAGCACACTCTTGTGATTGTACAAAAGCAGATCAGTCCTTTTCCGGGAGGAAAGACTTCATGATTTACAAGTGGCATCCTTAGTGTCTTGGATAGAGGCAGGGTTTATAGAAGAGAAGTACACAGAGTGCCTCCTGTTCACCCTACTGTGCTGGTGTCCACAGCGATGAAACAGCTTTAACTAGAGGCTGGGTTGTTGCCTCCTGTTTAATGAGAGCTGCCAGGTGACAAGACAACTCATTTCAGATGAGAAGGAATTTTCTCTTTCATCTCATCTGGGGGAAAAGGACCAGGAATGTGTTAATCTGTCAGCCCTCTGGTTTGCCATGAGTCTGCGTGTGGGAGCCGGATCTTCATAAGGCACTCTCGCCAGACAATCCCAGGTCTGCTGGCCCCATCTGGTGTTCACTCCCCAGTCATCCACAAAACCG
Organism: Bos indicus x Bos taurus; assembly: GCF_003369695.1. NCBI lineage: Eukaryota > Metazoa > Chordata > Mammalia > Artiodactyla > Bovidae > Bos > Bos indicus x Bos taurus. Next base: position 42,437,508 of record NC_040084.1, read on the forward strand.
CTTGAAAAATATAGTTCTGTCTCCAAGGATAGGTTTGGTCCTTCTTCTTCTTCAAATAGTCATTTTGTAACAAACAATTCATGAGCCACACTTCATTAAGTTCTTAAACTACTAGAAGTTATGCTTACCTGTAATTCATCTTCCCTGTATGTTGGATGGCTTAATGGTTTTAAGAGTATAAACTGTATGTATCCAGCAGTCATTTTTTTAACTGAAGCAATAGGAACTGGGGTTAGATATAAGGAAGAAGTTTTAGGCAGTGAGGTTTGTGGCATAATGACCTAACTGTGAGGAGACTGTAAAATCTCTTTGGGGAAGCTTTTAAATAAGAGGCTCAGCTATTTACTTTATTTTCCATTCCAAACACCACCCCTGCCTGAAGAGAGAATTTGGAGTGAGCTCCAGGTGTTTCTCCGTTAATTTACCACCTTCGTAATTTTTGCTTTGTTTGAGGAAACCTATAGAAGTATTTACTCAAGATATTCCTTTAAATGGATTCATTTCTTTTAACCTTAGCCTTTAGTCCTCTCAAGCAGTGATATCTTATCAGTGGAAGCATAGTTTGATGGGTTAATTATATTTTATTGCTGTGCACTAAAATACATGGCCATAAAAAGATAACGTTCACCAGTTTTTGTGTCTTCCAAAAAGAAACACGTTTAAGTCCTAACTGCAGATACTTGTGAAAGGGACTTTCTTTGGAAATAGGGTCTTGGCAGTAATCAAGCTGTGATGAGGTCACACTGGACTATGGGTGCCAATCTAATGACTGGTGTTCTTATAAGAAATGTGGACACAGATTCAGACACACAGGGAGAATGCCATGTGGCAACAGAGGCAGCGGTTGGAGTGCTGTGTCTGCAGCCAGGGAACACCATGGGTCGTTGGCTATCACCAGAAGCAGATAGAGGCAAAAAAGGATCTTCTTCTGGAGACTTCGGAGAGCATGACCCTGCCAACACCTTGATTTCAGACGTGTAGCCTCCAGAACTAGGAGAGAATAGATTTCTGTTGTTTGAAGTCACCAGATTTGTGGTAATTTCTGCAGCCTTAGGAAACGAATACACCTAAGTACCACCAAGAATCAGCCCCTGGTGGGCCAGTGGGACACATTTTAACACTTGAGGAAATGTTGGGCAGGGTGCTCAGTGAGGGTCCTTTTCAGTCCTGTGGTTGAAAGACGGCCTTCACTGGGTCAGTTATTTTTACCCTTGGGTGTGATGTAAGTGTCAGCACCCCTATTTGTAAAGGTGAGGAAAAGGCTGTCTTAGTTGGGTTGGAGCAGGTGCATCTCTTCAATTCTGAACGGCACCCTGGTGAGTGTCACCTGAGCGTGCTGCTCTCTCCTGGGCTTCCCGGGAGCTGCAGGCTGTGCGGGACCATGTCTGCGGCTTATTGATCCATCTTCACGACTGTCCACCTGACCGCCTTTGGAGTCACTGGCACAGCCTTTGCCAGGTAGAGGGCTATTGTTTGACGCTCTCTCAAGTCAGTTTTACTTTACGATGAATTCATTTGGATCACAGCCCAGAAGCTGACTTTTATTACCTTTGATCTCACCCATGGTTGTCAGCAGTTTTTAAACCAATACAGTCCACATTCCCTTGTTCCACATCTCCACACGTTGTCATAGGAGAACAAAATTCCATCTGCATCTGTATTTTTCAGCCATACTGCAGATTGGTGAATTATCTACATTCACTACCGTAGACTGTCAGACTTCCATAGGCATATTTAATTTGGATTTGAAATATTTAATAAACAGAATAAATGTTTTAGAGTTTTTCATTGTTTGTCATGCATCTACATGAAGCATTCATATTTAGTTCTTAATAATATGAATTTTAATGCATCCTCTCTGTAATATCAGCCTTAGTGCCCAAATGCCTACTTAATAAATATGTATTGAGCACCTTCTGTATGCCAAGCATCAGGCCAGACCCTATGAGTAGCTTCCTCACATACATCAAAGCACCTGCCACTGCGGACGCAGAAAGGATTAGTATCCCAGACTAGGAATACTTTTTGATAAAGGGAATGGAGTGGCAGCCTTGCTGCTGACTGGCTAGGAATGTGCTGGCCATATTAGTAGATTCTCAAAAATGTTTGTCTTCCTCTTCAGCACTCCACTCAAGAAGCAGCCTAGTATGTAGCTTCATAGCCAGCTCCTTCCCGCTGATGTCTTCTGACCAGGAGGGATAATGAAATGGAGGCTATCCAGGCAGAGGTGTGGGGTTCCAGGTTCTTGCAGACCTCTTGCAGCACTGCGTTAGCCACAAAAGACGAGCACAGGGCACGCAGGCCTCCCCTCTGCTTCTCACGTCCCTGTCCTAGTAGCCAAAGCAGTGTCAGACTGGACTGCATAGCACTCTCAGGAATCTGTTCACAGCCAAACACTGGGGCCTCTGCGATGTTTTTAAAAACAGCTTTATTGAGATATAATTCATGTATCATACAATTCACCCATTTAAATTCAACAGCTTTAGTAGAATCACAGATTTGTGCAGCTCTCACCTCAGTCAGTTGTAGAATGTTTTCCACACCTCAAACACAGCACACCCCTTAGCTAGGACCCCCAGCCCCCACAATCCCCAGGTCCTAAGCAACCACTAATCTACTTTTTTGTTTCTATAGATTTGCCCATCCTGGACATTTCATACAAATGAAATCATTTAATATGTGATATTCTGTGGCCTGGTTTCTTTACTTAGCATAATAGTTCAAGCTTCATTCACACTGTAGCATGGATCAATACTTCATTACTTTTATGCCTGAATAATATTCCGCTGTGTGGATATGCCATGTTTTGTTTATCTGTTCATCAGCTGATAGTTATTTGGGTTGTTTCCACATTTGGGCTCTCATGAATAGTGCTTCTGTAAATATTCATGTGTAAGTTTTTGTGTGGAAATTTCACTTTTGTTGGAAATTTATATACCTAGGAGTAGAATTGCTGGGTCACATGGTGCACTTATTTTTAACCATTTGAGAAAGAGCCAGGATGTTTCCAAAGAGGTTGTACCATTTTACATTCCCACCAGCAGTGTGTGAGGGTCCAGTTTTCTGTGTGTGTGCTGTTGTGTCTGACTCTTTGCAACCCCATGGACTGCAGCACGCCAGGCTCTTCCTCCCTCCACTATCTTCTGGAGTTTCCTCAAATTCATGTCCACTGAGTCAGTGATGCTATCTAACCATCTCATCCTCTGCCACCCCTACCCGCCCAACTCCTTTTGCCTTCAATCTTTCCCAACATCAGGGTCTTTTTTAATGAGTCAGCTATTCACATCTGGTGGCCAAAGTAGGGGAACTTCAGCATCAGTTCTTCCAATGAACATTTAGGGTTGATTTTCTTTAGGATTGACTAGTTGGATCTCCTTGCAGTAAAAGAGACTCTCAAGAGTCTTCTCCAGCACCACAATTCGAAAGCATCAATTCTTCAGCGCTCAGCCTTTTTTATGGCCCATCTCTCACATCTGTACATGACTACTGGAAAAACCATAGCTTAAAGTACAATTGATATTTACATATTTTGTATCCTGTAACTTTGCTGAATTCATCTCTTAATTTCAGTAGTGTTTTATTGGATTCCTTTGAATTTTCTACATAAACAGTTTTAATTTTTCCTTCCCAAATTAGATGGCTTTTCTTTTCCTTACCTATTTACCCTGGCTGGAACCTCTAATTCAGTGTTGAATAGAAGTAGTAAGAATAGAGACATCTTTGCATTGTTCTTGATTTTAGGAGAAAAAGTGTCCCGTCTTTCACCGTTAACTATAATGTTAAGTGTAGGGTTTTTTGTGGAATGCCCTTTTTTCAGTTGGAGGAAGTTCCCTTTCATTCATAGTGTGTTGAGTGTATTTCTCATGAAAAAATGTTGGATTTTGTTAAATGCTTTTTTCTGCATATATTGAGATAATCATATGATCTTTGGTTTTAATTCTATCAATGCTGTCAGTTCAGTTCAGTTGCTCAGTCATGTCCAACTCTTTGTGACCCCATGAGTCACAGCACACAAGGCCTCCTTGTCCATCACCAACTCCCGGAGTTCACTCAAACTCATGTCCATCGAGTCAGTGATGTTGTCCCCTTCTCCTCCTGCCCCCAATCCCTCCCAGCATCAGGGTCTTTTCCAATGAGTCAACTCTGCATGAGGTGGCCAAGTATTGGAGTTTCAGCTTTAGCATCAGTCCTTCCAATGAACATCCAGGACTGATCTCCTTTAGGACGGACTGGTTGGATCTCCTTGCAGTCCAAGGGACTCTCAGGAGTCTTCTCCAACACTGCAGTTCAAAAGCATCAATTCTCTGGCACTCAGCTTTCTTTGTAGTCCAACTCTCACATACATACATGACCACTGGAAAAACCATAGCCTTGACTAGACGGACCTTTGTTGGCAATGTAATATCTCTGCTTTTTAATATGCTATCTAGGTTGGTCATAACTTTCCTTCCAAGGGGTAAGCGTCTTTTAATTTCATGGCTGCAATCACCATCTGCAGTGATTTTGGAGCTCCCCAAAATAAAGTCTGACACTGTTTCCACTGTTTCCCCATCTATTTGCCAGGAAGTGATGGGACCGGATGCCATGATCTTCGTTTTCTGAATGTTGAGCTTTAAGCCAACTTTTTCACTGTCCTCTTTCACTTTCATCAAGAGGTTCTTTAGTTCCTCTTCACTTTCTGCCATAAGGGTGGTGTCATCTGCGTATCTGAGGTTATTGATATTTCTCCCAGCAATCTTGATTCCAGCTTGTGCTTCTTCCAGCCCAGCATTTCTCATGATGTACTCTGCATAGAAGTTAAATAAGCAGGGTGACAATATACAGCCTTGACGTACCCCTTTTCCTATTTGGAACCAGTCTGTTGTTTCATGTCCAGTTCTAACTGTTGCTTCCTGACCCGCATACAGGTTTCTCAAGAGGCAGGTCAGGTGGTCTGGTATTCCCATCTCTTTCAGAATTTTCTACAGTTTATTGTGATCCACATAGTCAAAGGCTTTGGCATAGTCAAGAAAGCAGAAATAGATGTTTTTCTGGAACTCTCTTGCTTTTTCCATGATCCAGCGGATGTTGGCAATTTGATCTCTGGTTTCTCTGCCTTTTCTAAAACCAGCTTGAATATCTGGAAGCTGTATATTACATTAATGGACATCATCATGTATTACATTAATGGACGATGTCATGTATTACATTAATTGATTTTCAGATGTTAAACCAACCCTGCATCCCTGAAACAAATCCTACTTGACCATGATTTATAAGTTATTCTGTATGTTATGGATTTGTTTTGCTAGTATATTGTTGAGAATTTTTGTACCCATATTAATAAGACATTGATCTCTAGTTTTCTTGTGATGTCTTTGTCTAGTTTTGGTGTCAGGGCATTGGTGTTCTCATAGAATGAGTTGGGAAATATTCTCTCCATATATTAGTCTGCCCGGCTTCCATAATAGAAACTTCATCCTCTATCCTTTAACTTTATTTTCTCATAGTTCTGGATGTCAGCAGTCTGAGATCCAGCTGTCATCAGGGTTGGTTTCCAGTGGCCCACTCTTCCTGGCTAGTGAACAGCCACTTTCTCTGTGTCCTCACATTGCCTCTTCTCTGTACGTGTGTATGAAGAGGGAGACTCTCTTATGTCTCTTCCTCTTCTTGTCAGTACTTTCTTTTTAATCAGTACTATTGGGTTGAGGCCCTACCTTTAAGACCTTAATTAACCTCAGTTATCTCATTATGGCCCCTCTCTCCAAGTATAGTTGCCCGGGGGGGCTAGAGCTTCAACATATGAACATTTGAGAGGGACACAATTCAGTCCATAGCACTCCATTTTTACTTTTTGGAAGACTTTGTGAAGAACTGGTTTTAATTTTTCTTTAAATGTTTCATAGAATTAATTTCTGAAGCCATTTAAGTCTGGGATTTCTTTGTTTTTTGATTACTATTTGATCTCTTTACTTGCTTTATGTTGATTCAGATTGTCTATTTCTGTCAGTCTGTCCATTTCTTCTAATTTACCTAGTTTATTGGTGATAATTGTAATATTATTTAATAATCCATTTATTTCTTTGAGATTGGTGTTAATGTCATCTCCTTCATTTCTGAGTTTAGTAATTTGAGTCTTCTTTTTTTCTTAGCCAATCTAGCTTAAAAAGTTTGTCAATTTTGTTGATCTTTTCAAAGAGCTAGGCTTTGGTTTCATGATTTTCTCTATTTTTCTGTCCTCTATTTAATTAATTTCTGCTTCAGTCTTTATTATTTTCTTCCTTGTACTTGCTTTAGGTTTGGTTTACCCTCCTTTACTCCAGCATTTTATTGAGGAAGATTAGGTTATTAATTTAATATTTTTCTTTTTAAATATAAATATTAACAGATAAAATTTGCTCTAGGCACTGCACTGCTTTAGCTGTATTCCATATGCAGTGGTTTTTATTTCTAGGCAAGCTCCATATGCATCCCCATATGTGAGAAGACCTGCTAGTTGCCCTAATTAAATCAAGTCTTTATCTTTTAATACCTATATTGTGGGAATAACCCATACTGGTTTACAGAAGAAGACATCTGGATCTCATGGCCCCAGATGTGCTTACTTATTGCCAGCCTTGGGGGTCCATTGGTTTTTCTTTTTTAAAGTCACTTTGGGGATGTCCATATCTGTTTTTATCATGTGTGGTATTTGGATGGTTATTGATGGAGTTAGACAGATATGATCTTGTCTAGGGTCAAGAAGAAAAGGAATTGCTAGAATATTTTTCTTCCTCTTTCTATCCCTATAATTCCTCTAGGCCTTGTCTTTTCAAACAAAACAAAACGCCCCACACCATTTGTATAGCTCACAGATAGAGTTCAACAGGCTGTAAGAATGAGCTTTAAAAGTGGAGAAAGTCCTGATCTGTTTCGGTGAGGGAGCTGAGGAGGAGATTGGCAGGCTCTTCAGGTCCTCTACTCTCTCTGTACTTTAGATGGGGTCTTTCTCTCTTATCTGCAGGGTTTGGGGAGGACCATGGGGCCATCCAGATCGTCATTTATGTCCCTAGTTTGTTCACCTTGGTGGAAGGTTAGTGCCCTCATGTATACTGGAACTGAAAGTGTGGGGAGGAAGCGCCGCCACACCTGTACCAGAACGCAGGCCAAAGTTGTTTCTCCTGACTCTGGGACACTGTGACTCTGGCTTGATCTCTCCCAGGAATCTTGGGCCAGGTGAGGAAGGCAGTGGTTATGGGCAAAAGAAGAGGGAGCCAGGAGATTCCAACAAGCTGGCAGAGACTCCTGGAGGAGCAGAGCCATAGAGGAAGAAAGACCTTTGTTTGAATTTTATTTACACGTCATCAATAACCAAGATGATCTCATTTTCCTTGGAACACGAAGGGTCACATGTCCTAATCCCTACTAAAGTCTGCTTTGTTGGTGAGGCAGGTGTCATTCTGCTGAGGGTTGAGCTACTGGGGTGCATGCCTTGGGGTCCATTCCTTCTCCTCTGTCATGCCCGCACACAGTGGCACCCGGGTCCATTCCTTCTCCTCTGTCATGCCCGCACACAGTGGCACCCGGGTCCATTCCTTCTCCTCTGTCATGCCCGCACACAGTGGCACCCGGATCCATTCCTTCTCCTCTGTCATGCCCACACACAGTGGCACCCGGGTCCATTCCTTCTCCTCTGTCATGCCCACACACAGTGGCACCCGTGCTGCTGGGGAAAGATTTTCCAAGACCCAGCGCCTGGTGGCCTCTTGACTGCTCTCTAATCTCTGCTTCTCTGCTCTGCCTTCTTGCCTAGCAAAAACAGTCACCGCCGAGGAGTGCCTGGTGAACCCTGCGAGCATGAACCGCTACGGCGTGGACCCTTCCTCCCCCACCTTTAGCCACAGGGGCTCCCTGCCCACCTCCTCTTCACTGTACTGCAAGCGGCAGAACTCTGGAGACGGCCACCTTGGGGGCGGCTCAGCCACCACAGTCAGTGGTCCCCGCGCCAGCCCCTTGTCCCCCGGAGGCCCCTCGGCACCTGGGCTGCGGCCTCCTGGCTCCAGCCCCAAGAGGAACGGGACGGCTCTTGAAGGAAACAGATGTGGTAATGTAACGCATGATCTGGCTTCCCCACGACCTGACCTCCTGTGCCCTTGCCCTGAGACCACCGAGTATAGAGGGACTGGGGACGGTGGCTGTTTGAATGTGGGAACACAGGGAAATCAGATGTTTCCACAAATCCCTTTGTGGACTTTTGTTATTCTTGAAGGCAGCTGACTTCAACCTTTGACCACAAGCAAAGACAATGGTGTATGAGAGTGGGCTAAACTGTAGGAATAAGGAGAATCCAAAATGTACAGTGGCTCAGCTACAGTAGAAGTCTTTATAGTTGGTGTGTGCATCACAGTTCAGAGACCTGGGATCATCCGTTTTGTGGCTCTGCTGTTCCCTGTGGCCGCCATGCTCCGTGCATCTAGCAGGTGGATTGGGTTGGTAACTAGCAGTTTTCAGCCATTGCTGATTAGAAACATTCCTTCCTTCTGCCTGTTTCCTCCTGTGGTGCTGTGTCTCCTCATCTCTCGTACTTTTTCCCTTCCATCTCACAGTAGGAGCCAAGCTCTCGGCTTCATGAGGTCTTCCCTCTAATTCGAATCCTCTGCAGCCCCAGAAAAGTGGCCTGTCTGAGGCATAGCCTAAATAGCTATGTATTGAGCACCTACTATGGGCCAGACACTCTCCACACATTATTTATGACTTTTATGAGTTATAAATGAGCCACCAGGGAAGCCCTATTATTATGTCAGGTGTATATTATTATTGTAGGCATTATTAGGTTCGATACACAGATAAAGCATGTGAAGATCAAGAGGTCAGTCAAGCATTGAGCCAGGATTTGACTTAAGCTGGCTCCAAAGCTGGCTTTCAAAAACTGTGCCTGGGATTTTCACATGCTCAGTGGGCTTCAGTGGGTCCCTCTGAGGTTCTAGGGGAAGGCTGGAGGGGATGGGAGCAGACAGGACTCTACCACCACCCTCTGTAACCAGGGCCTCTTCACATTTGCAGAGTGGGGTTCTCCATTTGTGTAGCTTAAACAGAGCTTGCGCAGCTAAACACATGTGGAAACCATAGAGATAAACCATGCTAAACTGAGTGAAGGTAGATTAAAATAGGAGAGAAAATCCTGGCCTCCTTACCCATTAGTCACCTAGCAGTCAGCTTGGGTGCTGCCGCAGGCCCTCTGGAGGGCTATTAAGTTTTCCCTCTGTCCAAAGAAGTGCTTGGTATTTTCTGAAATTGCATCCCAAGTGAAAGCAGTCGGTATTAAGAAACCATATTTCTTTAAGAGGGTTTGACCCAAGTCATAAAACTGGAAGGGACCTAGAAATGGATTTTCCCCCATGGTGCTAACCTTAATGGTTTAAACCTGCAGAAATCAGAAACTGGTATGAGACTGTGTGAGAAGGTAGGTATCAGTGATGTGACAGACTTCTCAGTCCTCTCTCTCACATGAATTCTTACCCTGGACTACTACTGGCTTGATATATCGTCTCTGCCCATGGACTCAAGGGGTGTATTCACAGGACACATTTTCCTATTTTTTGCTGATACTCAGGTGAAAATCTGAGAGCTCACCTCTGTCTCTCATCCAAGATATAATCACTAAGAACTAGTAATATAAAGAGATTTTGGATAACAGGAGATGCTGTAGAATTCCCAACTGAGAGTGCATCCAAGCTTCAGAATTGAAGTGACTTCAACATTGTTCTTACCTTACCACCTACATGCTTCCCATGGGTTCGAGTTTGAGTCTATAGGGTATGGCCTTGGGTGGCGCATAGAGAATGATTCAGCCAGAAAAAGAAGAATGGGAACAGCACTCTATGTGGGGCAGAGGGTAAAGTGAGTGAAGGTGTAGTAGGGCTTATTCATTCCGAGGAATGAGAAGAGTTTGTGCAGGGACATGGACGGAAATCATGCTGGGAGATTTGGGGTTCAAACCAAGCAGATCGGGCTTTCTTTACTCTGTGGAAATCAGACATTTCTGAACAGGGACGTGAGATGGTGGCCACAGAACTCAGGAAGACAAATCTATTGGCCACTATGGAATTGACGTATAACAGTAAGAAGACTAGCAGCTACCTTTAATTAATTCTTACTGTTTAATGCTTCACATTATCACATTTAATCCTCACAGTGTGGTAGGTAGTTGACTGTTGAGGCAGCTAAGACTCAGAGGGATTTTGGTCAGTCCTGGCCAGCATATACTCATGGAGCACAATATGCTTGTCTAAGGTCTAAGGGTGGAGCTGTGAGCAAGATAGATATGGGCCCTGTTCTTGGACAGTCTCCAATTGCAGAGAGACTGATGGTTAACAAACAAAACCGAGGGGCCCCTTTTGGAAGCCGATGGGCTTCCCTTCAGGATGCTTGTCATCAGGCTCCAGCCCAAAGCCACAGAATCATATGATTCTTACAATACTCTAGAGAAACAGCATGAAGAACCTAAAGCCCATGAAGAATAAGATGATCAGGTCTGGGAAGGGGTTGGAAACCTGGCCACCGGCTCTCATTCACTGCACTTTGCCCACAGACACGCTGATAAGGCTTCAGAGGTGTGAGAATGTAGTGCCTTTGTGTTGCCCAGGAGAGGCGGTGGTTTGAGGGGACCTTGGCGATCCTTCCCAACTCCTCATTTCCCAGCAGAGAAGCACAGAGACACTCGCACGGTGGTGGGTGGAGGGGCCTCTGACTCCTGGATCATTGATCCTTCTCTTCCTTCATCGGATTCTATCATGAGCTATAAAGTGTCTTCTGAATTATGAGTGAGCAAAAGGAAATTATGCTTGTGCTTGTGGGCCTGTGTGAGACAGAGTGATACACAGGCAGCCGCAGGCGGACCGGGCTGTGAAGGTGCCCGGAATTACTTTAGACGGATTCACAGTCATTCCATTCCTGGTGGGTATGAATTCAGCATTAGAAGGAGCCACCACCATCTTCATCCTACATCCATTCACAGCTGGGTTTCACTCTGCACATGTCTCCAGCAGCACCCAGGGAACAGACCTGACCGTGCACCAAGTTCTCTGCACTGGAGAATGCCCCCCTTTCACAAAGGCAATCAGCGAGTGCTTTGCACACTCTGTTCTTTTAGGAACAAGATTTTTTTCACATCTATTGTGTCTGACCACTGTGCAGTCACATCTGCCTAGCCTGGCCATGTCAGCCCAGACCCATGTGTCTTCCTGACAGCCTGACAGCAGCTGAAGGGACTGTGTGGTTATTATCTTTGTGTGAGCATGGCAGAAGCTGGAAAGCTCCCTCTCTCCCTCCTAGAGCTAGTTCACTTTGGATCCTGAGCTGGTCTCTAGGTGTGACAGCTTCCTGCTACTGTCTGTCTTGTGTGACTCTAAGGCCCCTCAAAGAGGAAACACAAAAATGCCCACAGCTAGGACCAGGTGCCAGGAGCAGAGCCACTTTCCCTCCATGCTCATTGCCTGGAGAGCCTCACCCTAAAGACAAGCCAGACCCCTTGCTCAATCCCATGGCTGTGGCTCACTGAGAGAGCCTTTCCCTGGCCTTGCTCAGAGGACCTTAGGCTCCCATGGATGGTGTTGTGAGTCGGTCTGGTGTTTTTCCTTCCTGTCAAACATGGGAAATTAGATTTGACCTCTGCTCTGATCACTCTAAAAATCATTCTTGGCACTGAAGGCTTCCCGCCTTTGTAATCAGAGCATCTATTATCACCCTGATTACTGCCGACACTCCGATGGGGCAGGCTCCAAAGGCAAATGCGATTTCCATGGTTCCTCCTCCCCTTGTTGAGTGCAGATGTCCTTAAATGCAATGAAATCATCTCTAATAAGCATGCATCCACATTCAGATAGCCCCGGGGTGCATTAACAGTTTCCTGGCAAAATGCAGCCCCCACCTTATGCCAGATCACCTAAGGGGACCCTTCCAGGTCTAACAAGGAAAAGGCAGGGAAAATCTCAAAGAAAATCCAATTCTCAACCAAACCATTGTATTGAGGATAGACACAGCAATGTGATAATGTACTTTTCTCAGCACCAATGCAGAGCTGTGCCCTTCTCAAGCACATTGAAAAGAGGAGGAAAAAAGAGACAGCAGAAAAACCGCTGCACCCTGAAATTAAAGAACATAAATGGAAAGGAAGTCTTCTCAACTACGAACTTAGAATTACTCGGTAGGGAAGCTGCTTCATTGTTCAGAGCCTGAAAATAAGATTAAGGATTACACACACAAAGCTTTTGTGTAAATTACTAATACTGTTTTTGCGAAGTGTATTGATTTGTTTTACATTCATTGAACCCATATTACAAATATATTTGCTTGGAGCCATGGAGGACTTAACGATTATAAACCCTGTAATGAGAGGATTCTGGGCTTCCCAGGTGGCACTAGTGGTAAAGAACCTGCCTACCAATTCAGGAGACGTGAGAGACATGGATTCAATCCCTGAGTTGGGAAGATCCTCTGGAGGAGGGCATGGCAACCCACTCTAGTATTCTTGCCTGGAGAATCCCGTGGACAGAGGAGTTTGGCTGGCTACCGTCCATGGGGTTGCAAAGAGTCAGACACGACTGAAGTGACTTAGCATGCACGCACACAATGAGAAGATTACATTTTTCACCAAACTCTTAGCCCAGGACCTGGTACAGAAGAGATGCTCATTAGGTGTCTGTGGATGACTAGGGGGAAGATGAAAAAGATTATCCTCAAGAATTTAAAAGATAACTGGAGGTTACAGGCAAGCACATGCATAACGGTAATACTAAGCAGAATGTGCAGAGCATCTTTAAGAGAAGAACAAAGATTTGGGGGTTAAAAGTAGAGGAAGGTGACATCCAGATGGCAGGACATGGAAATGCTGCCTGTGAAGGGATCTACCTGAGCTTTGATGGCTACTAGAACTTCTTTGGAAAGGAGGAAGGATAAACACCTTAAGAAGAGGTGGCAAGAATACACAGGAGAGCTGTACAAAAAAGATCTTCATGACCCAGACAACCACAATGGTGTGATCACTCACCTAGAGCCAGATATCCTGGAATGTGAAGTCAAGGGGGCCTTAGAAAGCATCACTATGAACAAAGCTAGTGGAGGTGATGGAATTCTAGCTGAGTTATTTCAAATCCTAAAAGATGATGCTGTGAAAGTGCTACACTCAGTATGCCAGCAAATTTGGAAAACTCAACAGTGGCCACAGGACTGGAAAAGGTCAGTTTTCATTCCAATCTCAAAGAAGGGCAATGGCAAAGAATGCTCAAACTACCGCACAACTGTACTCATTTCACATGCCAGCAAGGTTGTGCTCAATATCCTTCAAGCTAGGCTTCAACAGCACATGAACCAAGAATTTCCTGATGTACAAGCTGGATTTCGAAAAGGCAGAGGAACCAGAGGTCAAATTGCCAACATCCGTTGGATCATAGAAAAAGCGAGAGAATTTCAGAAAAACATCTGCTTCATTGACTACACTAAAGCCTTTGACTGTGTGGATCACAACAAACTGTGGAGCATTCTCAAAAAGATGGGACTATCAGACCACCTTACCTGCCTCCTGAGAAACCTGTATGCAGGTCAAGAAGCAGCAGTTAGAACCAGACATGTAACAACAAACTGGTTCAAAATTGGGAAACAACTACACCAAGGCTGTATATTGCCACCCTGCTTATGTAACTTATATGCAGAGAACATCATGTGAAATGCCATGGATGGATGAATCCCATGCTGTAATCAGCAGGGATGGAAGACAGGAGAGCCCTGTGAGAGGAATCCTTCTAAGAGCTTCAGAATAATTAAATTTGAGGAGCAAATAAAGGACAGGAAAGATGACTGAGGTTTCAGAAGCATGAAGAGGAGGAGATGCTGCTTCTAGGGAAAGAGGATGGATTAGTTTGGGACATACAAAAGAAAAACAAAACACACCATCCCCAAATATTGCCTAAATACTGACTCCCTACTCTCTTCCTCCTTCACTGATCTTACACCATTTAATCTGCCCTGGGGGAAAAGCATTTATACCACAATGCAACTCAAGTCCCTGACCAGCATGGACCAGGCACGGAACCAGGCTCCTGTTGTCCAGCAACCCCGTCTAGTGGTGAGGTTGGAGTGAGCGCTTCGGCAGAACCGAGGGCTGGGGAGGTGCTCAGAGTGGGTGCAGGGTACAGACCTCTCACAGACAGGGCTTCCAAGACCATGGCAGTAGAGACCCAGGACAAGCACCGAAATGTGGCCTCCATTCTGCCATGTCATCTCAGGGTGATGCCAGTGAAGTCACACAGGACCTGACGTCATTTTGGCATCACAGCACTCCAGAGCCTATCATAATAAGCATTCTCTGGCCACCAAGGCCTGGGTCACAGGAGGTCCGAGGCCCACGGAGACAGAAGTGGTCAGGAGGGGTCTTTGAAGTCTAACATGGGTCAGCATTTCCACTGCTGGAGGAGATCCCTCTTCTGGTGCTTTCCTCTGTACAGATGAGGGGGTGGGGGGCTGCCTCTGGGAGCCGTCTCCAGCGCACTTCTAGCCTCACTCGGCCACAGGAGATCACTCAGGCCACCTTGGACTCAAGGGCCAGGCAAGAGGGCAGGCAGCACCAGGTGGGCATCGAGCCCAAGCCCGCAGCCTCACGGCCTCCCTCTCTGTGCTCTCCCCTCCAGCCTCAAACCCTTCTCCGGACAGGCAGGATGCCCGGCGGCCAAGGAGCAGGAACCCTTCCAGCTGGTCCGTGGAGGATGTGGTCTGGTTCCTGAAAGATGCAGACCCGCAGGCTCTGGGGCCCCATGTGGAGCTCTTCCGGAAGCATGTATGCACCATGGTGGGCCTCGGGAGTGGGGTTCAGGGAGCTGTGGGGTTGGGGAGCGTCTGCACTACACCCTGGGGGCACCACTCAAGGGAGGCCAGATGGGACCACAGGTTTCTCAGAGCAGAACAGCCACTTAGTCTTGTACCGAAGGCACGTTTGTCCCATCTGTTCCCTCACGTGGCCTTTATCAGGAGTCCTGTTTTCTCGCCCGTCTATTTGTCTGTGCAGTCAGCAAACATTGGTAACACACCTACAACGTGCCAGCAAGCTAACAGTGCCTATTCTTAAGCTGCTTTGAGGATTAAATGAAAAAATGCACAGTGCCTGGCTTGAAGATGGCCTTTGGTTAGCAGGCATTTGTATCATTATTTAGGAGATTCTAAAATATATAAAGATGGTAAATTAGATGGGTAATGATTAGTATTTTATCTGCCAAGCCTTGTGTGTCATGGTTACAATTGTTGCCGTAACCAGTTACCACAAATGTAGTAACTTAAAATGACAGAAATTTATTATCTTACAATTCAGTGGGTCAGAAGTCTGACAGGGGTCTCTCTGAGAGAAGACCATGGTGTTGGTGGGGCTGACATCTTTCTGGAAGCTTTAGGAAGAATTCATTTCCTTGCCTTTTCAGCATCGAGATCCACCTTCATTCTTGGCTCCTATCTTCCCGTCCTCATCCTTGGAGCCAACAACATCAAGCTGAGTCCTTCTCAAGCTGCCAGCTCTTTGGTTCTTTATTCTGATTTCTTCCTCCACTTCTGAGGACCCTGTGATTGTATTGTCTCCCTCCCTCTCTGATAATCCAGGACACTCTTTCTATTTTAAATGCAGCTGGTTAGTAGCTTAATTCCATCTGCAGCCTTAATTCCCAGCTTTCAGGGACTAGGATGTAGACATCTCATGTGAAGGAGAGGGAGCATTCTTCTACCAGCATTACCACTTTTTTTTTTCTCCTTGTCTTTATTTTTATTTGAAATGAAACTCACAAAAATCATACACTCGGACCTGGAGAGGATCGTCATCTCACCCAACATTCATATTTTATTAGGGATATATTTGACTTCAGTTCACAGTGGGGACTTGAGAGCAAAGACTGCAGAGGGATGATGTTTAGACAGATCTGAGTGGGAGGACTCTGGCTTCCTTCCAGCATGAGAGGAGTCAGCAGAAGTCTAGGCAGTGGGTAAAGAGAGAACATTAGGCAAAGAGGCTCCTGGGAGGGCTCACAGATGAGCTTTGCCTTGCTACCAAGGACATGGAGTGTGAGTGACACAGAGTAGGTGCTTCTCTGGCTGAACAGCTTGGCTGGTTAGAGGAAAGGGAGGGGCTGATAACACTTGAAGTTATGTGAGTCCTGTATGTGCCTCTTCTTCCCACCCGAGCACCTAAAATCTCCACCCTCTCTCTCTAGTGATCTGAAAGTAGCACTATAGATGAAGGAGGAAACCCAGCCTTACTAAGTTTGTGAACTCAGCATGCAGTCTGGATGGGTTACCATTTTCAGAGACAAATGGGAGCAATTTCAGGACCTCAAAGGATTGGCTTTCCCTCAGTATGTGTTTGTGCTAAACCCTGGGATGAAGCAGGTGCATTTTTTAGTTGTGTGCCACCTAGTATTCTTGACAGGGTCAAAAAGCACCTGAAATCCCTTTTAGATTGTCATTAGCAATTTGATAATCCGTTGAAAGCTGGTGGGCTTGCCAAGAATAGAAACCAGCAATTAGGATGATGAATGGAAGTCAGGGCCTTATACCAGCGCCTGGAATGGAAAGGGAACCACTAGTTTCAGGGTCTCATGAGATGATACTTTGTCTTAGTCAGTTCAGGCTGCTGTAACAAAGCACCGTAGACTGAGTGGCTTATGAACAACGGCAATTCATTTCTCAGTTCTGGAGGCTGGAAGTCTGAGGTTGGGTTGCCATCAAAGTCGGCTTTCAGTGAGAGCCCTCTTTCAGGTTTTGGACTGCTACCTTCTCATTTCACGAGGACACTAATCCCCTTCAAGAGGGCTCCACCCTCATGGCCTATGCACTTTCCAAACTCACACCTCCAAATACCATCGCTTGAGGGTTAGGATTTCAACATATGAATTTGGGGAGCAGTTGGGGAGGACACATTCAGTCCACTGGAGCTTTCTCACTCCTACAGCCCTAGATTGGATAAAGAGGTAAACATATGCATGGTATTGGGAATATGGCTGGGATTAGGTTAGATTCCTTCTATCAGGACAGAGCAGGAATATGAAAGATCCAGTGGATTATGACCCCAGGGCGAATGTGGCATGACGAGCACATAGTATTTGTGGGCTTTCATTTATTTTTTGAAGACACTGCTGTGGGACCAGGAGAGTATACATCTAAGTAAATCTATATTCCCTTACCTTATTTCCTGACCACACTCTCACCGTGGCCACTATTTGATTACTTTGACCACCTTCTGGGTTTTCTCTTTTCTCATCCTGTTCCACCAGGAGATTGATGGCAATGCCCTCTTGTTGCTGAAGAGTGACATGATCATGAAATACTTGGGCCTGAAGCTGGGGCCTGCGCTGAAACTCTGCTACCATATTGATAAACTGAAGCAAGACAAGTTCTGAAGGTGTTTAAAAGACACAAGCAAAGTCCAGACAGCAGAATCTCCAGACCATCTGCCTTACCAACATCACCACCATCACAAGGACTCTCTTCTGAAAAAGAACTGTCACAAAGGCTTGGTCTTTTTTTTTTTTTTAAATAAAACTCATAGTTCTTGACCTTTTAAAAAATTCAACATGGCCCTTTTGAAAGGTTCCTCTGTTTTAATGATTTGCCAAAAAATTACCCAAAAAAGGCCCATTATTTTTAAACATTTCTAGTTGGTTTGTTGCTCTTAGGGTAGGTCCTGTTTTTATAATGAGAGTTTGGGGAACTGAAGGCTATCACCCAAGGAGGACCTTGGAGATTTCCAAGCATGTGGGAAGAACCTTTGTCTCCGCAGGCTCTGTGGGGATGCCCACCACAGCAGCTCCCCGTCTTTAACTCTGACCCGGAGACCTATCATTGTCAACCTTGCTTGATTCAGCTCTGGAAGCTGTCTTCTGAGGATAAATGCCTCACCTTGCACTATCCGGAAAACTTGAATTCTTTTGCTCTCTGAAAGAGAAGAAGAAGAAAAAAAATCTTTTCTATTCCTAGTTATCTGAAGTACTGTGTTGCCCCACTAGGGGGCAGGCTGCCAATGTAATTTCAGGACCCTCACTGCAGCAGCCTGATATTCAGTACCCAGTGGATGAATTAGGGTTTCTGGGAACAAGATCTAGCCTACACAGACACAGAGAATTTATTCCACAGTCAGCACCACAGATTGCAATGTGGGAAGAAACCATCTTCTAGAAGGTTCTTGTTCATAACCAGTCATTATCGACTGACTGAGATGCACAAGCAGCAAAGGCAAAAATTTGGAAGCACATTCTTCCCAGATGGGGCTTTGGAGTCCCTTCTCTTCCAGAGTCCTTACTGAGGTGTCAATGTTTTGGCACACTATAGACTCTTAGTGACATTTAGCCACAGCATTTCTTTCAAAAAGAAAAAAGCTATCCCAACTAAGCTTTGAAATCGGAAGGTGTTGATTTCTAGTTACACTGTGGGATTATATAGTTGTATCTGTGGCTAATTTTAATAATAATAGCATGTACACAGACATGCTATTATTGGGTTTAATTCAATTTACAAATCGGTTTTCCTTTCTCACTCTGGAATAATAGAAAAAAATTGATTTCTACCCCTTTGCAGCTGTGTCCAGGGAAGGGCAGTGAATCCACAATTTACTAGGCAGAAGGGGAACTGCATCTCCATTCTTCTTATCTTCTCCTTTCTCTCTTTTCCTGTCTCCTTTTTCCTTCCTCTCTCACTGAATAGGAAACATATCTTCAAAATGAATTCGTCTTTGCCATGGGCATATCCTCTTCTGTAAAAAAAAAAAAAGAAAAGAAAAAGAAATCCATATTGTTGGTCATGAGGAGATGAATCTTAGACTTTGTGTTCCCTGGGAGGGGGAGGATCAACGATAACTCCAGACCTCCCTTGGCCCAGTGATCAGAAAAGGCACACCGTCCTCAGGATTCAACCTGGACAGGTGTCTCTCCGGTGAGTAGAGCAGGAGGTGAGTGCAGCCTCCCACCCCTCTACTAGGACTTCCCTGGAGGCCCAGTGGTAAAGAACCCACCTGCCAATGCAGGAGATGAGGGTTCGATCCCTGGGTCGGAAGATCCTCTAGAGAAGGAAATGGCAACCCACTGCAGTATTCTCGTCTGAAAAATCCCATGGATAAAATCCCTAAGAAACCTCCCATGCCATGCTCTTAGACCCATTTAATGAGTGATATTTGAGGAAGCACCTCAGAGCAGAATCCTTTTTCGACACACAAACAGTGGCTGACTTAAAGTGCGACAGAGAAGGGACAGAGGAGAATGTAAAGGACAGAGGAGAATGTCCTAAAACTGCCCACGAAGCCGAGCTGGAGTTATCAGGCTACAGAAGAGCTGAATGTCTGTCGGTCCCGGCCGCTGACTAAACTATCCTGAATCAGGCCTTCACGATTTTGAAGCAATAAATTGACTCTGTCTCTCTAAGTTTGCTCATCGTGAAGTGCTCACAGCTGGTCTGGAATTAAATAGTCTCTCTCAGAAAACCATGGGGAGTGTATATATTCAGAACAGCCAGGATGAAAGCAGTGAGATCCAGAAAAATTCCACCACAACCCATGTTCCTCACTCCAAACCCACTGAGACTTGTGGTGCCTCTTCCATCAACATATACCCTGTATGCTGTTGTTTGCTAAGGCATGTCCAGCTCTTTTATGACTCCATGGACTGTAGCCTGCCAGGCTCCTCTGTCCATGGGAATTCCTAGGCAAGAATACTGGAGCAAGTTGTCGTTTCCTTCTCCAGGGGGTCTTCCCAACTCAGGGATCAAACCCGCATCTCCTGCATTGGCAGGCAGGTTCTTTACTACTGAGCCACCTGGGAAGCCCTGTACCTCATACAGAAACTTTCAAAACTTTCTACCATTCTTGCTAGTGCTTCCCTTGGCACAAAAATACCGACATTGGTGCCACCAAGTGAAAATCATCCTCAAACAATATTGAGGAGACACTTGGAGGAGTTTTCAGGGGAGAGAGATTTTTCCATCTTGAGAAAATTGGGTCCATGTTCATGTGGATCTGCTCTCACAGAGGTGCTGTCTTATTTTGCTTTAAACTTTAAGCAAGACAGATTGCTGCAGCCATGATATTTAAGGTTTGACTTTAAAAAAATCTCATTACTCTTAAAATGAATGCTGCCACATCAGAGAATAACCCAGGGAGGAAATTCTTCCTTGCCTGTTTTTACACTGAGATGCAATTAGCTGGCCAAATTATTGTCGTCAATCCTGCAATTATAATTAATTTTCACCCTTTTCAAAAATCTTGTCAAACCAGGCAGATAAATAGCTTAGCAAATGTAAAACATGCCGGCCATCTCCGCTACATGGACCTTACAGAGTCAGGCCATGTGTGTCGCTCTGATCCAAATGGGCGCTTATTTGGGGGGAGGCCTTGCGCTTGTACAGATGTGGTACTTGTTATTCTATGGCAGTAGCTTCGCTTCAGGTTGTGGTGAATAATGATATAGTTTTGCATAATTTCAAATTAGAGTGTGTGTGTGCGCGGGCGTGTGCGTTCATGTTCGAAACATTTCCAATTATACTTGTCTGTTAAACACTTAAAAAAAATCTGAGACAATTTTATTGCCTAAGGCATTTAAAATATTTTATAAAGCACATTATTCCTTTTGTGAAGATTTTAGGTGAAAGATGTGCATTTCGTATGTGTGTGTGCGCGCGCGCATGCAGGCACATGCGTACTTCCTGGCAGTGCGGTGGGAAGAGCCTTTGAACGTGGCTGGGAAGGTATCAGCTCTCGCATTTGCTTTGTTTCTAATGCCTTCTCAGTTCTGTAGCACTGAGGTAGAACCCGCCCCAGGCAGCAGGGTGCACCCTTGAGGCAGCTGGCGGGCGGTGCTGGGATTCTGGACCTGCCTGCTGTCAGGCACTGACTGGGCGCACCAAGCCAGCCCAGGCTCTGCTCCCCGTGACTGAGAGGACAGGCCTCGCCAGGGAGCCCACTGGGCTCCTGAGCGCCTGGTACGGTGCCCGCCAGAGCTCCACGCACTCCCATCATTTCCCGGCAGCAGGGCTGTCCGGTATTTTCCTTTACAGCAGGAGAAAGGAATGGGACGCTCCTCAAGAGAAACAAAGAGGATAGTAAAATACACTGGGAAGGAAGACTGAGTTGAGATTGGCGTATGTGAGGAGGAAACTGAGGAGAGGAAGCCAAAAGTGACTGTCTTAGAAAGCAGACACCCCTCTAACAGGCCCAACTCTTTCAGCTACAAGGACCTATTTTTGTATTTATGTGCTGTATGGAATATGGAATATTTCTCTTTTTTAATTAAAATTATTTTTCTTATTACTTTCTGAGATTGTTTTAAGGAGAATTTTGTTATAGCTCTGAAGATAAGATTGGAAATGCCCAAAAGTGACCAGGGACTCAAATTTAGTCATTGTCAGAAGCTCTCAAAAGATGGAGACACTTTGTTTTCTTTCTAAAGAACCAGACAGGTTTCCATCCGTGCGAGAAGGTGAGTTGTGATACTTGCTCTGACCAGTGCTTTTTCAACTTTTCTCTGATGGGCTTAGGGGAGGAGGAGAGACTCATTGTTTTCCCTTACACCTCAGATAACAAGACAGAAGATGGGGAAGGAGGAGATGATTTTTGGTTAAGGAGAGGGATGAACACCTGTCTGTGGGCAAGGTTTATTTGTAGTTACTAACACACTCCCAAGAATTAACACAACCCTGCTGTAGTCTTGCCACAGCCCCGGTGGCAGGGGAGGACTGTGCTGAGAAGACGGGTGCTGAGCCCCGCAGATGGTCAGCCACCTAGTGGTACAAAGAGTCCTGCTCCCATCTCGTGACGTCACCCCAGCAGCTCCTCTCACGTGACTCCTGGCCACACTGCCCCAGGAAGAGGGCTGGGAGCCCCCGCTTCCAGGGTGCCCTTCCCTCCAACCTTTATCCTAATCGAAGACGATTCCTTCATGGACAATTGGAAGCTGGATGTTTTTGAAATCTAGCATTTACTTGAAAGAGAATCGTTCTTATTTATTGCCACCAGTTAAATATTATGGAAACATGTCTGCTAACAATTTGCTTTGTGTAATTTGTTCTAATGCTAATAAGCAACAGCTGGGACACTTCCTGTGGTGAATTCCTTTGTGGTTACAGTGGTATTATCACACACGGACTTCACCAAATCGCTGAACTTGAGAAGAACACTCACTCCGGCTCTCCCAGGCTGCAGGAAATTCCCCTCACTTAGAAGCAGTTCTGGGCAAAGCATTTTTTTTAGAGGAGGGTGTACTTTTCCTTGACTCTCTGCTTCTGAACAGGCCTGCAGACCTGTGCTCTTCAAGTCCCATCTAGAGAGCCTGGGATTCTCCTCCCTCTCAGCCATGAGCTTGATCTCCTCCAGAGGAAACACAGCCAGCAGAGCTAAAGAGTGACACCTTCCTCCAGGTCAGTGCATGGTGCCCAGAGTGAATACAGAGTAAAGAGTGAAAAAGGCAGTGGAAGGTGGTCTTCTGTCCACCTCATGTGGGCTGTGCCTTCCCCACCGGGCCACCATCAGCAGACGAGGCCCGAGAGGAATGGAGATGCATCTGAGAGCCAAGAGCTGCTCAGAGTGGATGAGTGATGACAGCAGACAGTGTGGGCATCTTCCCTCTGAAGGGTCTAGACGTACCACTCAGACCTGCTGAGGGCCGCAGGCCCACCGTTCTCTGCTCTGTAGCTCCACCTCATGGCCTGAGCCTTTGTATTGTTCCCCATATCAGATGCGTGTTGTAAAGGCCAACACAAACGCCTTCTATTGGATCCTACTTTGGAACACAACCAAAGCCTTGCTTCTCCAAGCAGCTCACTATGAAATAGCAGACCCTCGCTGGGTGTCATTTTACAGTAAGCATACGTGACCGGAGGCTACCTCCACCATAAACGTAGCATCCTCAAACCTCAGGTGGGCCCCACCTCCCCCTCCAACGCTGGAATGCCTTCCCGACACCCCTGAGAAATGGCTCTGCCTGACCACTTCCCCTTAGGGGGAGTTCAGTCCCATAGGAAGTGGCTTATTTCTCTGTTGGACGGCTCTGGTTGTGAAAACGTTATTTCTCAGGGAGACACAGATGTCTGTGAATCAGACACAGACGTTTGAGACGAAGCCAACTCTGCAATCTTTCTCTTTTCAACGGAGCTTGTCCGTGCAGTAACCACACCTATAATACAAATTGACATTGGCAAGTAGGCCCCAGCCCCACTATATTAGCGTAGAGCGGCAGACACTGTGTATAAATGGGGGACTTAGATAGGTCATGGCCATCAGATTCATCAGCCCTGTCAGGAAAAACTATCGAAATTCTTGCGGCCTCACACACACAGAAAAGGGTGTCCTGGGAGAATCTTTACTGTAGTTGTAAATCTGGCTGTGGTCACATAAGCATGTGAGTTAGAAAAGATTGCATGAACAAATCTGTAAGTCCATGTTCCTCAATAACTGGAAAAGACATGGAGGTCCTACCTCTTAATTGTACTCGCTGGTGATGTAATAAACTAAGGAAGCTTTAGTTTAGACAAAAACAAGGTCTGTTGTGAATTTAAGCAAGAGTGATGGAGTTTATGACGCCAAGCCCAAGCTTGTGTGTGCATGCCCTGGCAACTGTGTATTTGTGAGTTTGTGCAATAAGAGGTGGGAATTGAGGAAGGTATGAAAAGGGATTGCAAAAGGGAGCTTTTGCTTTCTAGAGCGTTCTTATTCAGGAGAACTATCGAGCAATGATTTAGAAATCAGATCCCAAAGTAACATGTAGATTATGTAGTTTGCTGAGATAAAATTCTAGATAATGGAACAGATTCTCTGAAAATATTTAAAACTTGGTATTTGGAAAAAGTAGCTACCATCCAGCAGCTTGCCTCGTGGCACCTGCCATATAAAAGCTACCTCATTAATATTCATCGGCTGAAAGCAGGAATGCTTGACTAGTTTTCATATTTTATTCAAAAAAGCCACTGATTTCCTTTTGGGACACCATATCTTTACTGAAAGGAGAAGTGCTGAAGGGCGGAGGCCAAAAGAAGAGCTGAAGCCTTTCGTTTCCTCTAGTTTCCCAAACGCTCAGGGAGGTCAGACCCTCAGTTGTAAACTCCATCTCACTCCTCTTTTCGTCTTAGGATCTCACATTCTCAGTGGCCTCATGTGCTACTCAAAGTATCAGAGAATAACAATAGACTCTTTCCAGCTTTACTATTAAGACATCTTTTCCTTCCTAGTCCATGATGGCTCTCAGCACTGAGTAGGGTTTCCATGGGCTGGTTGATCACTCGAGGACAGTCAGGGTCCCCGGGAGTCAGAGGGCATGTCCGCTGAGCCTGGCGCTCCCAGTGCCTTGCTGACTGTGGAGAGGGCAGGTCAGCAGAGCTGACAAGCCCCCCACAAGCCACTCTGTCATCTCTTGGTGGTGACCCGGTTGGGAAGGCGCACCCTACAGGAGGTGGTAGGGGACCACCTTCTCCTGCCTTTTCACTCTTCACCCGTCTTTACCCTTGAGAGCTGATTTGGAGAGATCAGGGGCTTCTGTCTCTCCCACATAGTTACACAGGAGCATTGAAAATAGAACTACGTGACAGACTTTTTTCCCCCACAACCACACCAAATTTTGGAGTGTTTCACTTTCAAAGAAATCAGCTCAAAAGCCTGAGCGTGTGTCCCAAGGATGTTGTCATTGCTTAGAATATTTCTAGTGCATCTCTTTTGGGGGTCATCTTTAGAAGCTAGAACACATTCTCGTCAAAGTGGAAAGCCCATTGTCGTCACTTGAGGGTGGATTCTTTTTTATTTCTGGAGTCAAAGGGATTGGGGTCATGTCTGCACAGCAGCACAGCTGATCGACTTGAGATGTCAGTGTGTCTCCATACTCATCAGTTTGTCTTTTCCTCACGTTTCCTTAGTGGATGCAGATGGTCTGAACAATAACAGCCACAACTCATTTGTTAACTTGAATATATCAGTATAAGGAGCTGCACCGCAGAGACTGCTTTGGAGGGCAACATCACCTGGATGAACATTCAACATGTTCATTGTAAAGCTCGTTTGTAGTTCGCCGCTGTATCTCTAGGCATCGTAAGCTCAGGATCTTGTGACTGTCCCTACAGCCCCAAATGGCAGGGGAACTGGGAGGAAGAAGCCTTGGGGGACACCTGGATGGCTCACCTCCAGGGGAGAGCCTTCTCCCACTGGTTCTCACCATTCTGGAGGCAGATTATGGTGCAGTGCAAAGAAATGAGCCCTCCGAGTTGCCTCATACCCTATCTCCTCATCTGGAAAAGAAGTGGGATCCAGATGTCCTTCAAAGGCATTTACAGATATTACTTCCAGCAAAGGCCAGTGGGGCTGTTGGCTCCTCCATATTCCGTTTTACGATTTCCAGCTTCTGCCTCTCCTCCTGTCTGACCTTGTCTAGATGTTTTCTCATTCTCTTCTCTCACTGGCCCATTGTGGTTGTTCAGTCACTCAGTCGTGTCTGATTCTTTGCAACCCCATGGACTGCAGCACGCCAGGCTTCCCTGTCCATCACCAACTCCCAGAGCTTGCTCAAACTCATGTCCATCGAGGTATTGATGTCACCCAACCATCTCATCCTCTGTCGTCCCCTTCTCCTCCCACCTTCAATCTTTCCCAGCATCAGGGTCTTTTCCAATGAGCCAGTTCTTCCCATCAGTGGCCAAAGTATTGGAGCTTCAGCCTCAGCATCAGTCCCATGGCTCCTCCTCAAAGCCACTGAAGTATCACTGTGATACCCTTTCTCATTATTTTTACTTTCCATTTCTTTCTTTCTTTCTGCCTCTGTGTTTCCTTTGTTTCCTCTTTTCTGTTTTTCTCCATTCCATCCGCTCCAGTGCCTTGGGGGAGAGAGAGGAGAAATGGAGAGGGAAATAAAGAATTAACAAGTAACCTCTTCCCTGCCTAACTGGGCCATCCTGGCCCTTGCCTGCCTCCCACCATCCCATCGTTAGCCACCTACAACATTCCTCAGCTCTGTGGTGCTTCCGGCCCAATCTCCACCTGCTCATTCCACTCTTCAAGGTCCTGCCCTCTCAGTCTGTCCTTGAGTTTGGGAACAAGAGTCCTGTCCCTTTAATGGCTTCACTCTGGATTCGCCCTGACATTTCCCTCCTAGGCCTCCTCAGCCTTCGCCCAGCATCGGCCCTAGTGCCCACCCTGTCAGCTGTCCCTCCTCATTCAGCCTCAAAGGCCAGAGCCAAGTGACCTGGAGCCGCTGGGACACACACGCCTCTTGAGAAGCATGAGTTGTTTCTCCCAGCGGTGCTGGCTCCTGTAGCCTGCATGGAGTCACTCTGCCCTCCAGAAGCAATGCTGGCCATGCTACTGTTCTTCATAGAACGTGTAGCTTTGTCCAGACCCGCTGAGCACGGATTGCACCTCCCAGTGACCAAAACCAGGCCAGGGTCTCCGTTTAAATGAGGAGGGCAGCCAGGATCAGAGGTGAGGCACAATGACCTACATCAGAGGCACTTCTAGGGTGAGGGTTGTTTTTAGGCATTTTACAAGTCTGCTGAGATGTGTGCAGTGTTAAGGGGCTTGTGTCTCAGAAGGGGAAGATGATGACATATTTCCCAAAGGAAAATGTGGTTTCGACGGGGGAGAAAGACAGCAAAATTCTGGAACAAGGATGCTCTGTTCCTGGCCTTTATCTAACACTGTCATACCTGCTCAAGGTCTTTCTAGAAATCAAACTTGTTTGCCTCCGCAGGAACCGAAAGTGTCTCTGCTCAAATGTGAAAGAGTTTGGAGAACTTTGATTTCTTTCATTCTCCACTGTTTACTAAGTCACAGTACTTAATTTTCTGTCAACTTCCAGCTATATCTTGGATGACATGAGGATTTTAAAAAATGAGCTCTTCTTATCTCATCCTCCAGATCTTTTGAAATAGCAGTTGTCTTATATAGTGTATATTTTCATTTTATAATTATTGGTTGATTAGATTATTTCTTTCCTGTATATACATAAAATAATTTTATAAATACAAAGATTTTATACTAAAAGTACATCCGTAGATAAATTGACTTTTTATTCCATACACATGAAAACTAAATAAATAGATGAAATAAAATCATTTCATCATAATTGTATTCTGTTGCAAATTTTTCTCCACATTGACAGTGAAAACTTTTTATTAAGGTCCGTTTTAACATCACAAAGCATCGTGAGGCTAAAAGTTTTGTGTTTTACTATGCTAGGTTGTGATTATCTGACAAGGCTCTAGGTAAATAACGAGGAATTCTGAGTAAGTGGAAATCATTGTGTACTAAACTCTCGAGATTGAATGATGATGATTGAAATGTTGTGCCTTTTGTTTGGTAAGCTGAGGAGTTTATATTCAGATTCTTTCTTTCAACTCAGCCTTAGTTAATTTCACATTTCCACCTCCTTATTCTGTGTCTGGTCCTCAATATGCCAACACAGGGGACCCTCTGCTCTCTCCACCTGGGGGACTGACTGCAGCTGCTCACTTTCTCTGGTGAAGTTCTGCTTTTAATGAAGGTGAAAATAGGCCATCCCCTCATCTCAGTAAGAGAGAAACAGGGTTGACTCCATCCCTTTTCTCAACCTAGATGGTCTCTCCTCCTTTCTAATTAAAGATTGTGAAAGGGTGCGTTTACATGGATGTTCACATGAGTGCTTGTGATTGAGTTTGTAAATTTGAGGCAAAGTTCATCCAGCATTTACTGGATGATGGAAATTTTTACAGCATTTGCTTGTGCCGAGGCATGTGTGCAAGAAGGGCCTGGTGAGTGTGATGCAGATACTCTAATTACTTGAAAATCCACTGTGCTTTTACTTTTTATGGTTAGAAGTTAATTCTGGAACATTACTTCAACTCCCTGCTTTATTTAGAAGTGTGCAAGGAATGCAGAGCTTCGATTAGGAAATGGTGTTGTCTTAGGATCTGGCTTTTTTATTTTTAAAATACTAACGGATCTAAATTTGCAGACCAGAAATCAGTGAATGGAACTCATTGTAATGGGGAACAGTATTTACATTAGACAGAGCAGTAGACTCTATCACCTGGGGAAACAGCGGCTCCTTAATTTTTGCTCTTTGCGAGCATGATGCAATCAGTGTTTCCTGACATCGGGACAATCCTCTCACCTCAAAGTGTTCCTGTGTAATTGTGTCACATGATGGGAAATTGTAATAGGCAATTTGGTTCTGTAATTCAGTTTGCAAAGCATGCAAACATAAGATAACTAGGTTAAATGCAATAAGCATTACACTAAGGTACAAAAACACATGGGGAGAAAAGATGCTGTGTCCGTAACTTAGAAAGAACATGAATTTTATTCCTCATGTGCCTCAAGGTGTAGATCTTATTAAAGTTATTTATCCTCTAGTTTAATTTCATCACACATTGTCCATACAGATGCATTATCTGTGTGTGAACATACATGGTTTTTTACCGCACATATTTCCAGTTTTTCTCTTACTTGTAATGTGCAGGCTCCAATGAACTGCATTCAGGAGTGAGCTGATATGCTTATTTGTTACAGCGTACAGTGCAAATGGACTATTAACAAACAGACTGTTATGTGAGACACCGTATCAAAATGTGCTTTAAATTTTTCAAAACCTTTTGATTATCTGTAACTCTTTGCCTTTGACAATTCTTTCATTTTTTAGGGGTCTGTTTTTAATGTATTCCCTTAAATGGTCACTACAGGTACATGATAGATACGTACAGTTTCATTACATAAACACTACTGGCCTTAATGATTTTAATATTTTTCAGGTGCTTTTTCCCCCCATTTTTGATGCAGTATTTTTTTTTTTTTTTCTAGCACAGTGTATCATTGACCTGGGACTGATTCAATAAAATTTCTGAATCCTAAGATTCCAAGACAATGCAGTATTTTCTGTTCATGCTGTAAAAAGTATTTCTGTATTTTTAATAAAGAATGGAATTTCTATGAGCCTCTGTATATTTTATCTGATCAACATTTTAATGTTCATTATTATTACATTAGGACTAGTTCCTGTAAGTGGCTAACAAGGAAAAGTCTTTCAGATGAAGGTTGTTGCCAGCCAAGACCCCAAAGGCCTGATTCACAGCTGTCTGGAAAGCCACTCCCACCGGCTGCCTGAGGCCCAGCCCCACAACTGCACAGGAGGGACTTGTTACAGGAGCCTGCGGGTCTCTGCTGAGTACACTTCATATCTCCCCGGATCTTCTAATTTCAGCTCATGACTACAACCGGGCAGCCCCTGGGCAGGGAAGGAAAACTCGATCTGGTCGGAGGCTCAAAGTGAGGGTCCCCCAGGGGTCATCTCAGACCAGGATCTTCTTCTAGGTCAGTAATCAGAGACAAGAGGGCTGCCTCCTGTGACAGTTGGGAAGATTAAAATTGCAATGCTTGGACAGCTCCTCAAACAGAGTCCTTTGAATCTGGAATCCTTGTTCCAGGCTGTTTACTCCCATTGGTTGTAGCTGTTTAGGGGTCATGGCTCCTCCTGGTTTTTGATCCAGCCCTCACCCTGAGTGGCCAGTTCCCTGCCCAGAGGCCTCCCACCCATCCCTGGCACTTTGCAATAATCCCTGACAAGGGCAACGTGGTTCTCAATGAAACAATCCGGGATGGGGGATCCTCTCATGTCAGTGTTCTCTGGGCTGGATAAAGCCAGCAAGAAAGGTTTGGGGACAGCTCTTGGGAAGGGTTGGGGTGCAAATCTCCAAAGCCTTCTCCCACTATCTGCCATGCTGCTGCTGCTAAGTCGCTTCAGTCATGTCCGACTCTGTGCAACCCCAGAGATGACAGCATACCAGGCTCCCCCATCCCTGGGATTCTCCAGGCAAGAACACTGGAGTGGGTTGCCATTTCCTTCTCCAATGCATGAAAGTGAAAAGTGAAAGTGAAGTCGCTCAGTTGTGTCTGACTCCTAGCGACCCCATGGACTGCAGCCCACCAGGCTCCTCTGTCCATGGGATTTTCCAGGCAAGAGTACTGGAATGGGGTGCCATTGCCTTCTCCAGCTATCTGCCATGGGTTTGCTTAAAACTTAATAGCCTCTGAAAATATTAACCTTACTATTTGCCCTGCCTCGAACACAACCATTTTCAAACTCATCTCTCCCTTCTCTCCTCCAGTCCAGGACCAAGCTAGTGGCCTTTCTCACATGTCCATGAGCCCCTGAGCCACCCCAAGAAAACCCAGGCACACAGGTCCTAAGGATCCCTTCCCTGAGCCTGCTCTTCCCCAGTTGTTAGACGAAAGCTCTGAAAACCCACCTTCCATGACTAGTTTTTTCTTATTTTGTACCAACTGTAGTATCCTAATTATAAACTGTCCATGTGGAGAAGAAATCCTGAAATAAATGCTATATGCTTTTCTGTCAAATCTGAACATAGATTTGACCAGCTGAATGCTTGCAGACCTGGAAAGGAAGGAGGGAACTTCACGACGGAGGGATACATCTTGCCTGAGATTTTAACAGCTACATGATGTGCAGACATCACTGCAGGGCAGGATTAGTGTAGCAGGTGTGCATGGTCAGGTCTGAAGCTGGCATGTCAGCGTGTAAACCCCTGAATGCGTCTACATGCACACACAGACCCTGCCTCATTCTCTGTTTCTTAAGGGCCAGAAGATATTGTTAATGAAAAAAATTAATCAGTAGTCAATCTAAGGGAGAAATGAAAAATTTTTATCCAAGCCAACCTGCATATTATAATCCAGGAAGTTCTGAAGACCGGTCTGTCCATTAGAGGTCAAAACAGTAAGTTTTTGAGACAAAAGGTTATGCATCCAGTGACATTCTGACAGATTGCACAATCCAGAGCTGCACGGACAAAGCAGGCAGTGGGTCGTCACAGCCCTTTATGAAATGAAGAAGGAACGTCATCCCCTAAGGAGGTCTGGGTAATGCAAATGCACAAACACACCTAAAGGAGAAGGAGGAGACCCAAGCAGGCAGAGAAACATTTTATGTACATTTTTGTCTTGCCATAAAAGATGGATTTTATTTCATCAGTAGATTGGACCAGAAGCCACCCCAGCCTGGGTTTTAGTTTTGACTTTCCCACCGACCAGCTGCGGATGTTGGGGAAATGACTTCAACTTTCCAGACCCCAAGGGTGTTAGACTAGCCAAGGTCTACGTTCCCACTCTCACCCTGACCACTCCAGCCGCCCTGAGCCTGCGGCTTGGTCGCAGAAAGACCATGTGTGCCTAGATTCTCCTGTCAAGATCTTGAGAGTCCTGAGCTGGTGGGAAACCCGTGGGGCCCTGAGGAGAAGAGAGGAGTTTAATTAGCTGGGACCAAGATGACCACCTATGTCAGGGTCTCTCCTTAAGGATCGACAAGGGAAGGTTATTCTTAAGAACAGAATGCAGTTGATTTTTCTCAGACAAGTTACCAGAAAAGAGAATTTCCTGTGAGAGAGATACTGCTCCACTGCAGGGAGGTAAAGTGCCGTCACACTGAGGGCGGACACAGCTTGCCTACTGATGGCTAAGAACTTCCATTCATTTCAGTGCTCAATGAACTTGCACATTTTCCAATTACCCCTTTCGTTAAAAAAAAATCATTTTTTAAGGAAAATTACTTTTCTCCTTGAACTCTTCACCAAGGTTGATTCAAAAATCCATCTAGGAGTAGCTGGTAACTTACTGTTAACCTATTAGTGGAAGCAATCAAAAAAAAAAAAAAATCTATTGAGAGGCAAGGGCTATTTAAATATTTCTGTAAAATCCCCCGGGATTGGGAGGTGAAGAATAAGTGGATCTGACAGTAGCTCTGTTGCCGGTTTCAGACTAACAGGTTTGGCAAGGATGTTTTGTTAGCAGCAGTTAATCAGCGAATCCCATTACTTAATAAGGTTATCACTTAGCAAAAGCTGCAAATTACAGTTTCTTTCTCTCCAGGCTGAAGATAACATCCTTGAAATTTTGCATCTACAGTAGTATCTCGTTAGCAGAAATAGGGTAAACAGAAGCACATTGAAAATGCTGTTTGTGTGCAAATCAGACTGATGCTTTCATCCAAATATTTTATAGTTGTGCTAGCCTGCCACTTCCCTGCTCACCCATTGTTTGGTGCTGGTGTGGAGTGTAAATCAGAAAGAGGTAGGAAGCAGCTCCTTTGTTCACCACCAGCTGAAGGAAACACACTCTCGAGTCCACTGAGAGTAAATTCACAGGCTTGTAAGAGCCTGGCTAAGTCAATGCCAATTCCAGGTCGCAGTGCTTATTAGCCTTGAAGGAGACTTTGCAGTGATTTAGTGATCCAGGAGAGCCACTTGGCCTCAACAAAACCACTTCCATTAACCCCCCTCAGCTCTCACTTCCAGGGCTCTGAGTTCTGTCTCCCTGTCTCCCCACACCTCCCCACCCTTGGCTCTTGCTGATGTTTAAATCCCAGAGCCTCATCTGCCAAATTTCCTCTGCATGCATTCATACAGGCTCACCCATCGCTTTCCCCACGGGCCTGGGGAAGGACCAGGTGGTGCTAAAGATGTTGGCGTCTGCTTTGACCTCCTACCAAGATGGCGTCACATCCCCTGTGGATTGGGAGGCGGGGTCCTGGCGAGTGTGTCCTCCAGCTGTTGGGAGGCACTGTGGGATGGAGAGATGTAGGCGAGAGGAGCCGTTTCCTCCATGCAAAATGCAGGGCGGGAGCTGCTGCCAGAGCAGGCAGTGGAGCCCTTTCAGCCTCATCTCCAGAGGGGCATGGCTGTGTCTCAGCCCCTCCCCGACACTCACAGATGCAACCCAGCCGACCTGCTATGCCCTCGCCACACTGCTCCACTTTCCAATTCAGCTATTTTGTTTGGTTGATTTTTTTCCTTTTGGCTTAAAAAGCTCCAGAGGGTATGAATTTGAGAATTTTTCTGGGGCGTGGTGTGTGTGTGGAGTGTGTGTGTGTGGGGTGTGTGTGTGTGGGGTGTGTTATGTTTACATATGGAGGCTCTCTGCCTCCTTGCATCGTGGATGACGTTCCCTCCCACCCTTTCTCCGTTCACCCACCCCTTCCCACGCATCCTCTGGTCCCCAGCATTTCTTGGCGCTGCATATGATTTCCCCTGGGAGGGACTTTGTGTTTTCTGGCTGAATGACTCTTTACACATCTCCAGTCCAATTCTTTCGCCTTTTGGTTGCACCTCTGCATCCTTCCTCCTCTTGGCTCTCGGAGTACTTTTTCTCGGTGTTCTGCTTCCTCCTCTGCCTCCTCTGCCCCCACCCCAGCAAGGCCATCCCTCTGCAAGTCTCACTGCCTTACATTTTCCACCCGCAAACACTCTTCCAAGGGCCTCAGTGACTTGTGAAAATTCCTTCCAAACTTGTCTCCTGGAAACAGGACGGCAGATGAAAGATTTCTTCATTAAAATTAGATACTTTAGAGAGGCATCCAGTAAAGCTCTGAGAGTCCCCCATGGGCCTCCATCTGCACAGAGCTGGAGAGGGGCGCTGGGCTTTGGGAAAGGCCAGGACCAAGTGCTCTGGGCTTCTCTCCCTCCCCTTTTACTGACACAGACCCCCTCTCTCCCCAGACAGGGAGGATTTGAGCCCCATGGGTTGTCGCCTGGTTTCCTACCCATTGCTTGCATTCTGACTGCCGCTGAAATCGCTGTTTTGTGAGGTGCCCTGAGGGCCCCATGACCCATGGTTCTCAGAGAACTGACTTTGATTTATGACTTGAGAAGCTGGTGGAGGCTCTGGATGTAATTCTAAGCTGTGATTTCTCATTTGGGCTCCTAATGTTTGATTATGCAGCTGGGCGGCGGCCCCTCCAAGAGGCCAGTTCCCAGCATGCAACCCAAGCCTGCAGCAACCTCCCAGGCAGGGCCTTAGCGAGCTCGGGGCCTGGGAGGGCAGCTGTGGAGCTCCAGCTGGAGCAGGCCAGGTATGGGCACCCCTCGGTTCCTGCTCAGAGTCGAGGTCAGCCCTGGGTGCTTCACATGAACACGTGGCTGATTCCTCCACCCACCCTGCTCTGTGGGCATCTGGAGGGCCAGATGAGCACGCCCCGAGGTGCTCTGTCCTCTGGGAGGCCTTTGTTCTCCATGAGGATCGAGGCTGGTCACCGGGTCTGTTGATCAGACCTCTGTCCTAGGCTAGAACCAGCTCACAAACCCCTGTCCTCAGTCTAGGGGGACCTTTTCCCTTCTCTCAGAGACTATGAATATAAACCTCTCAAAAGCTGTCAAAATGCCAAGCACAAGAATGAAGGGAAATTTTGGTTTTTGTCACCTTGCCCACCTGGAGGAAGGCAAGGATAAAGCCTCCTCTCAGTAGAAGCACACGAGCTCACACTCACACACTCAAAATACACTCAACAACTCTTACACATTCACACAGCACTCCCAGCCGATGTGCTCTATCCTTTACTGTAGACCCTCGTGGTGTGTAACTTTCAAGCAAACTCAGGATTCACATCCCTGCCAGCACACTGAATCCCGTGGCACTGGTGAGTGACCCACGTCGATGGAGTCCTCCTTGTCTGGCTAGAGTCTGCTCTCATCGGTCCCACCTCTGCAGACTCACAGTCACGTGTGCACTCGCTGCTCTGCCAGCAGACGCTCACCAGGTCCCGGATGACATGGCGTGTGAACATGCCCTCCTGAAGCAGGGCTGTGTGTCCTCACTTAGCTCTGCTGAGCCCTGCCCCTGGCAATCCACCCGGAGGCAGCCAGGGCCTGGAGTGAGGTCGGGGGAGGGGGCAGATCTCGAAGAGTCCATGGACCAGCTTGTGAGGCTTCAGAGGAAGACTTTACGTTGTCTCCAGGCAAAGGGAACCCCTCTGTTCAGTGAGAGGGGTCTGCTTCTGCTGACCTGGAGAACTAAGGAAAACTGGGGGGCTGAAGATTCCCAGATGCTTCCAGTCAATGTCTCCATCCCAAATCTCAGGGTCCCACTCTGTCACTTTTAGAACCGTGGATTAGCTGCCGGAAACCTCAGGCTGTCCACTCAGTGTCCTTGGCAACTCTGCCTCTACCATGATCAGATCTCAGGGCTGATTTTCAGCACAATTTGCACCATGGACGCAGGCGATGAGAGTCACGGGTGGCCACAGAGAACCTTGGCTTTCCCAGCATGCTCTAAGTTGGCAGTAAAGTATCCCAAACATTTTTTTAATCAAGTGTTACAATGCCATCAAAAGCAGCCAGCACCTTCTTCAATCCTTACCATTATAATGATCCCATTTCACCAGTCGAGAACCATGGTCCATGCATAGACCATGTGCTAAGTTCTTTAGTCATGTCTGCGTCTGTGTGACTCTATGGACTGCAGTCTGCCAGGCTCCTCTGTCCATGGGGTTCTCCAGGCAAGAATACTGGAGTGGGTTGCCATGCCCAGGGGATCTTCCTGACCCGGGAATCGAACCATGTCTACCTCCTTTGACAGGCAGGTTCTTTACCACTAGTGCCACCTGGGAAGCCCATGCATAGTTCAAAGGTTCCCAAATTTTGGTGCATACAAGAATCACCTGATAAATTTCAAAAATTGTTGACACCTGGCTTCCACCTAGAGACAGTTCCATTTAATAAATAAGTGGTGGGGCCCAAGCGGGGGGTTGAAAGCTCCCCCACATGATTATAGCATGCAGCAGTTTGGAAACTACTGGCATATCCTGGCACCTTGACTCGCATCTCCCTGCAGTGCTGTGAAAGTATTAGCGTGGCCACTGCACGTCAGGGCACATCAGGGTTGTTCCCCCAAGCAATGGGGGTCCAGCACTTTCAGACCAGGAGGTGATTCAACTCCCAAATCCATCCTGAGGATCTGCTCTCTAGGGCCACACTGGGAATTGTCTCTGCCCAGAATCCCTAGAAAACAGAGTCTGAGCCAAGGTTAAATGCTAAGACTTTCCTGAGAAATGGGGGAAGCAGAACTGAAGATAAGAGAAATGAGAAGAGAGAAGGCAAACACATAAGGAGGCGGGTCACCAAGTTGCTCATGGCTTCGAGAGAAAGCAGTTGCTCAGTCCTGCAGCACGTCCGTGCAGAGACCACATGACACAACCCATCCTCAGACAGTCCCCCCAAGGGGAAGAGGGAGATGGACTTACCTCCAGCTCCCATCTTCCACTGGTACTGGCATGCCAGTTGCCATTTCCGGGTGTGTCTGTATGGGCACCGGTGGCCTCCCACATCTCAGCAGGTTAGAGGCAGGAACCGGGTGGTTGGCATGTGGGAGGGCACTGTGACAGGTGTGTGCTGCTGCGGAGCACACCACCCTAAGTTAAAACAACAGCACTTTCATGAGAGCATGACGCTACAGGCAAGCATCTTGGGCTGAGTGCCGTGGAGCGTTTCCTCGATTGGTCTTGCCAGGGGTTGCTCATAACCACAGGCATCCGGTTGCTCACTTGGGCTCACCTGGGGCTGAATGGTCTAGGCAGCTACACTCAGTCATCTAGCTGCTTGCTGATGGCAGGGCCTCTCTCTGTACATGGTCATTCACCCTCAAGGGGGCAGCCTGGGCTTCCCAACATGGCAGGATCGAGCTCTAACGAGGGGAGACAAGGCTGCAAGTTCTCTTGGGGCTGAGGCTCAGAAGTCACACAAGTCCTTCCTACACATTTTATTAGTCAAAGAAGTCACAAGGGCTTCAGGGAAGGGGAGACAGGCCTCTGGATGGGAGGGACAGGATAGGCACATGGCAATGGCTATGGATATGGCAGGGAAGCAATAATTCCAGCCCTCTTTACAAGGAGTGCATGGCAAGCATGGTCACTTCATGCCTGCAAGCCGCCCTGGGCCGAGGGCAGTGGTGGAGACACAGCAGCCACCCAGCTCCAAGATGGAACAGCTCAAGGTGTGGTTAGAGCTACTCCAACTCCAGCCGGAATCCAGGGAGAGGGTGCAGACCTGGAGGACTCGTACCTGAATCTCATCTTAGAGAGCAATGTGGTGACATCTAACAAAGTTGAACATGTGCCTATACTACAACAGCAAAATTCCACTTCTAGAAATTCTCATGGGTATTCACAAAGAGGCCAAATATATTCACAGCAACATTGCTTGAAATAGCCAAACATTAGAACCAACCTAAAAGCCTATCAACAAGGGAATGGATAAACTAACTCTGATATATTCATTCAATGGGCTGCTGCCGCCGCCAAGTCACTTCTGTCGTGTCCGACTCTGTGCGATCCCATAGATGGCAGCCCACCAGGCTCCCCCGTCCCTGGGATTCTCCGGGCAAGAACACTGGAGTGGGTTGCCATCTCCTTCTCCAATGCATGAAAGTGAAAAGTGAAAGTGAAGTTGCCCAGTCGTGTCCGACTC
Source organism: Bos indicus x Bos taurus (assembly GCF_003369695.1). Taxonomy (NCBI): domain Eukaryota; kingdom Metazoa; phylum Chordata; class Mammalia; order Artiodactyla; family Bovidae; genus Bos; species Bos indicus x Bos taurus. Next base: position 42,474,735 of record NC_040084.1, read on the forward strand.
TTCGCGACCCCATGGACTGCAGTCCATCAGGCTCCTCCGTCCATGGGATTTTCCAGGCAAGGGTACTGGAGTGGGGTGCCATCATCTTCTCCAACAATGGGCTACAATACAGTAACTAAAATAATACAGATGCGTCAACATGAATAAAGCAAGAAATACAATGGTGAATGCAAAAAAAAAAAAGTCAAAGGATATTGATAAAATTTGTGTCAATCTTAAAAAATACAAAAATGATACCTTATTGCTTAAGTATGTAAATACACATAGAAAAATAGAAAAACACACATGGGAAAGAGACTCAACCTCAGGAGGGTGGTTATCTCCAGGAGAGAGGAAAGGGTTGGGGGTGGGGAAGGGTATCAAAACTCGGCCACATCGTGTTTACTAAAACAAAAGGTATCTGAAGTAAATATGCAAATGTGTTACACGTGGGCCTTGGCTTCTTGGATTTTTGTACTATTGTGATTTGAAATATATCTCAATAAATAAAAGCAAATACTCTTAAAAGGGACCGAGAGGCCTTAATTCTGGTCTAGGTTCAACTTCTAAACTTGCTCTTTGCTAAAATTAAATTTGGAAATATACACCAAAATATAAAGTGAGCTTTCCTCTGGGGTGACGAAATTTTAGATTATCTTTTGTTGTTGTTCAGTTGCTAAGTCGTGTCTGACTCTTTGTGACCCTGTGGACTACAGCATGCTAGGCTTCCCTGTCCTTCACTGTCTCCCAGAGTTTGCTCAAACTCATGTCCATTGAGTCAGTGATGCCATCCAACCATCTCATCCTCTGTCATCCCCTTCTCCTCCTGCCTTCAATCTTTCCCACATCTGGGTCTTTTCTAACCAGTCAGCTCTTTGCATCAGGTGGCCAAAGTACTGGGGCTTCAGCTTCAGCATCAGTCCTTCCAATGAATATTCAAGGTTGATTTCCTTTAAGATTGACTGGTTTGATCTCCTTGCTGTCCAAGGGACTTCTCAAGAGTCTTCTCCAGCACCACAATTCAAAAGCATTAATTCTTCAGTGCTCAGCCTTCTTTATGGTCCAACTCTCATATCCATACATGACGACTGAAAAAAACCATAGCTCTGACTACACGGACCTTTGTTGGCAAACTGATGTCTCTGCTATCTTTATTTCCTTAGTTTTCGTTGCATTTTTAGTATTGTTTTTGTTTTTTAATTAATTTTTTATTGAAGGATAATTGCTTACAGAATTGTGTTGTTTTCTGTCAAACCTCAACATGAATTAGCCATAGGTATACGTATATCCTCTCCCTCCTGAACCTCCCTCCCATCTCCTTCCCCACCCCACACCACTAGGTTGATACAGAGCCCCTGTTTGAGTTTCCTGAGCCATACAGCAAATTCCCGTTGGCCATCTATTTTACATATGGTAATGTAAGTTTCCTTGTTACTCTTTCCATACATCTCACCCTCTCCTCCCCTCTCCCCATGTCCATAAGTCTATTCTCTATGTCTGTTTCTCCACTGCTGCCCTGTAAATAAATTCTTCAGTATCATTTTTCTAGATTCTGTGTTTATGCGTTAGAATACAATATTTATCTTTCTCTTTCTGACTTACTTCACTCTATATAATAGATTCTAAGTTCATCCACCTCATTAGAACCGACTCAAATGTATTCCTTTTTATGGCTGCGTAATATTCCATTGTGTATATGTACCACAACTTCTTTATCCATTCATCTGACGGTGAACATCTAGGTTGTTCCCATGTTCTAGCTACTGTAAATAGCCCTGCAATGAACATTGGGATACATGTGTCTTCTTCGATTTTGGTTTCCTCAGGATATATGCCTAGGAGTGGGATTGCTGGGTCATATAGTGGTTTTATTCCTAGTTTTCTAAGGAATCTCCATACTGTCTTCCATAGTGGCTGTATCAATTTACATTCCCACCAACAGTGCAAGAGTGTTCCCTTTTCTCCACACCCTCTCCAGCATTTATTGTTTGTAGACTTTTTGATGATGGCCATTCTCACTGGCTTGAGGTGATATCTCATTGTAGCTTTCATTTGCATTTCTCTAATAATGAGCAATGTTGAGCATGGGTCTGTTAGCCATCTCTATGTCTTCTTTGGAGAAATGTCTGTTTAGGTCTTTTGCCCACTTTTTGATTGGGTTGTTTGTTTTTCTGGTATTGAGTTGTATGAGCTGCTTGTTTATTTTGGAAATTAATCCTTTGTCAGTTGTTTCATTTGCTATTATTTCCCCCCATTCTGAGTGTTGTCTTTTCACCTTGCTTATGTTTTCTTTGCTGTGCAAAAGCTTTTAAGTTTAATCAGGTCCGCACTTGTTTACTTTTGTTTTTATTTCCATTACTCTAGGAGTAATGGAAGTATTTCCATTACTCATAGAGGATCTTGCTTAGATTTATGTCATTGAGTGTTCTACCTCTGTTTTCCTCTAAGAGTTTTATGGTTTGTGGTCTTACATTTAGGCCTTTAATCCATTTTGAGTTTATCTTTGTGTATGGTGTTAGGAAGTGTTCTAATTTCATTCTTTTACATGTAGCTGTCCAGTTTTCCCAGCACCATTTATTGAAGAGACTCTCTTTGCAACATTGTCTATTCTTGCCTCCTTTATCAAAAATAAGGTACCCATAGGTGCATGGGTTTATTTCTGGGCTTTCTATCTTGTTCCATGGGTTTATATTTCTGATTTTGTGTCAGTACCGTACTGTCTCAAGATGGAATCAAGATTGCCGGGAGAAATATCAATAACCTCAGATATGCAGATGACACCACCCTATGGCAGAAAGTGAAGAGGAACTAAAAAGCCTCTTGATGAAAGTGAAAGTGGAGAGTGAAAAATTTGGCTTAAAGCTCAACATTCAGAAAACGAAGATCATGGTATCCGGTCCCATCACTTCATGGGAAATAGACGGGGAAACAGTGGAAACAGTGTCAGACTTTATTTTTTTGGGCTCCAAAATCACTGCAGATGGTGACTGCAGCCATGAAATTAAAAGACGCTTACTCCTTGGAAGGAAAGTTATGATCAACCTAGATAGCATATTGAAAAGCAGAGGCATTACTTTGCCAACAAAGGTCCGTCTAGTCAAGGCTATGGTTTTTCCTGTGGTCATGTATGGATGTGAGAGTTGGACTGTGAAGAAGGCTGAGTGCTGAAGAATTGATGCTTCTGAACTGTGGTGTTGGAGAAGACTCTTGAGAGTCCCCTGGACTGCAAGGAGATCCAACTAGTCCATTCTGAAGGAGATCAGCCCTGGGATTACTTTGGAAGGAATGATGCTGAAGCTGAAACTCCAGTACTTTGGCCACCTCATGTGAAGAGTTGACTCATTGGAAAAGACTCTGATGCTGGGAGGGATTGGGAGCAGGAGGAGAAGGGGACAACAGAGGATGAGATGGATGGATGGCATCGCTGACTCAATGGACGTGAGTCTGAGTGAACTCCGGGAGTTGGTGATGGACAGGGAGGCCTGGTGTGCTGCGATTCATGGGGTCACAAAGAGTCGGACACGACTGAGCGACTGAACTGAACTGAACCATACTGTCTTGATGACTGTAGCTTTGTAGTGTAATCTGAAGTCAAGAAGGTTGATTCCTCTAGCTCCATTCTTCTTTCTCAAAACTGCTTTGGCTATTCGAGATCTTTTGTGTTTCCATATGAATTGTGATTTTTTTTTTTGTTCTAGTTCTGTGAAAAGTGCCATTGGTAATTTGATAGGGATCACATTGAATCTGTAGATTGCATTTGGTAGTATAGTCATTTTTATAATATTGATTCTTCCTGCCCAAGAACATGGAATATCTATCTCTCCATCTGTTTATGTTGTCTTTGATTTCTTTCATTAGTGTCTCATAATTTTCTGTGTACTTTTCTTTTGCCTCCTTAGGTAGGTTTATTTCTAGATATTTAATTCTTTTTGTTGCAATGGTGAATGAATTGATTCCTTAATTTTTCTTTCTGATTTTTCTTTGTTAGTATATTGAAATGCAAGTGATTTCTGTGTATTGACCTTGTATTCTGAAACTTTGCTAAGTTCACTGATTAGCAATTTTCTGATACTATCTTTAGGGTTTTCTGTGTACAGTATCATGTCATCTGCAAACAGTGAGAGCTTTATTTTTCTTTTCCGATCTGGATTCCTTTTATTTCTTTTTTTTCTCTGATTGCTGTAGCTAGGACTTCCAGAACTATGCTGATAATAGTGGGGAAACTGGACACCCTTGTCTGTTCCTGATCTTAGGGAGAATGCTTTCAGCTTTTCACTATTGAGAATAATGTTTGCTGTAGGCTTATCATATTTTGTCTTTACTATGTTGAGTTACGTTCCTCCTATGCCCATTTTTTGGAGGGTTTTAATCACAAATGTGTGCTGAATTTTGTCAAAGGCTTTTTCTGCATTTATCAAGGTTATCATATGGTTTTTATCATTCAATTTGTTAATATGATATATCACATCGATTGACCTGCATATATAGAAGAATACTTGAATCCCTGGAATAAACCCAACTTGATCAGGGTGTATGAGCTTTTTGATATGTTGCTGAATTCTGTTTGCTGAAATTTTGTTGAGGATTTTTGCATCTATGTTCATCAGTGATATTGGCCTGTAGTTTTCTTTTTTTGTGTTGTCTTTGTCTGGTTTCGGTATCAGGGTGATGGTGGTCTCGCAGAATGAGCTTGGAAGTGTTCCTTCCTCTGCAATTTTTTGAAAGAGTTTTAGTTAAAGGCATTAGCTCTTCTCTAAATGTTTGATAGACTTCTGTGAAGCCATCTGGTCCTGGGCTTTTGTTTTTGGGGAGAGTTTTGATCACAAATTCAATTTCAGTGCTTGTAATTGGGTTGTTCATAATTCCTATTTCTTCCTGGTTCAGTCTTGGAAGATTGAACTTTTCTAAGAATCTGTCCATTTCTTCCAGGTTATCTATTTTATTGCCATATAGTTGTTCATAATAGTCTCTTATAATCCCTTGTATTTCTGCATTGTCTGTTGTAACCTCTCCTTTTTTGTTTATAATTTTGTTGATTTGATTCTTCTCTCTTTTTTTTCTTGATGAGTCTAACTAAAGGTTTGTTGATTTTGTTTATCTTCTCAGAGAAACAGCTTTTAGTTGTATTAATCTTTACTATTGTTTCTTTCATTTCTTTTTCATTTATTTTTGCTTGGATCTTTATGATTTTGTTCCTTCTACTAATTTGGGTTTTTTTTTTTGTTCTTCTTCTTCCAGTTGTTTTAGGTGTAAAGTTAGGTTGTCTATTCGATATTTTTCTTGTTATTTGAGGTAGGATTGTATTGCTAAAAACTTCCCTCTTAGAACTGCTTTTGCGGCATCCCACAGGTTTTGAGTTGTTGTGTTTTCATTGTCATTTGTTCCTAGAAGTTCTTGAATTTCCCTTTTGACTTCTTCAGCAACCTGTTGGTTATTTAGAAACGTGTTGTCTAATCTCCATGTGTTTGTTTTTCTTACATTTTTTTTTCTTGTAATTGATATCTAGTCTTGTAGCATTGTGGTCAGAGAAGATGCTTGATACAATTTCAATTTTCTTAAGTTTACTGAGGTTTGATTTGTGACCCAAGATGTGGTCTAACCTGGAGAATGTTCCATATGCACTTGAGAAGGTGTATTCTTCTGCATTTGGATGGAGTGTCCTGAAGATATCAATGAGATCCATCTCATTTAATGTATCATTTAAGACTTGTGTTTCCTTATTAATTTTCTGTTTTGATGCTCTGTCCATTGGTATGAGTGGGGTGTTAAAGTCTCCTACTATTATTGTGTTACTGTCAATTTCTCCTTTTATGTATGTTAATGTCTGTCTTATGTATTGAGGTGATCCTATGTTGGGTGCATAGATATTTACAATTGTGATATCTTCCTCTTAGATTTATCCCTTGATCATTATGTAGTGTCCTTCCTTATCTCTTGTAATCTTCTTTATTTTAAGGTCTATTTTGTCTGATATGAGGATTGATAGTCCAGCTTTCTTTTGCTTCCCATTTGCATGGAATACATTTTTCCATCCTCTCACTTTCAGTCTATATGTGTCTTTAGATCAGTTGCTCAATCGTGTCTGATTCTTTGTGACCCCATGGGGTTTTTTTGTAGATAGCATATATATGGGTCTTGTTTTTGTATCTATTCAGCCAGCCTGTGTCTTTTGGTTGGAGCATTTAATCCATTTACATTTAAATAATTTTATATATATATATATATATATATATATATATATATATGTTCCTATGGCCATTTTCTTCATTGTTTGAGGTTGATTTTATAGATCTTTTTTCTTCTTTTGTATTTCTTAAATATATGAGTCCCTCTGACATTTGTTGTAAAGCTGGTTTGGTGGTACTGAATTCTCTTAACTTTTACTTGTCTGAAAAGCTTTTTATTTCTCCATCAATTTTGAATGAGATCCTTGCTGGTACAGTAATCTTGGTTGTAGATTTTCCCCTTTCAGTACTTTAAATATATCCTGCCATTCCCTTCTGGCCTGCAGAGTTTCTGCTGAAAGATCAGCTGTTAAGTGTATGGGGTTCCCTTGTATGTTACTTGTTGCTTTTCCCTTGTTGCTTTTAATATTCTTTCTTTGTGTTTAGTCTTTGCTGGTTTGATTAGTATGTGTTTTGGCATGTTTCTCCTTGGGTTTATCCTGTACGGGACTCTTTGTGGCTCTTGGACTTGGTTGACTATTTCCTTTTCCATGCTGGAGAAATTTTCAACTATAATCTCTTCAAAAATTTTCTTGTACCCTTTCTTTTTCTCTTCTCCTTCTGGGACCCCTATAATTGAAATGTTGGTGCCTTTGATATTGTCCCAGAGGTCTCTGAGCCTATCCTCAGTTCTTTTCATTCTTTTTACCTTATTCTGCTCTTTAGAAGTTATTTCCACCATTTTATCTTCCAGCTCACTGATTCATTTTTCTGCTTCAGATATTTTGCTATTGATTCCTTCTAGAGTATTTTTAATTTCAGTAATTGTGTTGTTTGTCTTTATATGTTTATTCTTTAATTCTTCTAGGCCTTTATTAGTTGATTCTTACATTTTATTCATTTTGTTTTCAAGGTTTTTGATCATCTTTACCATCATTATTCTGAATTCTTTTTCAGGTAGTGTGCCTATTTCCTCTTCATTTATTTGGACTTCTGTGTTTCTAGTTTGTTCCTTCATTTGTGTAGTATTTCTCTGCCTTTTCTTTCTTTCTTTTTTTTTTTTTTTTTTTTGACCTATTGTGTTTGAGGTCTCCTTTTCCCAGGCTTCAAGGAAAGTTGAATTCTTTCCTTGAAGAAGGTTGAATTCTTTCTTCCTTTTGGTTTCTGCCCTCCTAAGATTGGTCCAGTGGTTTGTGAAAGTTTCCTATAAGGTGAGATTTGTGCTGAGTTTTTGTTTGTTTGTTTTTCCTCTGATGGGCAAGGCTGAGTCAGGTGGTAATCCTGTGTGCTGATGATTGGGTTTGTATTTTTGTTTTCTTTGTTGTTTAGATGAGGTGTCCTGCACAGGGTGCTACTGGTGGTTGGGTGATGCTGGGTCTTATATTCAATTAGTTTCGTTTGTGTGAGTTCTCATTATTTGATACTCCCTAGGGTGTTAGTTCTCTGGTGGCCTAGGGTCTTGGAGTCAGTGCTTCCACTCCAAAGGCTCAGAGCTTGATCTCTGGTCAGGAATGAAGATTCAACAAGTGGTTTGTTATGGCATTAAGTGAAATTAAAACAAATATCCAAAAATGAGAGACCAAAGATGAACCCGACAAATGGCAGTTACAAAATCAGGCAAATCATAATTAAAATAATGGAATATACATGTATACATATACACCCATGAGCAAAGTCAAAACAGTCCAACAAAAATAAAGTACAGTAGATTGACCTGGCAGACAAAGGAAATAAAAAATAATATTTACCAGTTAAGAACAAAACTAATTAAAGCACAAACTGGAAAAGAAAACTAAAGCAAGGGGCCAAGTGGGAAATAAAGCAATGAAAACAGAACTAACAAATATGTTGAGAGGAAAGGAAAGAAAGAAAGAAAGAACAGATATGCAAAGTTAAATAGAGGTAGATGAAGAAGATTTATTTACATTAAAGATTAACTGCAAGGGGAATAATAGGAAAAGCAAACAAAGGAATAAATGTAGAAAAAATAATAATAAGTTTAAAAAATTTTTAAAAAAAAGAAAAGTTTTTTTTTTTTTTTTTAAAAAGGGAGAACTCCACAGAACTGCAAAAGTCCAATGTAGAGGCAGAGGTTTATAACAGCAATAAAAAATGTGACTGAGGGAAAAAAAAAGTTCAAAAGGTTAATTGGCTGTCATAGTGCCAATAAAATCTACAACTACAATGGGCAGATGAGGGGCGCAGGGATGGGGAGGAAAAAAAAAGAAAAAATCCAAAAGATTCTACAGAACAAGTCAAAAAATAAGAATAATAAATGTTTTTCTTGAGTCACTGCTGTCAGAGTCCTTTCCCTCGCTGGGAGTCGCAGTCCACCTCATCTCCCTAGGAAGCCCTCCAACACTGTGCTAATCTCTGGACCTGCTGTGGGGGCAGCTCAGATTCTAATCTGGTCCTACTCCTGTCCACAGCTCTCAGAACTAGTGCGTTTTCTTTTGTGGGAGCTCTCAATGACCTTTTATATATTCCATAGACACAGAGTCTGCCTACCTGATTGTGTGGATTTAATCTGCAGCTTGTACAGCTGGTGGGAAGGTTTTGGGTCTTCTTCCTTAGCCACACTGCCCCTGAGTGTCAACTGTGGTTTTGTTTCCACCTCTACAAGTGGGTCCTCCACTGGGGTTTGCTCCTGAGGCTGCCCTGGAGGACTTGGGTTTGCCCCTGTGAGGGCCAGGTGTGGAGGTGGTGCAGCTGCTTGGGTCGCAGGGGTTCTGGCAGCACCAGGTACTCAGGAGAGTTGGTGGCTAGGGCAGCAGGAAATACAGTGCTCCAGAAGGGTATGGCAACCAGTATTGGCCAATATGCTCCAGTATTCCTGCCTGGAGATCCCCTCTCCCTGACAGAGAAGCCCGGCAGGCCACAGTCTACAAGGTTGCAAAGAGTAGGACACAACCAAAGCAACCCTGCATGCATAGATGCAGGACATTTTTTGCCTATGGCAGCTCTGCCCCAGTGAGAGATGAGCGTGAAGGTGGCACAGCTACTTGGCTTGTGGGGACCCTGGTGGCACCAAGTGTGCAGGACACAGACTGCCTCTGCCGCAGGAGTTATGGCCCTATCAGAGTCATTTTTCGAGCCTCTTGTAGCTGGCGATCAGAAGGCCTTTTTGGCCAGTCTTTCTCCATAGCTCTGCCCATTCAGGTACTTAGAGGGTTCCCTTCCCTGGGGTCCTTCTCTGTTGTTTGGTGTGTCAGGCACATAGAGGGGCCCCCAGGCTGGGTTCCTACTCTGTAGTTCAGTGTCAGGCACTTGATGGGCCAGCCTCTCTATTGTTCAGCTGCTGATGCTGGCGCGGGGAGAGAGGCTATGGTGATGGCTCCACACCGCTATGTGTGACTCAGCAGTATCACCTTGCCTCCATGGCTGCCTGACTTTCCTCCACAGGCATTTCCCCTCACAATTTCCTTCCTCACATCCCCTCGATCCTTCTCTCCGCAGTCAACAGCAGCCCTCGCCCTGGGATTGGTCCACAATCCCTAATCCTCAGCTCCCAGCCTCTGTACCTTCCACCGGACCTGCGTCCCTGTCCGGGATATGTATGGCTGCAGCAAGGACTGTCTGATTCTCACCCCATTTAGGCTGCCACAGATCAGCTATTTCACTCTCAGCCTTGAATGTTTCTCCTCTGACTCAGACAAATGCCCTGCTGTGGGGATCAGACCCCTGCTTCAGTTCCCCCACCAGCAGAGGGGAGGTCCAGTCCTACTAACACTCCCGCTTTTCTCCCTAGTTCCTTCGTCCTACCGAGTTTTGCATGGTTCTATATATTCTTTTCCACTGGTTAGGTACTCCTGTCTGCTCTCAGCTGAGATATGTAGGTGTTCTGCATGCACGTCTGTGTCTGAAGGTGTATTTCTGATGTATCCATGGAGAGAGATGTACTCCATGTCCACCTACTCCTCCGCCACCTTCTTCTCTCTCAGTATTGTTTTAATTTATTATCAGAGAAAAGTAAGATGTTTCCAGAACACCTTGTTCTTTGACCTTAGACAAATCACTCAACTTTAAAGCCAAATTATACATCATAAAGAAAAAAAAATGAAGGGATACACTACAAAACACCCAACCAGTATGCAAAACTGTCAGGGTCATGAAAAAGAAAGACAAGTGGGAAACTATCATAGACCAGAGGAGGCTAAAGAGACAAAGGAATCAAACAGTGTGGTTTCCTGCCTCGGATTCTGGGACAGAAAAAGGACACTCATGGAAGAACTCCTGAAATCTGAATAAGATCTGGAATTTAGTTCAAATCAACGTGCCAGTTTTGGCTTCTTAGTTTTGACACGGGTACCATGTTCTGTAAGATGCTAACAGTGGGGGAAACTGGGCGGGGTATACAGGAACTCTGCATCCTATCTTTGCAACTTCCTTGTAGACTAAAATTGTTCTGAAATAAAATATTTATGCAAAAAAAAATTCTTTTCAAGTCAGGAAGAGTGGTAAAATGACCTCAGAATGCTAATCAGCACTGGAAGAAAACAGAAAGAAATAAAGCATATTTAGGATTAAAAAGGAAAAACTAAAACTGGTATTTATTTGATATGATTATTTACACAGAAAATTCAAAGCAACAGGCAAATTGTTAGAACTAATAAGGCTTCAATCAACTGTTACATACACACACAGATAATTAGATGTAGATATTCTTTTTTTTTTTTTACTATATGTATACTTATTTATTTTAAAATTGTAGACAAAGTACTGTGTCAATATCTGTTGAGCATAGCATAAAGTCTATACCATTATAACCCAAAGAGGCTGAGTTCATGATGAAATAAACATGGTTTTATTTTTATTTTAATTATTAAAGAAACAAAGTCTTTTTGTTCTCACTGAAATTATTTTTATATTTGAATATGCTTCACTATTTTCTGAAACTCAAAAAAATGTGTGATACAATCATTTACTTCCATTCAGTTCAGTTGCTCAGTCATGTCCGGCTCTTTGTGAACCCATGGACCGCAGCATGCCAGGCCTCTCTGTCCATCACCAACTCCCGGAGTTTACTCAAACTCATGTCCATTGAGTCAGTGATGCCATCCAACCATCCCATCCTCTGTCATCCCCCTCTCCTGGCTTCAACCTGTCCCAGCATCAGGGTCTTTTCCAAGGAGTCAGCTCTTCACATCAGGTGGCCAAAGTATTGGAGTTTCAGCTTCAACATCAGTCCTTCCAATGAATATTCAGTATTGATTTCCTTTAGGATGGATGGGTTCGATCTCCATGCAGTCCAGGGGACTCTCAAGAGTCTTCTCCACCACCATAGTTCAAATGTATCAATTCTTTGGCACTCAGCTTTCTTTATAGTCCAACAATCATTTAAATGTTTCTTAATTCATTTTCTCCAGTGTTTTGTTGTAGTGGTTTTTGCAACTAAGGAATATGTCTCATGAAGAAACATAAATCCATAATTTTCTTTATTGGCTGTTTTAACTAAATTTCATTCACCAATTATGGAAAGACTTTTGTTAAAATTTGGCTATAGATTTCCATCTTCTCTGATGTCAATCAGTTGTTCTGGCAAAGCAATAAACAGGTTTTTAGAAGAGGTAGCTATTCTTAAAGATACCATTATAATAGCAATAAAAGCTATAATTTACTTAGGAATAAATCTACCGTACGATGTACAATAGCTTTATTAAGAAATAAAATTTTATGCTGAAAGATATAAAGAAGAAATGAAATGAATGGAAAGATGCACCATGTTCATGCAAGGAAAAATGTTATATTGTAAAGATGCCACTTTCCTACAAATTAACATAGAGCATCAGAGTTTTTCATAGGATATTTCCAGAGTAGTTAATTTCCATGGAGGGACAAGCCACAGGAAAAACTCCACAGAGCAATGACCACTGACGATAGTCTGATCTCTTCTTTGCCACCATCCCAGGGTGATGGGGTCTGGGTCTCAGTTCCCATTCACCCCAATAGGGTGATGAGCAGAGGAGTATCCAGTCAAACCTACGACTGGGTATGTTTCAATACTGGCTGAGTTCTGTGTTTTTGAAAGAGGAGGAACATAGAAAATTGGTTCCTGCTATTTCTATTGCTCAGGAACCAAAGCCTCTTCAACCCTTGGCTCTGGCCAACTAGGACATAATAAATAACCCCACTAGTGGAAAAAACGCCTTCATTTCATTCCATGAGTTTATAAATCAGTATGTTACTCAGTTATCCCCTGACTTCATCTAATATTTTTCTCCATCACTCCACCATTGGGGAGAGTGTCCTGCAGGAAAAACTTACATTCTGAAATGTGCATTTCATCTTCTTCCAGTATGGAAAAGCAGGCTCACTGGAGGAAGGGGGAGCAGCCACTGCCAGCGCTCTGCTTGGAAACCTGCCACAGAAAGGCATCCAGGAAGAATCTCACTGGAAGATGACTATCAGGCTGGATCAGGAGTTGACAGCCTGCAGCTCATGCACGAACTGCAGTGACCCTCTGGGAGAGGAGCTGGCCCCTTGCCCTGCCGGTGTCTGTGCCTCCAATCCCAAGAAAGCGCTGTGACATGGCTCAGCTCAAAAGACCAACCCCAACAACGACACCCCTGTGTATATGGGACATCACAGTTTGCAAACCATTTTGTCTCCTTTGATCCACAGAACAACCCTGCGACTACTGCCATTTGAAAAAGGAATGTGGCATTTTACAGATGGGAAGCAAACCTAGGCTTCAGATTCACAGCTAGCAAGCAAACAAGCCAAAACTCACGCCTAGATTAAAAATAAATTTAAAAACTGTCCTTACTCTTCTGTCTCCACACTTGGTGCATCACTGCTTTCTGGATGTTTCCCGCCCCCGACTCCCACCTGTCTCCGCCTCTTGAAACTGTGGTTTGGTCAAGAAGCCCCGCAGGGGCCGTTTTACTCCTCTGAAGTGAGAGAGGCCTGTGGTTGGTCCATTGGCAAGACTGAGGGAGGGGCTTTGGTAACTTCAATACAGTGCTCCTGCTAAAAAGAAAGGCAGTTCCTCAAAAAATCCCTCTCAAAACGAGGAATTTTAAAGAGCAGCCGGCGACACCTTCTCCGCGTGCTGGGCGTTCCTCCTGGAGCCGCGCAGAGCAGGCACCTGGCCAGCCCACTGCTGCCACCTTGTGGCCGAGAGAAAGAGCGCCCACCCACTCCCCACCCCGGAACCCCATCAAACAAGGAAGCTGAACAAGGCTAGGGCCGGCCGGATCTTTTCTGTCCTTCCCGGGCTCCCCTGGCAAGCCCCTCCTCTGAACCCCTACTGCCAGGTTTGCTAGGGAGCTGGTGTAACCTTCGGTGGGTGGCTGCAGCGCTTCCTCAGGCCCCGGGACTGTCCAGCTCCTGACGGTGAGCACGGTGGCTGTCACAGGGCCCTCTAGGTGGCACCTGCTGCCCAAAGCGGTAACCAGCACGCAGGGCACTCGCCAAGCAACTGACAGATGAAACAAGGATTTGCTCGTAAAAATAGGCCTGAACCGGACACCTGAATGCCGGGTCTGCTGCTACAGACCTGAGCATCAGAAAGCGGGCAGAGGACACTGCTGGAAATAGAGCTTGTGACAGACAGCCCTGCTAACAGCCACTGAGGCAAGTTTAGAGGCAGAAAGCATCTGGGGCCTTGTTCCACAACTCATATTCTCAGGGGACGCTGATAAGCTCTGGAAAAGGGGTGCTTTTTGATACCTGTTTGTACGTCCTTCTAGTGGAAGCATTATATCTGAGTCTGAGATGCAATCGCTCTTTTAAGATGCAGTGTGCAGTGATTTCAGTCCAGGATTTGTTTGTTTTTAATATTCCCACCAGTAACCATCCGTGGGGTTGTGATTTGCTTAATAAGAACTTAAGACCGTTCTATCTCAAAGCACCATGACATCCCATTACACTTGGTAGCTTAGGGTCCTGAAGCAGATCATTTCTTCTCTAGTCCTCTGTTTCCCTACCTATGAAATGAAAAGATTGAACAAACCTGTATTTCTTAAAATGTGGTTTGTGAACATGTGTGCATGAGAGTCACGTGGTCTTATTAAAGACCCAGATTTCAAAATGACTGCTTTGGGGTCTGGGTGGGGAGTTGGGGGCGGTCTGCATTTTAATCCATTCTTCAGGTAATTCTTATGTACTAGTGTTTGAGAGGCAGGAAACAAGCTGATGTGGGATCTAAGGCTTATTGAGATCTATATGCACCAAACACTGACCAGAGCAGATCCTTTCCCTCAAAAAGCCCACAGTCCTGCTGGGAACAGAGACGAGTGAACAGAAGGTACAGCAAATGATAACAGATGCTGTGGAGGGAGGAGGAGAGAGTGGTAACCGTCTAGGACATCGCCCCTGAGGGCTTCGAGGGGACTCTGGGGTTGTCCGGAAAGACTGGGTCACCCAGGGCAGACAAGGTGCTGCTGACGGAGGTCGGGAGGGGCGCTGTAGGCCTCGTGAGCAGCATGTGACCTTCCACCCGTCCTAGGACAGAGGGGGACTGTTAGATCTCTGATGCCCCACCCCTAGGGTGAGGCGGCATCTGTAAGCCGAGAGGGAGACGCTAAGGATTAGCCTGACGTTTTCATTTGATCCAAAAATGGATCCAAAGCTCTGGTAATCTCATCCTCCCCTTCCAAAGCAGTAAGAGGTCAGGTCCTCACGAAGGGAACTGCCCAGGGCGGCAGCACTGTGTCCGACAAGGCACACACGTGGGCGGGCCGTGGGAGCCTCCGCAAAAGCTGGCCTAGGATTTGGGTCAGCACATTGCTTTCTCCATAAAGGATATTTAAAAACCCTAGTCCTTTTCCTCCTTATTTCTCTTTCTCCTGCCCGCCTTTTCCATTCAATTTCCTTGACTATCAATTTCCTTTTGAATTCCCCTGATAAGGAAGCCTGACAGTGCTGCAGTCCGTGGGGTCGCGAAGAGTTGGACATGACTTGGTGATGGAACAACACTGTCTAATATTTAAAACTTTACTTTCTGTAACTTTTAGAAAGATGTATAAAAACTCAACCCCATCTTTATTCACCTGCTACATAGGATCTGATCTATGATGTTCAATCTGCCTTCTATGCCTCACCTGAGTTCTGTCCAGGCCTTCTTACCCAGATGGCCAGTGTCTGGTCTCCTCAGCCTGGTGCCCTTTTGCATGCCCTGAGCAGGAACAAAGCACCTTCCCACCCATATCCTGCTAGTGCTGTGCTGGAGGCTGCTTCTATGGGCTCATAGGAGCTGATTCTTAATTTTCAGGAATTTTCTGAGTCAGTTGTTAAATACAGACATTGTTAAAATTTAAATTACACATATTACAATTCAATAAGATGTTAAAAAGTAATCGATGCTCAAAACATACCACTTCCCAATTATTTTCCACCTTATACTCTTCTCTCTGCTCTTGGGGTTATTTACACCTACTGTATCTGAATAATGGAAATACTGCATAATGTGGAGCCTCTGCACAGGTCTTGCCAACTCCGAGTTCAGTGACATCACACTGGTAGCTTGATCATAATGAAAATATTCATGCCACAGAAATCAGCATATGCTAGACCCGAGGGCTTGATTTATTGTTTGCTGATTGTCTAAACTTAGGAAGATGATGGAAAATATTAATATTATATTGAGGATTAAACTCAAAACATGTCCTATCTATGGCTGTGATATTGCAAATAGCACAAAAACTTGAAAGAATATCCTCCCCATATTTGAAGGCTACTAGCTGATTTAGGAAAATATCGTTGCTGTCACTGAAGAATAAGCAAAGTTTCAACTTGTGTTTTTGTGGCTTTACTTTTGTCTTGTTGGCTAATGTACAAGAAAATACCACTGAACATTTCTTCATTTTTGCAGCCAGGTACAGGTACAAGAATTCAGCCAAGATCAACAAAAACATCCTGTGAGAATTAACTGGCAATAGGGAATAGATAACAAAAGAGGGTTGAATTATATGATGTGTAAATTGTATGCTAAACATGTTTTATATCAGCAAAAATTTATAAAGCATGTGTGTATTTATGTATATGCACTTGTGTATTTTCTGTGGAGCCCAGGGTTAAACACCAGGGCACACTTAATCGTCTCTGAGTGTCATGTCAGTGGAACACAACTCACACGCATCAACGCAACAAAAGCTTTGTTGGTTTTAATCACCATAGTGTCACTGGAAGGAGCACTAGATTGAGGTCCCTGAAGACCCATGTTCTCTCCTTGACACTGCCCCTCACTGGCCACCTGCCACTGGCCAAGTCACGCAACCTATGTCCACAGCTCAGTTCCCTCAGGTGCAAAGACAGGTGCATTGAACGGCATGAACAGTCAAGTCCATTCCAGGCCTGAAGTGTTACGATTTTATGACTGTGTGAGGAACACATGAGTCTAAATTGCAAGGCTGCAATCCGGGAGAGGTTGGAAGCACAAAACTAAGGATACCCCCATTTACACTTGAGTGTACAATGTCATCTATGAGGTCGCAGGTGTGTTTAAAATGCCTGCATGTGGTTTGGTTAGTATACTTTCAATAGGAATGACATGAATCCAGTCAAAGGGGAGGAGAGAGACATACCCATAAAGAATGTCTTCCTAGGCCTGTCAGTTTGAGATGAAACAGCATAAATCTGCCCATGGAGATGGGAGTGAGAAAAATGCATTAAATATACTCCTCAGGCAAAGGCACTCTTGTCCTAACTGTCCCCCTCCCCACACGGCACCAGTAGCCCAGGACCCGAGGAGAGATGCCCACAGAGCACAATGATCCAAAACCCAGCACTTTAGAGCTCCCATGGTGCCTTTGGAGATTTCAGGATGCTGAGCAAGAAATGGTTAAGCAAGACTGTCCTGAGCCCGGCAGCCACCGGCAGGGGAGGGGCACTGATTAATAACGCGAAAGGGAAGCTGGGCCTCCTTCTCTCTGCCCAGTGGGGAAATCCATTTTCAATTTGACCTCAATGAGGAAGTTACACTTCCTGCCAAAAGGAGTGGAGCACAACCTTCCCATCCCCGCAGCACAGAAGAACCAGAAGACAGAAGGCAGATGGAGAGAGATAGCACCGAGGGCTGAGCAAGCCCAGGAGGGACGGAGCAGGGCGCTGATGGACACACATACACACCCTCCTTGGTAAGACAGGGATGCTCACTCACTGAACTGGAGAACACAGCTGGGAAAGGAGAAAACGCTCCCAGGTGTGGAACAGGAGTAGCAGGAGACTCAGGAGGTCAGCGACCGTGAAAGAGTCTAGACACACCAGGCCACACCGCCTATAGTTGCCTTAGCAGAGAGTGCGTGGAAAGCAGACCAGAAGTCCACTGGATATTGGCATTATAGTATGTTTTTAAACTAATGTATGATTTTTTAAAAATATGTAGATCTTATCCCTTTTTCTGTCTTTATAAAAGCCCAAGTTGAAGAACCCCTCTGGAAATTGCTTCTGATTGACAGCTGGTGCAGGAAGACCCCGACCTCATGGTTAAAGCCCAGGATCTGATGCTTTAGAGTGAGAAGAACCAGGTTAGTGGCCCTGCCCCCTTGATCTTCGTGTGCTGAGATCTTCAAGACATCTGTTTCCTCTAGGTGTGAGATACATTTGCACGTTCACACACTCTATCGGCTAAGGTCCAACCAGAGAAACAGAAAGCACCTCAGCGCTTACGTTCACATGCAAGGGAATTCAATGAAGGGGATGGCAAGCTGAGCAGTTAGGCAAGGGTGGTGAGACCACCCCAAGACAGAGGAACAGAGGGAGGAGGCCACTCAGGGACCTGCCATACTCTGGGCTTTCCAGAGGGGACAGGAGACTCGACAGAGAGGAAGTTGTTACTGGAAAAGCTGCCTGAAGCAGGGGGGCTGGGGTGAGGGGTGGGGAAAAAACCTTTCTCCCACATTCCCATTGGCTGAACTCAGTCATAGTCTGATTCCCTCCCATACAGGGCAGAGCAGGGAAAGTGAAGGAATGGGCCCAGAGCTAGCGCACACTGGATTATTTAATCCTGGAAGTAACCCCGAGTGACTATTACGATTTCCATATCACGAATGGAGAAAGCAAGCCTCAGAGATGATAAAAACCAACACAGCCAACAGCAGCATAAATGGTGGAGCTGAGACAGAAACTTAGATCTTCCATCTGTCCCCCCACACTCTGTCCACTCTCCTTATTTGGTCCTACAGTGGTGTGAAGGCAGGGCTGTCTACTGAGCCACATGGCACTTCCAAGCCACTGATGGTCGTGGTCCTTAACCTGCAGCTGTGCCTGGGCCAGGAGTCACAGTCAGGGCACCACATGGTGCTCTGGCGAGAGGGGAAGCTGCTGGGCGCCAGGACTGCCATCCAGGGAGGTGAGCTCGTGGAAGGTCTTGCCCAACCTCCCCAAGCCTCCATGAAAGGGCCCTGTGTGCTCTTCAGAAGGTAGAGCAATGGGCCAGCACGTAGGGTGTGCCAGCTCATTATCGAGCCCTCCTTCTGCTCCCTGGAAGCCCAGCCTGGGTGGGCATTCTGTGTTTCTGATGTCAGATGGCCTGGTTCCATCTTTCACTGGGGCTGGTATTTGGTTGATCCTTCAGGCTCCCATTTGGCTCATAAAACACAAACATCTGCTGGGGTTCTGGTTGGCCTGTGGCAGGCTTCAGAGTGAAGCGGGTGGAGAAAAGGTGAGAAGGAGAGAAGGAACCAGGGGAGAGAGGACAAGAGCAGCCTTTCTGGACGAGTTCATTAGCTACTGGGTGATGGAGAAGCTTCATCCAGCCAGAGCCATGGCCAGCCCCCAGGGACAGGAGAGGCAAAAGAGAAGATGAAGTTACATGGAGCTTCACTGGAAAGCTTGGAGTTGAGTCTGTGCAGGCTTTTCCTCCGTTGCTTTGCTTCCTCCAACTGTTCCTTTTCTCACCAGTTGGCTATTATTTTCTAACCCATTTTGATAATTACTTTATCAATCAAGAAAGATAAACAAAAGCCTAAAATTACATCCAAGGGAATGAGTTCCTAGAGCCAACCAATCTTTAGTATTATGATTTTTATATTTAACTTTTTTTTTAAAACAGAAGTGCTTGGGAAACCGTTTTAAGGCTTGGTACTTCATTTGTGGTTCCCTAGAAGATATTAGCCACCCTCTGCCCTCCTGGCGCTGATCCAGAGGGCCAGAGAAATTACTTAAGGAAATGCTATCCAAGCAAAATAAACACTCTAAAAAGATTCACTTTCAATTGTATCCTTATTAGAACAACAATTTGCCTTTGATTGGCTTATTAAATTAAGAGAGTATTGGGTTGAGGGAAAGCCACTTTTAAAAGGTAAAATGCAGGGAGTCTACTCTACATCATTGCAACTGCTAAGGAAGAAAGAGTGTCAGTTAATGAATAAAACTCATTTTTCAGAAGCCAAAATGTTGTCTAGATGTGCCCTGTGACTGGACATAAACCCAATGGGGGGGCGGGGCCTCAACTTCCGCCTGTATCCTAAATCCTTGACTTTGGAATGAAAAAGTCATTGGGGCCAAGCACCCTTGTGACCAATTGGAAAGGCTTGCATGGCCTGCCCCACCCCACCCAGACCCTCCCCGGGCTCCTTAACTCTGTGCCCAGCCAGGAGGAGGCCTGGGTTTTCTCTCCCATAGAGAACACTCAGGACTAACATCTTCAGTGATTACTCCCGACAGTCCTTAGCAGGTTCCATAGGGATAGCAGACCTGAAGGAAACCATCCAATTTATAGCTGCTCACGTAAAAGCCATCAGGAGAATCACGAAATGATTCTCCATATGGTGCCCTGAAGCTTCCAAAAACTATACGAGAAAGGGGCTTGGAAGGAATTCTCTCCTCTTCGGAGACAAGGAGGGTTGAAGCCAAGCATCTGTGGCAAGCGAGGAAAGACACTGCTCCCCAACACCCACCCCCACGTGTCCCCAGGGGTGGCCTGGAAGATCGTCTGTGAATCGGCCCCGCACCCGGGGTCACCGACGTCGGCTTGTTCGGCTTTTCCATTAACCAAGCTTGTGTTTTCTAGTGTAAATGAACTCTACAGTTACATTGTGTGGAAGCATCGGGACATGGTTTGCCAAATGGAAAAACATTTGGAGGTTGGGAAAAATATCTTGCACATAAATTACTGAAGGCACAGAGAATCTAAAAGAGGGATGAAATCAGAAGCCAAGGAAAAGCCGGGAAGGCGCCAAAATAAAAAACGGAGAGACAGAGACAGGGAAAGCGATGTAATGATTTCTCTTAATGACCTGCCTTCAGACCAGAGAGGCAAGTTTCTAAGCCATGTTTGAGCCTCATAAAAGCCATGTGCCTGCGTATCGGGAAATATCCTTTAAGTGGCAAGATCAAGCCCACATTTTTCATCCTTTCTGAGTGGAGCTCTCCATTGATTATGTTAAGAGCTCACCACCGGTAAGAAACACAAAAAGCTTATTGTCTTTGACTGTGGCAAAGGCCAGTTACACACTTGTTAATTTCCTGATTTATGACACTGAGGAGATGAACTGAGGGCAAAACTTCCTTCTGTCTCTCCCTCTCTCTGTCTCTGGCTCTCTCCACCTTTGTTTCTGTCTCTCCCTCGCTGTCTCTCTTTTGGTGGTGGTGGTGGAAACTATTAAAACAGAGGCAGATCAGGAAGTTTGTGATAAAGAGAAGCCAGGCTCTCGTCTGACATACAATCTCTCTTGGCTTAACTAAACTTGCTCCTTCAAGGCCTGCCATCAACAGAGTTGGGCTCACGTTTCACCACTAAATCTGAGTCAACAATCTCTAATCTGGACACTGGGTTCGGAATCCAGGCTCAGGTTGCACTTGGAAGCTGACAGCCGGGACGAGAGCTGAGAAAAATACGGCCTTTGTTTCGGGTTTGCTCGTCCCCGCTGAGCTGAGCTGAGGTCATGTGTCGTTTTCTGTCATCAACAAGATAAAAGTTTGCACCTCTCTGGCCCCGAAATGACTCTCCTGCCATTTATATTAAGGCCAAGAAGCTCTCTGCCCTGGGATCGGAGGGCCAAGTGTGTGGAGAGCTGGGGTTTGGAGTCCTTTTCATCTTTCTGACACATGATACCGTGACATAGGCAGCCCTTGCTGGGTTGCTATGCAGATATACAATTTCTGAAAAGTTACACCCGGAAAATGAAAACCCTGGGCTGGATTAGCATTTCACAAAGAACAGGGATAAAATGTGTAGCAGTTAGGCTAAAAAGCTAAAAAAAAAAAAAAGTGAATTAAAGTTTCATGAAAACAAACTCTTTTTTAAAAGGATCAATACGTAGAAAAGTATCTTATTGCATTCCTGGCCTCTGGTCCTGAGCCCTAATCCAGCTACCGAACGTGAAGGGTACTGTGAGGCGTACGGCCGAGCCCTGGAAGGGAGGTCTTGGTGTGGGCTGGGGGCTCCAGTGCTGGGAGAACGTGATCCAGAGGAGCCCTCCTGGGTGCTGTTATTTTATGAAACTCTGCTTTCTCTGCCTATAATTGTTTTCATTTTTCTATGTTGTGATCATCTTTCCCTTTTGTTTAAATAAACCTAGAAAGAAAGGGATAAGAATACCCCACAGTCCAAAGCTTGTGGCTAAATACGCTTTGGCACTGACCTTCCCTTTCTTGGTCAAGGTCAAAAGGCACGCCTTCCAGAGCTCATTCACTCCAACACCAGCCTTTCCTAAACAAAAAAATTTTTTTCAACTACTTCCAATACCAGAAATTATCTTACACAGGACATTTAAATGAAACGTGAGTGAAGTGTTGGCAGGAGAAGTAGGAGAGGAGAAATGAGGAGCGGTTTTTCCTTTTTCTCCCCAAACAGCTGAGGCTTCCTGAGCCGGCCTGTCCACACCGCTGGGCAGGTGGTGGCCTCTTACTGCTGCTCGGACATCCTGGGGGGGAACAGGAAATGGGGTAGGGGGTTTCACAGACATAGAGGGTGTGGAGGAGATTTGAGGGACTCAGGGTCCCACAGTGAGGGAGGTGCAGCAGCCAGAATCTACAACTACAATCTACAATCTACAACATATCTAACAACTCCTTTGACACTGAGTGTGCCCTGCGTGACAGGTGTGTGAAGGGAATGCAAAGATGAATTAGCCCTGGTCCTTGCTCCCAGGCTGTTAAAAGGAAGCACACGAGTGGAAATAAGCACAGCAAAGAGCTTAGGAGTGAATCCCCTTGAGCATTCCTATTTGCTGGATTGTGAGGCCAGTAGGGTTTGCAGAGAAGAGTTCTTTTTCAGGACAGGAATTGATGGGCGGTTAGGTGGAGAAGAAATGGGCAATTAACTTTTTCTATAACTCAGGGAGATGGGAACCACTTCTGTGCTCGTCCACATGACTTCCAGGATTGATGCTCCAGCCACTCTCAAAGATGATGACATACATGAAAGTGTATGATTTGGCCTCAAAATACTCAATTAAATGCTCTTGTGCTCACAAGATGCTTTCAGGCATCCATCCATCCATCCACAAGAGGGAAGCTGAAACGTGAGTGTGCTGGTGAGGCGAGGGCCAGATATCCGACCGCCCAGATGCAGCAGCGGGCTCTGCCCTTACTTAGCCTTTGTGTGCTCAGCTTCCTCATCTGTAAAATGGGAATAATCATAGTAATCACCTCCTAAGGGCTGTTATGAGGCATAAATAAAATAATGCAACCAAGGTGGCATTTAGAACATGTTGGGTAAATGCCCATTAAGATTAATGGTGGGGTTTATTCTGGTGGAGTTCATTCCCTCTTGGAGGGGGTCACATCTGCTGGTTTGGCCCTACCCTGCAGGTGAGGAATGGGAGAGGAAAGAGAGGGTGATCTCTTTCCAGAGGTCTAGAAGCAGACTGGAATGATGTCATCAGGCATGTGCCCCGTTGGCTGATTCAAATTCGTACTGAGTTGTGACCTGAGTTGACACTGGTATTTCTGCAGCTGTGTTATCACCAGAGAGCACTGCACGTGGGGGCTGAGGGCCCAAATTGTGAGTTTCTTCCTTATCAGCTGAGTGACCTGAGCAGATCACTTAATCTTCCTGGACTGTATCTTTCTCATCCAGAAATGAGGATCACACTGACTGTATAGCATGGGGTTTATTAAAAATTGTCTGGGCCCATCTGAGTGACTGCCCTGTGTGGAGTCTGGCACTCGGGGACTTTCAACATTTTTGTACATTTGTGCAGTCAGCTAGCCGACCTCGGATCCAGTGGTCCAGCCCCAAAGTGACGGTGAAGACGGGCTCTAGCCCCCTGCCACTGGGCAGAGGGACACAGTCCTGTGTGGCCCCGGCAGTCCCATGCTGCTCTCACTTGACACCCCTTCACCATCCAAACAAGAGCTACAGGAGAAAGCCCCGCTTACAGCTCCCCGAATCAGAATAAGGGAAATGGAAACCAGCCCCTGGCCCACATGCCCCCTTTCTTCCTGCCGCAGGAAACCTAACACGAGACCAGAGTGCCTTTCTCTTCTCTTAGCTGCGGGCCCAGGCCCCTTCCCATCTCCCTCAAATTTTCCCTATGGAAACAGTGACAGTCGTGTTTTTGGTGATGTTCAAAACCAGGCATCAAGAGAAGTAGATTAGTTTTTCCTCTCTGAACACAATATAGAGGTCAAAGCTATCTGAAGTGCATGGTTTGGGTGCCAAGGCTGGGGCTTCCCAGGTGGCACGGTGGTAAAGCATCTGCCTGCCAATGCAGGAGACGCAGGTTTGATCCCTAAGTCAGGAAGATCCCCTGCAGTAGGAAATGGCAGCCTGCTCCAGCATTCTTGCCTGGAGAATCCCATGGACAGGGAGCCTGGCAGACTACAGTCCATGGGGTCACAAAGAGTCAACTCAGCCACAACACGACTGAGCAACTGAGCACCCTCCCCCTACCACACACACACACACACACTTGACCTGAACTCTGCCTGGACCGCCGGGCCTCCTGGGCACTGGTAAGGTTGTTTAGCACTGCACAGAGAGCGTGGCCACTGGAGCTCACTGCTGCGTTCTGCCTCCATTTGTGGACAGAAGCCTCCTTCATTGTCATGCCTCAGGTTTTTTTGACTGAAATGGGGATGATGGTCAAGCTAGTGCCTCTCTCACAGGGTTGTTATGAGAATTTAGTAGCGAATGTATGCAAAACTGGGGCTGCGCACAAAGGAAGCACCTAAGGATGGGACCAGCCGAGGCTCCTCCTTTCATGAGAACGCCACACACTGATGGCAACTGCTCATTCCGTCCACCATGGCGAAGACGGAGAATAAGAGGCCGTTTCTGGGTGATGAAGACTAACTTGCCATCTATATATGTACCCGAGGGTCAAGGAATGATCTCTAAGGCTTTTGGGGGGAAAATGTGTAACCGTCCCATTGCCTGGAGTCACTGCGGAGCACAGAAGCCTTGGGGCAGCGCTGAGTCTTCTCCCTTTTGTGTCATGCCTCGCTTTTAAAAGCTGCCTGAAGATGTACTGAACTGGGGCTGCCACAGCACCTCCTCTCTTGAGCCTCAGAAACAAAAAATGAAACTCCAAACGCAGCCTTCCCATGTCTGCCTCACGGTGGCTCTGGTTTCCGGGGTTCCCTGTCCTCTCCTCCCATTAGGCTTGTAGGAGAAAAGGGCCTCAACTCAGCCGACATTTTCTGTAGCAAGGATGGAGAATAGCTCCTCAAGGATGCCGAGTTAGGAAGGCCAAGGTGCCCTCCCTTGAGGAGCCTGGATGATGTGGGAAGAACAGTGTGAGACGAGGCCTCGGTGCATTTAAACAAGAGCCGTGGGAGCCAGAGGGAGAAACGACCAATTGCCCCTCAGGGAAGCAGGCCTGACTCCACGGAGAGGTGGCACATCAACTAAGCTTTGAAGCGGTTGGCTTGTTCATTGTGGTTACAGATAATAGTAAGAAGGAGGGCTTTCCATGTGAGGGGCCTAGGAGACACGAGGCAGATAAGCAGGATCCGCTTCCTCAAGGACTTCACAGACTCGTAAAGGCATGGCCAGGTGAGTGACTGGACAAATTGAGTGTGCTGTGCACTGGACGGAGGTAGGCTTGGAGGGGCCTCAGCCCAGAGGGGAGGGGAGGAAGTGGGCCCTGCAGCCTCCCCAGGAATGCGTTCCTAGAGTAGTTGCCAAGTCTTGAAGGGCTACTGATACTGCCCTGGGAAGACAGGGACAGACAGTCAAGGCCAACTCCCTGTGCAAAGACACAGGAGTGGGAGAGAGAGCTGGGGTGTCAGGAAACAGTTCCTAATTCTGCAGATGGTGTGCAGGTGAGGCTGAGGGCAGGGAGCCAGTGGGGCTAGAAAGGCCAGCAGGGGCCAAAGCGGGAAGGGTTCTGGGTGCCACTCCATAGGCCACAGGGAACCGCTGAAGAGCTGTAAGCAGGGTAGACACATTCCCGGGAGGGACCCTGTGGAAGCTTGTCAAGGAAGCTGAAGCTAAGCTCAAGTGTAGAGGAGGAGCCGGAGAGGACAGGGAGCAGGTGCGAATCCTGAGTGCCTTTGCCCCTGGGCCCCAGCCCTGGCCTTTGGCTGTGCCCTCTGGGCAGCACCAGCTGGCATCTACAGGTCTGCTTGAAGCTCAGGCTGCCCATCCAGTGTCAAGGGAACATCTGCAAAAGAAGTGGCTTTGTGTAGCTGTGAATCCAGGCTCAAAGTGTGCATTCATATAAACCTTAGGAACTTACAGAGAGGTCCTGCTGAGACCAAGAAGTGGTCCATCTTTTCCACAACCCCACCTTCCCACCACGTGTAAGCCACCCGGGGCAGGAGTGGTGAGCTCTGGTCTCTCCTGGGCTACCCTCAGCATCACATATGGGTGTGTTCAGTGGGCCTTTGCTAACCAACAGGGAATTCACTACCTAATTTCTCCGAAAGCAGAGTGGCCTCAGCCTATCCACACACCCAATAAGCCGTGGAGTGGGGTAACCATGAACACTCAACTCTCTGGCTTAGTTTTAAATGAGGGCCACTTTAGAACAACAAACTGAATCACTGCCAGGAACTTACAAAAATGACAATCCATGAAGATGTCAACATGCAGATTGGACGTGCAACCTGGGTTCTGGGCCAAACCCCTGGGTTTGAATCCCATTCTGTCACTCACTGGCTGTATGATCTGGGGTGACTACTAAACACACTGAGCTTTTAGATCCTCACATGCAATTAAAAAAAGGGGAGAAATACTAGGACCTTCTGTGAGTAAATGAGGCTAATAATGTACTTGTACTCAACATAATGTTCATAATGTTCATAAATGTTCATAATGTTCATAGTGTTCCTAAATGTTGGCATAATTATTTCTATTTTTCTCTATACAGTTTTGATAGCCCAAGAGGATTCTGTATTTCAGGGAACACTGAGATTAAGAGAAGGTAGAGAAAGAGGAAAAGGTGTGCTGTCTGATGAGACACCACGGAATCTTTTCTTATTGAAACAAAGGGAGCTTTTGTTTCCTGAAGGGTCAACATGTTTGCTGGACAATCTTGGACTACAGACAAAAGCAGAATCAGTATCCTGGGCGATGGTGTCTACAGCCAAGTCCAGATAAATAATGCTATCAGGGACTCTGCACCAGACCGCCCCAGCTGGTGCCCGCCCCTGTATGAACTCGGCTAGGGCTGAGGGATTCCCATGGAGTCATAAACATAAACCCACACTCGGAGCCTCCAAGATCGCTCAGGCTTTACAAGAGAAAGAAACTAGGTCGTCAGAATCCACCCCAAGAATGGTTATTTAGAGAAGATTGCTGATGGTGCCTACGTTTTTTTAATGAACATTTATTTTTTGACAAGTGAAACCAACTCAGTGTGGAGCCTGGGCAGGTCAATTCACTTTTCTAGGCTTCAGTTGTTTTTTTTTTTTTTTTTAATATATGTAAAACAAGAGGATTGGGGTAGATCTACATTGACTAGAACTAGGTATTCATGTACTCTCCATCTTAGAAACTTTCTGATGTTTAATTCAGGTACCAAAGCAAAACCAGATTGACTCTTCCCATTCATGAAGCACTCCTGACCTACAGGTGAACTGATGTACTGATGGGAGCGGAGTGCACCGGGGAGTTTTGCTTCTAGCACATGGCGCTTCCTGAGCCTTAGAACCAAACCCTTGGAACCAAAAAAATCAGGACTTGGAGAGCCTTTGGGAAGGGGTACCCCAGTATACAGGCCCAAGAGCTCACTCCACATGTGCTGTGTGTTGTCAATGATGGACATGGTGGGAAATCAGACCCTCAAACAGACCAGGTGGGCTCGTGTTTGCAGAGATGCAGGTTGGGAAGGGCCAGCTTCACTTCTTCTATTTCGACATCTTTTAAAACTAGCTTTATGTAAAAAAAAAAAAATTTCCCTGGGGGAAAGACATGAATACCTTCTGTAACAAGGAAAATAACAACAATAGTCATAATAATGAGAAAAGCAAAATAAGCACATATAAGTGCATTTTTCTTTCTTAGAGATTTATTTTTGTTTGATGAATCGGACACTGTGTCAGGGAATGAGGAAACGTTGGGGGCCCCCCGCAGGGAAAGGGGTGCCCAGAGGTGGGGCTGCTGCGTCCTGCATGGGCGGGTTTGGTGTTGGGGTCGGTTGGTTGGTTTAATCGGTGGCTGGAAGTTTTCCTTTTGTTCACTTTTATAAATCTCTCCCTGGGCTTGCGAGCTTCCCCTCCCTCCCGCCCCCTTCCCCTGCCCCCCCACATTTCATTTTTAAAAAGCGAGCTCGCTCGCCAGGTGTGTCCCCCCAAGCTCTCACAGCTCTAATAAATAAGGAGCACCTGTAAGACAGTAGCTTGACTTGTTAAGTGACTCTGTACAAAGGAGGATATAGAAATACAGTATGTACACCGCATCCACGGCCCCGTGGTGCTTCAGGGCCAGCATGACACCGTCCTTGCCTCACCCGCCCCCTCCTGCTGCCAGCTCAGCGGCCTGTGGGCGGGGGCACCTGGACCCCTCCAGAGGGAACAATTGCTTTATTGGAGTTAGTAAACAGATACACTGAATCACAAGGTGATTTGATTTTTTTTCTTTTTTTTTTTTTTTGTTTTCTTCTTTTTTTGGATTTTTTTCTTATTTTTTCTTTTTTTTTTTCTGTACTCATCAGAATGGGATACTCCACAACTGTCTCACCAACTCAGTGCCAGTACACATGCTCTAGAGGACTTCTGGACTCCCAGCTACAACTGTACAAGTGCACACAAGAAAATCTACCCTGTTATCCTCCACCCACTGATTGAGGATCGAATTGCACATTTCTCTTAACCATGACAGGAGAAAGCAAACAGTGAAACAGAATCATGGGTGAGCTTTCTCACTTTCCCTCCTGTTTTCATTGGTTTGTCCATACCATTCTAATTATCATGAAAGGGCTCTGCGTATAGAGAGATTGCTTCACTGACTTCCTGGATCACCGAAAACCATCAGGGTTGAAATTTCATCCAAGTCTTTCGTGACGCCCAGCAAATATTCCCCCTCGGATTATTTTACACCTTCAGGGCATTTTGGTCTTCAGTTCAACACTCTTGCTCTGTTCCCAAATGGGGCGCTATTTAGGGGAATTTAAAGAGAAAGCTGAGAAGAATAAACATTTACCGAGTTCTCTTGGCATTCAGTCTCTGAAAAACCACAGTATAAACTATTCATGCTGCTTCTTACATCTGTCAAATCGAAAATTAAAAGCCATAAAAGTGTAACACTGAAAATATGGCATTAAAAAGGATAAAGGTGGCCTTTGTAAAAATAACAAGAAAAGTATATTAGCCAATAAAATATTCTAACTCTTCATTTAAAAGTGCATCCTGGGCAGGACAGAGATGAATCTGGAAGCGTTGGGACTCCAGTACGATCCCTCTCCGCCGTCAAAACGTGAACAGTATAGGTCCAAAACCATACAATGCAAATCACAACTCTTCGTGTAGCAGCAAAACCACAGCAGTTTTTAAAAAGATTTAAAAAAGATTTTTGTTTTCAAATCCAGATCGTCTTCCAGCCTCACCCTCTGAGCCTTGGAAGATGGGGCGGGGAGAATACCTACATTGGTCCTTGTGGCTTGTTGGTGTTTTGTTGTTGGGTTTTTTTTTTTTTTTAAACCAGGGGCAAAATCCCTAAGTTCCTCTGGGGAGAAGCAGAGATGGTGGCGGCAGGAAGGCTGGGCCCGCTTGGTGGGTCCAAGACGTGCTGGCTTCTCTGGGCTAGAGGCCACTGAGGGAGAGCTGCTTCCTCTGAGATGCTTAATGACAGGAAGCGGCTTTATTTGCTTGAGTTTTAGCCAGAGGGGGTGGTGAGCGGACCAGCTGGTGTCATTGGATGGCGAGATATGGTTTGCTCTGCGCCCTCTCTCCATGCAAGTTACCCTGTGAGTGCGCGTTCCTAGAAATAGAGGAGAAGGGGTTTGTTAGAATCCACTGGACCAAACCGCCCCCCACCCCCAGGCTGGGGAGAACCCCGGCATGAGTCAGAGCAGTGCGCTCTCCAGCCGGCAGGTCAGACTAGAGAGGAGGCCCCACAACGGGGCGGCACAGCCTGGTTTCCACACAACTTTCATTCACGGTTCTGTGCAGGGTCAGCCCTGCCAGCTTTGTGTGAGGAAATGAAACTCGAGTCGCTTTTTGGAATACCATAATGAGCATGGCGCACCACGCCCTCGCCCAAAGACCACAGCGGCATCCTTTGCGACCCGGCAGCTTTTGCTCTCCACGTTAGTGCACCCTTAACTGGCAGGAGGTCTTTGGAGCTGCTCAAGGGCACCCCCAAAGACAGGCAAGCTCGTTAGGGGACTTGGAGTTGCAGACCTCACCCCATACCTCATGTAACAGCCCCGAGGTTTGCTGCAGAGGAGGAAGGCCATGAGATGAACGTTTTAGCATGTGAAAAATTCCTGAGACACCTAGACCTCTCTTTAGGGGTTTCCTACAGGGACCACTGAGCTGGAAGAAGTGTCCCTCTCTGTGGGTCAGCCTGAAAGGTGAGCCACTCACATCCCTTCCTATCCAAACCCAACGTGGGACTCATCCCAGTACATCAGGTATGAAGGACGGTCACCAGGAAAGTGGGGAACGCCCATCCCAACTTCCACCACAGATGTCGGGCTCTGCCTCTCTATCTTTACTGGCTTATTTCATTTGCTACCAGTTTCTTGGCTTAAAATACAACCTCCTGAAGACACTCTACCATCACCCCTAGGAAGCAGCCATTTAGAAGTTGGCCAACCAAGTTGTAAAGTCCCTGAGGTGTGGGGTAGAGTCTGTTTTGTTCACGTCCCTACACCCAGGGACAAACGTGTTCAGCTCAACACACATTTGTCAAATGAATGGGAGTCAAACAACTCTTGTCCCCCATGTCCCCAAACAGTACTTTCTTCCCCCCTGCCCATAAATGGAGATGTCAGAAATGTGAATGGGTAGAATTTGGCTAACATGATGTGGTAGCAGAGGGATCGTAAACATCTTTACAACTGTTGAGATTATTCCTAGAACAATGAACAAATAATTTCAGGTGATAGAATGGAGAACTTGAAGAGACCCCAGAGATAATATACACAATTTCCTCATTTTATAGACGAAGAAATAGAGGCTACAAAGAGACCTGGAAACGTGCTCAGAGTGTCTGCAGCATGAATTTAGCGCAAGTGTGAAGAGGTCAAAATGCCCACTGGGAGGACTACATCCAAGCTTGTGCTTTGAACCCTGCTATCCAAATCCTGGTGTTAATGGTAACCATA
This sequence comes from Bos indicus x Bos taurus, assembly GCF_003369695.1. Classification (NCBI taxonomy): domain Eukaryota; kingdom Metazoa; phylum Chordata; class Mammalia; order Artiodactyla; family Bovidae; genus Bos; species Bos indicus x Bos taurus. Next base: position 42,505,483 of record NC_040084.1, read on the forward strand.
ATAATGACCAGCCAAAAAACAAGACTTGAAAATCTGAATGTGCATGACAGGAAATGCCTGAGTTCCCCAAATCACATTAAATCACCAGATCCGTGTGCATTTAATATGTATATTAAATAACCAAAGTGAAAATGCAAAACACCACAAATATGCAATGGGAGTGGAATTACAAGGCCATGGAAACCTTTTCATTTGGCATGGTCAGATTTGGAAATGTGGCTATTTATCTCAGAATAAAGAGCTCACTTTAATTTCTTTTCCTCTTATTCTTTCTCTCTCTCTCTTCTTTCTCTTTCATTCCTTCCTTTCTCTTTCTTTCTTGTTTTCTTTAAGACAATGGTGAAAAAAGGTACCAAAACAAAAACACTAAGAGCCACCATCAAATAAGAGGTCACAAAGGACTGAGACGAGAACTTGGAAACTGATCCAAATGGACAGAGCATAGCTTTTCTGGGGAGGATTTATTTTTGTGTAAGAAGCACAGCAAGAAACTTGCTGTGAAGGGAGGAAAGCCATCCCTACCTCTGGGCTTGGGACCAAGAGTGACCAAATCTCATAGTCAGAGGGGACCTCTGAATCCTTTCTTTAAAAAGGAAAATAAAAAAGGTGTTTAACGCTTTCTTCCAGTGACTGGGAAGCACCACCATTTTGAATTACTCACTTAAGAATGCTACAACTGCTTTTTCAAGGATATAGCTTTTTTCTTTAATGTGAGCATGACCGCCTCCAAAGGGGAATATGTCTCAAATAAGTCTCCTTATATTGAAATCGCCTTTGGACAAAGGCCAAACACGGACAGCAACAGCCTGCTTGGAGAAAATCTCCAGGCTTTCATAAGGGACCAGGAAAACGGGATTATAATGAGAGCCATTCTGGAACCTTAACTACAGCGTTTGCCATCCCAAACACTATAATAATCATTATTATTCGCTGGTATCTATTATTGTCTGGTAAATAATATGTGTTTTCCCCCAAAGTTCTAAAGGGTGCAGCTGCACCGCACTCTATTTTTTGCAGCCCCACTCCTGCTGCTCGGAAAGCCTCCTCACACCAAGCTTATTTTAATGGCTAAAGGCAAGATCCGTGCCATTTCCTTCCCTCTCCCCACGCATGTGCCGAGTCTAGGACACCCACCCAGGCAGGATGGTGGTGTTGCCGAAGTGCGAGTTGCTCTCAGCGGATGATATCTGAGGAGGGGGTGAACTGAAGGCCTCCTCCTCTGTCCTCCTGGCTCTGGCTGGTCAGGGCAGCCCCTCTGTTGGTGACACAGGAATCAATGAAAATGAAGAACCAAGCTTGGGAGTCACCTTCCTGAGAGCTACTGGCTGGCAAGGTATGAAACTCAAGAGTGGGGAGGGAGTGAGCTTGGGGTTTTAGAAAGTGCTCGTGGCAGGAAGTTCCAGGGCCCGAGCTGACCCTTGCCCAGCAGAGACATCATATGGGACAATCTGTCCTCTCTGTCTAAATTTCCTGATCTGAGTAAAGGGGAAAGTTCTACAATAAGTGAGACAGAGATGTAGACTATAGTCCAGCACGAACCCTCTGCAGCCGTGTGACCTTGATTCCTTAACCCCCTGAGCCTGGATTCTTCCTCTGTGAAATGAAGGCCTTGGTGAGATTTTCTATCTTCCATCTCTCATATTCTGTGACTGTATTTATAGGATCTTTGGACCGAAGCCATCATCAAGTATGGAAGTACACACTGAGAAGAAAGACTATTAACATCTCTACCCTGAAGTCCTAAGTTTTAGAAAAAGTCTCCTTCTTTCTATCTCTCTCTCTCACACACACACAGACACACACACTCCTCTCTTAAGTGTCTCTTAATGCAAGCAGTTCTGTTTGTGCCTCACGTTTGGGTTTTCCTCGAACTGGGGGTTTGCTGAAGGCAGGACAGCCCAGGGCCCTGCCACATGGAATGTCTCTCACACACACGCACGCAGCCCATCCCGTGGACCACGCAGGCACCATGTTTGAAAACCGCTCCGCAGTGCACGATCTCCGACAGGCACAACAGCTGGTGCCCTCAGAACTCCAGGCCCAGCTGCCCGTTGGCCAGAGAAATGCAGTGTCTCCTTCGTGGAGTCACAACTGCATGCCAAGTGCACTGAGCGAGCCTCTGTCCACCAACACTTTCCCTTTTCATGAGGACAGCACTGCTAAGGCCGACTGAGTTACTTTTCCTTTATCACACGAGCACTTTCAGAGCACAATAGAAAACAAAAATAGGCCTGAGTGTTAATAACTTAACATTGATGCTGTCAGCATACAGTCACTCTCACCTTTTCTTCTTTGCCCTTTACAGCCTAACTATCGGCTCAGCGATAATGAATTCGTCTGCCAATCCAGGAGACTTGGGTTTGATCCCTGGGTCAGGAAGATCCCCTGGAGAAGGAAATGGCCACTCACTCCAGTATTCTTGCCTGGAGAATCCCCATGGACAGAGGAGCCTAGTGGGCTACAGTCCATGGGGTAGCAAAGAGTCCGACACAACTTAGCGACTAAACAAGATAGATGCAGGTTGCATTTAAAAGGAAAATTTCTAATTTACACATTCCCAAATGTAAATGTGTAGCCACAGAAAATGTCTTATTCTGTATTCCAAGGAAAAGTGTCTTACTCTGTATTTTCAAGATAATCCCTCCGTGATACAAGATTCCACCTCTGTGAGGAAGCCTGCCTCCATTAATCTAATCCATTTTCCAAACTTTTATTCTTCTTTGATTCCTTAAATACCTTTGTCATTAGCATAATCAAAATCCTGGAGGTCTGTCCTGTCTTCTAGAATGTAAGCTCTCCAGGTCTGTCATATATATTCCCCAGAATCCAAAATCCTGTGGCATCAACCCTATGATGTGCACGAGATGCCCACTGCCAGGCTGGCTTGTCTTTGTCCAGTTATCCCGGCCCTGCCATGATGCCACTCACTCGGGCACGTCGGCCCATCACTTATCACAGTTAAATACAGCTATTACGTGCTGGCTTCAGCCATGCTGTTTATCTGTGACAATAATGAGTCCCCAAGGACTGGACTGCTCTCAGGTAGCTGCAGCTATTCTGGGACACTCACAAGGGGAGAGCCCCATGGTCAATGAACAGAGCTGCCTGCACTGGCTGATAAGCCCGGGTGTGACGCCAGATCGTGGTCTCTGCACCAAGCCCATCCCGGACAGGGCTACAGCTTGGGAAGGTTTTGCCAAAAAATGGTTCCCTTTTTCCTCCATCCACCATTGGTTTGTGAAGAGTTCTGAAATGGCTTTTACCAAGCTGGAAACCATTTTAATTTACAAAGTACATGGCATCTCTTTTCTTAGAGCTTGCTTGCTAATTGATGAAAGTAATTTTAAAACATCGCTTCTTGTTTATAGCATGATTGCTTTGGGAAATAACCCATGATGAGAAGGCTGTGGGACCAATGGTAAGTTCCATCACTGCTGAGCTGCCCACCCCACAGCTCTGATAAGCTAAGGTTCATATTATCTAAAAGAAAAAAAAAATTAGACCAAACATAAGGCCTTGATTTTTTTTTAATAATTTTCCTCCTTAAGCAATATCTCTTATTTTACTCTTTAATCAACAAAAATTCCAACCATATAAGACCCCCAACGGGGATAACTCCATCTTTAATTCTTTGTTTTACAAATTTAAGTTTTGTTTTTCTTTGTTTAGCTGGTTCTATGAGTCAAATGGGCAGAGAAACTTGTTTATTCACACGAGTGGCCACGGCTATCTCTCGCTGACCTCTAAAAGATCCTGGGGGACAAAGAAGCCTGAGCTGCAGAACCCCTCCTGTGCACTGCAAAAGCCTTTATCTTCTCCCTGGACAATGGATCTTCTTTAGCCACCTCAAGTCCTTTCTAAAACCTGAGAGTTTAAGCAAAACAAATTACCCTGTCTCTGGTCCTTTTCTAAAAACAGGCAGGGATTCATGACTAACTGCACACATTTTTACAAATGTGCTGGAGCAAGTGGCTACATCCATTCATGAAAGAGAAAAATAAACAAAGAATTACATGATATAGCTAATGTTTTGCAAGAAATTTTGGAAGAAAAGCCTCGATCCCTATGCCCCTTGACTTTCGGGACCAAGCTCTTCCTGTTCAGTTTGGGAAAATTGCAGTGTTTTCAAAGAGTCAAATTTTAAGGAGCACTTACTTTATGTCAAGTATTGGACTAGGCACTTTTACATATTTATTTCACTTGAAAACAAGTGTATTTTATATACTGATTTATTGAAACAACAATGCTAATGAAGTATTTATCACTGTCCCCATTTTACAGATGAGGAAACTTTGCCAAGAACTTACTTGCTCAAGGTCACCGGCTAGAAAGGGACAAATCTGAAGTCCAGCTCCTACAACCCCAAAGTCCACGCTCCCCTCGGAGTGCTGCCCCCTAGTCCAGGTTTCATCTCTCCCCTTCCTCCCCCTGACAAGCAGATGTCAAAGCTGGCAGAGGCCTTAGAGACAAGAACTCCAAGAAATTATTTGACAAGAAATAATAATTGCATTTTCATTCAAGTCCTAGCCAATACACAAACTAGCTGATGTTGGCTCATGTGCCTTCCAAAAAATCTGCCTTGGACACAAAAGTAGATGTTTATTGTACTAAGATTGAGTTTGTTATTTATTTATATAATCTGAATGAGGCAGTCTAAGTTTAAAAAAAAAAAAAAAGGAAAGAAAGAAAAGATAAGAAAAAAAAACTGAGAGAAAAAGGCAGCTTTATGTGGCAAGTAGCTATTGTCTATGGATTAACAGACTTTAAGATTTTTAGGCTAGGTCTGGGAAACAGGTCTGACACTTCATTTATTCTTTACAACCAGCCCTTTAGCTGAAAGACAGAAGGAGAAATAGAGAGAGAAGGGCTTCATATTTAAGGAAACTTCATGTGAAAAATAAGAGCAAGCATACTGATTCCCGGCCGCCCCCTCCCCAACAGACAATGAGATGGAGTGTGTGGCTAATGATTGTTTTTCTCCGGCCTTTCCACCCAGATACTCAGGTACAACCTATTTCCTCTCTGAAATCAGCTGCCCGGTGTGAGGAAGCAATGCTGCAGGTGGCAAATGTATGATTCTGGTCCTTGGCACCAGGTGTGTAACTCAAGCAGCCCAGGTCGTATCCCGTGTCCCACTGTGGGGAAAGGCAGAGGACTCAGGTTCTAATCCTGGCTGCACCACTCTGTGACCTTGAGCTCTGCGTGCTCTGCGTGTCCCAGTCTCTGCTTATAAAAGTGGAACCAGACATCTTAGGAGGGTTTCTGGAATAGTTTCCCTAACTTCCGAGGTTGGTAGCATGGAAGTGTTTCATGACCTCCCATGACACGTTGAGGGAAGAAGTTCTGGGCTGCAGGCGTTACCCCGACAATTCTTATAATGAGCACCTACTATACATACGCCAGGAACCTCCTGGGCATTGTACTTCCGTTGTTTACACTAGAGCCCGATAATTCTATGAAGTGGGGCTTATTACCTTCATTTTTTTTGTATATAAGACATGCTCAGTGGTTTTGCAGGGACACTCTGAAGCTAGGCTGCCAGTCAGATCCCAGGACTGCCATTTACTGGCTAGTGACTCTGGGTAGGATATTTAACGTCTCTGTGCCTCAGTTTCTTCATCTATAAAATTGGTTTAATAACAAAACCCCAGAGGGTTGTTGTGCACATATAACATCTGGAACACTGCTTACATCTAAAAAGGCTGCAGGAAATATTAGTTATTACAACTGTTTAGTGAGAACGATGTAGGCACAACACAGTTATAAAACTTGTCCAAACTCACAGCTGGTAATAAGCAACATAGCCAGTTTCAGACCCAAGCAGACCTCACTCCAGCCCCGGGCTCCTCTCCCAGGCACTGTAGCTTTTCTCATAAGACAGGAACTCGCTTTCCTGGGTACCGCACATGCACCACACTCTACCTAGGTTTCCTCATCTGTTCTTCCCAGCAACGTGATGAGCTAGGGACTTAGGCTCCAGGAGAGAAACCACTTCCTCCCTCAATCATCCGCTCTGCTGGGATCTGAACACAGGCCGGCCCAACCTCAAGGCATAGGTGTGTACCCCTAAACCAGACACTGCCTCCCTTTCCTACCGGGAGTCCACTTCACCACGAGGAAAAGTTTCAGAAGGCCTTTGGTCTGGGGAGTTAAAAAGATAAAAGGACATCTCCCACAGTCACCAAACTCTTTTAAAAGTACCTGCTGGCCCTGGGGGGATCTGATTCAGCTTCTGTGAAGATCTCTCCCGGTGTCTGACCTTGAGCAAGCCACCCAAGCCTGTGGCTGCTCTTCAGTCCAAAGACAGAGCTTTGGGCATCACTATGGCCACTGTCCAGGCTCCGCGTCCATCCAGGGACGTCCCTTGCTAGGTGAGCCACTGCCTTCCTTGAGCACCTAAGAGGTGACTGACAGCCTGCACCACGCCCCGCCCCAGCAGCCTAAGGTTCAGAGCAGCCGTGGGCTGGGCGGCGGTGGCGGCGGGGTGCTGTGCTGGTGGGTGGTCAGAAGGATGGAGCCCTATTTCCATGACAATCTGGGGCCTGAACTTCGGGATGATCTGTCGTCTTGAGGTTTCCTTCCACTGTGTGCCATGAAGCCTTTTAGGCCTACTCTGGGCTCAAAGAAAAGAGTCCATCCTCCTTGTGCATTGCTACGATGGCTTTTCATACTTAAAATGTGGATGTGGCAGTGCTCATCCCCCCATGTTGCAGCGAGAACGTCCTGCCATGTTTAGAATTCACTCTGGTAATTAGCCTGTCATCAGAATGCAGGGATCAGCTTCAGCGATGCCAGTCTCTCTTGCTTCCTTTCAGTCTGCAAACAGCTGCTAAAGGAATTTTCCTCAAACACAGACCTCCAGCCATTCCTGACGTTGCCTGATGTTCTGAGCACAAGCTCCACGACCCCCTGCTCCACTACCCACCTGCCCTCGTCCAGCCTCCCGCCTCGCCCTCTCTGCAGCCAAGTCCTCTGCTCTCGTCCAGCCTCCCGCCTCGCCCTCTCTGCAGCCAAGTCCTCTGCCCTCGTCCAGCCTCCCGCCTCGCCCTCTCTGTAGCCAAGTCCTCTGCTCTCGTCCAGCCTCCCGCCTCGCCCTCTCTGCAGCCAAGTCCTCTGCTCCAGTCGGGTGCAGGGGACAGCCCTCCCTCATGTGGCTTCTCTTCTCTTCACCTGCGGCTTTTGACACCCTACTGCCTCCCCTATTCCCCCATTCCTGACTGCCAGTTTACGGCCCTTCTGGGTTTTAGAACCTAACCCCAAATTCACCTGCTGTATGGAGCCCTACCATGGTACCATTAACTACGCCCTTCCTGACCCTCTCTTCTCATTCATGTGCCCATCCTGCCAGCCCCAAGCTGGGTACTAAGTTATGACAAAGTGTGAACTGCCTGGGTCCCTGCTCTTGTCAAAGCACTCTGTCTATAGTATCACATCCATTCGCAGGTTCTGCATGAGGCTTGTAACAGTGACCTTGATTATTTCTTGTCTCTCTCAGGTCACTGGCTCCTCAAAACAAGTCAAAGACTCCTGCCACGCCCTCTCCCACTTTTTGGCTTTTCTCTTCCTCCCCTCCCCACCTTCCTACCTCCCTCCCTCCTTACCTCCCTCCCTCCATCCTTCTTTCCTTCCTTCCTTCTAATTCTTAATAACAGCGTCTCCTGCATGGAGTCAGTATTCAAGACAGTTGGTTGAAAATGGATAAGTTTTACCCTCTAGGGAAATAAATGAAGACTAACTTTGAACCATAATGAGTAAAAGGGGATTGCCTCCCTTTGTTCGGATATGATTAAGAGTTTATTAACTTTTGTGGATCATGGTATATTAATTAAGTAAAAATTAAGCATTTCAAATACAGGATCTTTAAAAAGTTATTATTCTGTACATCAAACACACACACACACACACACACACACACACACACACAGCTGAGACAGAGAACAAGTTGATCAGAGGATCAGACAGTGAGAAGTGCTATCAAAATCACAACTCTGAACCAGTGACTACTCATCTTCATTTTCAAGGTCATATGGTTTTTCCACAAAAAAATTTTTCATAGTTTTTCTGTTAGTATTTGGGAGTCACATTGCTCAAACCCTGGTGGATATGAAAATAGACATTCAGTCCCATGCTTATGATGCCATCGTATTAAATGAGAGGAATGGAGGGACCTGGATATATTTTTGGTTTGGCAAATTGTAGAACTATTTTTTTCAAACATTTGGGGTTTGGCTAAAACCAAAACTTATTTTGCCAAGCACTTTGGCCTTAATTTTTAAACCCATGTGTATTTTAAGAGAAATTCAATCTATATGTTTCTGACTCATTTACACTTAACTCATGAAAATGCTGTTTGGTAAGAGCTAGTAGATGTCCAAGCAAGTTTATGAGCCCTTTTAAAGCCTTCTTTCCCCCATTCTTACCAGAAAGTTGTATTTTGCCAGCCATAAAGAGTGTGAGCCCCAGAGGCCTGTGGTCAGTTTGAAATTTATAACTTCTGAAGGTTAAATGGATTTTAAGTTTGGAAAAAGGTTTTTTCCTCCCCCTCTCCTCTTTTTCATATTAAGTACTCAAACAGGCTACTTATGATAAAGATGGGATCTTATGTCTCAGTTTCTGATGGCTGAGGGTGAATAGTAAAGAATTCAATCTAACCACCAATAAACTGTCTCTAAGACATGTCAGAGGAACAATATGACACTTTTAAGTTCCTACGAGCACAGATTCCAATCCAACACTCTAATGGAAAGTTTTATTAATTACTCTCAGGATAAAAAAAAGAGGTAGGAATCGACATAATTCAAGTTGAACATTTTACCTTTGGGGGATTTGGTCATTAAAAAAATATCAGAGACAACCAATCCAGTTCATGACTTTTTATACAGTTAAAAAATAAGCTGAATCTACTAAAAACGACATTTGAATCAAAACCAGAAAAGCAAGAAGAACGTGCATGCGTGTTGCAGTGACTTCACCCTCTGTCTACTATACGCTCAGTTGATGCTCAGATACCACTCAATTATAGTATTTTAGCAGGAGAAATCTTTTGGATAAAGTACTTAAAAACGGCTTATAAATATTTAAAATAAAAGCATCCAACAAATCATAATGACAAAGTTTTACATTTAACCACATGTGCTCCAAATATCTTGAAATTACTCTAAATATGGGTTTAAAATATCAAAAGGGCTTGTTGATGGGATGCAGAACTTTGCAGAGAAACCTAAACCTGCTCATTCTTGCTCCCACAACACCCAATATGCACAATTTTTAAAGTGTGCATGTGTAGATTTCCTTAGAAAAAGATCATGTTACGGTTCTGAATTTCCAAAACAAGAGTTGAAGGATGAAATATAGGGTTTCCCCTTCTCTCACCAAATGCAGCTCAGCCACGTTGCTTCCAGATAATTTGTTATTGTAGGTTGGCTCAAATTTAAGACAGTAACATTTTAGAAACAGTTGGAGAACTAAGCCAGCTGCAAGGAGGATATCATTACAAATTGAGACACATGTTGTATGGGAATACCATTCATTTTCAATACCAAAAACACGCCTGGGGAAATAAGCCATGCAAATGAGGGAGAGATATACTCTTTAATTGCATCTTTTGGACATGAGGTCAACGTTTCATATCAAACGAGTCCATAAAGTGTGTTTCTCCCTTCTGTTCTTCTGTCACATTCTTACTTCCCTTTCTACCCAAAACAAAACACAGCTTGCTATCACAGAAAGACAACAAACCAGAGGTTCAAAGGGGGAAATGATGAGACAACCAGCATCGCAGCCAAGTCTCTGGATGGAATGAGGCCGGGCAGCGTGAGGCAGCTTTGATTGTCCCAGTCCTGACCCCACACCCGCGTGGCCAGGCAGCTCTGCTCTCGCGTTCCCGTCTCCCTATTCAGACTTGTGCATTGGGTAAAATCGCACAGGCACATTCTTGCTTATGGCCACAGCGTGGTCCTAGGAGCTCAGAGCTAAGGGATCTCAGGGGCAGCTTGAGGAGGGTCCAAATTAAGAACGTTTAGTACATGCAGGAGCTTTTCAAAGCATAGGAGATTTATTCCAACGTTTGTTGTTGTCATCCTTTGCTTCTGCTCTAGTCATTTTCACTAGAATCTTTTAAATGACTCTTGAAATAATTTGCATGCGTGTGTGCATGTTTCCCCTCCTTGCTGATGGCCTCATGTTCCCCATCCTGACCCCACCCTGATTTTTCCTCAAGCCGAGTGCTGTGGAAATCCACAGATCTGGAGAACTCCTCTCTGGGGTTAGTATTTAGAGCTGGCATCTGAGATGGCATTTACTCCTTTTTCTTGAGACTAAGACCATGTTAAATGATGCCAGGGCTAAATTGTTTATCTTTTAAAACTAATTTATTTGTTTCTCTTAAATAGATTCCTTTTATGTTTGTGAGGCATTTCAAAAAAAAAAAGTTTACAAATGCAGAATGCATTTCCTTAACATGCATCCATGTATATTTATTTAAACCAGCAACAAAAGAATACAAAACAACTCTGTATGGGAGAGGGTGAAGGAAGATTGAACGGCGGCCACCCTCAGCCGCTGACACAATCCCTTTGACAAGAGAGTCTGGGAAAGGCAGTGTATTGGTGGTGGGGGTGTTCCACAACATGAGGTAAGTGTTTCATGCTGCAGAGTGTTTTGGTCCTCAAACACCTCTGCCCCCCACGATGCTTGTCTGCATGGAGGTAGGTGTAAATGATTGAACCAGGATGCCCAGGCAGTCATTCGAGCCAGCAAGGGAGCGATTCATTGGAAACTAGATGGGGAGCTTATTTCCAGTGCCCTTCTGGGCCATGGCTTGTTAATAGCTAGTCAAATGCCTTCACCTTTCCAAGCACACTCTCTCCAGGTGAAGAAGCATGTGCTAAGGAACAATGGGTATTGGTGGTGCTCCCAGATATGGCCACACCAGTGCTCTGGTGTTTACTGATCTACCCAATTCTCCAACTCGAGCCATTCCACTCCCTTGGCCTTAACAGCAGGGTTGATGGTTTTCCAGTGAAGGACAGCCGCTGCCTACACAGCATAAACTTTGAAAGGCCAAGTGGTGAAGAAGCATTGAACCTGTTCCTTTCCTTGCTTCCCTTTTCTGCTTTCCCCACAGATACTCACAGGTTATAGTAACTTGAAGAAAGGTCTGTGACCTTTTGCATTTTGTCACTTAGGCAATCTTACTGAGACAAGGGTTACATTATATGGCTGTAACAATGATTTTGCAATATTAGGTCCACAGCAAAAATTGCTAAAAGTAAATTCCAAGTTTTAAGGGAAATTTACAATTAATTCAGCTTCCTCAGAGTAACAAGAAAAACTTCCACTCAGATACTGCTTGGTGATCACATAAAATAACCCTGCAGATACGTCAGATATGTAAGATACTTTTTTCTGAAGTCAAAAATCTATGAACTGCTCCTCCCAAGAAAATGCCTCCACTCACAGGCACATAAAGCTTTCCACAAAATTCCAGGGGGAGTGGCTGAAGGCTGTGCATAGACTAGTTCATGGAGACCAGCTTTGGTCGGGGAGCTGCCACACAGATCAGGATCAAGTCCATGACTCATGCCACACTGCCTGACCCTGGAGTCCTTGCTAAGCATTTCTCTGGCCTCACTCTAGTCCCAGCCCTGTTGAAGGAGGAGGGCTGTGGTATATCTAAAAGAAATAAATACCCGATCACAAATGTCATTTCCTATTCCATCATAATTTGATTGAAATAATATCTAAAGTCAGATGCCTACATATTAAAACCCTCTTTCAATCTCCTTGTCCTAAAAGTTAAAAGAGACCCAGCAATACTAAGCGAGATGTGTCTAAGAGCAGCTTTGACACTGTTCATCCATAAGTCTCTCCTTGATCCATAAGTCTCTCCTTGATGAGTCTGCAATGATCATAGCAAGCGCTCTCTCCGGTTCTCACCACTCACGTGTGTGCATGACACAGACCTGGCCGTTCCTCACTGCTGGCTCTTTGAACCACCTGGACCTAGAGCTGGGCAGCCATCTGCATCCCAACAAACAGGCAGAGCTGCACCACCAGGGATGATGTCGCCAATGAATGTTTCCAGTAACTAAGTACTAGCACATTAAAAATCTTAAGTCTGGCAGAGAATCTGAGCACATCTTATTTGTATTGACTTCCTCTTCTCAGTCGAAGGGTTTCCTCTTTTACTTGCTTTCATGGTTGGCATCCATAGTCAATTTCGACTATATGGACTTGACTTTGCAGACAGCCGACTCTCTCAAACTTAGCTGGAGAAACTGAACTGGCAAAAAGTTACTTGTCACCTCCATCCTTTGGGCTTTCCTAATGAGGCGAGTCCCCTGCCCTCTTCTTGAAACAGTCCTTTCGGGATTGTGGCTCCGTGGTCAGGCTAATAATTAAACTCTAAACTCCCAAAAGTCAAAACTACACCCCCCATCCCTTCTTCAGCCCTCTCAGAGCAAACAAAAAGTGGAAGGAACTCCTGCTGCTGGAGTTAGGGGAGCATCTTGGAGTGGGAGCTGGGGACAAGACTCTCAGATTTTCTTTCTGGTCTTAGAAACACGTAAGAAATTTGGGGGCCACAAAGGTGGGGAGTTCTTGGTCTTGCCACTCCTTGGGAATGGAAAAAGTGAGGATGAAAGGGTTACTCATGGTACACATTTTTTCCATTGATTATTTTACTTAAAGAGAAGATGTCATTTCCCTGGAAAATCAAGGAGGGGGGATATTTTCTTTTGAATAACTTCAAACATTTGCAAATGGTTACTGTGAACTCCCCATTGTACCATAAACAAGTGTAAACTGCTGAAATTCAGAAAATGCACAAATACAAACAGCTATCCCCCAAACTCCAAGGCAAAGACAAAGAAAGGAGTATTCCATTTATAAATGGAATTCTTTGTGGAGAGAAGAGTTTGGGAAATGTTTATACATTGTTTTCCTTATTATTTGGAGGGATTTTATTTTCAGCTTACAGAAGCTGCAGAACTGGTATTTGGCATCTTAAAAGTTGAAGATTAAAGGAAGTTTCCAACCTTTTAAAATCTTCAACTAAACTTAATTAGTTCTGCATCTAGGAAAATATCTGCCTATTTAAATCACTTGTAATCATATCAACAAACAAGAATGCATAAAGTCAGGTAACCAGGAACAGAAACAGTCAAAAGGAAAAAACAAAACCCTGTGATTGCCGAGAACTAGCAAAAATGATGATTTCTTTGAAGGTAACAAGCAGCTGCCTGGACTACTGATTTCAAGTTACAGTCTGCTTTGAATCTATTTTAAATGATTTTTTAAAATAGTCATACTGTATGAAAATTGTGGGCATAGCAAAAGGAATGAAAAACCTGGATGGCAGTTACTGACAAACTCTATGCCGAGAGAGAATACGAGTCACCAACAAGCTCAAGAAGAATCACTCACCTCCGCCTCATCTACCCCAACTCAGCCCGGGTTTGCTTTTGGTTTTTAATGCTTCCCCTTTGGCTTTAACTTGTCACCAAACAGTGTTCATTGTCAGGTCACAAAAGTCATGCAGTCCTTTATTTAATGGATGCATTTCCAATTTCTGTAACCACACATGGGCAGGGTTTCTGAAGGCATAGAAGAAAAACAGCTCCACGTGTGCAGAGAAAATCAGGAAGGGTCAGAGGATGTGAGGGAATTACAGCAGGTTGAGACTGTGCTATGAGTTGACATGGAACTACAGAGGGCAAGAGGCGATGTGATTTAGAGGGGCAGAAGCGTTCTTCCCCCAGCTTAAATCACTTGCCTTGTCACCCCACTGTAGCTGGCAAAGACTGAGAGTCTCTAGGTTTAGAGAAAAGCTGTAATTTCTTGGGGAAACCCATCATAAAAAAGAACTTTCCAATCTCAGGGGGACCGTAGGCGATTTCGTCACTGCATCTTCTAAAATTGACTGAAGCCAGGTTAATATTTTTAGTAATGACTCTGGTCCACGTACAAGACCCTTGCCTGATTCCTTATTCAGAAATATATATCATCGAAATAGCCCTCATATATTTCATGCTTTTATGTTCTTTTGGCCCCATGCTACTTATGGACTAGTGACACTCTCCCTGACCTGGTCACTTCTCACTCTAGTAATGGTAGTAAAAGTTTTCACCCTCCTGCTCTTTCTTTAATGTCATTTGAATGAGTGACACTAGAATGTGTTTAAAATGACAGTTCCTGATGCTTTTTTGGCTTTCTAAAGGCCATCACTTTTTTGGTAGTACATCTTTGCATTACTCACTGCTTTGTCAACCAGATTAAACTACGCTGGTAGAGAAATTAGGGCCATTTTCAACTGAGGTGACTAGCAGAAGGCTGAGACTGTCTTTAGAGAATAGAACTTGCAGATGTAAAATCAAGGATTGGTGAGCTGAGTTTTAGTATTCTGCTCCTACTGGCAAAGCCATCAATGAAAAAGGAAGCCTCAAATTATGAGAAACCCTTCTTGCATCATCCATCAAGGTCCCTTTCACGGGCTCCGAGCTTCCCAGGCAAACTCCTGGTTACAAGTCAGGTAAGTGTCTGGGTAAAGGTGCTGACTTCGAGAGACAATGGTTTGGACACATCACATCAAGTGTTCTTGTCCACATCTGTATTTCCTACTGTGAAGTAATGGGTTGGTATTCTCGTTTTTTCATTGTTCTTGCTGAAAAATACAACTGAAAATGCTAAAAACAAACAAACAAAAAACCACTGTCTAAACACTTAGAGAAGCTGGTGGGTAGGCTTAGTTTTTATCTAGGAAATTTCCCCCAAGACAACTGAGGTGAATGAAAGAATTTCATCAAGTAGGATAACAAAGGGACCAATTAATATCTACAGTGTATTCCCTGGAGTCAGACAGCCTAAATTTGAATCTCAACTTACTAACATGGAAATCCTGGAATCTTGGGCAAGTTACCTAATTTCTACACCTTAGTCTTCTCATCAGTAAAATGAAGACAACTGCCAAATGAAACCTGACCCAAAGACATCCTACTGAAAAATACTTAGAGAAAGACCTGCACATACAAATATGAGCCACTGTTCTTCCTAAAAGGTACACTTCCTGCCAGACCTCCTTCCTCCCGGCGTACACCGCCACCAGACTGAAAGTGCCTTGAGGACAGGCGCTGCCCCAGATTCACTTTGTCCCCCGCCCCACTCCCCTGACCTCCGCTCCTGGAGAGAGCTGTGCACAAGCTTTGTGCTCAATAAATATTCATTCCCCTGCTTTCCTCTCCATAAACAGCTGATAAACCCCAGCAGAACATTAACTGTCCTTGTGGACAGAGGAGAGCACCCAGGATTTGGGTCCAGGAGGCCCGAGTCAAATACCAGTTCCCTCACTTACCAGCTTTGATTTGGGCAACATCTCCAAGCCTCATCTTCATCCTTGTAAATGCAGA
Organism: Bos indicus x Bos taurus; assembly: GCF_003369695.1. NCBI lineage: Eukaryota > Metazoa > Chordata > Mammalia > Artiodactyla > Bovidae > Bos > Bos indicus x Bos taurus. Next base: position 42,520,887 of record NC_040084.1, read on the forward strand.
CAATGCTTATTCAACCAGGATTGGCGGGAGGAACAGGCAGCCACACAGGCTCACTGCCCTCCCCCTAACTGAAATTCTGGACTTGTTATTCATGGTTCACTTGGTATTAATGATTCCTGCCCCCGCCCCCCCAAGGTCAGGGATGTGCACTCTCACCCACTTCAATGACTGTTGCCCTTTTCTCTGCCAGAGCCTCCCACTGCTTGGCGAGGTGAGCAGCCCATCAGCTGAGCTGCTGAGTCCCAAAAAGGGGAGAAAGCAAAGCTGGTCAGTGATGCTTGAGGCCTAGCCTGGGGAATGCTGGTTGGTGACAAATGAAGGAAGAGATCCCAAGAACAGGAGCTGCTCTAACACCTGACCAGGCAAATGGGGCTTCATGGCCTGGGTTCAGTTGGCATAGGCATCTAAGAAGCTTAGATTTTATTCTCATCTTGCAAATGGAATTCCCTGGTTATTGAGCACATTTGGTGAGTTGGGACATTCTGCCAATGCCTGTACCAGCTAGCTCCAGGAAGTGGCTCAGCTCACCTTTTACTACAGTCAGTCTATAATCTCATGACTGAACACGTACAGGTTCCGAGTAATCGTTTGCTCCTTCCTCCCTGCATCCTCCTCTACTTACAGACAGGAGCCTAAGAACAAAAGTGTAATTAGTAGACAGTGTTTCAATTCAGGTTCAAGACTGGGCTTTATCACTAAGTGACCTCGGGCATGGCACTTGCTATTGACTCAGTTCCCTCAGCTGTAAAATAGAAATTGGATCAAAATGATGGTAGTATGTGACCATACAAGGCGAGGTGTACAACACATAACGTAAAACCATGATTGTCAACACAACTCTCTCTCCCTCTCTATCCCCTTTGCACGCGTTTGCCTTATAAGAAGTAAGGAGCAGTGCACTGACTCGTGCGGAGAAGAGCCCCGGTGAACATACAAACCTTTTACTTATTCTGATTTCTAATTCGGAGGCACCTCCTTTTGAGTGGAGGCTCCAGGTCCTCGGGCCCGGCGCTGAGCATGGGCGAGGAGATGATGCAAGGCGCCATGGCAGCCTTCTCCGCGGGTTTTGGCACAGGCTGGATCACGCAGCCCGTCTTGGGCAGCATCCGCAGAGCGTAGGCGTGGTCCTCGTCCGCGGGGTTATTAAGGTTCGGGTCTGACTTGTCGCCCCCCGCCAGAGCCTCCTCCCCCATCAGCTTTTTGGCCGCCTCCCCGTCCAGGTGGCAGTTGGAAGCACAGTTGTTCTCCTTGACCGACTCCAGCTCGCTCACCGCCGGCTCCTCCGGCGACAGTAGCTTCTTGGGGGGCGCGGGAGGCGGCGGCGGCGGCGGCGGCGGGGGCTGCTCGGGCGGCGGCTCCGCGCCCTTGGCGCCCTCGGCGGCGCCCCGCGTGCCGTTCACAATGACATTGCAGGCCGCGGCGGCCTCGGGGCCCGCGGGGGCGCCCGGGCCCGGGTCGCCAGCGGCGGGCGGGCTGCAGTGGCCGTCCCTGCAGCCGCCGCAGGTCCTGCGCTCGGCGGCGCCGGGTTCGCGCTCCGCCTTGACGTGCGCGTGCAGCGCGCGGTGGATCACGTTGTGCAGCCGGGCCCGGTGGCCCACCGTCAGGTCGATGACGCCGTCCTGCGGGCCCTGCAGCACGCCGCCGGGGAAGCCGAGCTGGCCGCCCGCGCCGGGGGGGCTGCCGGCGCGCCGCGTCAGGTCCACTACCTCGCTCCGGCCGTGCTCCGCCGGCGCGGGCGCCAGGCTCAGGGCCTGGCCGGAGCAGCCGGGCGGCGAGTCCGCGGACTTGGACGAGCCCTGCTTGGAGTCCCGGGGGGACAGGGAGTGTCCGCCTGGCTTGCCTCCTGCCGCCGAGGAGTCGCCGGGGGCGCTCGGAATGAAGTTCTCCCCGTTGCTGGAAAACCCGTTGGGGGGCTTGGAATCACTGACATGGGGGACGGGAATGGGAATGGGGATGGGCACGGGCAGGGGCACGATCACGGGGTATGGCACGAGCAAGGTGGGGGGCGGCACCAGCGGGGCGAGCGACGGCAGCCCGAAATTCATCATCTGGGGCACAGGCATTGGGCCATTTGGCATCATGCTTACCGGCGGGAAGGGGAGACTCGGCAAGGGTGCGCCGGGAGGCGGCGGGGGCAGCAGACCCGGGGGGTTCCCCGGCATGGTCGGGGTGCTCGGGGGGTGGATGTGGGGCGACAGCAGGGGCCGGTGCATGGGGCTGGAGGTGGGGCCCAGGTTCCTGGGGCCGCCTGGCGGGGGCCCGATGCCGGGGAGCATGGGGTTGGACAGGGGGCTGTTGGGGTTGGAGGCGTGGTGCGGTGGGCCGCGGATGAAGGGCGGGCGGAGCTGCTGCATGATCTGTTGTTCCATGAAGATGGGCAGCGGGACCGGGCCGCGGTTGGTCATCACCATGGGAGGGCTGCGAGGCGGGACTCCGAGGGGAGGCCCGATGCTCGCAGGTGGCTGGACGGAGACAGGAGGGATGTTTGGCGTCTCGCTGATGGGCATGGACTTGGGCACTGGCGTAGGGATTTTAGTGACAGAGCAGTTGGCAGTGTCAGATGGAGAGACGGTGGTGGACGCCGATGGGCCAGGGCCCTGGCTTTGGCCAGCTGCAGCCACCGGGGAGGGGGCCTTCCTGCGAGCATCTGTTAGAGGGATATTCCAAGAGTCTGGAGTGAGCAGCTGCACCCCGGTGCCTTCTGTTTTATTTTCCATGGGAGGGTGTAATGTGCTGCACAGCCCAGCTGGAAGATTGGCCTGTGTCTCTTTGTAGAAAATGTCCATTTTGTACTGATTGAGACATTTCGCGCTGCAGAACTGAAGCCTTCTTTCCCCGTCCCCAAAGTCCAGGTATTCTTTTGTGTGTCTTATGTGCTTACACCAGTCACATACCTACAACACAGTAATAAGAAAAAAGATAAGCAATCTACTTTGGTAGATAGCATTTCATGTTTTACATAGAGGTTCTTTTCAAACTTTATCATAATTTTTCAACTAGGTGGAAGTGTTTCCTTCTAAAAGGTAAAATTCTTAAATGTTTGTAAAATGATTTCTCTTTGGAAGCCAGAATCGCTTTATAAATATTAACTCTTCAGACTAGCAATTACCACCATCTCCTATTTTAAAAAAAGAAAAAGAAACTGTTGTTCCCCTTTAAGCATAACTTAAAGGTGGATCTGACAAAGAGTACATATACCTGCCCATATATTTTCCGCAGTCAAAGAGGCTCATTGTTCATGCAAATCTAGATAGTTTTGGTGAAAAGAATTCTCCCAAAAGTTCAGTGGGCTTTGAAATATAGACCCTTAAAATTCTCCTCACACAAAGTCACTTTACACTACTGACTGTTGGATAATGCAGTTGGAAGGGGTGTGCTGTGTTAACCAATAACACAGAGCACTGAACATCATTATGTCTGGCTTCCAAGGGGAAACTTGGAATTAGTCATGAAGTCTGTGTGAGGTTTAGCTATTCCCAACCTGTGATGTTGCAGCAAGCTAGAATTATTTTTTGAGCTGTTTGCCCACTCTCTCTCAGTAGTCAGAATTTTTGGTGACATTTCTTGGCAGGCAGTCTTATTTAACAACTTTTCAAACACCAGAGAACGTTTTCCAAAAGTTTTTATGGCTTTTCCGCCCTTCAAATCTACTCCTGGCAAAAGAAAGACATCACCAAATTTATTTTAAAGTTGGGCTGCAGAACTAATTAAAGGCTGAGAGCTTTTCCCAATTGGAAATCACTAGACATCAAAGTTCAAAAAATAGTCATTCTCGGCTTCAGAACCCATTACTTTGGAGAAATTATTGTGATTTCATTAACACATTAATTTTGCAACACCATCAGCTCTCACAGATGGTGAAGACATGATCTACAATTCAAATATGACTCTTGTTTGCACAAATGTCTTTCCTTCATATGGCATTTTAAACAAGAATTAATATGAGTAATCTTGCCATAGCTATAAACAGATAAACAGATGTCAAAATTTTCAATAGTTCTTTCAGTGCCTTACTTTTTTGACTGAACATTACACACACAATCTTTTTTTCTTTTTTTTTTTTTGGTCATTTCCTCAGCACTCAAGCCATACAGCAGGAGAGGAAGAATTCTGAAACACAATGCAATGGTGAGTTCATTGAATCTGAATCTCTTTTCAATAAAGCCCTGGTTCCAGTATTGCTCTGAACGGAGCCCTGTTTTTGTTGAGAAGGGTGTCTGTTGTTCTGTTGCTGGTGCATGTTGTTTTTTTTAACTATGGCAAACTGATAGCATTAAAAATGATAAATTTTAGTAATGATTGGTCACATAAACAATGCAAAAACAACATATGTTGGGCATTTGATTACTCATCTCATTTAACTCTCAGCTTTCCTAGACTGTAAACAGTGGTGGCAGGCTAGTATGTGATTTTGAGTGTACACACTCATGGCAGATGTGTCTGTATGTGTAAATCCACTCTTTTCCTTCTCACTTTTCCCCCTGATATTGCAGGTAATATATTTGATGGTGTGAGACTGAATAACACGTACTTATTGGCATACATTAGTTTTTTGTTTGGTCTCATATCAAAAAACCCTTTCAAAATGCTTGTTGCAAAAACAAACAAACAAACAAAAAAACAATGCTAAGACACTCCTGTGTTTCATTACAGTGTTTCAAGTTTCTCCAGAATTGAGAGTTGTGTTTTTATTTTTATCACAGTTGAGATGTCTAGTTTACAAATAAGCACAGAATTGCCTCTGATGAGAAGAGACACACACAATCTCTCAGACTCTTAAAATTCTCATCTAGATAAAGGCCAAATAAACTATTGAAAACTTGATGCTCATAAGTTATTGATTTTAAAACCTGATCATTTTTATAAAATTAATGTATAATGACATGACATTTACATTCCAATATGAAATAAAGCCACCAGATTCTGTTTCAACATTAGGAATCCATAGAAAGCCTAAAATGAAGCCTAAGTGAAGGATCAAATATAGCTTCTTTAATCATGAACTAAAAAAACAAACATTATCAATGAATTAAACTAATTAAAATAATATATTAAAATTTCTGGCATATTTCTTTTGGATCATATTTTTTAACCATAAGGGGAAAGAGTTTTCTGAAATCCTTAATTGGTTTTCAAATTGCCAGACTGAATTATTTGCCTCCAGAGGATTCCTATGTTTCCTCAAGCTAAATAAATATTTTCAAGTAGAGTAACAAAAAATAATCTAAATATAACTTAAATGCTCTCCCTTTACTTCCTTCACTTTCAATAATTCATTGATGAATAAGGAATGCTTATAGATCTATCCCAATTATCCAAGGAGTGTTCTCCACCATATTTTATTTATTTCCTCATAAAAGGAATTACAGACATCAAAGTTCGAAGCAGATTCTGTTTTATCAGGCTTTCCAGTTAAAGCAAAAGCCTAATGGTTACCTACTTGATTTTCTGCAGCATCCCAAAGGGTTTACATAATATTGTGACAGTTTATGACTATCTCATTTTGGGTAAGAAGTGTGAGTGTGTATGCTTGTCTTATTACATTTCAATTCTGAACACTGGTCTAAAAACACAGTAAAGCAATCTTTCTGGTGAAGCGAAAAATTATTAGAGGAAAAAAATTGTCACTTAATACATAATGAATCACGTCTGTCTTATAGGACACATCGTTTAAGATTGGGTCAATGAATTTATGGCACAAATGGCTATATCATGTGAAGCAATAAAATGCAACACATCATTCATTCTACATCTAACTAATGACACACTTCTCATAATTAAAGATTTCATCATAAGAGCCTGAGCTGATTACTTAAGATGTAGTAGTTAGGTGAAAAATATATACTGTAGATCTTTCTCTTTAATAAAATAACATTTGCATATCCATGAAATACATAGCATGTGTCTCATAAGCTATGGTTTTTCTGAATTGTGGTGTTATAGGGTATCCTTCCCGTCTTTTTTTCCCACAGACGGCTTTAATTTTTTCTTTTTAACCTTTTGAGGCATTATTTTTTTCCTCATTATGCCAAGAAGTACCAAAATTCCTTCAGATATTTTAGAAGATAAAGAGTAAGAAGTGCAGAGCTCAACTCACTGGGCTCTGGAATGATTTCCCCTAATTCCACCCGGCTTTGTTTCTGTTGGAATCTGGCCTCTTTGGTTCCACTTCTCCCCCTAACAGGTCCCAGATTGGATGGAGCTGAGGCTGAAGCTGTTTAACGATGGCAATCTGGGGACCGAACAATCAGCTAATGCGAGGCCTTTGAGCCAGACAGCTGAAATGCTTCGTATCACAAATACATAATGTATCACGTGGAAGACAAAAAGATCACAAAGGAGATAAACAAATGCGTATTCCATTCAACCCTATAACAGCAGTCCTCAAAAAGATTAAATTTACCTTCCTGGGATGTGTCCAATTCTAAACAACAGAATGAACATTTCCTTTAGTCCATTTAGAGTATTTATATTTTGGTGGCTGACTGCCAGGGTAGTACTTATAAGCTCAGTGGCCTGATGGATTCACTCCTTTCCTGTGAAATAAATGTGGCAACCTACACCACTAAACTGCTCAAAAGACACTGCCTCAGCAGAAATATCACTTGCTCTTGATACAAGAAAACTGAAAAGCAGGACTTCTGGTTCCTATAACTCTTTCCATCTTGTATTTCCCCTGGAAAGAAAGAAAGCTATTCATGTTGGCAACTGAGCCTTTATTTTTATATAAACGTCCAAAGTCAAAGCCAAAATATGCCATGAGGTTACCCACATGGGCACAATATATACACTCGGCTGGGCTTAGAAGAAGATTCGGGTAGTGAGGGAGGGGGGACAGGGTTCCTAATTAACACATTAATCAGCTGTCAGCTGTGGGAGTGAAGTTCATCTTCCAGTGGAATCCACCCACCACTGCCTTCTGAGTGGTGACCAGCATCAGGCAATATTAAGAAACTCTTGCTGAAATCTTTCTTACTGGGCAAAGACATTTGCAGCAATGGAACAGTAAAAAGATATTAGCAAATCCTTGAATACCATCAACAACTTGAAAACAAAACAAAAGGTTCCTGTGCTCCTGACTTTTCATGAATACAGCACTCAGGTAACAGCTCAGAAATTGTAGCTGCTGTAACCAAGACGGGAGCTTGCCATAAGAGGCTGATTCTCTAGATCTTGGCCTGTTGAACACAGCATTGATCCTGCAGTCCAGGCCAGCTCAAAAAATCATGAGCTCACCTAGGAGTGAAGCCAAGGAGGCTGGACAGACATGGACCACAGGGGTGATCACTGTTTTGAAGGGTTTGGGTCTGCTTTACCTATAGATAATCACCTCATAGCATGAATTAAGGACCTTAGACTGATCCTGCCTGAATACCTGCTTTCAGCTCAACCCTGCAGTCCATGGCCCCAGCACCAGCTGTTCCTTTGGATTCAGGCTCTGCCTTTATCAGAGCCCTAATTTGGTGCACTTGGGCAGCAGATTGATTTGGAATCAGAAGATATGGATGTGAGTTTGGGCTCCATCATTTTCCAGCAGCACAGCCTTACGAAAACATCAGCTTCAGTTTCTTCGTCTGTGAAATGGAGCTAATAGTAGTGATGGGTAATGCTGGTGTACTGGGCATATCAGTGACCTTTATGGAATATTTTTTCAGTTCCTAACCTGCCTCCCTCATGGTTGTTGATTTCCTAGGAACATCCCATATGTTTAAGTTCAGTTTAACTTAATGGGAGGATGTTTCTAATGGCAGCGTGAGGAGGAAAATGAAGGTTTTCATCCAGGCTTTCCTAGGAGCCTGCGTGTGTTTGACATAGAATGGAGCCTATCTCTCTCTGGGCAAACACATGCTGAACCTCACAGAGCCAGCTCCATCCTGCCACTCCAGGGTGAAGAAGGACTGTCTGCAGAGACAAGGAACTGGATGACAGACCTGTGTGAGTCCCACTGCCCACCCTCCTGGGAAGGCCTTATTCAGTTCCTGCTGAGCCCACTTTTTCTAAGGCCAGTCATTCTCCAGTTCAGGCAAAAGCTTGAAAAAGCAGCACGGCTGCATGGAAATGAGTGTTAGAACCATTAAGATGAGTAATTCCTCTTAGGCTCAACTGCTGTTTGAATAGTGGAAGCCATAAACTGTGCTATTCATGTTTTATTAAAAAACAGAACTGATGAACGATCTGCTTGACTCATTACATGGCAGAAACTATCTTCCAAAGGAAGGGCCAGAAGCCACGGTATCACATGCCCTGAAGACAGGATGACCCGAGCCGGCACGGCAGAATGTGTGTGAGGGCAAGCCCCTGTGGAGAGGGGCGCCAAACTCTGATGGGGGAGACCAAGTTCACCATTCCAACTTTCCTTGCAGAGCTGGATTACAGTGAAGGAAGGAAGAAGATGACCTAACCTTAGACGTGCATAGCCACACAGAAATCAGGAGAGGGATTTAGAATGAGCAAAGGCTATTATTGTGTTGTTGTTTTTTTAAGTCAATTCATGGAGAAGTTCATTCTCAAAAAAACTAACTTTCTGCAGGTTTAGAGTCCAACATGATGGTGTTTGCTATATAGTTCTTTTTGTATAAGCGTCTTATTTGGTTTTTTGTTTGGCTTTGCTGTTGGGCTTCTCTCTCTCCAACCCCCACCCCTATCTCTTGGTCTCTCTCTTCCTCGTATAGGATTTGGAACTCAAGAAGACACTAACAACCATCTTTGTTAGAACTGAACATCTCCCTAGAAAGCTGCCCTGTAGGAACTTTATACCATGACTCAATTACTACTTATAAGTTTCCAGCTGGATTTCAGAAACCCTGGGCCAGGTCACCAGGGCAGAGCCTTCTCTTTCACACATGCCATGAGCTCTGAGAGGCAGAGCAGAGATATGCTTGGTTTTTAGGATCTCAAAGCGCTGACAAATGGCTTCCAGGATTTCATGAGTGCTGACAAATGCCTCCTTACTGACCCAAGTCTCTGTTTCTACAGCCAAAGCAAGAGATGGACTCCTGCCCTGTATTCAGTGATGGAGGGTCCGTCCATCCTCATGGCCAAACATATGACTCAGAAGAAGGTGATTTTTCCCTTTGTTCTGACAAGTTTGGTTGCCTAAGCGCATTAGTGTATCGTCACAAAACTCTCCACTTCATTAAAACTGGATAAATGCTACTTACATCTTCCTAACACAAGTCATCCAGATGGAAACTGAAAAATTCAAACATTGGAAAATCTGGCCCACCTGATGCCAAATGTTTGCCTCTCTGTTTTTCAGTTCTGCAGCTCTGAGAGGACAGACACATAGTCCAGGAGATCTCAGAGCAATGAAATTCAGCCCTGAGCAGAACCTCAGAGATCACTGGGGACACCCCTCCAGCCTCCAGCTCCTGGGAGGGCAATACTTAATCATGCTCAGCTCAGGTGCTCAGCTGTAAACTGAGATCGTCTATCGGGACGCACTGCCCAGGAAACACGTGGCCAAGAAAGAACCAGCAAGTGACTGCAGACATGGAAAATGTGCCCCATAAAAGCAGAGAGCCATGTCCTACCCTATCCTCCAGGGAATCGCTGCTGCCATGCCCTGTGACTCGATCTTTTCTCCTTTATATCAACTCCAGATATTCTAATTGTGACCTGCCCTGAAAATTCTGCCATCACAAATCCAATTATTCATTCACTGGATTCCTTGTTTCAGGAGGCACTGAACTGCGAAGCAGTACAGTAAAGATTTAGCACCTGCCCTCAAGAAGCTCAGAATCTATTAACAGACATGGGAGGGACTTCCCTGGTGGTCCAGTGGCTGGGCTCTGTGCTCCCAATGCAGGGGGCCTGGGTGTGATCCCTGGTAAGGGAACTAGACCCACAGGCCACAACTAGGAGTTCACATGCTGCAACAAAGATCCTGCATGTTTCAACTAAGACCTGGTGCAGCCAAATAGATAAATATTAAAACAACATCAACAACAGTCATGGGAGAAATTTGTGTGCCCCACTCCCCAGATTTGTTCTGAATGCAACAGTTTTTAACTAAAAAATAGTCTTAATATTTTACTCTCAGTATCTAACTCCCCTTTGCTCCTCTACCCTGTGACTCCTCTTTTATCAAATGTATATCAGAATCTTCTTTCAGATATGTATTTACCTTGGTTATTGTAAACTTTCCTTGTTTTCAAAATAGATATATGGATCTCTTTTGAAATGTACTTTGATCTCATTTATCATTACTCTGTTTCCTAAATGCATACTTGAATATTTGAAATTTCATTATAAGAGCTCTCTCTCTGCCTGAAAAAAACTATATAGAGGGACTCTGGGTTGCACTTGTATAAAAGGAGAGCCATCAATGTGATGTGTTAAAAAGTGAAGTATACTAGTTACCTGGCTTCTTTTTATCTGTGGTCACTCACCTCATTTCTTCCTTCATACAGACTTTTTAGAAAATGCAAAAAATCATATTTCAATACAAGGTTTTAATTCCACAACATAGCTAATCATACATCAATAATATGACTCTTCGGAAGGATTGTTATTGTTATCTGTGATATTTGAAACCATCTCTTTTTTCCCTAGGGATGTTATTTGTATCTGCCTCCTCACCCACCCGGGCTGTGTCTTGGCATCAGTGATGAGCAGCACCACTGAAATGCCACAACATTAAGGCTGTGTGCATGCTGGTGGTCCAGGTCAAAGGCACTTGCTGGGCAGAATTCACAGCTCCTCTGGCAATCATGCTCCTCAGCTCCCTCTCTGGCAGCTTCTCGAAGGCTCACAGCTGCTCCTGGTGACTCTCATTTATTTACCAACTATATTCTGATTGCTCAAAATCTTCCAGCTACTTGGCAAAGGGCTTCACCTGCAATGCCTCATTCATCCTAACCCAGGGATTGAACCCGCGTCTCCCGCACTGCAGGCAGATTCTATACTGTCTGAGCCACCAGGGAAGCCAATGCCTCCTTCATCCCAACCCAGGGATCGAACCCAGGTCTCCTGCATTGCAGGCAGATTCTATACCATCTGAACCACAGGGAAGCCCAATGCCTCATTCAATCCTCTTTTAACAGTTTTGCACATTTCTGTGCTCCTGGGTTCCAGACTGAACCAGCTCCTATCTGTGGGTGCCAGGCTTGCCCATTTCACCCCCTGGTATCCATGGCTGCCCAGTTCTCAGATCTCTCCAGGACACTCCATCGAAAGCTATGGTTTTTATTATCATGCCTAGTGGAAGCACCAATTTGATGTAACAATAATAGATTCTATGAGTAATAAGAGCTTAGATTATTTAAGCACTAGTCACCATGCTAAGCATGTTACATGAATTACCTCTTTTAATCTCCACAAGTACCTTACCACCTAGATAACTGGGGTTTAGATGGGTTAAATAATTTGCCCAAGATTACCTATGCAGATAAGGGATGGCAGATCCAGATTCTAACTTAGATCAGTCTGGCTCAAAGCCTATACTGCTCCACTATCTCAAGGATTTTTGGCATTTTCCTTTAAAACTACAAATTAAAATGACTGACTAATACAGACACACCTCGTTTTATTGCACTTTGCTTTATTGCACTTCTCAGATGTTTTTTTACAAATTGAAGGTTGGTGCCAATCCTGCATCGAGCAAATCTATTGGTGCCTTACTTCCTGCGGTACTTGCTCACTTCGTGTCTCTGTGTTGCACTGTGGTAATTCTCACAATATTTCTAACTTCATTTTATGTTTGTTATAGTGATCTGTCATCAGTGATTTTTGATGTTACTCTTGGGAAAAGAATAAAACTTGCCGAAGGCTTAGGTGATGGCTAGCATTTTTCAGCAATAAAGTATTTTTTAATTAAGATATGTACATTACTATAGACAAAGTGCTATTGCACACAGCCTAGAGTATAGTGTAAATGTCACTCTTATATGCACTGGGAAACCAAAACATTCATGTGACTCACTTTATTCCAATATCTGCTTTTATTTTCAGTGACCTGAAATCAAATCCACAATATCTCCGAGGTATGTCTGTATTTGATAACTTTAGTTTGAAATTTTGGAATCGCAGACATTTAGACCTCTAAGGAACTTCACGGGTCAAGCCAAACCCGTGTCCCCCAGGAAGGGTGCGTTTCCTTCTACAGAGCTGGTCTTCCAGGTGGCCCTATCTTCCTATGACAGGGTGGCCATCCAGCTCTGTCCACATGGCCAGAGTTCCAGAGAGGCTGCAAGACTGTGAAGAGCCCTGTGCAGCCTATTTTGTCCGTGAACAGCTTTGAGTGTTAGAACGTTTAACCATTCAACGTCCCTGTCACTTCCACCCACTGTTAGTAGCTCTGTTCACCGGGGTGTCCTAGCACAGGTCAAAACCTCTTCCAAAGCTCAGCCTCCCAAATACTTAAAAAGAGCCGTCATTTTTCCCCCAAGCTTTTGTTTTTAAACTTCCCCAGATCCTGCACCCATTCGCCAGGGACAAGTTCCGAGAGCCCTCCCGTCCTGTCTGTCCTTGACCCAGGTGTCCACTTCACCTTGGGAACGCCCAGAACAGCATGCAGCCACCTGGCCGCGTCCAGGGCGTTCTCCTCTCCCTCTCTCCCGTGGAACGCCTTAGCTCCACTAATGCCACCCTAGAACACATGTGCTTAAGCTAGTTGTATCCCGCTGTTAGTTATTTGCTTTTTCAAAACAAACATTTATTGAATGTCTCTTACGTACGAAGCTTGAAGCTTTCACTGATCTCCTTTAATACTGACAACAAACTTGTAAAGGAGCTACAGTTTTTCCCATTTTACTTGAAAATGAGGAAACACGAGTTCAAAGAGACGATGTGGTTTCCCTAAGCTCTCACAGCCTACAAAGAATGGAGCTGGGATACAGATCAGAACTCCCAACCCATCCTCCTTTCACTCCACCATGCTGCTTGCTTCACTCTGAGTTGTTGCTCAACCAAATCCCTTTTCGCTTAAGTGCTCATCAACCACTTGTTTAATGATATATTCAAAGACTTTTGAGGGTAAGCCATGAAGCCGACTGGTCTAGACTTTCAGAAATCAGAAACCCTTTCCCGGTTTTGAAATGTTAGTCCATTTGTGTCTTTTTGAAACCCTTCCTGTTCATCATGATGGAAGAGAGATTATGCAAAAGTTGATATGAAATAATCTACACACTTCCCCCACATGGCAGGGAGAGCTGAATTTGGTGAGTGCGGCAGGTGCTCTCTACCTCTTTGCCCTCAATGTGGGATTCATAGTCCTCTTTATGGGATCTGTTTTACCCTTTCCAGTACAAAGAGCACTGTCTTTCTGGAAACAATGGAAAAAAGAACAAGTAAAAGGTGTCTAGCCTTTCCTTCTCACCCTCTTTTGTTAAACATTTCACCATTTGCTCTGAACACTGATCTCTCCAAGTATACTTCATGCTTCTATGAGCAGAGCCCTAAAAAGTTCCTTTTATTATCTTGGGCAGTTCCCCCAAGCATTTATTCCTTCATGCACCCTAGCCTTCCTGACACAATATCCATTTTCAGAATTTCCCACCTTCCATTTCCCCTCCTCACCGGCACAAACTACACTGAGCTTCTGATTTGGCGAACGAAGCAAACTTTCCTTGGATTAAAAATGTCTGCTTTTCTAAATTCCAGGGAACATAGTTGATCACATCCGTGCACATTCCAAGACGGTTGGGCCACTTCCATGCCAAGCAGCTCTCCTCTGTATTAAGCACCATGGTCGTCAAAGTAGGATTCCTCACACAGCTTCTCTGCCTTCTCAGAACTCTCCACGAGGCATGGGAAGAAGGATCACCTGCTGTTTCTAAGAGACTGATACTCTTAGCAAATATGTAGGTAAACTGCCCTTATCTTGCTTTGTTGCTAATTGATCTGTTTTTAATCTCTACTTCAGGTTTTGTACTCATTACCCTCCAAATAATTCTTTGGTTGTTTCCTTTTATTTCCTTAAAATTCCCACTTTGAATTTCACCATGTATTGCCATACAAAGATGTATTTTCCTGAATTTTACCCACCTACTAGCTATGTTGGTGGGATATGGTGTTTTATGTTTTAGTTCTATATGTCAGCTCTCGTCTAGGCATAACCCACCCCCAACACACAAGTCTCAGTGGTATCACTGAGATTGTTTTTATCTTTTTGTGCCCACAGTCCAGGGTAACTTGGTTCTTCCAGTCTCTGCATCAGTAGAGAGACGTCAGAAACCATCGTTTGTTCCTGCTCATGACTTTATTTACTCTTGAAAGGGACTGGCCCCCTTTTTCACTATCCCATTCAGCACTATTCACACATGCTGCCTTCACTGGGTCCAGTTTTACAGGTTTAAAACAGAGCTCCCTGGTTTACCTATACTCTTATTTACTCATTATTCTTTTATTAAATCTCAGTTATTAAAAACAAAGAGAAAACTCACTACTGTGAACCTTCCTATGATGTGCACTTCAAAGTCAAAAGCACACCACAAAAATAAAACCCAGAAACCCAAATCAACAATACATTTGACCCCAAATTTTCTCCACTGTGTTTGCAAAGGCTGTGGAGTGTTTGACAGTAACATAATTGCACTAATGAGGAGGCTTGCCAGCCAGGTTGTGGTCTGAAGCTCATGGATGTTTTAGCCCTAGGCTCAGCTTCAGGCCAGCAACGGTCACCTGGGCCAGAGTCACCGATGGAATCCCTTATGCTCAGTTACACACAAATGTGACATTAATGGTACCTGGTACACAATGCTACAAATTCAGAAGGCTCAGAGAGCTGAACTCACAAACTTGGGGAAAAGAAATAATTTAGGCTGCCTGTTGTCTTTTTTAGTTAATCAAAGCTAGTGTGAGAGCACCCACTTAGCGACACTTTCCTAGGTGTCTGGCAAGGATGTGAGGGACTGCTTCTGACTTCAGATCCCCACGTTGGTTCCTTTATCTCTGAAAAGCTTCCTGCATGTTTGTGGGCCGTCAGCTTGCCTAGTTCTCTTCCATCTTTGCTCCGAGAATGCAGCTATTATGCTGGGCTAACTACTTAGTGGAAAGCCAGCACTCCACTAATGCTAGATGTGCCACTGAGCGTCTCTCTTACACTTCCATCCTCATAAGAGAATCCTGGGTTAGCTCAACCCCATCTCCCCAAGCAGGCTGAATGTCTGAAGTGCTAAACAGTAGACAGCAAGAAAACCTGGGACAAAGATATGTATTCATATAGGTTTAAACACATTTGTTATCTCTATAATTTCTTTCAAAATTCAAGTGGTATAATAGGCACTATCATAATATGACTCACCAGAAGTCTGCAAGAGATCAGCAGTCAGGTAACATACCTTATTTTAGATACAGATAAATTAAGACTGCACCGTGCTGTGCTTAGTCACTCAGTAGTGTCTGACTCTTTGTGACCCCATGGGGGACTCTTTGAGCCCGCCAGGCTCCTCTGTCCATGTGGATTCTCCAAGCAAGAATACTGGAGTGGGTTGCCATGCTCTTCTCCAGGTGATCTTCCCAACCCAGGGACTGAACCCAGGTCTCCTGCATTGCAGGTGGATTCTTTACCGACTGAGCCACCAGGGAAGCCCAAATTAAAACGAGCAATAACTATATATCCACTATTAGTATTTGGGTAAAAGTCCCCACCTCATAAGCCATGGGTAAATAACTACATCATTCTTTGATCAACTCTGAAGAAATGAAATGGGAAAGGATCCTGCTATTTGACGCACTGTACAATTGGACTATTGGCTCCTGAGTGAAAAAAGAAGAGTATGATGCGCTGTCTAATCCAAATCGCCTGTGTAAGGGACCTCAGATCCAGTAAGATACAAAAGAAAGGTGTACAGGAGGGTAATCAAAACACTGGAGATGGAGCGGCTCTTCTAGCACTCACACTGGATACATTGTGCATGTACAGAAGTAGGGAGGATCAGGAACGGGGAGACAGAGGAGGAGAAAAAGAACTTGTAGGGACTACCTTTGTATCAGAACAGAACCCATTACACATTGAATGCCTGCTGTGGCCACTGCCCAGCTGGTTTCCTGGCTTTAGCAGACTGGACCCAAGGATACCTCAAGACCTGGGGTGGGGCTCTGCCTAACAAGACGAGTAATCCAACAAGCCAATCAGATCTTCTTCTCTGGGGTTTGGGAATCAAGGTAACCCCAAGAGACTAAGTAGTGGTGGGAACAATGACTGTGAGCAGAAACACATGGCTGAAAGCCAGAGCACCATGGAAGCCAGGCAGTAAGCAGAAGCCCCAGGGCAGTGCAGGTCATGGGGCCGACTGGAGCTGAAAGAACTGGGAGTGGCAGGAGTTGCAAGTCCTCCAAGGATGTGTGCTAGAGCAGGAAGTAATGGTGCCAGCTCCTTGGGGGCAAAAAGACAGTCCAGCCACCAAGTTCTTAGGCCTGTGGGGTCATCTTTGCTGCCAGAACAACTGCCCAGGCTCCGTGAGCATGGGCAGCAATGGCTATTTCTGTCTTGTTTCCTTGATCTTCTATACAGTGAGCCTCCAACTTTAGGGAGGCCAAGAATCTAACCCAGCTGTGTATACTTTCTCCGATTTAATCCTGACCACAGCCCTTTTCATTTTCACTTTTTCTCAGCCCTTGTCAGTGTTACTCTCTATTAAAAGATGAAGAAAATCTGGGAAGGGGCAGTGACTTCAAAGTCCCTTCTGGCCCGACACTACTTCCTCCTGTGGTTAAGGAGCTCCTTGTGGCCTCATCCCACCAGGAACCCTCTGCTATGGGTGTGAGGTGCACAGGGCAGCCTCGGCCCAGGAAAGCAGGAAGGTGACCCCAGGACAGCCTCTGACACAGGCCTCTCTATACCGGGGCTATTTCTGAGGGTCACCACAGAAAGGAAATGTGACTGCCACATTGAGTCCTTGCCTATTCCTAAATCCACTGCAGCATCCTCCCCCTTGCCCCACTCACTGACCACTCCTACCCCCAACTCTATTGCCTACAGGGTGTCCTGAAAAATACCAGGCCCATCAATGCTCTGCCCTAAAAGTGGATTCCACGGTCATATAAGTTTGGGAAAAGTTGTACACCCTATATTCCTCTGGGAGATTCTCAATGTATGTTGCCATATTTAAGCCTCTGAGAAGTTCTGCAGAAAAGAAACGTTTCACTTCACTAATCCAGAGTTTCCTCAAATTTCCAAAAATAGAACTTTTCTTTTTTTTTTTTTTTCCTAGTAGGATCCTGAAGAAAATCACTTTGGAAAATGCTACTGTCATGATTTGGATGCATGTAAGAGCCAGGAAACCCGGGCCTTAGGATTTTTCCTTTGATGAAAAGTTTCCTCTGTGGTACCGGGCCTGGGCCCTTACACCCCAGCACACTCTCGCACAGGAAAAGGCTTCCCATAGGCAAATGTCTGTTGTTACCTGAACGGTCAGAGAAGGTGATAGTATTCCCATGCCTTTGCCCTTCTGGATGTTCGCAGGCTCTGTCCTGCCAGCAATCAAGATTTTTCGTCCCTTTACAGCACTTTTCGCAGCCCTACAGCTCCCCGCTCCCCTCTAATCAGCTTCCTGTGCTCACCCAGGCCTGGACCCTATTACATTTCACCCTGTGGTTTCAGCTTCTGCAGTCACTACAAACTCAATTTCTGTCCTCTCAGTTCTGGTTACTTCATACCGCCCGCCAGCCCACAGGATGTCATGAATGCCATTACCTCTCGTATGACCTTCCACACCCTGAAGCTCCACCCAAGAGCATTTTAGGTCACACTGCATTTTTCTTGTTATAGATGAATGCATGAGCATCTCCTGAGAACCAAGGTGTCACAAGCGAGAAGCAAACTCACAGAGTACAACAAGGAAAACAAATGGCCCGTTGGTATTTTCATATTCAGACACATGGTCACATAAGAACCATCCTTATCTGTCCTGCTGAATAAAAACATAAAATCAAGAACTACTACCCCAACCAGCCTTCCAGGCACACTGACTTTGAATGGAATTCGACTTGCCCATGAGGTTTATTCTACTCCAAGCCACACTGATCGTGTTATCTCTTCCTTTGGCTATTGTCCACCACAGGTGTCTGGGCAAATCCACCCTCATCGAGAGTGTGAATGTGTGTCCCAAAGGGCCAGGAGAACTGTGGTCTCCAAAGGAGAATGGGTGGTTAGCTATCCCTGGGCTAAGTTCGTGTTTCTAATCAGACACCTGCATCCTGTAACACACACTTCATGGCCTGATAAACCAGCAGCAGCATGGAGGGCCTCATACTGTGTTTCCAACAGATCACCTACTATCCCAAGTCCTGTTAGTTGGAAGTACCTCAAACTCTTCTCTAAGTCCTGTTAACAATGGGTACACATTTTGCCCAAAAATCTGACTTAAATGAAAGGTTGCAACAATTGTCTAATGGGAAAGCCTAACATGACCTAAGCCACCCATACCTGTTTCTAGACACTTTGAGAGAACACGGGCTTGGGCCTGAGGTAGTCAAAATGAGCGGAAGGGTGAGCAGACTCGCTGGCTTAATTGAGTTTTTTCGCTGAGCACCAGTGAGACATGAGTTCAGATTAGAATTCCATTATGGGTTTTTAATAATTAAACATTACATGTTTGGAACCTCATTCTTCTGTATTAGTTTTTAAATATTAATCTATTTACATCAGCTGGACTTCCTGCAGCTTGACACGCAGTAAACGAGAGTCACGCTGTGAGAGACGACTGTGCTCCTAGCTTGACATCTTTGATGTTCAGTAACAGTAACGTGACACCAGCCCTCGGTTCAACCCAACCCTGCACCATAATTACCCGCCTTTTACAACACAGCTTCTTCATTTTCCAACATACTCATTATTACGCTGACATTTTTAATTAGCAAGAATCCAAATTCATCTTATTTGGAGAGTTTTATGATGCCCCTTGAGACCTCAGGGGTGGGAGGCATCCTGCCCTCTGCAGAACCAGGGTTGGGAAATGGATGTGAAGGCACGTGAGGGTTTCCTTGGCTACTATCTCACACTGTGATGAGATGCCAGCAGAAAACTCCAAAACCCAGAGCACACATAAAACCTCATTAACGGCTAACCCTGCTTTGGGCAGTGCCCCCATGCCAAGAGGACTTTTCCTCGGTGGCCGGCAGACATGGTCCTCCGGGGCATTCTGTGGCCTCCCTGCCTCCTTCTCATCAGCTCTGTCACCAGCTCCTCAGGGCCCTTCTCTCTGCTGCTGGGGGTTTTTGACTCTGATATTGGCTGCCTGTCTGCCTCTCCCAGCTCCAAGGCAGAACATCCTGATGACAGAGACAAGGGCTTCCCAAAAGCCTAAATGCAACAGCAGATGGCCTGAGGCTGGACAATCAGTGGAATCCAGGACCTGAGACCAGGCAGGATGATCAAGGGCTGTCTAAATCCAAGGACAGGGGGAACCCATGCAGTGAGGCTTCCACGACTCCACGGTCTCCAAAGTCGGGGTCATCAGCAGACCCGTGTGTCCTCTTAGCCCTCACAGAGTGTGCCACGGAATGGTCTCTAATTTGGTTTCAATTTATGAATTTTATTCCCTTTTAAGATAAAGCTGACCATGCAGACCAGTGATGGCCTGTTTTAAAGAGTAAAATCCTATTTTATTTCGTAAAAAGAGAGGCAGGATTCAAAATGGAAAATTACCTGGGAGCTACCTTTGTAATAGAAAAGGAGCACCCCTATTCGGACTGCCCACCTCTGTTACCACAGAGGAAGCTGGAGGTACTGATACCTCAAGAGGTTAAACATAAAGATCTCTACCAAATGTCAACATATGTTTCTCTGTTTTACCTGTCAGTGTCATGGAATGGCTTACGCAAAATACCTCAATGCAAACATCTCTAATTAGTCTCAGAAGGAAGCCTAGTCCCACACCCTCCAGGCAATGCATGGCGCCTACAATGGCTAGTCCGGGAAGGCTTGGAGTCCCAGACAGTGACTGGTGGTCCCCAGGAGCTGAGGGCCTCCTGGAAGGCTTGTCTGTACCAGACTTCAGGAAGAACAAGTAGATTTCTAGTGTGTAGGGGAAATGCTCTTGGCTCTTGGGGGCTTCTGCAGTGGCTGAGGCCTCCATCTTTCTCAAGCCATTGCGTTCAAATCTCCCTGCAGCAGGCATCTCCTTTTGACCCAGAGTTTCAAGGTCCTTTCCACCAATCACAGGAACAGATGACTTTCGCCTCCTCTTCCTGCCCTTCAGAGACATCACTAACAAGCACGTGGAGCAGTCAGATGCCTGCTCCACCCTAGATTCTCCAGAACGCTCCACTGATTCTCACATTCAGATTTTACCCTTGGGAACACACCAACATTTGAATAATTCCTGGATTTAAGAAAAGCAAGTACTTGCTATAGGTGGACAGAAGTCATTCAGTAGGAGATTGCCCAGTGAGCTTTTTATGTTTATGAGACAGACAAGGAAGCAGAAAAAGTTAAGCATTCTCTGTTTGCCTGATCCCCAGAGACTGTGGTTTCCTCAAGATTATCTCAGCCTTTGTCCCTCTGATTTTCAAGTGACTTGGAAAACACAGGATCATATTCCCTAGAAAATATATAAAAGCTTTACCAGTCTATTGCTTGGAAGTAGCCCACTAATATTCAGTCTAAATCTTTCTTTGCTTAATTTCATTCCCTCATTCTTACCCTAATGAAACCCCTTGTCTCAAGCTAAATAAATTCCTTCCTTCCTCAGTGTTTATATCCTTTAGATGTCTGAAGACCATGGTCATGCCAACCACCCAATCCTCAGACCTAACGTGAGCCAAATGCAATAGGAAGAAGGGTAACACAAACAGTCCCTGTGTTTGCCTCAGACTCCAGCTGGGTCTTCCCTGCTTTGTTAGCTCCCAGGATCCTTACCCATGGAGCGGCTCCATTGTGAGTGTTCCAATTATTAGTCTAAAAAGGGAAATTCCAACAGGTCAGAGCAGTAAACAGTTATCGGAGGGTATTCAAATGGATGCTCCCACTGAATTTATAAACAGGGGACAAAATCCCTGCAGAATAATTACCTCTAAATATTTAAAAAATTTCCATCAGTGATGCTGAGAGACTTTTTTTAAGGAAGGATACAAGGTAAACAGTGAAAATGATAGATTACTACCAAACTCCTTTTCCATATTGGTTTTGCATTCCACATATAACAATTCAGCAACTTGCAGAAGTCCAAAGTCATAACGCCTTGAGATGAGCGGGCACCAGGGTGTCATTTGCATTTCACCTTCCAGTCAGTGCAGGCAGCCCTGCCGCTATATGCTTGGCTGGTCATCTGACTCAACTGTGACGCTTCTGCCAATGGGGAACTCACTACTTCACAAGTGTGTCCATCCTACTTTTGTTAGCAAACTCTTTCTGATACTGAGAAGAGATCTGTCCTCCTGCAACCCCTACCCATAGGCCTGGCCCTCTACCCCAGAGCCACTCAGCATGGCTATATCCTTTTCCACACAGCTGCCCTGAATCTACCTGGCAATGGGCTTACGTGTTCCCTTGGCCTTTTTGTCTAAGCAGAGCATCCTTAGTCACTTCCATTGTCCTTAAGGCATCATGACTTCCAGACTGGCCCAATCCAGGCTGCCTCCATCTCACCTCCATTCCATTTTCAATATGTAACACCCAGGGTAAAACAAAACACTCTTCTGAGACTGCCCTCCAGGGATTGCTAGCGCTTAGCTTGCAGGAGTCTTCGTGGTGTGGTTTTGTTGGAAAGGTCTTCCTTTCCTCTTCCTCAGAAATGGCATTCTACCTTTAAAGACTTATTTCTTTAGGTTAAGATGTTACAAATTCCAGGAGTAAAAATCCAAATATCCCCAAAGGGATAATATTTTAAACCACTCACAGCCAGTATAAATTGATTTATTCAGCAATTTTGGACTGTGACCTAGATTCTAATTGCTGGCTTTGTCATTTTCTAGCTATGCAACCACAAGCATATTATTTAACCTCTCTGAATAGGAAGAATAATTAGTTGAGAATAAGGTATTGGGGTCGGCAAATTAAGACAATAGTCATTGAGGGATTCCCTGGTGGGCCAGTGATTAAGAATCTGCCTACCAATGCAGAGGACACAAGGTCAACCCCTGGTCTGGGAAGATGCCGCATGCCACTATTCAACTAGGCCTGTTTGCCACATCTACTGAAGCCTGTGCATCTACAGTCTATGCTCCGCAACGAGAGAAGCCACTGCAATGAGAAGCCCCCACATACTGCAACTAGAGGAAGCCTGTGCCCAGCAATGAAGACCCAGTGCAGTCAAAAATAAATAAAAATAAAATTTTTTACAGACAATAGTCATTGAACATTACCCAAGTATCTGTGAACTTACAGCAGATACACTTTTCCTTCTCACTTTCTTTTCTTTCTACTTACCATCTCTACAATTCTCAGAAAAAAGATAGTAGACTGTGTCATCATCATAGTTAATACCGAGGTCATCAAGGGTAACATAAAACATGTGAGTGAAATTCCAGTCAACAACAAATGGATGGATAGGCATTTTTAATAAATGTTTTTCTGCTATCCTTCTGAAATATTGTGAGGCATCATCCTTGAAGTTAAGTTAAAGAGAATCTCTAAATGGGACAGGTATTTTTATTCTGGGACCAGTCTTAGAAGGACCCTTAAGAAATTCTAAATATTGATCCCTGTGTGGAAAAATAAAATGCAAGTAGCCACAGAGTTGACCCCTGACTGGAATGGATAAAGCTGCAGTAGGGCACACTGCACTGAGTGTTCTGCATAAAGACAGCTCTGGGGCTCTGAGCCAGAGCTTCTCCAACTTAGATACACGCCAGAATCACCTGGTGGTTATGTTAAAACACAGATTCCAGATATCGATAGGCCAGTGTTCATTGAAGAATTATTAACAGGAGCCAAAGGATGGAAACAATCCAAGTTTCCATCAACAGATGAATGAATAAACAAAAACGTGGCGTATGCATATGATGAGATACTATTCAACCATAAAGATGAACAAAGTGCTGACGCACGGTACACCATGGATGGACCTTGAAAACACGGTTAGGTGGAAGAAGCCAGACGCAAAAGGCCACATATTCCAGGATTCCACTTGTGTGAAACTCATACAGACAGAAAGTAGATTCGAGATTCTCAGGGGCTGGGGGAAGAGGGAAGAAGGGAGTTATTGCCTAATGATTAAAGAGTTTCCGTCTGGGGTGATGAAAAAGCTTTGGAAATATACAGTGGTGACACTTGTACAACATTGAGAATGCCACTGAATTACATGGTTAAAATGGCAAATGTTATGTTACATTATATTTTACGATATTAAAAAATTATAACCCCACACATTCCAGGGCCCCAGAGTTTGTGATTCTGGTCTGGGAGGGGGGGTCTAAGAATCTGCATTTCTAACCAGCTTCCAGGTGATAACTGGTGCAGCTGGCCTGGGGACCACATTTTGAAATCACTGCCCCGAGCCCAAAATGAGGCTGATCAACCCTTCAACTTCTCCTGCTTTGCTCATCGTCTAGAAAAGGTCAAACTTCTCTCATGTATAATAATGCCAACCCAATGCTACTGTTTAGTTACTCAGTCGTGTTTGACTCTTTGTGACCCTATGGACTGTAGCCCGCCAGGCTCCTCTGTCCATGGAATTCTCCAGGCAAGCATACTATAGTGGATTGCCATTTCCTCCTCCAGGGAATCTTCCCAACCCAGGGGTCAAACCTGCTTCTCCAGCATTGGGAGGCAGATTCTTTACCACTGAGCCATCAGGGAAGCCCAATGTCAACTGAGGTTGGGGATAATAAAAGCAGCTGCATGCAGGTCGACTTGAGGCTCTCAGGGCTGCCCTGTGATTTTCTCCCTCAGGAATGCCAGTAACTAACACCAACATCAGCAGAGTGGAGACAGGAACAAGTCCGAATGGGCAGTGGGCTCATGGAGAAAGCCATCTTCAGGGGCTTCATTCTCAGAGGACTGTCTCCCTCCCCAGTCTAAACTCACCACTTTAATGATGAACTATTTTCTAATGGGATTTATTAAAGTCCTTGCTGCCTATGTGTCAAAAGAATTTGTGTGCCAGGCTTCCTGATACTGACCTGGGCGAGATAGTCACACGAGGCATAAAGGATGTAATGCATGTGTCTCGTTTAGGGTCCACTAAACTGCCAAAGAGCTCACATTTCTGAGATTCTCTTTTTTGACATTTTTGGGTTCACCTCAAGTTCACTGGTTTTCCCAATGGTATTACTTAACTTCTACAAATTTAATATATTTTTATTCCTGCTCATTTGAGAGCTGTATTTCCACACATGCATGCTTAATTGAGCAAAGTGCACTGGGCATTTTT
This sequence comes from Bos indicus x Bos taurus, assembly GCF_003369695.1. Classification (NCBI taxonomy): domain Eukaryota; kingdom Metazoa; phylum Chordata; class Mammalia; order Artiodactyla; family Bovidae; genus Bos; species Bos indicus x Bos taurus. Next base: position 42,545,144 of record NC_040084.1, read on the forward strand.
CCCTACAGAGGTAATGGCGCAGCTTTCTCACCCGGAAGAAACAGCACCCCTTATCACTGCTGTTGAGTAGCCTGCCATCAGAGGCTGATGTGAATATCCATGGCAACACAGGTGAACCCAATGCCCGGCCGGGCGGACCGCGTGGAGCGGGTCCTCCCACCAGGCTGAGGCAAGGCGATAGCTTTTACTCAGCAAGCAGATAGTACTGGTTCTTTTCAATTCACAGGGCTGTCATGTTTAAATATGAAAATGTTGCTTATAGACAAATGTTAGTGACAGCAGCCTGTGGAGACGATCACGGTTTGCACTCTCACTCCTGCTAAAAATAGGCTCGCTTTCTCTGGATTCCTTCAAATTCCACATCTGCAGGAAGTTTTTGTTGCTGGTGCTGGCCCTTGTCTTTCTTTTCCGAAGATTACTGTTCTTTGGCTCTGCCAGGGCCCCCTCCTGAAGGGAGAACGCCATTCAGAAGGATAATAAACACCCCAGGCTCAGACAGTCCCACAAAGGCCTCATGTGGGTTCTCAGTTATTATCACAGGCCCTTGCCTCTGAAGTGTTTAGGGAAGAGGGAACCAAGCAGAATCCAGGCGTAGGATCACTCGACCTTCGGAAGGAAAAGATGGAGCCTGACAGGACGGGCTGAGCAGGTTGGGAAGCAGAAGACTCCTGTGTCTGGGGACCGATCAGCAGCCACACCTGTTCCAGCCAGGCAGACGGCCGGCTCCCTCCCGCGTGCTGGAAGAATTTTGTTTTTCAGGTATTATATTCACACCCAGCAAATGGTAACTATGGTAATGATGCATTTTGAGCAAATGTTCAATTTTTCTCAAGACAAGTATTCAATAGCCTTTATTATTCCTTTTTTCCTGCCCAAGGGTGTGTGTGAGGGGGAGAGAGAAAGAGAGAGGGAGGAAGGAAAGGGAGAGGGAGGGAGGGATGGGAAGGAGGGAGCCAGGGAGAGAGGGAGGGAGAGAGAAACGTTGCCTTAGGTATTTTCAGGACCAGCCAGAAAATATTGCTTGGAACATGACCTAAGCGCCTTCAGATGCCCCGAGTGTTTCACTGCACCCTAGAATTACTGGGGAAGCTTTGCTCGGTCCCCACTCTCAGGGGTTCTGACTCAGCTGGCCTGCAGCTGGTGGGGCCTCCGTCAGGGCTCCGTGGCAACCCCGTGGCACCAGGCCCGGCCTCCTTAGCAAAGGCCACAGGTTCACTCACAGATCCTTTGGCTGCTCAGATGTGCTGGGTGCCTCCTTCCCAGACCAGCCTGCCTCACTCCCTGCTGCCTCTGTGGGCCAGCCACCTCTGATACGCCCTGGTGAGGATTCTAGACAGGAGACAGTCAGGAGAGCAGTTATGGCTCCTTCTCCCTGAGAAAGAAAGATGGGCCAGCTCCACAGTCCTGGCCCAGCTGCCTTGCTCAGGGTCACCCCAGGCAGCTCTGGACCCAGTGAGTGCCACTGGAAGGGAATACCCATATAATTCCCCTCCCATCTCCAACTGGGAGAGGAGATATGACTAAGAAGAAGGCTCTTTGGGACTTCCCTGGTGCTCAGTGCTAAGAGTCTGTACTCCCAATGCAGGGGGCCTGGGTTCAATTCCTGGTCAGGGAACGATTAGATCTATTAGAACTATTCGATTAGAACTAATAGATTCTACATGTCACAACTGAAGATCTTGCATGCCACAACTAAAAAAGATCACCTATGCCCCAGCAAAGATCAAAGATCTCGTGTGCTGCAAATAAGACCCAATACAGCTAAATACATATATTTTTTTAAATCATAAAAAAGCAGGCTCTTTAAATTAATTCCTATGAATTGATCCCTCTATGGGACCCAACTTTGCTTATGGAAATTGGAGATGAGTGTTTATGGTGGGGGGAATCCTCCTAGAATTGGATCCCAAGATCAGAAAGGGGTCAAAGAGCACCAGAGGATGGAGCCCTGAGAAAGCCTGGGGGCAGCATCTAAGATCATGACCCCACTGCCCAGCCTTAACTTAGTGTTTTCCTCACAGTTTAGTCCTCACCAGGGATAGTGGTGATCTGGTGGTGCAGGGTTTCCCCATTAGTCTTCCCAGAAACTCTGTGCTCTTCCTTCTACCTGGGATTCCTAATGCCTAATGCAGCCAGTGGGCAAGGTCACCCTGCGGACCAGGGCTGCTAACACTATCTACCACCCCAGGCTGAAAACTCCTCGGGATCCAGCAGATAGGACATAGGCAATGTATCAACTACCTATGCATTACACACAAATTCTGCATTACAAGCTGAATTACAACCAAGATCTCAGCACTGTGCCCCACGGTTGTTCTATAATTTCTATCATACACAAAAATCCATGTATTCTTGAGATTTGCTCAGAAATAGGACATGTAGCCTACCAGTATACATCCTGGGGCTTTTCATGTCTAGAGGAGCTATTCCTACAAAACCCAGTCTCCTTCAGCAGCCTATGTGCTCCTCTCTAGACTGTCGATATCTGAGGCAGGGTTGGGTACCCCAGAGGGTGCAAGGACAATCCAGTGAAGGGATGGAAGAAAATATTAGGGCATCTAGTTTTTGTTTTTTTTTTTTAATTGATTGGGCATGTAATCAAAAACCCACAGGTTTTTTGACTTGAGATCATAGGTCTAAGGCACAATGGGGCCTCACTTTTTATGAAACACTGAAAGCAGCAGATTAGGGTGTGAATAGCTGCAGGGCAAGGATGATTACTCCTTAGGTTTTCTTTACACTTAGGAGTGTAAAGAACAGATGAAAAGTGATGAATGCCCCTTGTTTCTTAAGGAGCTTTTGGACGCCAAATCTAATAGACTCACTTGACTTCCTTTCTCGGATCTGATGTAAGATTTTCCTGCCTTGGGACCCCTCTTTGGCACTTTTCCCCTTGCTCAAAGCTCAGGTCACTATTAATCTGATGTTACTTGAGTTTTTATCATGTCTGTCCTAGACTCTTAGCTTCTTGAGGGCAGTGTCTGTTTCTTAACTCATCTCCTAAAGACTTTGCATACAGTAGCTGATGGAGAACACCTGCAACATAGAGCTTTCCTTTTAAAAAAGATGACCCTGTCAGAGTGAGGTCACTGGGCACTAAGTATTTCCCTGATTTCGGATTCCATCCCAGTAAAAACTCAAAAACAGCTTTTAAATTCGCCACCTTATCCCTTAAATTAATTTTGCCTAAAGAATTTTGTGGATATGTGATCACTCGTGTCCCTTTGCAACCCCACGGACTCTAGTCCATGAGGCTCCTCTGTCCATGGGATTCTCCAGGCAAGAATACTACAATGGGTTGCCATTTCCTCCTCCAGGGGATCTTCCTGACCCAGGGATAGAACCCACGTCTCCTGAACCTCCTGCAATGAAGGCAGATTCTTTACTGCTGAGCCATCAGTATTTATTATCACTGTAATCTCATTTTTTAAAAGAAAAGAAAAAAGACATTTTAATGCCAAACAACTGAAAGACATAAGCTCTGAAAGAAAAGATCATCCATCCCCACAAAAGACTGGGACCTTATACCTCCATATAAATTAGCACCTAAACAGCATTCTCATTTCCCATTTATCATGCCCTAGTCCAGGAATCACCATTTAGACACAAGTGAGGTGAAGGGAAGCCACAGCACAATTCCAACCAAGTCACTGACAACACTCTGTTCCCCTGAGCGGCTGAAGAAGAGAGAAGTCCGTTCCCAACAGAACTATGACGTGTGAGGTGTAAGGTGTTTGTCCTACCATCTCCTTCATCAGTCTGTCTTCCCCTTGGTTATCTATCCTTCTTTCAGGGCCTTGATCCCCGACAAATAAACCCAATATGTCAAACCAAGGCTTTCACCTTGGATAGCCTCAAAACCCAAGGAAAATAACCTCTGATGGTAGAATTTCAGGTGAGTGGGTGGCCATACCTTCCCTTTGAGGGTATGGCCTCTCAAATCACAGCATATTAATGACTACAAACCAATCCACCTCTCTCTAGCTGGCCCTGTAAAGAGGTCCACAGCTCCAGTTGCTGTAAGGATGCTGACTGACACAGAGTCTCTCATATTGGTCAGAGAACAGCACATAATGCTGATACGGTTAATTCTATCATTCAAACTGAAAACAGTGTTATACCCAGAAAATGTGACTGTACTGACTGTACTACATGTGCATCATTAACAAAAGCCAACCGCAAGCCACGTACTGCCCACCTGCACACAAAAGGCTCCTGAACCACACAGGAGCAGCTTCTTCCTGAGCTCTTCAGTACTAAGGTTTTTCTCTTGCATCTTCAGCTTATCAAGTGCTAGCATATGCTTGCTACAGCATGTACCAGGAACTAAATGCTTAAGAAAAATTAGACTCTTCAATGAAAAAAAAAACTATATTCATTAACTTAATTGTTTTCTGCAACAATGCCTGTATTTGACATCAGCAGTAGAACAAGAAGGCCTAGGTGGAGGTGCACCAGTGTTCCTTGGGAGTTTCAAGATAACAGGACAGAGTATTTTACACCAGGCCTATTCCAGAAATTTCCAGGTGGCCATAGACCTGATCCTTTAACTGTCCACTTCTTGTTGTACAATAAATTGTCACCAATTACCTGAACAAAAGAAATCAGGAAACATGATCTGACCTGTATTTGATCTGCCCTGGTGTGTAAGGCAGACTGGGATGTATAGCTGAGGCCCCAAGTCATCTTGATGATTTATAGTGACAACAGGCAGAACATTGGAAACCAGGTGCCCTGGAAAATGTACAGTAGCTGTATGAATAACATCAACCAGAGCACATCCCCAGGACCAGACTTAAGGTCAAATGCTCACTGGCCCTAATCTCTTGTCACACACGCCTTCTTCCCAGTTCCCTTTCTTGGTATGGACAACAGCCTCTGTCCCCAGACAATGAGAAACCCAAGGCCTCCCAGTCTGTCATGTGCTAAGCTCCCTCACCTGTTCCATGCAGAGAGTGGGGAAGGGAGAGAGGAATGGGGACGGTGCTAAGCCCCAAGTTCGGAGCCACTGTGGACAGCTACTTTGAAGTCACGTGGCAAGCACTGGGACTGTCCCGGCTATCCTTCCCACTGCACATTGTTGCTCTGTCTGAGCAGAGGGAGGCCAGCCAAGCCCAGCCTCTCCTGGTCCTCCAGGCAGAAAACAAGGGGGTAAATCCTGGTGCTGACCCTCCCCCCCAATCCTCCACCCCACCCAGCCTGTGACCCACCTCCCATCCCACCCTGCTGAGCCATCTCCCCTCAGATGAGAGGCCACACAGGAGCCCTCCCTTTTCCCTCCAGAGATTAAACAATGAAGCCCAAATATCAGGCTCCAGAATTCAGTCTGGATTTCAGTTTCCCATCAGAGTCCTCACTTTCTCTTCCTAAATTGGAGCCCTAAGGCTCAGACTTCAAATATGCAAAGGCACTGAAGCAGTGGGCTGACTTTCCCGTGGAGCTGCAGTCATTCGAAGCTGTGTCTGTCCCCCTCCCACCTACCTTTACCAGTCCCCCAACCTGCTCCTTCTAAAGTTTCCCAGCAAGATACTCTCTCAGCTGAGGAGACAAAATTCTATCTGTTCTAAGTTTTTCAATGGCTGTGAAAGCAGGGGAAGGAGTGTGGGGTGTGAATTTTTCAATAAGCTGTGGGCACATGTCCTGTGAGGATAAGGGCGGGGCCCACTGAAACAGACCCAAATTTATAGGATAAAAATCCTAACCCAGAGCTTCTCAAAAAACTTTAAGGTACATATGAATCCCCCAGGATCTTGTTAAAATACAGGTTCTGATTCAGGATGGCTGGGTGCAGCCTGAGATTTGCAATCCTGCCAGGGGCCCAAATGGAATCCAGGCTGCTGGTGTGTGGACACTTTGATAGTCAACTTGGGGTGGGAGGGTGAGCCCACCGTCAAGGGAAGCATACCTTCTGAACCTCAAACCAGGGCCTATGGGCTGAGGAAACATTTGGGATTGCTTCCTGGAGCCAGAGGCGGTGTGGGAGCGGCAGCAGGAGGCTGAAGCTTTGCACTTCCTGGGACGTTCTCAGAGACTGGGGGTGGTGGTTCTCAAATTCAACTTCCGAGGACACACTGTTTGCCTGTAAGCTGGACCAGCTGGAGCTGCTATTGCAATCAAATCACTTTTGTCTTCTCCCAGACCACTGAGGAGAAATGTCAATGCACTGATTTTGCAAATTTATGTTTTTCCCCTATATATCTTCCTCAGCTTTCATTAGAAGCCTTCAAGACATAGCTATGGCAGGAGAATCTCTAGTAGGAGAAAGGCAGCTAAGTGAGCAACAGGCAGTGACCCCAGAGCTCCACCACCACGGGGGTCCCCCCACTTCAGCTCTGTTGGGCCCCCGTGGGTCTGTGAAATGGCAGCTGCCTGGTCTTCAAAGCACAAGCCTCAGCTTCCTCTGACCTGCTTTATTCCCAGTGGAACTTCAAAAAAGCTCTTACAGTACACAAGATGTGAGAACGAGAGGGAAACGGACTCAGAATACGGGACGCACAAAGGATGCTGGGTGACAGCTAGTCCATTCAGCATAAAAAGTTGAGGGGATTTGAGCCTGAGGTGTGGACAGGCAGAAAGGTGAGAGAAAGAGGGGAGGAGGGGAAGGTGACTCTGAGCAGGCTGACAGGTGACCGGAACCTGGGGGGAAATGTGGCCAGGGAGAAATTCCTGGGGGCAGGTGGCTGGAAAACTTTTATGAACTGGAATGTCATATTTAAGCTTTTCACAGTCCTGTGATATAAAAGCCCTCGATGACTCAAACCTTCCGTAAAAACTGCATGCACATGCACGCCCACGTGAGGACACACAGCACACACACACACAGCACACACACACACAGCACACACACACACAGCACACACACACCACAGTCTGGCTGAGAGAACCTAAAATATCAAACTCACAGGTCCTAAAGTGCTGGCACTGTTTGCAGGCCTGGGTCCAGAGGCAGGATCCAACTTCGGGGCCAACTTGGAGGGCGTTATTATACCGCAAATCACTAGGGGGCGCCCTCACAGACATCCACACCGTGGTCAGGGCCAAGAAGAGCCTGCCTATCCCCAGACTTCACTCTTCTCCGTTCCCGAAGGGAAGGGGAAATAAGGTGGTAACTGGGTAGGGCTAGAGATGTGGGAAATACGAGCCGCCACTCGCTTCAGGTGAGACCCCAGTCTCTTCAGACACGGAGTGGCCAGGTCTCCAGAACAGGCTGAGCAGGGAAATCAATTCACAAGGCAGTAACCAACAGCATGCCTGAATAGAAATTACTCAGATTGAGTAGAAAAGGACTTTCTTATCTCACAGACCGAGCCTTCTGTGTCTGCTAGCAAGCTTTCAAAGATGACAAAGTCAACGGGCAGGCAGCAAAGGAATATGAGTGGGAAACAGGAAACTGTCGGTCCTGCTTAGTTAGCTTAATAATGTATTTGGTGAACTGTTTATGATTTTATTTCATAAGTGGATTACAGATGGCAAAAATTACTCCGAGTTCACACAATGGGGATTAAATAGGTCAATAATTCATAGTGTTCCCAAGAGTGATGCTCCTTCCAAATGCTGGGCACCTGAACTCATTTGAGGAGGACCACTGGTTTATGAAAACAGGTGATAAAGGTGAAATTGGGAAGGCTGTGCAAATCCTGGGCTTCGCGGGTGACACCCCGAGAGCTAAGGTTCCTGTCTCTGCCTCTGGGTATGACGCCACCAACAAAGGATGCCCCCTGATACAGCCCTGAACCCCAGAGCAGCAAATAGTGAAAGTTTCCCAGGGCAATCCAATTTGCTCAACCCAAACTTAGCAATCCAATTTGCTCAATCTAAACTTATCTCCTTACTTTCCAGTCTTTATGGAATTATTACAGGGATTGGGGTTTGGGGGGACTCTTGGTCCCCAAAGCATGAGAGCCACAGGCACCCCCTGCCCCCTGTCCCTGCCTTCCCTTACGGTACCTCCCGTCTCTGGGAGAAGGGGGCTGGTGTGGACAAACCAGCTGGCGCATCTCCCCGGGCATAGAGGCTTCCTTCATGCTCCTATAGCACTTTTTTCAGGCTGCTATTACATGGTACTTAAACTGCTTTTGAGACAGTTTTCCACTGTGTTTTCAAAGCCAGTCCTGGCATGTCTGTAAACATCAGTTCATATTCCTGGAATAAATCTTTTTTTGTGTTCCATCCTACTACCCACAGGGGTACAGATGGCATGTTTTATGTGGTGGCCACTATTTACAACTCAACCCCATGGAGGCCCATGGGATGCCACAAACGGAGCCCACACAGGAAGACGGCCCCTTCGGCAGAGACATTTGTCCCGACAGGCCAGGAGTGCCAGGAAAGGGCACACCCTGAAAGTACACGGGGTGCCTCTGCCACTGACACATCCTCTGTCCTGGGCCAGCGGGGTCTTGGGCATCCCTCAGAGGTGCACTGAGAGGCAGGCTTTGCCCAAGTGATGGCGGAGTATGACGGCCAGTGGCTGTATGCGGGGGAAACAGCACACAAAATGTCCCAAATTGGCTGCAGAGTTAAAAACATCAACAAAGCAAATCCTCCTCTAGCAAGGAGGCTCACCACATTCGTTTGCATGTGCGTGGGTATCTGATAGCTGAGGATCAATGTGTCCTCCTTACTATCCTGATGGAAAGCCATTCATCACAACAGAATTGACCATGTCAGTACCTCAGTGAGGAGATGACAGAAGCAGAGGTTTTAATGGAGGAGGAGAAAGGGAAAGAGAAGAACCACTTTACTCTGAAAAATACTCTGACGGAGCCACGGCTGCCTCTGTCTCAGACGAAGATAGCATTTGCCGAAAATGTCAACAGATTGCTTCTTGAGTTGGAGTTGTGCAGACATCAAAAGCTTATTTTAACAGGGCATTTGCTTAAAATCACTTGGTTGGTTTAGGCATTTAGAATGTCTCTGACTATATAATTTGGATTAAGAGGTTCTTGTTGGGTTTTACTGATTTAGCATAAATCAGAAGGACATACTGGAATAGACCCCTTCACGTAACCAGGGCCTTTAGGCCATGAACGTAGTAAAATTTGCTCTTTGTTTGTGCTGCACTTTTAGGGGGTTCTTTTTTCTTTCTTTCTTTGTGTTTTTTTTTTTTTTTTAACGCGGCTTAGTTGCTATGCGGAGGCTTAGCGCTCCTGCCTGGGGATCAGTTCCAGACTTTGGTTTGATTTGAAACAAGCCAAGCAAATTTGCCTGAATGTGATTTCAAAAGGTTTTCCTATTTCTCTCATCAGGAGGTTGAAGGAAGCTGGGAAGCAAGACACTATTTGAGTTCAAATAATGTCGGCCTGATTTTCTCAAGTATTTAGTACGATTCAGTAGACACGGTTCTGACGGACGACAACCAACCACTGCTGCGATGGCTCTCAGGACCAGGTCTTGGCAAGCTTCATTTCAAAAGACAGATTACTCACACTCAGAGATTTTCCCTCCATTTTTACTTTTCTTTCAGTCTTTTTCACTTTCTCCATATCACATTGACTAGATGTGACTCAAAAAGTTAATGGTAATTGGTCTCATTTTAATTTAGCCAAGAGAGAGGAAGAGAGGGAGAGAAATGAGTGTAATTTGCAGAACTCAGTGCAGGTCATTACAGGTGTGTTATATTCGTGTATTCATGAGCCCCCCGGGACAGACATGCTGCGATATCCAATAACTTTCTTAATGTGTAATTACACACCATCAGACTATAATTGATTAATTGAAAAGAGAATGTAGGCAGATGTGAGGGCAAGACTTCTGCTGCTCATTAAATGAATATGTCCTTGCTTCTCTTTAATAAGTTAAGTGGAACTACTCAAAAGCAATTAAGTCAGTAGTGAAATTCATTAAATTTTAAGTAATTATTGGTATTAAATTCTGTAATAAAATTCAAGACTTTGCACAGTTCTATTTCAAAAAGAAGTATGATCATTCTATGGGGCCAATTGAGCAGAATGAGGGTCCCAGAAAAAAACTACATCTTGGACTCACTGACATTTTGTATGAAAATCACCTGAGAGAGAGAGGGAGCTGGAAGGAGGGTTATGAGGGTCTCTGGAAGCTTGCTTTGCTTATCATCCTTAGAGCTAGTGTCTCATTTAAACCTAGGAAGGTCGTCATGTTTACAAAGCAATTCTTTCATTTAAAAATCTTAGTTTAAATAGTTCAAAAAGAATGAAAAATTACATATTTTTAAATCTAATGCCTTGAGGACTACATCTGATACCTTCTCTAGTAGCTAAATTCAGACATATACATGAATATGGAGGCGCTGAATGCAGTTTGGAGAAAATTCTTTTCAGGCTCCATTCTCTTATTTGGGAAACAAACATGGACCACGATTGGGGTGGTGGGGAGGATGAGGTATACCATAGTTTAGAGAGGGAGCCCCAGAGAGTTCTCAGAACCCCAAGGTGGCTCCTCCATCTTCTGCCATTATTCATTCTGCCCAAGAAACTGGACAACTCAGAAATGTGTCAGAAAGGAGGTCCACTCAGCCAAGGCTGCGGCATTCCAGACATTCCTGACAACTCCCTAGACACAGGAGAGACCTTGCCGTCTGAGCTGGCTGTGGAAAAGTGCCCACAGGGAGCCACATGAGGACGGTTTGTTCATTCATTCATACCGTCGGTATTTCTTGAGCACCTATTCAAGGCCTATAGTAAGATGATTTTAGAAATACTTATGTTTATCTATATCTATCATCTACCTATACTATAAAGTAAGTATACAAAGAATTTATAAAAAACCACGGGGGATTCTGTGAAAATGCAGCTCACTTCACACCCACCCAAGATGATCGTATGCCCTGAACATGACGTGTGTGTATGTGTGTCGTGTTAGTCGCTCAGTTATGTCCGACTCTTTGCGACCCCGTGGACTGTAGCCCACGAGGCTCCTCTGTCCATGGGATTCTCCAGGCAAGAACACTGGAGTGGGTTGCCATTTCCTTTTCCAGGGGATCCTCCCAAAATCATGCTGACTGAATGATGGAAGAGATTGATGACATGGGCTTTGAGGAAAGCTTGACTGTGTGTGGCACTTGCATAAAGTTCCTTAATTTATGGAAACAGTTAAGAGATGTTAATGCATGGCCAAGATAAGCCAAAGAGATGCAACAATGACAGCAGCCTAGTGAAGGAGAACTGACTCCAGAATCTTTGTCTATTTCCAGGTCTCTTGCTCTAACCATTAGCATCCTTACCAGTCCAGTCATTCCTTTCTTGCAATAGAAAACTTAAAATGTAAACCTTTGTATTGCAGTCATTAAAAAAAAAACCAAAAGATTCAACCATGTATTTTAAAGTCGTACTTCCAAATCTAAAATTAACTTTATATGGTAAGTTTCACAATCTAAAAAGACATTATTGTACTTTCATTGTTTGCTGGGGCTAATACACTGGTGACATGAGGGCCCGTCTAGACGCAAGGCTATGGGGCTGTTTTGGGAGGTATGGTTCTCATAGTAGGTGTGGTGAGAGGCATTCCCACAGCAGACTGACCAGACACAGAGAGAGTAGGGAGATATGGAATTCTACCATTCCCTGAGGGAGGAGAGAAAGCATATTACATACACTCTCATTCCTGCTAGAAGGAAAATTCCAATCTTCACACACATTGTAATTTTAGAAACCATAACTAATGCTAAAGCTAAATTAGACTAAATAGGTGTATTAGGCTCAGAAGGAAAAAAAAATCAGGGCATGTGGAAAGATATTAGGTCTCGTTTTCTGTTTGTATGTTTTTCTGCTATAACAGGCAATTTATTGTCCCACAGCTCATTTTAATCTTAACATGACCTTGATAATCTGTGTAGGGTAGAGGCAGACCAGCAATTTCAAAGAGGAATTCTAACCAAGAGAGATGCTCTCCAGCTTTACCAGGTTCACTTAATGACATTTTGCTCACATTATTTTGGATTTTTTCTTTTCTTTTTTACAACTGCATCGAGTCCCCAGTGCATTCCAAACTATTAAATCAGACAAAGAAAAACTGATTTATCAAATAAGTAAGTGCCTAACTGATATACCCTGAAATTTATCAGTATATGAACAAAGAAGATGCCCAAACAAGTGGGTGATGGTGTTTACTTCCTAAAGAAGAGTAGAATTTAAATAGTCAGTTAATTAGGAAAATCAGGGAATGTGGGATTATAAGAAATTTTATTTTGGGTTTTAACTAGCAAACCCTCTTTGTGTAAGACTATTTTACCCCAAAACCATTTAATATTAGTCTAATACTCTATCTTAGTAAAGACAGTAAACTCAGTAAGATGTTTTTTCTTTATGAAGATCTTGAAAATCTTTAGGGTCATTACTAGAAAAATACCAGTTATCCTTCTAGAGTCCTGTACACGTGCAAGGTGTAAAAGAGTAAGCTAAATTCACACAATCAAAACTATATGTCGTAAAAATTTTCTCTTTATTTTTAAAAAGCAAGGAATTGAAATATTCCTGTGAGTTTTATTTATTGGCAATTCCTTCTCTCTCTTGAAAGTTAAATACAAAAAGAGGCAGGGGGGCTTATTCTCTTTACTAGTAACTTTTTACTGAGGCTTATTATATACCAAATACTTTATATATATTATTTCATTTAGCTGTTACAGACACTCTAAATGGTGTGTACAGCTATTATTTCTGTTTTACAGCTACAGAAACCAACCTTCCCAAGGCCACAAAGCTGGTCACCACCCAGCCAGGTTGGTGTAACTCCAGGGCACGTAATCTGCACTGCCTCTGTGCAATTCTCTGAGAGGAGGGGTTCTCACATTCTTGTGAAGGGAGACTCTATGCCTCTTTAACTCAAATTTAAGAGCCTTCTTCCCCCAGTGTGTGTTTTTACAGTGAAATCACACTGATCCCTGAATCATTCTGGATCACAGCTCAGTTTCTTGCTTCTACTTTGCTCTCACTTTTTCCCATTGCACACAACTAGCTACTTACTCAATTATGACTCTTACCCAAAATCTAAATTTATAAGAAAATTGGCTGGAGATGAAATCTTTGCCAGTTATTTATATTAACATGGTCATAAGAACTTGATGACCAATATTTTTGGACAGTCATCTGCAGTCTCTTTCTTGCCTTTCCAGCTGTGAGAAGCATTTGTCCTCATCACAGTGTACCTAGACTTCTATCTGCCTTCTAGAAGCCTCACCACTCCCATTCTCCAAGGGGTGGAAGCACGGCTTTCATAACTGTGCTTCATTGCTCAGGTTCCTAATACAGATCCCCATAGCCTAAAACACCAAGTGTAAAATTAGCTGCCTTGCTCTCACTGTTTTTATTATCTGACCATAACCTACTGAGTTAACTATTCTCACCACTCACACAATGATGCCAGGCAGTGTCTCAATGGCCCCCCTGTACTCCATGCTCACCTCGCTCCCATCATTGTACCAACAGCCTCCTCTTCCTCTGTGGTATACTTCCTTTCCCCATCTACCCTACAGGAACCAGCCCAGACCCCACATCCCCTGAGGATCTACTCCTGATGACTCCAGCTCACCATCTCTTCCCCATTAAATGAACTTTTACTTCCTTTTTGTACACATAATACTTTAATATGTATTTCTATTCTCTAATCATACAACCCCATCTGGCACTTTAATCAACATTGGAAGTTCATTGTTCACACCAGCACAGTTTGCATATAAATGCCTAACGAGAAGGATCCACATCTTACACCATCTTTTAAGCACAGCACTTAGGACAGAGTAGGTACTCAATAAATGCATCTTGATTGGAAGACAAATGTCTTCAAAATCTAGGTCATATACACACCCATAACCACTTACTCATATTAATTCCACTTTCTGGGATGTGTCTATGACACTAAATATTCAGGTTTTTAGAAAAGGTTTTAAATATTTATAGATATTGCATTGAATTATATATATATATATATATATTGTTTCATGCAAATTACACAGAAGAAATTACAGATGTAAGAAACTATCCAGACCAAACACACCAGAGAATATATCCCTTGAGAAAAGGACTTTGGGGTTTGAATTATCAAGACCAGCTGTCTCCACTGATGCCACTCAATTTTTAACTTGGATGATTTGATGACAGTCAGAACATTGTTTAAAAATAAAAGTGCTAAGGAAAAATGAAAATTTCACTACAATTTTATTTTTCCATGTTACTTATTTTTATGTGTTCATATATAAACATCAAATTATGTTTTGATATTTACATCAAATACTGCATAAATGATTGAGATGTGTTAAATGCCATAGGCTCATAAGCACTTCTGTAATGCTCCAGTCTATTTTCATTTTCTTTTATGTATGTATCGACATTTCTGCATGGGATATATGTTTGCTTCCATATATTGTATTTTGTATGTGTATATACACAATGATATCACATATTGTCAAGATGCAAGCTATCTGGCAAGTATATAAATATTTCTCTAAGCCAAAACTAGTGTTTATACTCTTTTTGTCCTAACAGTTATCAGACAATTTAAAAATTAAAAAACATCACTGTGTGAAATGGCTACATAATGGAGACCCCAAAGTGTTTCATATATGTTAATAATCAGGATATCTCCCCGTGAAGGTCTTATCAGAGCATATGCTCAATATTTAAATATTGCCTCCCTTCCTATCTCAGGCTCTGACATTTAAAAATGTTTATGTGGTTTTTTTCCCCTTCCGTGTTCACACCAAGAAGACTATAACAGATTCTGCTGCAATATCAGAATCAGATTCAAATTTTCCATTCAAAGGAAACTAAACTATATTGAGATCTGAACACTATAAAACAGCAGAGTATTTCACACAGTTAAATTTAGGGTATAATTCGGTTGATATCCTGAAGGTGGATTACAGATTCAAAGTGCAGGGAATGTATGTGTCTATGTGTATTCGTCTCTTCTCCAGATTGGGAACCTCTCTAAGAGATGATGGTGTTGGTGATGAGGATGGGTTAAAAAAAATCCCAGTTTATTTAAAAAACCCATACTTTATCCTAATGAAATCTACAGCTTGTTCTGTTGAGAAAGTGTGAGAGAGAGAGAAGGCATTGCTTCTCCACCAATGTATTTTCATGGATATTTAAGAGAAATACTGATGGATATACAATCCAACGTAGAACATTAAGCAATTTTCTCAATAGTTAAGGCAGAAGTACTGCTTATTATTTTAAACCTGATTTACTGAGAGTATGTCTAAACTGGCTCAATATTTCACTTGAAGTTATGAACAAAGCCATCTATCAGCTCCACTGAAAGGCAAGTATACAGCAGTCAAATTCTCAGCCAAGACAACAGGCCCACCCTCCGCTCCACTTTGTCCGTGGCCCATGAACAATCCAGACCCAACCTTAAGCATTTTGTTTTTATCTGAACTAGAACCAGGAGAATATGTTATTTCATGTATTCATCCAACAAATAATTTTTGAGTACCTACTTCCACAGTTCATAGAATCTATATCACCACTGATTGTTAAGATGCTATTCTTTTATACCAGCAGGGAAAAACATTGCCAATTTTTAAAAAATGACAGGTCATCAATTATACCACGAAATCCCATTTCTGAGATGTAGACATGTTGGGGGGTGCATCATAAAATACGGGGTGGGCAGGCACGGTTGTCAAGGGTACAGTGAGTAAAGACGAAGGTCTTGTCTCGCAGAGTTCTGAGCCAGGGGAGCCTTGTCTGGAATTAAAGGAGGGCATCTCAACTTCTGGTTGAATATGGCTAGGGAGGAGAAGCTAAGAAGAGAGCTCTCCAGGAAAGTCCAATGCCTCAAACCAGAAGAGCAGAGAGTGTGCAAAAAACATGGCCACAAAAGGCATTCCAAGCCAAATGCAGTGGGAAAATACATTAAAGACCTTATCTGCAGCTTCACCATGGTCTTTTTCTTTCTTCTCTCTTAAAATTCCCTCTCACCAGTCCCCCATCACCTCCACATCCCCATCTCCAATGTTTTGCCTCCTTTATTACTCATGTATGTCATTCTTCTCAAGTCCAGATATTTTTTATTCCTTTTCCTTTTTCTCCCAAGAGACTTTCGTTAGCTTGTTCTAGCCACAAACCAAGCATATGACTAAATATGATTAATATTATTTCCGGCTGGTTTCTTGGGCACCTTTATATTGATAATTAATATCCTGTCTGGTTTTCTGGTTTTGTTTGATATATGATCTAGAGTTTCTATCAAGCCATCAGAGGTGAATTCTCTTTGGTACTTTAGGTAATAGTTCAGTCTTAGCAATTAAAACAATGAAGGAAAATGTCACTGACACTTATCTCCAGTATGCTAACTTGATGGCCAGAGGTCTTGAAGGCAAGATCAGTTTAAACCTGGTTTACCAGGTTCATCCCAAAGAATACAACTCCACCAAATCAAAAGAGGCCAAGTTTTTTTGAAATGGCTTTACTGATCATAAAAAAATAAAAATCTTCAAAAGAAGATTTAACATTTATCAAATACCATCTATTGCTGTCAGATTTTTAAAAAACCCACTCAAAAGCTTATTACACACTGAAAGTTATATTTTCTACAGACTACCAAATTTAAAAATATATACTTTGGTTCCTTTCCCTACAATTTAGTACTCACTGGAAATTCTCAAACACTGACATGCCTTTCTGAATAAACTCCCCTTCCTAACATTCCCACAGATGTTCCTTCTGGATTCAGAATTCTACCAAAGAACCGTTACCATAAAGAAGCCAGAAAGAGTGATTCTAGATTGATTGCTTAATTCATCCCACAAACATAGATTGGACCCTTTCTCTCACCCACGGATGGAAGAGTATATCAGACCTGGTCCCTACCTTGAGAAGCTGGCAGTATTTTGGCCTGAGCACAGGTCACAGAGATGTGAATCAAATCAGGCTCTGCAATCTGTCACTACATCTCCTCCCATCTCCCAGAGCAAGGAATGTAACATCTCCAATTCGTAATTCCCCCCTCCATGAAATGATAATAACAATGTGTGTGCCATGCTGTGCTAAGTGAATTTATTCATGTCCGACTCTTTGAGACCCTGTGGACTGTATCCCTCCAGGCTCCTCTGTCCATGGGATTCTTCAGGCAAGAATCCTGGAGTAGGTTGCTGTGCGCTTCTCCAGGGGATCTTCCTGACACAGGGATCAAACCTGTGTCTCTCTTACATCTCCTGCATTGATTGGCAGGTGAGTTATTTACCACTAGCACCATCTGGGAAGCCCTGATAATAACAATACATACTAGCAAAGGTATAGAGCATACAGGGTCTCAAAAAGGGTCTGTAAAGACCAAGCACAGTGGCACACTGGAGGCACCCCACAAAGGATGGTTTCTTGTCTCTTTCCCTTAACAAGCTTATCAGAGGCACATTCATTTGCTATTGCAGATACTTCCATGTGTAAATTATATTTTCCTTTGCTTTGCATTTATTTTCTTAATAGTTGCCTATTTCTAAGATTAACAATTGTACTATTAAATGGGAAGGCAAGATGAAGGGGTCTTGGACCCCATAGAATCTTCTTTGATAGTTTTTTTAAAGCTTAGCTCTAAGAATTATCTGCATGATATACCTTGTTCCTTTTCATTGTTCACAAGGAAATTTCATGGCTTTGGCTTGCAAATATTCATACTCAAGACTTTCAGATAATCAATTGCTAGAAAATTCAGTCAGTGGTATTCTATGATGTGCTAGTAAGTAGACAACCTTGAAAGAAATAATCTTAGTTACAACAACCTCAATGGAATGCCAAGTGTTTGCCAAATACTGTTCTAAGCATCTTGCGGGTATTCATTCATTCAGACCTCACACCAACCCTACCAGACAGATATGATTGTTCTCCCTATTTCACAGACAAGGACATGGACAGAGAGATATGTTCAGTGACTTGCCCAAGGTCACATAGCCAGTGGGGGAAGTGAAGGAGCTTCCTGAATTTAAACCAAATAGTCCGGTTCAAGAGTCCAAGCTCTTCAACCTAACACCATACTATTTTGGGGAGGTTTTAAATCCTTCTTTGAAAATTACCCTAACATTACAGTACCTTACAAATCAGAAACATTTGCTGTGCAGCCAGTAGGGATCTGTAGTGTTCTTGACATAAATATAGGCAAGTGAGTGGATGTTCAAGAGTTTCTCTGAAGTTTTGTCTTAAATTAAAATATTTAATTTTAAATATTTTATGGGCTTCTACAAACCCAACTGGGAAGAGACTCTAGTAGAGAAGAAAGGCGGGTGCTTCCAGCATCTGCCTTAAGATTTTGCTTAAATTAATGCTACTTTCTAGATCCTTTCTGTTAATAATAAAACTAAGGCTTATTGAACTTTTACTCAGTATATGTCAGGCATAGTAAGTGCTTCATATACATGATCTCACTTATTCCTGAAAACAAACCGATGAGGCAGTTACTATATTTATCTTCATTGTATTGATAAAAGCACTGAGGCTCAGGGAAACTTGACCAGCTTGCACAGCTGGTATGTCTGCAGAGCAGGGCTGGGACACCCACTCTTACCTGAAAAACACACGGTCCTCCGTGTCTCTCTCAAGAACCACTGTGATGTACTGTTCATGTAGGTCAACATGAACACCAAACCATATGCCTCTTATCTTTTTTGTGCAATGGCCCCAAACTGGTAAAGGCAAAGATCTCCATGCCTTGGAAAAGGGAGCTTACAGGGGACCAGGGGTCTCCAATTAAATCTCATCCTAAGAAAAGTACCTACACCAGAGCAGAAGCAGGGGAACTCCAGCCTTCCTGCAGCTTCTGTCCCAAAGAAAGAAACTAAAAAGAGACAGTTAAAGTATGATTTGCCTGGGTGGTAAGTGAGGGAGACAGTCTTTGTGGGAGAGGGTCTTTGTACAGGAGAAGAAAAGGCTCTGAATCACAAGACCATGGCAGTCATGGGAGCCAAAGGGCTAAAAAGAGAAAGAGAGAAGCAGCAGGGCCAGCTGGAAAGAGGGTGAAACAACAGCACAGATGGAAACAGGAATGTGAGGGGAAATAGGACAGCTCAGGCAGAATCCACTCTTCTGCCTGTGTTAATGTCTGGATGGTCTAGATGGAGAATGTATTGGGGCCACCTCTAGCAGAACTACTCCTTGCTTAGTCTAAGATTGGTCCTCTCCTCTCTAAAAAGTTTTAGTATTCTAAAAACATTAGTTCAGAGAACCCTTCAGAGAACACCAGAATAGCTCTAGACTACAGGGGTCAGGAGCAGGGGTGGTGAGGGAGGGGAAGAAAAAAAAGGTTGAATAGGCCAACTCTCTCTAGACAGCAACCAATCCCTGGGGATTTCTGGGTCATTTTACACCTTTGGGGTTTTTACAATGACTATTTCAGGAAACGGGTACACAGCATACTACATACGCATAGGTCATATGATATTTTATTTGATGTTATGGGAGTCCAAGTGTGTTACCATGAATTTTAATTCTCAATGCCTGGGCTGCTCATCTGTAACATCAAAAAAACAGTGTGTCAAATCAAGTTGAACCAGGGCATGTATCTGGCTTTCTGCTAGACTAGCAGCATTAAGGAAGGTCTTCGGCCAATTATACCTATTTTGAAAAGCCTATCAAGTTTCACGTGAAATGTGGCTATTTCTATCATCCTTTTGAAGGTTCTCATTGAGATTCCATAATCTAGCTAGAAAGTCCTAGCAATAGCTAATATCTGACAGCAATCCAGAATTCCCCCTCACTGCTGTGATGAAGTCAACATGTACTGGTAAGATGGGCTGGGTTGCAAAGAGATCTTAATTTTTTTGCTTGTAGAAATGTATTTCTTACATTTAATTTTAAATTTTAATCATAAATTTTGTCCTATTTTCTTGCCCATGTAAGCTTCAGTTCAGTTCAGTTCAGTCGCTCAGTCATGTCTGACTCTTTGTGACCCCATGAATCACAGCACACCAGGCCTCCCTGTCCATCACCAACTCCCAGAGTTCACTCAAACTCATGTCCATCGAGTCGGTGATGCCATCCAGCCATCTCATCCTCTGTCGTCCCCTTCTCCTGCCCCCAATCCCTCCTAGCATCAGGGTCTTTTCCAATGAGTCAACTCTTCGCATGAGGTAAGCTTAAAGAGATCTTATTTTTAAATAAATACATTTAAAACCAGGGGTGTATGAGAACTATTCTATATTGAATGGATAAACAACAAGGTCCTCCTGTGTAGTAAAGAGAATTACATTCAATATCCTGTGATAAACCATAATGGAAAATAATATAAAAAAGAATGTATATATACATAAGTGAATCACTTTGCTGTACAACATAAACTAATACAATATTGTAAATCAACTATACATCAATTTTTAAAAAGAAAGATAAATAAAACAATAAAACCAGGGGTCTAACAGTAAAGAAAATAAAGTCATCACTAGCACTGTGGCATGTCTTTCACCTTAAGGGTTTTTAACACTCCATCTGACCATCCAAGCCTCACAGAGTTGTGCTGAGCAGGGAGGGAAGAGCGCACTGCATAACCAAGAGTCATTTGTTTCATGTATTCCTAATCCCAAAGCTCCAATTCCCAATTTAATCAGTCTCAATGGATTCTTTCTAGCCAGATAAGCGGTGTGCTAATCTTTACCAAAAAAAAAAATGTTAAACCAAACAAAAAAGCATATGTTTCACAATACTTCAGCAGAATAAAAGGGTGGAGTGGGTAGAGGGTAAAGGGGTAGATGAAGCAAGATTAATAGTTGATAACTGTTAGTACATGGACATTTGTTTTATGACTCTCTACTTTTGTATGTTAGGAATTTTCCATAATAATTTTTTAATCCACAGAAATACTAGGGATTTCCAAAAGTAAAATTACTAAAGTCTAGACTTGATAGGATGGTGTCAGTTATTTGTGTGTGCTTATTCACTCAGTCATGTCCGACTCTTTGCGACCCCATGGACTGTAGCTTGGCAGGCTCTGTCCATGGAATTCTCCAGGCAAGAATACTGGAGTGGGTTTCATTTCCTTCTCCAGGGAATCATCCTGACTCAGGGATCAAACTCCTGTCTCCTGTGTCTCCTGCATAGCAGGCGGATTCTTTACCCACTGAGCCTTTAACCCAAATATAAGACAGTTATTTGCTGCTGCTAAGTTGCTTCAGTCGTGTCCAACTCTGTGCGACCCCAGAGACGGAAGCCCACCAGGCTCCCCCGTCCCTGGGATTCTCCAGGCAAGAATACTGGAGTGGGTTGCCATTTCCTTCTCCAATGCATGAAAGTGAAAAGTGAAAGTGAAGTCACTCAGTCGTGTCCGACTCTTAGCGACCCCATTTCCTCTGCAAATGGACCAGCCTGCCAGCTCACTCTGTATCCTTCAGCTTCCTTCACTTCAGTCAACTTAATTGCCAACTGAGATGTGAGTTACTTGATCTGAACTTTCTCACCTCCTTGCCTTTGCACATGTTATTTCCCTCTGCTGGGAATGACCCTTATACCCCAGCTCCAACTACAAAAAAATCCAACCCTGGAAGGCCTATATCAAAAGTATCCTTGGTTAAGTCTCTAATTACAACATGTGGAAATAATCTCTTCCTCCTTTGTACTCCAGAACTTTGTTGGTGCTCTCTTGGGCCACAGCTCATTGTGTAACAATAATAATCATGAAATAAAGAAGGAGCATGACCACAGCAGCCAATATGTACTGAAAGTTACTGTGTACCAGGCACGTTAAATGTGTCATCACTTTCAATCCTGACAGTACCCTTTGAGGCTATTACCTTTTAGTATCACATTTTACAGATGAAGATCCGAAATGCAGAGGTCCATGAGGCACAATGGTGATCCAATATGATATGATGTCAGATGTGTCACCATAAATGTTAAGCCTTTGTGCCCATGATCCTTCACTATACCATCAGAGCAATATGGTATAAATCAGACAAAATTCTAACTTCCAGGAAGACTGGAGAGCCCATGTTCCTGATGACTACAATACTGACTATCCTTGTTCTTCCTACTGAATTTAAGCTCCTTCAGGGAAGGGACTGTCTTTCTCTATTTCTGTCCCTTACAAACACTGTCTAGCATAATGCCTTATACATAGATGCTCAGTAATGTCTTCTTAACTGAACTCTGAATTAATACAGAGCAGTTCTGCTTAGAGGTAAGATCCAACTCTTATAATCCACCTCTCTGCCTCACAAGGAAATCAGATGGACAAAGCAGCCCCCAGAACTGCCCAGCATCTCTCCTCTCCACCAGCTCTACATACAAGGCCACAAAACTAAAATAGTTTTCACCTTCCTTCTCCTTACACTGGCATTGTAAATGACCAGAAAGAATTATTTCCTGATGCTATTTCTATTTAGCCTCCCAACTAAGGGGCTTCCCACGTGGCTCAGTGGTAAACAATCTGCCTGCCAATGCAGGAGACGCAACAGATGCAGGTTTGATCCCTGGGTTGGGAGGATCCCCTGGAGGAGGAAATGGCAATCCCCTCCAGTATTCTTGCCTGGAAAATCCCATGGACAGAGGAGCCTGGTGGGTTACAGTCCATGGGATCTCAAAGAGTCAGATATGACTTAGAGACCGAGCAGACACCCGTGCACACACATATGCACTCCCAACTAAGGGCATCTCCCCCTTTCCTCTGCAAAACTGCCACCCTCAACAGCCTAAGGAAAAGCCAAAAGGAATCAGACTGTCCAGGTAATGATCCGTAATCTGGAGCTAAAGAAGATAGGCTGCTTTCCCCTTCCCCTTTCAGACTTCCTAAACCTAGTTTCTTTCCAACCAAATTACACCACACTGGTTTCTGCACATCTTTGACTATATTTTGACCTTATTCCTGAATACACTGACGCTCTCTGTATTCTCTGAACTGCTCCAAAGAACACTTGGGCTCAGTTCTTACCTAAGTGCTGCTAGGTCTTACCAAGGTGGCTTTCATGAACTGAGTGAGTACTGACTAACAAGAAGGTATAAGCTCCTGGTATGATCGAGGCCTTCCTCCCATTCTGGCTCTTAATCCAACTCCAACCATCAGTATGAGCATTTTAATAGGGGAAATAAGAAGGACTTCCAGTCCCAAAAGAATGAAGCAATAATGGTAAAGGGATCAGCAACAGAGTTGTAATTTAGGACAAGTGTTGGTCACCAAAGCTGGCTCTAAATGCTGCCTCCTCTGGGCTCTCATAAGCTATGTTGCTGTATTGTTTTTGATTTTTAAAGATTTTTTTTTGGACCATTTTAAAAGTCTTTATTGAATTTGTTACAATACTGCTTCTGTTTTACGTTTCAGTTTTTCTGCCACAGGGGTCTTAGCTCCCTGACCAGGGATCGAACCTGCACCCTTGCATTCGAAGGCAAAATCTTAACCACTGGACCACAAGGGAAGTCCCCCGTGTTGTTATATTGTTCAGGGAAGGGATATGAATTCCCCACATTGTCTTTTACTGTAAGTTATTTGCTTTGGTCATAAGCTTAGACAGACCAGCAAAATACCCTGAGGAGTGTGTGTGTGTGTACACATCTATTTATGAAGTGGTAGATGGGGCCACAGTGAATTGTGATATATCAAATAATATGCACATTTTATCTTATGTCACTCATCTTGACAGCCTTGCATTTTCAAAACTAATAAGAAAACATAAGGAAACTGCTGCACAATCACCAAGCAAGGAATCTTGGCCACCAAGCTAAACATCTAGTCATTTGTGTTGCACGTTAGGTGTGAAGGCACACATCATAGTTTGAGGTTTAAACGGGCAAATCAGTACCTACAGGAAATCGACAGTTGCGTGGCAAATTTTTCTTTCAGCCAATGCTTTCTTTGTCAGTGCCTTCTGATTACACATACTTGTGCATTCTAGGCATCGCTTCTACTTTGCTTTTGTTTAGGTTACTTAATATTCCTCCTCTTCCAACAAGCAGAGACTGGGGGTATGGGAAGGAGGGCAGAGATCATCAACGGTCAGTAACAGAGTCAGAGGCTATGTCCTGTCTCCCTGGCCAGGACACTTTCTGTCAGGAGCTGTGGGCCAGAGGGTTAACCTTCCAGCCATGTGTCCCTGATCACCTGGGAACCCAGAATAATCCATTCCCTTGACGCTTTCTCCCAAGAGCCATCATCATCCCTCAAAGAGCTCCCCCACTTTCTAAACCCACGCCTGTTATAGTGAACTGCACAGGAGGGCAGACTCACCCTCAAGCTAAGAAAAGCCCTCTGGAGCAGGGCTTGCAATCTTCTTTTACAGTCTTTTAAATTTGCCCTAAGCTGCACTGAGAAAACTCCAAGGACTTCCTCTCTTATGAAGGAACAAATCTCTTTCACAGAGAAGCATAACTTCTCAGAGATTCATAACCAGCCAAACACCATCGCTTCTCTTGCAGCTGAAAAAAATTACGTTTCTCCTTGGAGAAATAAGCTCACTTGTTTTTTCACTCTATTAATTTTTTTCTCTTATCACAAGAAATTATGGTGACCAAAATAAAGTATTTCTAATAGCTACTAGAAGGACAAAGATTGCACTGATTTCTCGAAACTACTGGCAATACAATACTCTATTTAAGCACATCAATGACTAAACATATATTTTCTCTAAAGATAGCTGGAAAAGATGTTCACATGTATGTTTTACTTTCTCCAGTATAAACTGACCACAATCTGGACTCAAGCACATTTGTTTTTCCAGTAAATAGGAAAAAAGTAAAATATGGCATATTACTATAAACAGTATCTCTAAAAAGAAGCAAGCTATCCCCCAAAGCATTTTAATACCAAAACACAGAATAAATGGCCCCTATGGTCTTCTGCTAGAAAACCAGAGTTACAGAGTGAAACACTAAAATGGAAATAAGTGAAAAGGGTTTCCCCGAAATAGGTAACACTAGCAACCCTGGAAGTTTAAGAGCCCTGGGATAAAATACGAGGTGAGTTAAAATTTCAGGAAAAAATTTCATTTATAAGCAGTAAATTTGCCTGCAGATTGATTGGTCAAGGGACGACACACACAGTAAGTGATGCTACCGTAACCATGCAGACTGTGGAGGGGGAAGGAGTTTCTTACTGTCAACATCTAGCTACTGTGGCTAGAACGAGTAAGAACTGTATTTTCCTCTCTTCTCCTGCTCTTTGGACATTTTATTTTTAATGAATAGTTGGTATCAGAGCTAAGTCCAAAGACTCTTACATGTGCGATTTCCTAATGTGTTCCGCCAAAAAACTAAACAGAAATGAGACTACCTCAGAATCTTACAAGTGAGCATCCTCATTCTCTTTCAGTGTTTTCATTTAGTTGGAGCAAATGTTTTGCTTTAATGCAATTGAAAAGAAAAGAACATTTAGGGACAACATAGCTAGATTCCTCATAAAGCTTCATTTTCAAAAGCAGTGTTTGAACCTCTAAATAAATGACAATTCATTCTCTGTTTACTTTAGGTAAACAGAAAATGCATTGCGGAGCACTCGTTTTCAAAAGCTAATCAAGAACATTAGGTCCCAACAGATTCATTTAATAGAAATATAATAGGCATTCCTGCTCTCTTTTCATCTTGTCTCACTGTAAATGCTAAAATGAACAGCAAATTAACCCTGCGTTGGAACAGAGTCCCTGTCACAGCTGAGATCCTCTCTCTCACGACTTGGAAACATCCCCGCATCCTGTCGCTGCTTTGACTTCTACATAGGAGAGACGAAAGCGCCTGATTGAGTTTGGCAAGAGAGTGCAGGAATACTTGAATTCTAAAGGGAGTACTGCGTGTCAACTCTGCTATCTTTCCTAGCAGAACAAAATATTACCATGTTGTCGCCTAAAATAGTGTACAATTAGGAAGTAGGAGGAGGGAAGGGGGAGGAATTGTTGTGTTTTTTTTTTTTTTCTCTCTCCAAGCTTACATATATCAACTGTCTTTCTCTATATTTTTAACTTTACTAGCCATTCTCCAAATGGCTGCTAATCAACTACTATACAGAACAAACTAATAAAGACAGGGCCATCCAAGCTCTATAATCAGATATAAAAGATGTGCAAACAATTTGAGATCTTATACTTCATATTCAGTGATATCAGAATTAGCAGTAAGAACTCTATACAGAAAAACTATAATACTTCAAAAATTATGTAATAATGAACAAACCCTTTCAAAAACTGTTTTCACTGTGCTAAAGTAACATTCTAGACTTGTTGTAAGTATGTTATTCTTACAAGTAGTTCGCAGTTATTCTTGAAGGCAAGCCTTGGAGTTTCCTTAGCATAGTGCTGCTGGGGAAAATTTTCAGCATGTCCATCTTCATCTCTAGCCTGAAGGGAAATATAATGGCCTATTTAGGGACTTACAAATAATGGAAGAAAAAAAAGCTAAAAGCATAACAGCTCAGATCATTAAACAAACGGGAATCCAGAAATCACAACATCATTAAGAAATTTGTTTAAATACGCAGTACGCCTTTTAGATATCAAAATTTGGGATTTATTTTTCTTCACATAGTTCAGTTTGAACATGCAAATTCATTGTGGTGTAATATTTTAAATGACATGAAACAAAACAAAATCAAATAATTTTGCTGAAAATTACCACCACTTCAGACTTCCAGTGACTTTTTTTTGCACATTTAGGATTATATGACATACATACGTGTTTAAACTTTTTGGCATGCTTAAGCAATCTGTAGATAATGCACTTTAAAAAAATTGTAATAGCAAGGCCATAAGAAAAGCAATTTGCATAGTTATATTTTGCATTGTCATACTATTAGAGATATACTGATTCCCCTCAATTTTTAAATAAAGATCTGAAAGGAGCAATGATCTAGTAAGAACAATGATTCTTAAATCAAATGCAGTAAAAATAAAAAAGATTTAATTAAGAAGCTGCATTAAAAGTTACTGGTTATTTTCATCTACACTGTTAATTAAGAAAGCTGAAGTTTAAATGGAGACATTAACAGAACCCATTAGCAATACCCCTTGCATACAGTCTTCCCTTTCTAATCTCCATCAGTTTCTGGTTTGGAGTTGGAGAGAAGAAAACGGGTAGGTGAAAGGAGGCGTGTCCGCAGCGCACTCATTAAACCATCCATTTGGGTGACACTTGCACTCCGCTCTGCTCTCCTCTTATCGCAGCCCTAACTGCTCTCTCTTTCCTGGCCCTTCTGAAATTCACAGCTGAGCTGTCTCCCTCACATATGGCTTGCATATAATTATGCATATTCCATTTTGCACTGCATTAAAATGATGAGCTCCTGGCTCCCTGCCAGCTGATTTTAAAAAGCCCAAGTGAAGTAGGAAAAAGGAGAGAAACACAGGGAGAGCCGCACAGGAAGCAGCAGGTAGTTCTGTCTGCTGTCTCTTTAGATAAAATGTATGTCTGGCACCGGGGGAACAGCTGAGAACTACCTGTTGTGATGTATGGATTGAGGGGGAGAAAACAATGAGCATACGTCGGCACAGAGCGGTGGCAGCGCCGAGTAGTGTTTCTCTGTTAATGGCGTGAAAGCTGCCCCTGACAAGCACCACTCAGAGCTCTCAGCTAGACTAGGGATTGTCATTTTAGAAAGGGATCCCTATTCTATACATGTTAGAAGGGGCAGCTTGTCTTTAATAAAGGCTTCTGCTATTTATTGCAGGGAAGGAACTGATGGAATTTGCAAGTGGACTGTCATGGTAGGAATACTGGGATTACAATAAGTATTTTTGAGATTTACAAACATCTCTGGGATTTTGTACCCTTTACCTGTACCTTCCCTCCCAACCCACCACCAAATCAGAGTAAAATGAAAATGTAGTTGCAGGATTGGACTATGTGTAACAAAGAAAAAAGTGTAAGCGTGCTCATGCCCATGGCTATCAAGGCACTGGAACCAATGATATTTCTTCTCCCAGCATCAGTCCTACTTTGCAGCTCCATCAGAGAGTAAGCCAATAGAGCCTTAAATGGGGCCCATTTAAGCAGAGTGTATACATAAAAGGCAGCAGTATAAAAAGCAATAAGATGCCAATGGGTAGCAAACACGTCAGATTCTTCTTAAGTGAATTTTAAGGCACTCTGTAGAGCTACAGGTTTCCTGAAGGCAGAAACCACATCTATTTCATCTTTCTTAGCCTGCTACACCCAGCACTTACTTTCAGTCAGTGCTTAAACATTTCAGTGGTGAAAAAAAACCCATACATGGATAGTAACTAGACCTAAGCACAGCTCTGTAGAAAAATGCCACCTCAAAATATGCTAAACTTGGTGGTAGGTTTATTATATTCCTGATGCACTATGATGCAAATGCTTGGAAACATACATTGCATATAGTTTGCAAGGGCTACTATTTACATATATATGTCTATATTCAATATATATGTATTTTGTGTATAAATATTCATAAGGTGGAATATGTTTATTATGCATGTACTATGTATACACATTCATACACACCAGATGCCTGGGGATATTTTCAACATTAGTGGCAAAAATACATTCATTCCACTTACATGTAAGGTGCTCACAATGCTTTTTCTGTTTTTAAAGGACAAAAAAAAAAAAACCCATTAAGATTTGAATGTGCTTCGTCAAAGGGGCCACAGATTTTATATAAAGCCTCATAAATTATGAGGTTAAATAAAACATCAGGGGAAAAGAAAGGAAAAGGAGGGTTGGAATGATTAGGAAGGAGAGAGAAAGGCAGAAATTTGCTTCTTTACTAAGCCATGCATTTGCCTCTGCGTCACACTCCATGGAGCTTGGAACAGTCTGCCTCTGACAATCAACCTGATTCTTGAGTCTAAGAAATTCCATCCCCCGGCCATTCACTGTGTTTCCACCACACACCGGAGACGGAAAGCACGCAACATACTGGAAGACCCAGCACCATCACCCTCATGTGTGCACACAAGCACTCACACACCTCACAGGGAAGTAATCCCCTTTGAGTTCGCAAGTTTTTTTTAATGTAAAAGTTTAAATTACTTTTCAGCCTAAGTGAAATTAACTGAATCCATCTAAGGCAGTAGTTCTCTGCTCTGGCTACACAGTAGAATCGTCTGCAGTGGTTTTTAACATATTGGTGCCTGACCCCCACAATCCCGCCATGTTTCCAAGATTCTAATTTAATTGGGCCTTGACATGGGTGGTTTTTGTTGTTGTTTTAAGCTGTCAGGTAACAGTAATGCACAGGCAGCCCAAGAAGCACTGATATAAGAAGTTTGCCTGGAGGGGAGAATTGAGAGGAGACCCTGAGTGAATTTGGATGGTCTACAGCCAGGCCCCAGGCCCTCTGGAGTGAACAGCTATGCAACACTAGGAAGATCCAGGATGGGGACCCAGCAGTGGGGCTTACTCTGAAGACTGAAGAGATTACATGGCTAGTTGTGGTGGGTTTGTTGCTAAATTGTGTCTGACTCTATGCTACTCCATGGATTTAGCCTGCCAGGCTCCTCTGTCCATGGGGATGTTCCAGGTAAGAATACTGGAGTGGGTTGCCATTTCCTTCTCCAGGGGATCATCTCCACCCAGGAATCAAACCTGGGTCTCCTGCAGTGCAGGCAGATTCTTTACCAACTGAGCTACCAGGGAAGCCCCACATGGCTAGTTGCTTGTAAGCAAAAAAAAAAAAAAAAAAAATCCATTTATTTTTAGTTTCTAGTATGACAGTCTTGAAGACCTACTATACCTCATCCTCAAAAAGACCTTCCTGAACCTCACTAACCAAATCAAATAGCTCCCATCTGCCTCTCTTAGGCCTGACACAGATGCACCCTTACACTGGCTGCTGTGACTTCTGTCTTCCCCACTAGACTGCGAGTTTCCTAAGGGCTTCTCACCATTGGATCTTTGGCCCCAGTCACTGACTAGAGCCTGGTAAGTGCTCTGTAGGAACAAGCTTCATTGTCATTCCATATCAACTATGGCAACATTAGATAAAACCCACTAGAACTTCCTTACCCTATATGCAGATTCACTTCAGCATGTTTTATAAGCTCTTATGTATCGAAGCCAGTGCCTTCTTCTGTATCA
Organism: Bos indicus x Bos taurus; assembly: GCF_003369695.1. Taxonomy (NCBI): domain Eukaryota; kingdom Metazoa; phylum Chordata; class Mammalia; order Artiodactyla; family Bovidae; genus Bos; species Bos indicus x Bos taurus. The sequence continues at coordinate 42,575,059 of NC_040084.1, forward strand.
GCCCCATTTTGGGTGGCAGACAATGGCATAGCAAGGTGAGTGGACAGAGGGAGCCCCTGACCCCTGCAGGGAGGCTGTGCAAACACTGGAGTTTCTCGAAATCACTGCTAATGGTAATAACACAAGGCAGATCGACTTTCAGCTGGTTTTATTATTGTTCTTGAATTCTCTACAGACAGTGCCCCCTCTATTTGTCCGTCTCAAGGCAGACCACTGCCATGGGCTCTTAGCAACTACTGGGGCCACAAGACCAATGTTGGTGTCTGAGTTCATTTTAAAGTGACCAGTTCACACAGAAGTAATGTCGACACATCATGATGAACTAAGTCTCTCCGTGTGTCTCATTCTCAACAGCTTTATTCTGACTAATATGCTAGATCTTTATGCCAACTATGGGGAAAAGCAAACGGGAAGCTGTTTATCATGTTTTACTACAAATGTGATTGTAAGACCAAGGATGCATTTTTGATCTATTACTCTCAGAAACCTTCACTTCTTGCCATTAAATAGAAATTAACAAGTTCAACTAAACTGCAAAGGGATTTTCCCATCTTGCTGCCAGTCATGCATCTATTTTCATGCCATGCCTAATATTTGAATAAATAATAGATTATGTGAGAAGGGTTTCTCAGGTGATGCTAGTGGTAAAGAACCCGCCTGCAGACACAGGAGACATAAGAGACATGGTTTTGATCCCTGGGTTGCGAAGATCCCCTGGAGAAGGAAATGGCAACCCACTCGAGTATTCTTGCCTAGAGAAGTCCATGGACAGAAAAGTTGGTGGGCTATGGTCCACAGGGTTGCAAAAAGTCGGGACTTAAGGAACTTAGCATGCACGGATGTGAGAAACTTAAACTAATTGCCTCTCTATCTCAAACATCTCTGGCTTAAAGTACTCTTTAGTCACCTCTCTTTCCCTGTGAATCATCACTAATTTACTTTTTAAATATTGATTCTTACATATAGCAAACTTAAGTTCTCTTTCAAAGAATCCACTTCTTCCTTTGGTCTAGAGTCTTGGTATCATGTGCAGATCCAAGCAAGGTTAGCATTTTTTCTCCTGTGGAGGACTCCTTTAGAAAACGTGGAACATTCTAAAAACAACTCCACTACCTGCCCAGAAAAGTGAGATGTCTCTGACTCTATGAAAAGGTTAATACTGTTGCCATTTAAGTGGAAAGAAAACTAGGCTTCAGAGTTAATACCTCCCTGTGATGAATGGGGTTTTACACTTTCGTGTCATTGTGATTTCAGAATTTCTTTTGAAAACAAGAAAAGGTTCTGCCTAGAATCAGAGCTTGGGAGAGTGCTGCAGAGCTTCCAGACTTTGCTTTGCAACTTTTCAGCAGATGTAGCACATGTCAGCTCACACATGTGGTGTGGTGACTAGACTTGGGAACATCAAAAATAGTGCATCTCAAAGTTGTGGGAATAAGTTTAGAGATGAAGAGTTGTAGAGCAAAAAGAAATTATATTTTTATAACTAATTTTTGGAACCAGAAGCCATAGAATATGTTTTCAAAATTCAAAATAAATTAACTCTATCAGTTTAGCAAGAGAAATGGAATTTATCACGGGCCGACAACTTTCAAAAACCCTTGGAATTCATTTTCTGCTACGTCATTTCTGGTCCGTCCTTCCTTTGCTAAGTGTCTACACATGCTGTCCTGAGGAAGCTCAGCAAGGAATGACGGCAGCTGCCACACGGCCTTCCAGTGCACTCTGAACATCCTGTGAACTTGATGTAAGCATCAGCCCAGTGTCTTCACCTCTCAGTGAAGTGCAGCCAGTGCCGGCCCTGGGCTGGAACAGCACAGGGAGGCCTCTGGAGTCACCACACAAGTCCTCATGACTGAAAGTCCATTCCCTTCACCTAGATTCCTGACCCTTACCTCATTTTACCAGGGCAAAACCAGACTCCATCTCTCCTCCCCACTTCTCCTGGAAAATCCGCAAGCATCTTGTAAGCCTTCATTCAGATTGCAGCTCCTTTAGGAACCGATCTGAGACCTCTTCCTCCTGGTCTAACCTCTCTGTGTCTCCATATCCACTCCATCCATTGCACTGTACTATGACCATCTATGTGTTTGCCTTCCCCACGAATCTGTGTGGTCCTGTGAATAGACTGCAGAAACTGCGGTCTATTCAGCTGCAAGCTGTAAGAGCCTCATCTAGTTCCTGTCGTATTATAAAGGCCACATAAATGGAGAATGAATGAATGCGTTCCTATGCTTTAACCCTAACAACTGGACATTCTGCCTTGCACTGCAGTCCCCAGAGGAAGTGTTCTGCCCCCGAACCCAGAAGTACTTGCCATGTTGCGTCTCAGCCTCTGCTGGAGCTCTTTGATCACATCTGCCTCACACTTTGACCTCTCACTATTCCATGCACTTCTGCCCAACACACATCCCTCCCATGTGGTTAGACTTCAGGGTCTTAGCTTACAGATCAGTACTCAATTTGGACTTTAGCCAATAATCCCTTTTCCCCACATGTTTCTTTCCTCTACCGCCCACCCAGATGGACTTTCGCCTAAGAAAAATCAGTCTAGCCTCTGGTCTTTGCCTACAAAACTCTCATCCCCAAAATTCTGTTCCTGGATTAACCAACCTGGTGCCTTGCTCTGTTTTTCTATCTCACCTAGTTACACTGCGCCAAGTCCATCCAGGACACCTTGGTGTAACTCACCCGGCTCAGGACTCCTGTCTTATCTTTCCAACCAGAATGGGCAGAGGCTATGCATTATGTACCAAGGCCCCATGCTCAGCGAGTACCTTGTAGAACAAGCCTATACATATATGTCGAGTGAGCAAGTGATAGTTGCTCAATCATGTCCTACTCTTTGCAACCCCATAGACTGTAGCCCACTAGGCTCCTCTGTTCATGGGATTCTCCAGGCAAGAATACTGGAGTGGGTTGCCATTTCCTTTTCCACATATATGTTGAATGGATTCATTAATCCTTCCCCTTCCTTAAGGCAAGGCCCGGAAGTGCGCTTTCTTCACTCTGAACTGCCTACATCGATGTAAGTACATATTCAAGTCACTGAATATCAGATGGCGGATGGGGCATGGACAGGATTGTGTATGCATGCAGCCTGGGCAGAGAAATTTCTCCTAGACTGGGGACTCCTATCTGGCCTCAGGCTCCCTGCTCTGCGACATCCCAGGCACCCAGAAACATGGGTGTGTGGAACCAGGCGCTCGCTCAACTCATCACTGCTCCTAATCTTTGCATCTGTATCCCTTGCCTTCCCTTTCATTAGCTTGTCACTGAAGACTGACTATGGGATCCTGCAATGACACCTGTTTTACTTTGTTCTTTTAACAAAATGTATTTAAATTCCCACTTAGCGTGTGGGCCAAGGGAGAAGCTGTCTTCCGCAGCAAAGTTCCTTCTAAGTCTCCATCCTCCTCAGCTGGCAAGCAGGGGGCTCTCTCCATCCCTCTTCAGGCTCCTCTGACAGCTCACACATCTCTGATGAATGAGATGGACTTATTTGCTGCAGCTATTTTTTCACTCCATACAAATCTTTATATATATCATAAATTTTTAATATCCAACTTGGAGTCTTCAAAGAATAACGGTAACAAACATGCAACACGAAGATAATGGGAATCGAATCATGTTTATGGCCTCCATGAGCATCGCCTTAAACGATGTCAGGTCAGAGCCACTCAGAGCCGCAAGCGTGTGAGGCTGTGGGGCTGATCTCCTGCCTGATTAATGGCTGCCCTCACTCAGGGGCCTAATGGATTGCATGACAGTTACGGCAACAGATTCCACATCAGCCTGAAATACAGCTACCACGTGGACGAAAATATATCATCCTCCATCCAGCATGCTTTTCAGCTGTGTCTGGAATTATCAGAGCAGTTGCTGAGTGGTTCTGAAATCCCTGTTTCTGCTTTTCATTTTTAAAATCTATTTTCCCTTTATCGAACAGGTGGCCCTTCAGGATTTATCTCGCACTGCTCTTTGTCAGGTCACCTGAGCGTCTTTGTTTGGTAAGAACAGCTTTTTCAAAGTGACCACAGGTAAGACCCAGCAATTGGGGCATGTGGCTTCTTCTTTTCAATTCTCAGCTAAAGCGATACCACCGTTACATCTAGGCAGCTTCTGATTATCCCAGGACCCTTGATCCAGACTCAATGACTGCTCCCCTCCCCCACCTCCAGCCTCTGCCCATCGCTTGCCTTTTGACTTTTCACTGCTTATTTGCATCTATTACCCTGGGACCCTAGAGGGGAAACAAAAGGCAGGGAAACACAGATAACACCATTTTGCTACCAATTGACCCCTATAAAATGCTCAAATAATTGAGCATTTCGGGTGGTTCTTTTATTCCTGTTCTTTGAAATCACTAGGCAAAGGGTCTGGACCCTGGTCTTTATATATAGCTCTCATGATGGACCTGAGAAATTAGAGAAAATGTGAACCAGGCAAGGACTGGAAGGAGACCTCAGGACCCCACCTGTAAGGCTAGGAAAGGATCCAGATGTTACGGGGGAAATTTACTATCCATAGGAAGTCTCCCCCCAAAACAACCTGGTCTCCAAGGGGAATAAGAAACACACTAGAAACAGACGAAGATACTGCTCTGGATAATATCAGGGATTAATAGGAACAGCTCACATTCCTGCAGCGCTAACGTACTCACCAGACAGCATTCTAAGTGCTTGATACATATTAACTGCTCTTACATACACACTCACACATACACCATACAAAACCTTAGGAGTTTTGTATCAGTATTAGTATTAGCCTCCATTTTTATATGAAGAAATTAGAGCACAGACAGATTACACAGTTTACACAAAGTCACACAGCTAACAAGTGGTAGAATCAAGATTCAAACCTAGGCAATGTGCCTTCAGGGTGACCACTCGAAACTCTGATGCTCCACCACCTCTCTGCTAGTGACAAAAATGAATCAATACGGAATAACTTGAAAATACTAATGCCATTAATTTTAAAACATGTATTATTTATTATTAAGGGAATTTTTTTTAAGTCTTTGGTTTAGCAGTCCAAGATTGAATACACCAAGGAAATTAGAAAATGAGGGTATTTAATGGCAGATACAACCGAAGAGGGAAGGATGGTCTGCAAAGACACTAGGAAAAGAAATCCAAGAGCAAGCAGGAGACAGTAATTCTCTTGCACAACCTGTGGCAGATGGCACTTCAAAAGCTATAAAATTAACCCTTAAAACAAACCAACCTCTTTAACCAAATTCTTACTAAATAACCTTCAGATGGTTGATCAGGACAGCTAAGTCCATCAATTCCAGAAGGATGCCCCCTGCAGAGTTCACTCAACTATTCAGACCCTTTAGTAATTTCCTTTGTGAATTTCTAAAAGCATTATCAATATCATCATATGATTTTTTATTAATCCCATAGAAAATGCCATACAAATTATAAAAGATGTTTGTGTGTCTTATCTCATTTACTCCCAGCTCTCTGGTACATAAGTGCAGGTTGTGACTTTAGTTAACATGAGTCAGTTCATCAAAGCAGTGGAACCCCCTATACAAATTCATGACACTGAGTCCCTGGACTTGCCTAGAGGAGAAATAGGGCCTGGACTGTGGTGATTCTTGAAGGGTGAGGGGTGGGGAGCCAAAGGCCCAGTATATGGGCCTCTGCTCATTACCACAACCCCGCCCACTACTAGGGACAACCGAGACAGAGCATCAGCAATGCACTCTGATCAGGTTGATGGCTGCTTAGCTCAGTCGGTGGGCATAATATGGTGGGACGATGATGTAAGAGGTGCGGGTCATGGTCCTGGGACAATTAGCTTGCTCTGTGTCTCCATCCCAGAACACACCCTTCTTCGTGACATATGCACACAGGTCTTCCAAAGGGTGATAGATACCAGAAAACATGTGAGAGGATGTGGCTGGATCAGGGCATGTCTCTCACTACTTCTGGAAGAAATATCTCAAAGGGCATACCCCAGTGATAGTGGTCATGGAGAGCTATGTGTCATGAATGGAAACAAATGGTCTCTCTGAATTATTCCCTAATTCTGAGGTCAAGGACTATAAGCTCTGAATTAGCAGCAGTATTTTTCAATGACCATGATGTCACAATTGTTATCTGTGATAAAAGTTCAGTGCTCAGACCAATTTAACTTTCTTTTCTCCCACCAGCAGCCAAAGAAATGCCATAATCAATGTCCAGATACAGCAGGGTCACCTACATCTTCTCTGGATGGTTCGTATGCTAAGCTGCAGTCAACCCTGTCCCCTGGGTGTCCACTAAGCAGCATGACAGAGGCCCCAAGGCTGATCTCGCAATCACTCTGCACTTTGTCACTGGTTCCCTACCAGCTTCAACTTTGAGTCCACTTCCATACCACTCTCAGCTCTCCACCCTCACCCTTGGCTCTGGCTTTGCCATGGACCCTCTGACCCATGCCCTTGGCCTGCCTGGAGTTTGCTTTCTCTCATGGACTTAGCTGTGGACCCACCACTCTGGTCCTCCACTCAGGACAGACACAGGAGACTTACTCTGGTCACTGCTCTGGCCTGGGACAGCTTTATGGTCAGCATCCAATATGTTATGTCAAGTACAATTTGCCTTAAAGGTAAGATTTCTTTAGCAAGAAACAGATCTTGAAATTATACAATGTTTATAAAACTGGCCTGAACATGAAGAAAGATGAGGACTAGGAGGATAACTCTGGTGTCACTGTGCACTGTCCACACAAATGTTCTGACCAACGTGGAGTGGTGCTGTGATTTATGTGCTGGAGGCAGGCAAAGGAGAAAGGCAGGGTGACCAATCCATTGGCTCTGCCCCCTGGGTCTTTCAGAGCGTGAAGTTGGAATGCGATTGTGAACAGGATGGACCCTCCTGACAGCTTCAATTAGAATTCGTGTGCCACTTGACCTGTCACATCAATATAGGCATTATCAGGCTGGGAGCAACAAAGTCTAGATTACCTTGCTTCCAACCCTAGGGCCAATCAGCCTCTCTGAGGACCCAAATGCAAAGATGGTGGCTCAGAGGCTTCATGAATAATGACCTCTACTCAAACAATACTCTCTGGAGTCTTAGTTTTAAATCCTAGTCATTCTGTAGATGATAAATGGAGGTAATAAAAGGTGGGGTTGTGTCATGTTTAAATGGGAGATAATCATTCTAGCAGAATTTGGTGTTGAGGGAAAGGCTCATTGAGGCCAACAGCTGAGTATCAGGTTGAGACTCATTTTTGGATGACAATTTCAGTGAACACTTGCTCCACTATCATTATTATTATCCCATGAAGTAGATTTTGGAATCAAGGTCCATGTGATAAAAGACAAAAAATGACCTGGGTTTCCACATCCTCTCCCTTTTTAGAACAAGAGATGAACAGGTGCTCTGCACAGTGAGCAGTCCCCACCTGCCACTCCTGTTTTGCTCTATCCGCCCCACCCCTAACCCAACCATTCTGGTACCAAAATTCCCAAGCTCTTCCAGTTCCTCTGCACCCTGGTATCTCAATTGCTCAGTGTGATTCTAGATATGAGATGTGGTAGATCTAGATATGGTAGGTATCTCCCAGAGATAATGGAGGTTCCAAGACCACAGATTGGACTGAGAGAACATTAACACTTCCAGAAACTTCCCACTCAATGACTGCTTCATGGAGCTGTCACCACAAAGGAAGAAAACCCAATATAGAAGTCCCTCTGACAGTAACACAAGACTCAAGTTTGTTCTGTGCAAGACACCACACTAAGAATTTTGCAGACTTCATCTCATCAAAGCCCCCCAGCAAATCCTTATGAGGTCTATATTATCATTACCATCTCCATTTTGCCAGCAAGGAATCTGAAGTGTAGAGAAGGTAAGTGACTTGTCCAAAGCTAAAGAGCTGATAAAGTCAGAGCTGGGCTCTGAACTCAGGCATCTCGACGCTAAGCGCAGGCTCCTGCCCCCACACCACAAGGGGCTCTTCCACATCAGCACAGCCAGCAGCGGAAGCCTGGCTGATGACGAGCAAGAGAAACTGAAGACACCGCCAGGAGGCAGAGGAGTGACAGCTCAACATCCCTGGGGTGCTGGTGGGAGAGGGAGAAACCTTGCCCTCTGGTCTCCTTATTTCATGGTGAAGCACTGACACCCAACGCAACTCAAATGGAGGTGTTCGTGGAAGCTGTCCCCCTCCCCACCACCGACAGGAGACTGTGGTCTATTAGACCACAGGCAACACAAGCAACAAAAACACAGCCAAAGGCTGAGCAGACCCAAACCCTGAGCCCACCCGAGGCAGCGGTCTTTCCAAGCATCTGCCCCCGAGGCGTGGGGCAGGGATGGGGAAGAATGAGTGGGGAGGGGGGCTGGGGAGCGGACAAGGAAGTGGGAGTGTGCCGGGGGGGTCTTGTGCAGCAGCCAGAGAAACTGCTTGGAGATGGGGAAGGGCACATCCTTTGAACTTGACAGACTTCTCATTGGGGGGCCGGCTTGTTTTCAAATCTCTCCTATACTTTGGTTTCATTTACACATCCTATGAATTTAAGACTATGGAATTCTAACTGAGAATGGGAGCCCAAATCTCCTCTTGGATTTCAAGATGGATTGAGACATGTTTTCAAGGACAAAGGATTCTAAACTCATAAAACTCACCCTGTGGTTCTTGCCCTAAGTGTCAAACAGAAAATCGTTATGGTTTGATATCAGATCAGATCAGTCGCTCAGTCATGTCCGACTCTTTGCGACCCCATAAATCGCAGCACGCCAGGCCTCCCTGTCCATCACCAACTCCCGGAGTTCACTCAGACTCACGTCCATCGAGTCAGTGATGCCATCCAGCCATCTCATCCTCCGTCGTCCCCTTCTCCTCCTGCCCCCAATCCCTCCCAGCATCAGAGTCTTTTCCAATGAGTCAACTCTTCACATGAGGTGGCCAAAGTACTGGAGTTTCAGCTTCAGCATCATTCCTTCCAAAGAAATCCCAGGGCTGATCTCCTTCAGAATGGACTGGTTGGATCTCCTTGCAGTCCAAGGGACTCTCAAGAGTCTTCTCCAACACCACAGTTCAAAAGCATCAAGTCTTTGGCTCTCAGCCTTCTTCACAGTCCAACTCTCACATCCATACATGACCACAGGAAAAACCATAGCCTTGACTAGACGAACCTTTGTTGGCAAAGTAATGTCTCTGCTTTTGAATATACTATCCAGGTTGGTCATAACTTTCCTTCCAAGGAGTAAGCGTCTTTTAATTTCATGGCTGCAGTCACCATCTGTAGTGATTTTGGAGCCCAGAAAAATAAAGTCTGACACTGTTTCCACTGTTTCCCCATCTATTCCCATGAAGTGGTGGGACCGGATGCCATGATCTTCGTTTTCTGAATATTGAGCTTTAAGCCAACTTTTTCACTCTCCACTTTCACTTTCATCAAGAGGCTTTTGAGTTCCTCTTCATTTTCTGCCATAAGGGTGATGTCATCTGCATATCTGAGGTTATTGATATTTCTCCCAGCAATCTTGATTCCAGTTTGTGCTTCTTCCAGTCTTCACTTGATATATCTATCACTAGTATTAGCTTTCCTTTTTTTTTTTTTCCTGTTGAGTCACACAGCTTGCAGGATCTTAGTTCCGTGACCAGGGATCAAACCCCAGCCTATAGCAATGAAGGCACCAAGTCCTAACCACTGGAGCACCAGGGAATTTCCCTAGCCTCTCCTTGTTAATAATAACAAGCATGCAATCAAGTATTCTAGTGTGATAAAGAAATTTCATCAATTTCTTTGCCTTAGGAGATGACAGACCTTTGCCTCTGAATTATAAAATGTTTAGCCCAACTTCATAAACTATAGGTTACACTATAGTTTTCAAAGGACAAATTTCAAGGACAAAGGATTCTAAACTCATAAAACTCACCCTGTGGTTCTTGCCCTAAGTGTCAAACAGAAAATTGTTATGGTTTGATATCAGATCAGATCAGTCGCTCAGTCGTGTCCGACTCTTTGCGACCCCATAAATCGCAGCACGCCAGGCCTCCCTGTCCATCACCAACTCTCGGAGTTCACTCAGACTCACGTCCATCGAGTCAGTGATGCCATCCAGCCATCTCATCCTCCGTCGTCTAATTTCTACCAAATTTCTACCAAACCACTAATACGTGGCTTTGTGAACCCGCAGAAAATGGGTAGCAGTGACAGGGGCATTTAAACAATTTTTTCCTTAGGTCTCATTCATTCATTCATTCATTATTTATTGAGCATCTACAACGAAGGATACAAAATGAATGGGATCCAGCCCATTCAACATTCAACACACGTTAATTTTTTAACTTCAATGATAACAATAGAACAAACGATTCCCTGACAAGGTCTAATCATACACCTTTCAAAGTGTCAAATATCATACATTTATATCCTATTTAAAATTTAGATTTTTAAATAATTGTAAATAAACCACAAAAGTAAGGACTAGAAAATATTCTCATAATTACATAAGAATTATGAGGAAGTGAAAACCAAGGGGAAAAAGAGCAAATTCTTAAAGGCTGAGCACCCCATGTGCCATCTGGCTGAAGATGTTAATACAGAAAAGGGGTGAGGAGAGGCATTTGATGCCTATAATGAGCTGAGTTCCATTTCTGGGGCCACCGTAAAAACAGGGGATGTTAATATCCAGCTCAAGAATTCGTTGCAAGGATTGAATGAGAAAATCCATTACATGTCCCATACAATGTCTGGCTCAGGGTAAGAACTCAATAAATGACAGTTATTTAAATTTTACAAACCCATTGCTTTTCTGGAGGGAAAAACTCAGCTGACTGGAAGGTCATAGGGACTCAATATCTTTTCTTATCGTTAAAGTCTTGATTAAAATTAAGTTGCACGCAGTTAAAGGGCATGCTCAGCAGCCAAAGGCAAAGGTGAAGATACTGGTGAAGGTCTGAGGGCTTTTAGAAATGCATAAATACACTCTCTAATCAGGGTCCTATCCCTCTATGCAGCCTAGACACAACAGGCACTTAATGACCTCTTCTCTCTTCTGCTTTCTGACTACCATAGTGCCCCCTGCAAATAAGGCATCGTTTTGTTTTCTCTCTTTATCTCCTCTTATGTTTCATGAGTAACATCTCCATCAAGAAACTTTCCACCCTCACTGGGCAGATCCCACCCACATAAGCGGCCTAGGGTTGCATGTTGGGGGGACTGTTGCATGTTGAATTCCACTGCCTTCACCACACTTCCTCCAAATAACAACCTAGGTTTTACTGTTAGTCCCCCTTCTTTACCGTTCACACCATCTCCCTTGATTCCTTATTTCCCAGCTACTAACTTCATCCTGTATCAACTTTGTTTCTAACTCAGTGATAGAAAACACATGTATCAGCTGCTTCAATTCTCTGCAGAGGCTGGACATATGCTTGTTGGTACAAGCACATCTCCCAAGCCGAATGGCCTCACCAAAGATGGACAGGAGCAGACAAATAAAGGAGAGGGAGAACTTCTGAACAGTCTAATATTTGATTCAGCATTCTCAGTCAATGTGCAAATGAATGGATACTATTTTCTTATTCAAAAGGCTAGGGCTTTTTTTTTTTTTAACTAAATGTTGCAACATTTATTAGGTCCTTATTTGTTTTAGAATTAAGTTCAAAATTGTTGCCTTTGAGGTTTGTTTGTTTGTTTCTTAATGTGTTTATCCCCATCTTTCTGAGACATCACTCCTCCTTTGAAACCCCCAGACAGGACCCTGAATCACCTGGCAATCCCCTCACCACAAGTGGGAATCCCCTCCCGCACTTAGTCACCTGTACAATCTGAAACGGCTTTCTTTTTCTGATCTATTTCATCATAAATTCAAATGTTGTCCTTGTACAAAACACTTTCATTTCTTTCCACCCCTGCCCTGTCACAGGAAGCTGCTGTACAGGCACCATATAATGTTTATGCTCATTTGTTTCTTCATATTACATCCTGCCCTCCTGTGCTCTAGGATGTGAGAGCTACAAAGATATAATCAGAATGAAATTGAATTAGTTTAGATTAGCATCTGTGGCCTCAATTCCTATAAATGATACAGACAAGGCAGTAGCTCTAATGCTTGTCTTGTTTCAAGGTAAAAATGAAAAATGACATCTTTGATGGAGAAGGCTCCACGGAGACCCGGGAAGAAATGCAGCCAGTCCCCCTGCTCACAGACAGCTCTCTTCCCCGTCACATGGCTGACAGGTGTGTAATCATGTTCCTTAGTCACAGTTTGTGTTAAAATAACCAATTACCCAATGAATGTGGGTCGAGCCCTTGTGTGACTGTCGCCACCACTGCAAAGCATCTGAAACACGGGCTTGAAGGAGAGTCTCTGTGCTCTTCCCCAGCCAAGGAAGGATGCTCTGCAAGCCTGGGAAAGAAGATTCTCCTGCTCCACAAGGAATCTGCTAAAATGCAGGACATTTCTCTGCTGGTCGCTGCCCTTAGGATTAAAGCTTCCAACAGGGCCACCAGGGATGGTCAGTGGGGATCTCTCAACATCCCTGTCATTTTCTGTCCTTGGCCTTTCCAGAACACATCAGCTTCACTTCTCATAGAGCACACGTTAGCACAAGGGCTGTCTGCTCACCCAAATTTCCACATGGACAGGGCGAAATCTACCATCAGCCTGTCCTTTCCCCTGTGGTGTGCATCACCTTCCCCCAGCCACCACAGTGGCACAGGACAATGCTAAAACCCAAGGGCCCTGCCATTCCCACTGTATCCTCCCAGGCAAAGAGTTTCCAATAGATCTCCAGTTCAGGAAAGGTGGGGTAGCAACACAGAGAGCCAAGACAGAAGCCGTGTATTGTTCCATGTTGTGGGCATGGTCGAGAACAGCAAACCCGTCAGCACTCACAAATAATGTAAACCCAAAGATCACACTTTCGATTGGCCCAAAGGTTATCTGTTAACCTGCTGGGGAAAAAAGGAGGAAAATAACTCACACGAAATCAATGTAGAAAGTTGAGATAATGATTTAGTTGCAACAGATTGATTATAATAACACTGTTATTATGCTTCATCAAATATAATACACCAACTGCTCCGGCTGCAAGGCCTGTGGGTGGAGGAGCCCTACCTCCCAGGCCAGTGGCTGAAGAATTTGAAGGACAGGTGAAAGGCAGTTACTGCCCTGTGGCCTGGTTCCCCAGCTGTGAAGATGTGCTAGTACTTGTTACCTACATTTGGTTGAATGAGACAGTGGTTATGACCTCCATGTAAAACTAACATGGAGGTCATGTTAAGAAGAGAGTTTGAGTCATGAGTCCACTGACATCTTCTGGCCAGAAATACTATATGCTTTCAAACAAATAAGTTTTCAGAAAAACCAAGGGAGGTGATAACTCAAATTTTAGGCAGCAAATATGAAAGTAAAATACAATGAACCAAAAACTCTCTGAATTGGCTTATTTCAGCTAAAGGAGACAAGGAGATACAAAGAGTTGAGTGAAAAGTACAGTTCTTTTATATCTCTCATCTTTTTTTTTTTCTTATCATGAAAAGTGTTCCACTGAAAGATTTACCTGTAAAGACCAGACTAATGTTACTTTCCTGTAAAAAGGCTCAATAAGCTATGCTTGCCTGAGATGAAGAACAATAAACATTTACAGGGAAGAAAAAAAAAATAAAACATCAGCTGGTTTTCCTCTCATGCCATTCCTCTCCATAACTGATGAGTTTTTAACCACGGTCTTATTATCCTCATCAGGACAAATGCTAATTACACCTCTCCTCTCCTACTGGAAGGGCATCCGGGACCCCACACCAACCTTAACAATGGCAGGCACCCCACACCCAGGCTGAGGGAAGAGGATGAGGTTAGGGGAGCCGTGTCAAGGTGAGTGGAACACAGCGGGACAGAGGAGCTAAAAAGGAAGGGTAAAACTACAGGTGGGTGTTGAAAGCAAGGGTCTTCTTCCAAGCACAGGGTGAGGCCTGGCACCCCATCCATCGCACGGCGGACGGGGTGTCTCTCCTCCACTTATTCATGTGCTCCTGGCAATTCTGGCAGTGGCACCTCGAGTGAAAAGCACACTACTTTGCACATATGGTGGAAAGAATCTTGTGCATCAGTTGAATGCATGCTGTACTACATACACATTCTGTTTTATCTCCGGGCCCAGCCGTGCTGCAAACGCTTGCAAATTGGGAAACCTTCTGTGCAGTAAAAATACGGACAGGAGAAGCTAGACTGTGACTTATAAGATGCGACACTAGCCAAAAAAGCCAAAGTAACTAAAAGTTAAGGCATGTGCTTCACACTCATTGCAACAAAAGGCAGCTTTGCAAGGCAAGGACTCAGAGCCTCATTCCTCTTCATCCTGTGGTTTCAGACCTGAAGATGGGCTTCCCTTCTACACACACAGTGCCCCCTGGGGAACCTCTGCCTGGATCCAGAGCTGCTTTCACTCTTGGAATGCTTGAAATTTATATGGAAAAATGTCAGCAAAATCTCTCAGATTTACCTTGGTAGGGGCTAGTGATGCAATGGCTATTTTTGTCCTCAGTTTTATCCTGAAGTCTTCAGCTGACCATCCTGTCATGAGATGCCACCGCCTTTAGCCAGTCAATGGCTTCATTTACACTTCCTAAGTGTTTCTAAAAATGGAAATCTGATATGGCTCAAGATTCAGGACTCCCTGTTTACTGGGGATGTAAAAGGGGCAAAGTGCTGGATGGTTCTGATTCCTTCTTTACCTCTCTTCCTTTCCTGATCGCGCCCCACTACCAACTGAAGTATGATTTCTTAAGATAACTCTTTTCAAATAAATGGTTCCTAATGAAGGGGATTGATATAAAAATCCATTCTCCCTTTAAATCAGAGGTCTTCCCTTCTTTCCTATTAGCCTTTTATATACATAGGGAAAAGGTGTGAGAGTGTAAAGATTTCTGTAATAAATGAAGTCAGTTTTTATAGGGGTCAATGCATTAAGGTTTCCATTGCACTTTTTCAGCCTGCTGAGAATGGTAATGTGTCCCTGTTTCACAAATGGAAGATACTGAGGTGTAACTGGGTGATCCAACTGAAGGCATGAAAGAATCATAATACGGGGTTCTTGGCAAGACACTGACAGGTTAAGGGATAAAAGGAAAACAGCAGAAGGTACCCAAGGTCATGCCCAATACAGTCCCCACTATCTGCTAGCAGCTCCTCCCCATTCAAGGACATCCCTCTCCCCTCCTAAACCTTTTGTTGGTGCAACATCGGAGGTTATAAAGGAGCAGTAGGCTTAATAACGCTGAGTGTGTTTGTTCCTTTCCTCACTTAATCTGTGTGTAGAATTTGTGACTTCGATTCCATGTTACTCAGAATCTCTCGCAAATGTTAGGAGTGACAGAAGTTAACCCCAAACTGGCAGGAAGCCCTGAGTTGCCTGAGGCATGCTTCGGCTTACTTCAGTCAGTTGTTCGTTTTCAATATGGTTTTAGTTTGTCGAGTTGCTAGAAACAATAAAATACATATTTAAAAGACTGTGTTTTATAAGGACTCCACAGGCAACTTCGCCACACTTTCCACTGTTCAGCACTTTGTCCTGCCTTATTCTTCTTTGTTTTGCTCTTGTGGTTGCTTTCTTTCTTCTTTTTTTTTAAAATGAGTTGAAATATACAGAAAACAGAAGAAAGTCAATCATTGGAAGTGACTCTTGCCATTTAACTCTAATCTATTAACACAGTGTGTGATGAATTATTACTGATATATTTGAAATTCTTAACAGAGTCTTCTGAGCAGTATATGTAAACCAAAGGGAAAGAAACATATTACATTTTTGGATAAAATCCCAGGTTCTTAAAATGAACAAGGTCATAAGAGAACCAGCCAGCTGAGTTTAAACATTGCCCCTCTCCACATACACCCACACTAGAGCCAGAAAGGCAGAGGCAAGGGAGATGCTCTGGGCTACTTTCAGAGTATCTCTATAGTTCTCCCCTTCGAACCCCCAGAGCAAACGCACACCTTCAGCACCACAGCTCACTCCTGGATGACCAACCACTGTCTACACCACATCCTTCCTCAGTCAAGAGCTCTGCTGTTTCATATCATCAAAATACCTGCATATGTTACTAACTAAATTCTGGGACTGGACTGCATTTTCACACGTAGTATATTCAAATCATTAATCAAGGCTCCTCTTAGATGAACTTATTCCAGCATTCTGAATTCACTTTCTTTATCTCATTGGCTATGGGAATTACGGGAAAGAGACACATAAGATCTGGCCCCTTCACTCAAGGAGTTTTCTGCTTGGTTAAGAAGATGAGACCTATATATATATATTAAAGGGAGGAAAAATGTGACAGATTCTTGCTTAAATACATACATACATGCTTGCCAAGGTCATGGGAGAGAGGTACCTTTTTGGGCTAAGGTGGTGGGGAAGAGATGGGATTTAGTTGAGCCCTGGAAGGAGGCTTTCAATAGGGGTTTTTAGTCATCTTTAAGGATCTGCCCATCTTTTCACACCCAAAGAGCAAGACTAAAGAGGAAGAAAGTACACTCTGGATTTTGGATCAGAACCACAAATTTGGTTATACATGATTAAATCTACTTTTAACATCTTCCTCATGTGCTCCCTGCTATTTCTTATCTGCTTCTAGATGGAGCCATTTTTTTTTTCCTTCCCTCCTTACTACATAAATAGGGGGAAAAGGCTTTTGATCACCCGTGATGTCTAGCAAAGTGCTTGACACAGGTCAACACTCAGTAAATGCTGGGCAGTAAACTTGAGATATCAATCAAGGTGTCAACCCATCACATTCTTTCTAAGAGAGTGTGTACTCTGTTTTGTACCATGTGACCAGCCTTAGCTGAGTGGAGCATGTGACCCAAGGGCAGCCATTAAACAAGGTGCCCAGCAACCCGTGAAATGCCCTGTTGCAAAATGATGGAGTGATTCCATCAGATTTTTTCTCTCAGGAACAAAAACTAGAACACAAAGAGAGATTATAACAGGTAAGAATGGGAGCTGAACTAAAAAATCACAATATTGAGAGGAGCTGGAGAGGCCACGATGGAGTTGTGCATACGGAAGTAATGAAGACTAAGAATTGTGGGGAAGCAACGAAGTCTGGTTGATAGAAAAACATGAAGCCAACAGCCAGAGAAACTCAGAGATACCGAGAGAGAGGAGGTGGAGAGAAGCCAAGCCCTAAATATGCCTCGGTTCTCACTGTTTCCTAGTTCCAATTCCAGCTCCCCTTCCCAAACAGCCTGGCTAAAATAGACAAGAACTTCTATCTTCAGTTTAACTCCACTCACTTTCAAGCGTACCGAGGCTTGTGTTCTTTCTCTCCGTGGCGGAGAGGGGACGTGGCTACTGCAAACACAAGGGGCCTCCCAGGGTGACCAAACATGAGGATTCTGCAATACCACATATCTCATCACAAATATCCATCACCTGTTGGGTCCGATGCAGGGGGCGCTGCATTAAACCTTAGGAGAGTGAGGATGGTTCTGCTTTTGTTTTGCAGGAGAAAACAGCAGTGTTAACACACACAACGAGTTTGCCCGTTTTCCTTTGTTATCTGAAATCACCACTAAATGCGTGGATTAGACAATGCTGTCTGTTTGGTGAAAAGTGGAGTCTGAGTAGATTCTATTTTTTTACAGAAAATCAGCCACTGCCTTTTACCCTTCAGGGCATCTGTCATTTCTAATTTCCGAGAGTGGCAGATGTCAGCTCCCTTAGCAAGGGACAATTTTTAAAATCTGTTTGTACACATAAGCTGACACAACCTGAGCCGAAGCCCACGGGGGACACTACAGGATTATGCTTGAAGCAGCTGGAGAACATGGCTTCTAGCGCCTTCTCCGCCCAGGAGGGGCGGGATGAGGCAGGATGCCTTCCTTTCCCAGTTCCCTTCATTTCCATCTCACGTATTCCAGCTTATAGTTTTGGAAGGTACAGAGACTGGTCGATTAATCTGAATACTCAGATTAGGTGCACTTTGATTGTTCAGTCTCTGGTTCTGCAAAATGCCTAGAGATTAGGTGTATAATCTGGTATCTAACAGAATCTCATTTTTGTTTTCTGTTTCTGTTCAGTTAATATTATGCATGCATTTTACTTATCTCTAGACACCTCCAGTTATAGCCAATGTCCAAGAAAGTGCTAAGGAGTAAAGAGTTATTCCCTGAACTCTGCCTCCTCTCCTGGGACTCCACCCACTCCATTCCACACCTACCTGGTTCTATTCTTAACCCAGGAGCCCTGGGAACCTAGAGTAGGCTCATGTCACCTCCTACTTAGGTGACCATATGGAAACAGAGTCATATTTGGTGCCCCCCTCAATACACATGCACACGTGCTCATGCACACACACCCTTTTCAGTACTCAAACTGAATCAGGGCCTTTGCGCCTGCCTTGTGCTGGATTTGGAGAAACCAGCATGACAAGGCAGGGAATAAGTAGGGAGAACTCTACCATGGTGGAGACTCTGAAGCAACATGGCCTCCACCACACAGAACCTGCAAGGGTGGCCTTGTGCAGATAGTCTACAGCAAATCAAAACAGAGGCCAGCTCAACAGGGCCTAACAGAGACTCTGGAAGCCATGGACAGCTAGATCTTATTTCTGATTATCTATATCCCCTCCTTTGTGCCATTAAATATCACTGAATCCTGAAGAAAAGACTTCTTGAGGTCTCTTGACCCCTCAAATGACAAAGGGGACTTCACTTCTTTGTTATAGCAGGATGTGAAATACCACCAGTTGATCCAGCCACAGAATCCAAACTGAAGGAAAAAACACGCACAATCTCAAATTTTGTGTTCCCGCCACCCGAACTTCAGCTTTCAAGAGCCGTCTCCTCTTTCTCTCTTGCCCTCTTTATTTTGATTTGCTGCCCTTCCAGGCAGTGATGCTGTTTTCTTTAGCAGACCAAAAGCAGTTTGTTTCTGAGTTAAATGTCACTTCAATATTTCCCCAAGTGAGATGTTTGAACCAGTTTATGAGTTTCCTAAGCAACCGAGAAATGCTGGAAAAATATTTGGTATCTCAGGTCTGAAAGTTGCCTTAAACTTTGGCTCCCTAAGGCAAATGAAACAGATAGATTGAATACTCCAGTCTCACTGAAGTTTCAAGTTAAAAAAAAAATAAAGTATCGGCCTGAAAGCCCAGAAGCTCTAAAATCCAGCCTCCTCAAGCCGTACCATCAGGTTGATGCCCCCAAACAAGGTTGGCGCCCTCCAAACACTGCAAAATTCCAGTGATAGTAAGAGACAATGGCGGTGCAAATCCAGACTAGAGAAGCCACAGTCAACAACTAATGTGTGAGGAGGGAAGGAAGCTTCCCTAGGCAAACACAGAATTCTGCGGGTAAATTCCCGCGAGAGCCCAGATTATGCCCTGAAGGCTGAGATTTGATTAACCTTCTTGTAGCATGTGTAACGACAAATGTTATTGGTCATAAAATTATCCAGCCCTTATTAAAACACAGCTGCAGCTCTGGGCTCACTGACCTCCTAGGGGAGACATTTCCATAAGACAGCGAGAGACTTTTCGGAAGGAGAGCGCCTTCCTAGCGTCGAAACTACAGGAGAGTGTTTTATACTTTAATGAGGAGTTCTTGAGAGAGACCAGGCTCCCTGGTATTAAAAGCTTTAAGAAATAGAAGGACCAGATTACATCCAGTCTGCTACTTGGTGGGCAGCCAGCCTACGGCTCACAATATGGATACATCTTCTCTTTACAGGGAACATGCAGAGGCACATTTGCAGACATACCTATCTTACATACAAATACCTCAGTTACTGCTGAGGATGTCTTCATTTCTCTTTGTTTTGATAATCAAAAAAAAAAAAAACCTCAGAATTTGAAGGACACTTAAAAACTCTCTGGTCCAACTACTCATCCAGTTCCATCGCTAAGCAGAACTATCAGAAAATGGGAGCGGTTTGGAAGTGTTCCACAAAGGCTAGGAAACCCTACGGGACATTATCGAGGGCTAACACAGCCAACAAAATTGATTCCTCCCAAGAGCTGAAGCTAGTTGGCTCTCCATCTCAAGTTGTGGAGGGAGGGGGGCTTCCCTGTGCTTTCCTGAGCCTCCACATTCATGGAGAGTGTAGCTCTAAGACTCCATCCCAAACCAAAGACCATGGTGAGAAGGGGACCCTCTGCTTTTCTGGGCATATAGGTGAATCCATGAGCAATGCTCTCTTTTGTCTCTGACAAGTTTTTAAACAGCTAGGGATAAAAAAAGAACAATGAAAATGCATATTCTTTTCTGTAGTCTGTTCCTCATAATTTATATCCAATTTCTTTTCTTCCACCTGAGCCACTAAACTCACTTTTACTAATGGGGCTTCCTTTGTGAAATTTAAACCCGCTCCTAGAAATCCTTCCCCCAATACAGAGTATTTCCCCAGTTTAATTTCTCCTAAATCAGTAATTCATCTGCTAAAAAAAATCAGAACGTGAAAGATTGCAGAGTTGTGTCTCATTAATTTTTTCTCAGTTATGTAAATTTTCCAATGATACGCTTTTTTTCAAATGATGTAAAGCTTTTCTCGTGAAATTATCCTGGGCCCATCAAATTGCTACCATCCATGATCCTGTTTTTCTACCTCATGCATACCATGTTCCTATTAAGATTTTATCACTTAAAAATTTTTTGTTATGAATTTTTTAAATATCCACAAAAATAAAGATAACAGAATAGTAAATCTCCAAATTCCCATCACTTAGCTTCAACAATTATCAAATTGTTATTCCACTTGCTTCATCCACTCTTTCTTTTCTCCTCAAAGAAGCATTTAAAATAATTCTGAGTCATTGCATCCTTATGAAAGTGTTAGTCGCTCAACTGTGTCCGACTCTTTGCAACCCCACAGAGTGTAGCCCACAAGACTCCTCTGTCCATATTTCTCCAGGCAAGAATACTACAGTGGGTAAGCACTCCTATCTCCAGGAGAACTCCCCCACCCAGGAATCAAACCAGGTCTCTCCTGCATTGCAGGCAGATTATGTACTGACTGAGCCATCAGCAATATATATTTCATTCTATCGATTTTTGAATAATTTTGATATTATTTTCTTTTCCTTTTTGAGATTTTTTTCAGGTTTGGTCTTCATGTAAACCATCACAGAAGATTTCAGAGGATCTCAGCATCTCAATGTACCATATTCACTGTCTCTGCTTTGGATAGAGGGTAGGCAGGGGGTAGGGGGAAGGCTTGCCATACAAATAAGAAGACCCTATCATGAAATATGAGATTCTGGCCATCAATTTAAATTTTAAGCAAACTGGCATACAAAATTACTTGGGGTAGACAAGTGAATGTGCATAACTATACCACTCAGTAACCATGAGATAAAATATGCTGTTGCCCATATTCTCATCAAGACAACACGGCACCATGCACTGAATGACCTGCCGGTGTTTAAAGACAGCCTTTCTTTAAAATTTCTTTTATTAACCTCTAAAAGGTTTCCTTTTAATCTACCATCATTAAGTGAAATTCAGTATTTAAGAACCAGGGAGCCATTAAGAAGCAAGCGTGTGATGATTTAATAATATTTTAGTTCAAAGAATACATGATTTTAATGATCTGTTTGAACACCATAGAATCACAGACCCTGGAAAGAAATAGAAACGTATGACACACCATTCAAGGGATCTATTTCTCTCTGTTGTTCTTACTTCTTTTTAAACTATCAAGCTGTAATAATTATTCAGTCTAAGCAGCCCCCAGTAAATGAAACAGTCCTTAGACAGCTGTCAAGGCTCAGTCTTCCGGAAGCTTTGATTTTAATGAAACTCATTAAGGAAAGAAATTAACAGAAAATATCATAATTTGTCTTGTTTCAGAAAACTAAACAGAAACAAAGGGCTTCCTAACCTGACAAGGAGTCTGACCAGCCAAGATCCTTTGTGCTATTCAGAGCTCCCCACCAGGCAGCTCTGCACACACACAGGACTAGGTTAGAAAAAGTACCTCGTCCCAGAGGAATGGCCCAGCCCAGCCCAGTGACTTGTCTTGGCCTCATGGAGAAGACCTCCTCAGCCACAGCAGGGTGTTTTTGGAGCCATGCTGTGCAAGCACAGAATATTCAAGGAAATGAAAGTCTATGGAAAATGTAATTCCCATTAAAGGACTCTAGTTGGAGAAATTGTCCACACATCTGGCGGAAAACACTAAGTCCAACTTCCCTCCAACGATGATGAAATTTTAGCTTAGGTTTCTTTCTTAAAAAAAAAGAAAAAAGAAATTATTTTCATGTAAAGCGTATATGAAGTATATAAGCTCTCTGCTTTCCCTTTCACAATATCCTCTGGATCAAATGAAGCTGGAATGTTTTAAAGACTGGCAGAAGCATTCACCTAAACTTCTATCTACTAGCTAGGACACTTCCAAGGAAGGTGCTGATGACCCTACAATCTTTAGGCTCGGCACACCCCTGATTTGTAAATGTTTATAGATTGCACATGGATTTAATTGGCATCTCGCGCTCATAGGTCAGATAACCCTGGAAACAACTTCCTAGAGAGAAGGCATCGGAAGTGTTTATGAAACTGAAAGCAAGTATATCATTGACAGTAGGCTCACTGCAAGCACACATTTCTGAAAAAACAAAAACCAAAACCTGAAAAGACGGTTGGGCTTTTCCAGGGATTTAGGTTGTGTGAGGAGAAGACAAGGAGCAGAGCAGAGCACTGAGCGTGTGGGTGGCACTGCTGCACCCTGGACAGTGTGCAGCCACCCTCAGCCTGGGGCAGGGATAGTCCAAGGCAGCATCTGGTGGGGCAGGAGACCCAACCCGGTCACTACGGGCTGCCTGACCTGAGGAAGTGATTTAACTTCTCTGAGTTGCAGTTGCTCCCTCTTAAGATGAGGACAAAAACACGCTTTCCATCAGGTTGTTGTGAGGATTAAACAACATAGAGCGCTTGGCTCATCTCATGTAGTGAGAACTTTAAAAACGGGAGGAACTATGAGTATCCACAGGTTTATAGACACACACAATAACCCTTGGGGTCATGAAGGCTCTCAGGGCCAGGATTTGGGGAAAAGATTTAGAAGGAGAGGAACAAAAGAGGAAGGAACTCCTTGGGGGATGGGCAGAGGTGACACCTGGAGGGAGTGCAGGATAGGTTCCTGCAACTTGGCTCACCTCTCATTCTGGTGTTGCATTGTCTCCTAAGCAGGTGCCCAGGAAACCTCTCAAATGAGCTAGTCCTGAGCTAGTCCTATCCTTACCATGAGAATCCATTCAAGGGACCCTAGAGAGAGCTGCATGAAGTTTATCTGAACATCACTTGGGATTGGGAAGGTTAGGTAAGGCTCCTGAAATCCTCTTTTTTACAGGCTGGTTGGTAAGATGAAGGCAGGAAGCTGTTAAGAAAATAGAAATCACCAGGCAGACATGAGGGACGGTGCGGGGGGTGGGGGGTGGGCAGGGGTAGAGGTTCTTTTATGGCACACAGTATTATTTCAACTATCCAAAAGGTTATTTTGAATTAGTTATTTTTTACCTTCTTCTAGGCTCCATTTGCTATACACTGGGGCACCAGACAACCCCTCCTCACTGCTGCTCTCTTTCCTCATAAGTCTGTAAGTCATTCACTGGTTTGCAATATACATGTCAACTTTTTTCATGCAATGTACATGTCAAGTTTATAACAACTTGAAGGAAAGAGTGTTTTTGTCCTCATCTTAAGAGGGAGGCAACTGCAACTCAGAGAAGTTAAATAGCTTCCTCAGGTCAGTCATTCTATGCAATGCATTGAACACTGTGCTTTTTCAAAGGAGAAAAAAAATTGACATATATATTGCAAATGAGTGAGTGACTGATGACTGAGATTTCTACTTTAGATCACAAGTCTGTGTTTGCTGCAAGGTACAAACTATGTGTGGATAGTATTGAGAAAATAATCAGATCTATATGTCACCTGAACTTTGGCCAAATCCGTATTCTTTCACACAACAAAAAATAAAAGTTTTGTATGGTGATACCACTGAATGGCTGATAACAAGATAATTATTCTTACTATTATAAACCTGGGAAGACAGATTTGTTCATCTGCAGGGGTTTTATACAACCCAATGATTCGGGAACAAAGCCATGTGGATAAGCAATCAGGAGAATAAGGACCCCGACTCTTGGTCCATTTACCTCAGACAGGATTATGCATACATTGTAGTTCTGTCTTTTCCCAATATTTCCTCTTTTTCTTATTTCATGCCTATTTCTATTGTTTTCTTGGCTAAAATTAATTTCATCTGAATCTTTTAATCTTTAATCCATTTAGATTATTTGTACCAAAGGATTTACATATTGAAAAAGAAAAACTACAACGATCAACTAATTTACCACTTATTATTGAAGCCTTCCAGGTTAAAAAAATGCAACCAACACTTGATGGTAAAAATGAGGTTATCTACTGGGTTTCCCTGATAGCTCAGTTGGTAAAGAATCCACCTGCAATGCAGGAAATCCGGGTTTGATTCCTGGGTTGGGAAGATTCCCTAGAGAAGAGAAAGGCTACCCACTCCAGTATTCTGGCCACGTGTCCAAGGGGTTGCAAAGAGTCAGACATAACTGAGCAACTTTCACTTTTATTAGCCTATAAACTAGATTTTTTAACATTTAATTCATCTAATTTGGTAAACAAATTAACATTCCTTTCCATGATCCTAGTCTGATCTAGTTTATTGAGTTCATCATTTAGTTCAGACCTAGTTCATTCATTCATTCAATGAATATTTATCAAGATTCTTTTATATGGCTGACACTATTTTAAACATTGGGGATATGCCAGTAAACAAGACAGATAAATTGCTGTCTTTATAAGGTTTTATTACGATGGGAAGTACAGACAATAGACAAATAGATAAATCTATTAAAAATATATGATATCCAGTAGTATTATATGCTATGAAAAGAAAAGCAGTCGAAAGATGTTAAGAGTGATGGGGACTGAGGATCTTAATAGATATTTGTTGAATAAAACAACAAGTGCTCAATTTTTAATGTCATTAGAGTGAGTTTAATTTTTTTTTTTCTCACCTTCCCTAGTGTGCTATGAATTAGTACACTGGAACAAACATGTAGCCCTGATGTTATGCAGTTTTATTAATATAATTTTGTTTATTAATTTATTTATACACTCTCTCATTCCTGACAAGATTTATGGTGGAGCCACTATGCAGTTCCACAAATTGCCCTGTCTCTTTACTACTGAAGAACTAGATCTTTATGAAAATAGAAGACACACAAACTCATTTCCAAAATATTTCATTTTCTCTCAAGTTGATTTCCTTGACAATTTAAGTGTGTCAGTAAGTACTCAGAACCAAGATTTTCTAGGAAGAGCAAATGAAAAGGCTAAAAATCAATACAGGCAGCAACCACTTCTTATAATCCCAATTTTCATAGAAATTTAACTTTGTGATTTTTTTTCACAATGTGTCAATCTCAGAAGCATATCAGGATTGATCCTGCATTTAGCTTTGTGACTTTAAAACGTTCAGATTTCATATTCTTGTTGACATACAGTGAATATTAATAAGACATGGGAAAGTGGAGGCAGAATGAAGGGGGAAATTATTCAAAAATTGTGCAGTCACCTTCTGCTTTTCCTCTTTGATAGGATGGGAGAAGTCTGAATCACACAAGACAAAGGCTAATCTAAAATTTGCAATGGAACATGCATAACTAATATCCCCTCCATAATCAATCTTGGTCCCTCAAAGTTTCTCTTGGCAGCCAGAATTTAGGGTGATGATGATGATAGGCAAACCCATGCACTGCTGTGAAAACTCAATTCCTGGATAATCAAGTTTGGTCTGTACAAAATGTTAGCAATGTGAAATCTCTTGGCACTCAGTGTCTATCTGTTGAAACACTTTAGAATAACTTTCTGAAAGTTTGACTAATTTTGACCACACCCGATATGCAACTATAGGAATTAAGACACACTTTGATTTGTGGTTCGTTTTGCCATTCTCAAAAGAGTAGCTGTTAACAGTTTTTAAATGGCTGCATATTCCATAATTTTTCTTAGCTTGAGAAAAAATTTTATATGGAAATAACAGAAACAGCTTTCTGCTGGTAAAAGTAAGCCTATGGTTCACAGAGGCACTAAATATTTTAACTATTTTATTTAATAATAAATAGTTAAAATATATTTTTTATTTTTCAAATCACCTCTACTGGAAGTATTTATTAATTACATACGCAAAGAAAGTTTCATATGTTTTCATTTTTGTTTATTTCAAAGAAAAAAACTTTCTAAAATGTGAAATACATTTTCTCTCCCTTAATTTTAGCTCTGCTTTGCATTCATACTATGTTTATCTACAAAGTAATCCTTGCACCAGTAACAAAGTGAATGTACCAAGTGTACACAAAATATGTGTAATTAAATAACACAATTGGTGAAGATCAGAGGAAAGGCTAAGTCCAAGCCTGGAGGGACGTGACTGTTTTGTAAATGATAAAATGTGATAGAATCTTGTCTTCTTATTCTTACTATTGCTACTAGTGACATCCCATCAATTGATTTCCCTTAAGGCTCACTCCATAATAGGTTAGGCCACAGCTTTTTGAGTTACCATGCAGCTTTCTTTTATCAGTCACCTGATTTTCAGAACTGCCAGATGGACACATCTGTTCTGAGGTCTGACTAGACTCTGATTCACCCAGGAAGAAATAAGTTCAAACAGGCCAGTGCCTACAGCTGCCAAAAGATCCGCCCCAGCTGACTACTTACATGCTACCTCTTGTTCGTGTATAATAACCAGGATTCTCCTGCTCAGAGTCAAGGATTGTGGATGAGACTGTGCCACTAGCTTTGTTAGGCAAAAATTAATGCAGTTGGACTAAATAATTAATTCAGGCCATTCTGTCAAGCCAATTCACAAAGAAAGAGAATTGGGAAACCACACCATTATCTCATTTGGTATCTCTAAATCATGTTCAGTCATTTGTTCTCAGGTGCGATGGATAAGGAGGGTTTCCAGAAAAGTGGCTAAGGTGGTGGAAATCACACTACCGTGAGCCCTGTGAGAGTCTGAGTAAGCTGATTTGTGTGTATGCATGTAGAAGTATGGCACTGATATAACAGAAAACCTCTGACTGCATGGAGGTTTTGGAGAGGCCATTATTAGGTCATTGGCAATGGCACCCCACTCCAGTACTCTTGCCTGGAAAATCCCATGGACAGAGGAGTCTGGTAGGCTGCAGTCCATGGGGTCACTAGAGTCGGACACGACTGAGTGACTTCACTTTCACTTTTCACTTTCATGCATTGGAGAAGGAAATGGCAACCCACTCCAGTGTTCTTGCCTGGAGAATCCCAGGGACGGGGGAGCCTGGTGGGCTGCCGTCTATGGGGTCGCACAGAGTCGGACACGACTGAAGTGACTTAGCATAGCATAGCAGCATACCAAGGACAAAGCACTGATATACTGTATTAGCTTTAGAGTGTGGGTTTTCTGCCTTCTACAAATCCCACTGAGTGGGATCTCTGCACACCATCCTTGACTCAGGACCATCTTAGAACACAGGTTACCTGTGCCCTGTTATAACACCCCTATTACTTTAACAAGCAGAGTTGAGGTCTGGTTTCCCTGATTCACCACAGAATTCTCAGGCCAAGTGTGAATGCATATTACAGCGCACTCTCTGGTATGTATTGTTAAAGCCCTCATTAAAGAACCTCCGAAAGTCTTCCACTGTGCAACTGGAAATGTTTCCAAATCCTCTTATCCCCAACATAACAAATCCCATTGTTTATGAAATCTGATGTTTGGTAAATTTGATACTGCCTGGCTTATAGGGAAGGGGTATCTTCCAAAACAACCCAAGAGAGTTCTTTAGGGAAAGAAAAGCAAATCATGAGAACCCCCTTCCGTGGTAGGAAGACAATTCTAGGATGTAGAGACACAACAGTGTTGCTAACCAGTTACAGTTCTGTCTGGGTCAGGCGCTATCTGTAGCAGAAAGAGGCAAGATGGCAGACGCCCTGGGTTATTTTAATTAATTTAATCATGTGACTAATTGGTCTCTGCTGGGTTTCTGTGGTAACTGCTTCCTAAGTGCTGATGGGCAATTGTGTTAAATGTAGCTTGGAATCCGCACGTAGGGTCCAGGGCCTTGGAGAGCTCGAGAGGAGAGCCGTGCAGCTGCGCTCGGAAGGTGCCCCGCTGGGCCTCTGATTGTCTGACTGCAGAGCGCTTACAGCTGCAGCAGCCTCTGGAAACGACCTCCCTTTTCTAAAAGAGCACTGCTTACCTACCTTATGTGGGTGAGAACTCACTTCGGATACAGGAAAAGCAGCTGTGATCAAAGGATGCTCAGGTTCAGCAGGGAGTTGGAAATTACATGGAGAAAGTGATCTGTTAATAAAGGGACACTGGAATGGGAGGGAGGGAAGGAAAACCCAGGCTACTCTTCTGGGCATCATATGCAGCCCCAGAAGCGGCCATGTGTTATTCATAGCTGCCCAAATGATACTAATAAGCCATCCTTTTAAATGCCTCCTGGGGTTCATCTTTTTTTTTTCCTGCTCTTACAATGCCATCTCCTCCTTGTCACCAGGAAGGTGCGTGGGAGAACGGGTGGGTGCATGGCCAGTTTTAGAGCACAGTCTACTTTAGACAGATGGAAGGAAAATGACTTCCAAATTTTCTCATGAAGTGGGACATGTTTGTATTTGTGCAATGCATTCTAGCACCTGTGCAGAGAAAAAAAAATGTCATCACAGATTTCCCTCAGAAGGGGGTTAAAAAAAAAACACAAAAATCTAACTGCAGCACAAAGCTGCTGGATTTGACCAAGGCCTTCCATCTACAGTCCCAGTCTTAGAACTACAGTCTCTCCCTAGCCCACCCTCCAGCCCTGAAGAAAGAATGGTCAGTGCTTGGACCATTCCAGTGTCTGCAGAATGGTGGTATGAATGATACTTTTATCCAGAGTGGGAGTGGCAGACAGAAGCAGGGTGGCACTGCTCTCACCTAACAAATGCCACCGTGACCCAAAGAGGCCATTCTGTGCCACGTGTCCTCCAGACTTCTGCAAAGGGGAAGCTCCGATGGACTCCGGCCCTGCTTCCTCTCCCCCAAACATGAAGGGACATCTTGGTAAATTAAACTAAATAGCCTTCATCTAAAATTTTCACATTGGAGATGAGCATTAAATGGGCTGCAGTTAAATTCCTTTAAAAGTAGCAAGGAGTTTGGTTAAGTACTACAAGGCATCTGACGGGACATCCAGGCATCAAGTGTTATTTAATCCAGTATCTTGCTAAGACTGATGGCTTCCCCACATCTGTTATGTCTCTGCAATGCAGATGGAAGAACCTGTCCATAACATTATTAGTTTTTGTGACTTTAATGACATCCGTTTTGAGAAGTATCTGTCTGCTCCAAGTACTGGACAAATTGATTTAAAAAATGTGCCACTTGATTCTCAAGGCCTAAAGGAGGAGCATCATCTCTGTCACTAAGGGAGAAATTATTATTTATTATTATATTGTATTGTTAATCGCTCAGTCATGTCCAACTCTTTGTGGCCCCACAGACTGTAGCCCGCCAGGCTCCTGTGTCCATGGGATTCTCCAGACAAGAATACTGGAGTGGGCCACCATTCCCTTCTCCAAAGGATCTTCCCAGTCCAGGGATCAAACCCAGGTCTCCTGCATTGCAGGCAGATTCTTTACCATCTGAGCTACAGGGAAGTCCCATTGGACCCTTATTCTAAAAATCTGTCTGGGGACATTCAGCAGTAGCAGTCAACCCACAGTCTGCTTGTATTGTCTCTCATGCTAACGGATTTACCTCTCACCTCCACCTGTTCCAAACCTCTATTCTAGGCTGCACAGGTCAGAAAACCTTTTGTCTTCTATCTCTGGTTTAAGGGAAGAACTCTAACTTTTAGAACAGATGGGGAGCTGAGTTCTCCCACCTCCTGTAATCCTTACTTAGAACTCTAAACCTGGAATCAAGGGGTCTATGAATTTCAGAAAGCCCATGAAATTATCTGTAAAATCTGTGTGTATATTTATTCCCTAGAGAAAACATCTACTCTGATGCTTTCTTGAATTACCCAGGAAGGCCATGATTCAAACAAGAGGTTAAGAACCCCTGCCCCAGACAAGCTTCTATAGGTTTATGTCCCACTCCATCCTCACTCTGCGTCTAATCTAGCTGTGAGTATCGAATTATTTAAATGGGGAAAGCCTTCATTGTCATTTCTTCATCAACCTACTAAAACCTAGATTCAACCACTCTTTCCTTGACAGCCAAGTTGTCCTCCCAAACAATTCCCCTGGCATTGCCAGCCCTTGTGAGGAATGACCCTCATGTCATGATGAGCTGAGCAGCTCTGGCCTGCAACAGGCCTGGCTGTTGTTTCTTTGACTGTGGTGAGAAAACCAGGCCAAATGTTGGATAGTCCGGTCATTTAACTCATCACCTTTGGCCCAAGACTCAGAACTACAGTGGAAGCTGTTTGGGAAGCTGCTCCTCCTCCTTCACACCTCTTCTCTGACCTCTCCTCCCTGTCCAATTTCCCTCCATCCCCCTGGCTTTCTTCACCAAGTCACCTCTACCTTCCTTTACTTCATTTTCACCTGATTCAAGAGATTGGCATAGCATATTTTAAATGTGAGATTTCTTTTCCCTGTCTGATCAGTATATCCATCACTCTAAGTTCTCCATCAAGATAAATGCATACTTGAAAACAAATTATAAATGGGGCACCCATAGGCCATTTTAAGGGATACATATGACAATTAAGACAGTCCACAATGAAAGTTTAGAATAGCTGATAGGAATACCTCAATTTAACCTAGTAAAATTGTAGAGTTAAGGTCAGGGAGAATCCAATAGTGAGAACTTGAAGGGTCCCTATTGTGCGTGCATGCTCAAGTCATGTCCAACTTTGCAACTCCATGGTTCCTCTGTCAATGGGATTCTCCAGGCAAGCACTGGACTGTTGTCACAGTCCAGTATGAGGTTGCCATTTCCTTCTCCAGGGGATCTTCCTGACACAGGGATCAAACCCACATTTCCTGCATCGCCTGCATTGGCAGGTGGATTCTTCACCAGCTGAGCTACCAGGGAAGTCCTTAATTACATTTAATACAAATCTATCTATTCATCTATTTTCAAGCTGGGTTCTCAGTCCATTCATGAGATCCAACCAGCAACTTTTTAATGAGATAGAACAGAACAAAACAGAAAATATCAGAGTACATCACATAGAAAATTAAGTATTGTTTCATGAAACTTTTGTTTCAGTTTTAAATAGATATACCCTGTTTTGTGTATTCTAAAGCTTAAACCTTTTTTCACATTGCAACACTTCTAAAGTCGTGATGCATCTTACAGTTGCTGTCAGCCAGGTTGCAGTTATGACATAATTGTGGAAAAATCTTCTGATGACACTTTCTGGTAAAATCAAGAAACTGCCAGCATCAGTGACTTAGATACATGAATATGGTATGAGCTTATGTGTGTGTGTGCGTTGTTTGATGGGAGAGTGTATACTAAATTACAAAGTGAAATTTATTTCTCACCACAGGTTCATGGAAAATAAAAGCTTGAAAAATAGCATACTAAGCCCTTTCATAAAATTTATATGTGCACTTACTAATACTGATATTCTAATTAGACAGAAGAGCGGTTTCCACCGCTCTTCAGACAACCACCATTACCACTCTCTACCCGTGGTGACTTCTGAGACCTCACCCTACTCGCAGTAACTGAGGTATCTGCCCTTCATAACTTGTGTGACCCCTTCTCTTTTCTCGTCTGAACGAGGAGGATGCTGGAGAAGCTTCCTAACAGCACTTTCATTCTGAGCAGTCCAAGAAGTGTGCAGATACCCATGCGACTCTTTACATGTCTGTCCTGAGCCCTGTGGGATGTCTCCTTCCCTGCTTCCTTTCTCTCCTGTAGAAGCAGCTTCCCATAAAACCGAGACAGAATGATGTTAAGTATTCCTATAATGTCTGTAACGTTTTAAAAATGTTAAAACATAACGTGGGAATGGCAGTAAGGGTTATACCATTGTGTTTTAACATGTGGCATGTGGAGCTCTCGTTCCTGACTCAGAGCCTTTTTTCCTGCCTCACCATCCTTAGCTTTGTTCCTGGCCATTCCATTTCTTGAATTTACACTTTGGTCTCCATCCTCACATGTGTTCATTCGTGCTGGCCCCTGGGCTGGAGGAGGCCCCATCTGGGCCCCAGTTCTTCTTACCCACATCTGTTCAGCCTGCCTTGTACCATATTATTTGTTTACATGTCAGTCTCCCCTGTTCAACAATGAGAGCCTTGGAGGCAGAGACCTCTCCTTATTTACCTTTGTCTCCCCAGCTACACAGCACTGCCCAGTGTGCTGTGGATGAAGCATAAGTGGGTAAAGGAAAAGAAGTGCTGCATGAGGTCAATTTCCACGCAAGCACAGGCAAACACACACTCAAGCAGACATTCTTCTGAGCAGAAACCACGGCTCAGATTTCTGTGTTCCATGGCACCCAGCCCTGAGACAGGTCCAGCCTTGGAGAACCTAACTGAGCTGCTGGTTCATTCACTGGCCCCACAGACATGATCTGTACCCAAACCCCTGTGCTTCTCTCCAGCCTTTCACTTCCCCAACCGAGGCCAGTATTCTGGCCCGAGCCAAGAGCACTGGGTCCCCCTGCTCCTAGTCTTGCTAGCAGCAGCCCCTGGGGAGGGGCTGAGTGACAGAGGGAGTTATTTCAGGACCCACAACCAAGAAGGAAGCAATCAGCTTCTTCCTGTCCCTGGTGAGAGGAAGCTGTGCCTTCCAGGTGTGGGAGGGAGGAGCCCCACGAGTGCGGGGCTATGCAGGAATGAGTGAGGCCCACGTCCCTACCTCTCACACCCTGCACAGCTGGTTTAAAGCAACATGATTGGTGACTTCCAGGCCCTGGATGTCTCTGGAGAGCACAGGTGATGGAGGAAAACTGTAATAATCACTTTGATATAGGTTTTAATATATCCTCCTATCTCCCTGCATACACTGGGAGAAAGAAATTGAGATCCACAACACCATTGTCAGCCCCAGACCAAGTATTCAGGTGCTGGCGAGTCAAACGTCTCCTCATCTAGAGTTGAATTTCATAGTTACAAAGAATTAAATTTCACTGATATTTGGTAAGTAATAAATGGCTGCATTAGAAATGCAGAGGAAGTGAGCAAAACGGCTTGAATGAGGAGGCAACTTCTGCATGCAGGGAATGGAAATGTTAGTATCGCCTCTGTTGACTTTGGTGCACTTTAATTTTCTTCTCTCATCACATTTAATACAAAACAATGCCCTAAATGAAACACGATAAGGCCTCTAAACTTTTCACCCAATTCTTCCCGAATTTCTATTTAATTCTGGCTGTCTTGATTTAAGCTTCAATAAATACAAATAATTTCTATGAGCTCCATCCCTGGCCTTGGGAGTACGCCTCTTCATAATTAATTCTCTGGCGTTTATCTGTTTTTAATTCACTTTTGTGTGCTCAGTTGCTCAGTGGTGCCCGACTCTTTGCAGCCCCAAGGACTGTAGCCCACCAGGCTCCTCTGCCCATGGAATTTTCCAGGCTAGGATACCGAAGTGGGGTGCCATTTCCTACTTGGTGGAATCTTCCCGACCCAGGGATTGAACCTGTGTCTCTTGCATCTTCTGCGTCAGCAGGCGGATTCCTTACCACTCTTTAAGTCAACTTTAATGCTCTGGAATTTGGGAAGCCAGTACTTTTTTTTTTTTTTTTTTTTACCTATTAAACAATTAAGGATATAGGAAAATGAAAATTACATCATTGGTACATGTTCTCTATGGTGCTAACAGGCTATAGGATTGGGAATTCTTTTTTTTTTTTTTAAATCAGTATTGACTTGCTAATCAGATTCTAAGTTTTACTAGATTTATAGCAGTGATGTCCACTGCCTTCACATTTGCTTCACGAATTCCTCACACTCTGTGTACTCTCGCTGGTACCATTTTAACCAGAAGTAAGAAGTCAAACTAAATCATGGGCCTGGGATGTGAGTCCACCTTGTCTCCCTTCCATCCAGCTGACATAGTCTAAATCACCCCTTCCCTGAAGCATGCCTCATCAGCTGTGCACTGCAACACAAAGGGGAAAATGTTTTCCCAACCCAGAAACTCATCAACTTGAACCCTGAAGCATGACATCTGAATACCTTACTGCAAGAGCAGAAGCAGCTCACGACTGCTATACACGATCATTAACAACCTGCTTGCATTTCCAGGGCTGCCTCGGTGGGTTAATATATGCACTATGTATTAAACCATCTGCCACGAAGTCTGACCCAGTCTTTCTCCATGGTGACCAACTGCAAAGGTTACCTGTGAGTGTTAAGAGGCACAGTATACTATCATTACATTTATCTGTACCAAGTCTTTGGTTTTATTATTGGTTCTTTTGTCCTCAACAGAATATCTTTTCAGGCTCTTGTGTCCCATATTTGCATAGCCTAGAGTCTAATGAAAATGTATTTAATCCTCTATGTCAACTCTTTTAAAGTTCAGCATTAGCCTTTTATTAAACTCAGGCTAAAGAAGAATGAACTTCACATTTCCTGTGAAGATGGGACAAAACTTGATTATCAGCATATGGTCTCATGTATTTTTGTGCACTTTAGAAACCTGTCTTTAATGCAGCCAAAGATCGTTTTGTTTTGTTTTTAGTCTAGGTAAGGAGCACAACTGAGCTCCCTTCACACATGACCAAGTTCCCCTCTCTGAAGATGCTGAGAGATAGGCCATATCAAGTAGTATGGAAACTGAAACTTTTCATTCTCTTATGCTAGCTCACAGGCTTCCCCGGTGACTCAGAGGTAAAGAATCCGCCTGCAATGCAGGCGATGCAGGTTCAATCTCTGACTGCGGAAGGTCCCCTAGAGAAGGGAATGGCAACCCACTCCAGTATTCTTGCCTGGGAAATCCCATGGATAGAGGAGCCTGGTGGGCTACAGCCCATGGGGTCACAAGAGTCAGACACAACTTAGCAATTAAACCACCACCATCATCATGCTAGCCGACAGCTCAGTGAATGGAATTGCATCTGATGTCAGGTTACTTTATTATATGTTTGTAGAGCAGAGGTTAGCAGGGGGAGGGGGCAAGGGGGATAGAGATATTTTGCAGATATTCCTCTGTGGTGTTTCAAATGAATGCAACTTAGAGAAAAGTAACAAACTTCTCCTCCTTCCTAGACATCTACTCCCAAACAAGCAATCAGTATATTAAGTGACACTACTCCTAATATAAACCCCTGAGATGGAATGCTATTAATTTAACTGTACTCTGAGGAATATCATCCACTCCCTACCTAGGTTCTTAATCCAAGACTAGGCTTTATTCCTTGCCTTTGGTTATTTATTTTCCTCAAGGGTCCCTTCAGAGGGAGTCAGCCAAACTCTAAGTGAACTACTTAGATTTTTGAAAATCCAAACTTACCTGACATTTTGCAAGGCTATATTTGGTCGTGTGTGTGTGTGTGTGTGTGTGTTATCACTAGTGGTGTCCGACTCTTTGTGACCCCATGGGCTGTAGCCAGCCAGGTTCCTCTGGGCATGGTATTCTCCAGGCAAGAATACTGGAGTGGGTAGCCGTTGCCTTCTCCAGGGCATCTTCCCCACCCAGGGATCGAACCAGGGACTCCCAGATTGAAGGCGGATTCTTTACCATCTGAGCCAGCAGGGAAGCCACTTGGTCCTTTTTAGTTAGGTTTATATTGAATGTTAACCCGAAACACAAGTACTATATTCTTTCCTCTGGGGAGGTTTCTCAAACGGTAACCCTATAAACTCTGTATTGTTCTGTGATTCTTCAGAATCTGACTTCTCTCAAAATTATAACAGAATATCAGCAACCTAAAGTCTGGGGACTTTCTGTGTATGCGTGTGTACGCCCCTGCACTGCACGTGCAAGGAACGCACTGCACGACTGCACCCTTAAGCACTCTGGGGTCCCCAGAGAGGCTGGAGGCCCTCCCACGCAGTGAGTTCCCACTTCTCAGGTATGCTTACAATTTTTAATAGCAACATCGTAATTTATTTCCTTCATGAGCTTTGGACCTTCTGATTTACTGCACGTAAGCTTCTCAAATTTGCCTCAGCTGATTTTTCTTGGAGATTCAACTCACCATTTAAGGTGCATCGAATTCCCTATAAAAATTGCTCTGCAGGACAGGGAGGCCACACCCAACTCTCCACACACTACATCTTTCTCTCACACTGCTTTCTGATGTCCTAGGAGCACAGCTTCTGATACCCTAGGTACTTACACACGTTACATGTTTTTGCCATCTTTGGTTGCTTTTTGAAATGTCATCCATTTGCCCTCTCCATTTCTCACTGGTCTTTAACATGTCTTCTGAGTTTCCTGAGACAGATTTTTCACTTTTCTAAAGGATGCCTTTTTAGTACTAATAAAACTTTCATACTTGTCTGCTTAATCACGCCAGCTTTACTGTCCCTTTTTTACTTTTTTGTTTTTGGCTCAGAGGTATATGAACCATCTGTGCCTCGAAAACAGTTTGCTTAAATAGCCTCCAGGCAGATTTTATGGTTTTTAAGTTTTTTACTTTAACCTTCAGCCTGCTGTTAGCCATTTTCATCACAGTTTTAAAATCAGCCTCTTTTGGAGACGGCTGTCACTATATGTAGTTTTCAGAAGTTACTGGAACTGAAAGGGGGCCACTGACTCCAGCTGAACTGTACTGGGTTTCCATTCACAGTCTCCTGAGGCAGGTGCAGGCATGACGGAGCTTGATAAGGGTCCCCTTCTCTGCCTGGCATCCTGAAGACTGGTGGAGACCCCTTGATTTAGAATAGCCATGTCCACATCACCCAGTAAGACCCAGGAACATTAAATCTGATTCACCTACCTCCTTTTTATTATTACCACATGTCTATGGCTTTGTCATCCTGATCCTAGCCACTAAATGAAACAAGAGGCTGAAACAAAGAATCCAGAGAAAGGGCGGGGATTCCTCACTTCTCACCACACCACTGTGCCCTGAGAATCGCCCTGTGTTGGCATGCCAGCAGAGGAGCTGCTCTGTTTCCACTTTAACAACTTGTGTAGTCTGGGGAGCTGCGTGTCAATAAGCATTCCTCTTTGTTGGAATATATCATCACCCAAACTTCCTGTCTGCCCTCAACATTAATGTTAATATAGCTCTATGTGCTGTGCTTAGTCACTCAGTCATGTTCGACTCTCTGCGACCCCATGGACTGTAGCCTGCCAGGCACCTCTGTCCATGGGGACTCTCCAGGCAGGAAGATTGGAGTGGGTTGCTGTGCCCTCCTCCAGGGGAATCTTCCCAACCCAGGGATCGAACCCAGGTCTCCTGCATTGCAGGTGGACTCTTTACCATCTGAGCCACCAGGGAAGCCCAACATAGCTCTACGGTTTCTTTCTATAACAAAACCATACCTCTTTCCACACTAAGTGTCATGGGTAGGGGGTGGAAAGGGGTTAGGTTTATTTCCAACCATATCTATCAGACAATAATAACACTATTGCTCTCTTTCAAATCAGCACATTTTTACCCAATCTTTTCTGTTGTCATTGCTGCTTTTCTGATATAGTTGATAACTAAACACACTTGGGTTCTTAGTCTTATCCTTATTTTGATTATTATTTATTTACAAATTGCCTCTACCCACAGGAGTTACGCACTGTCAATATACTCCCTGAAATGAATTAGTACCATGAATGGGCGAACTCTATAGTTATGAGGTTGAGTGAAGGATCAAAGAAGGCAGAGGCCAGCAGGCAAGTCACGCATTTCTAAAGGTTGGTGGGATGAATAAACAAATGGATGAATGAACACACAA
Source organism: Bos indicus x Bos taurus (assembly GCF_003369695.1). Classification (NCBI taxonomy): domain Eukaryota; kingdom Metazoa; phylum Chordata; class Mammalia; order Artiodactyla; family Bovidae; genus Bos; species Bos indicus x Bos taurus. The sequence goes on from NC_040084.1 coordinate 42,612,888, forward strand.
ACAAATGGATAAATGAGATTATTGTCCTAGGCAATGTTTATTTGTTCAATTGTTCTCTTGCTTGTAGGTAAAATTCCATTCCTTCCAAAGAACTTGAAATGAGCAAAGCAGCAGCAAACTAGGGCCAGGACTGGAAATCATGCTGCTGTGTTCTCAGCCCAGTGAGTTCTTCCTTCCCCGTTTCCCCTACTTAACACCCCTTCAGATCTCTCAGACTTCAATTCAAGCAGTACTTTCTCAGAGAAGCTTCCAGATCTCCCGACTGGTCAAATCTCCCTATGAGAGGCCCTCACAGCACTGCGCCCACACTGTCATAGCTCTTGCCACAGTGGTAATTTCACAACTGCATTCTTATTTAAACAAATCTCTGTCCCCCACTGGATTGTAAGCTTCATGAGGGCAGTAACTAGGTCTTTTATTTATTTATTTATTGGCCACTGTAGTTCCAATGACTAGCACAGTGTCTGGCACATGGTAGCTACTGAACAAATATTTGTTAGATTGATTCATTAATTAACTAATAACTGTGAAAGCTGAAGTCTCCAAGGTCTCTGCTCTTTTGCCCACCTGAACTTGTATTCAGCCTCAGACTAAACCACAATTTGTTTGGACACTCTCCCTTCCCTTCAGTTTAGGAGACTCAGTTTTCAGCCAGAGAGAGAGAAGTTTAAATGTATAGGCAAGCAGGCTAACTCTTGATGGGTAACAGCAGCCTCATCCCATCACCATCTAGTCCCAGGCATCTGACTCCCCACATCCAATATGGGCCATGGCCAACATCTCCCAGGCCACTACACTGATGAAGCCACATGCTGGGTTATCTGCTGTTCTAACTGCACCCTTGTTCCTCTTCCTAAATGAGTATATCTAACAGCTAACTACAGTCCCTTTGTCTTAGCTTTGTGCAATCTCGTGTTCTATAGACTCCAAAAAGAATCAAAAGAGTCAGCACTTTGGTCCTGGCACTAAAACCAACATTCTAATTATCGGGTTTGTCAAAGCAGCTGGTCCTGGAGAGATGAGGTAGTGCATCTAAAGGCCCTTTGATGAATGTTAACCACATTTTTATCTTTCAGTCCACACATGGGTTTCAGAGTCCTTCCACATGACAAAAGTTGATGGGCATGACATGGTTGTTGTGTAAAGAATTCAACATCATGAGATCACTTCTCCTTCTCTCTCATGGACATTTGCTGGCACATATCATCAGCCATCACACTGACCTCATCCCTCTTTAAAAAGTGTCCAGATTTTCATTCTGGTAGCTACCCTTCCCCCATGCAGCTTCCCTTGGGCTTTAGAGGAAAATGAGCCCAACTCCATTGTCAGAAGGAAATCATCACTGGCTCAAGCTAATTCAAATATCCATTGCTCTGGTCACAGTCCCAAATTCAGGCCTAAGCATGTGACTTCAGCACAGACAATGAGTGTGAATTTCAACATTCTTGCTCAGAACACTAGGCCATACGCATTCTGTCTTCTATTGGATGTGAACGAAGAGACATCTATCCCTGATTGCTGTTATTAGCCATTCCATGGCCCTGAGGAGCTTGCCTTGGAATATGGTCAACACTCTATCCAGAAGAATATAGACGTGGGAAGAAATGAGACCATGATAAGACCATTGCACTGCAGGATCAACCTACCCTGAAGTATACTCTAGCTTAGGACTCTACAGTTCCATCAGATAAAAGAAGCTTTTTATTTCTTAAATCAGTTTGAGTTGGGTCTTCTGCTACTTGCATTAAAAAATTCTGAAGTGAAGTGAAGTCGCTCAGTCGTGCCCAACTCTTTGCGACCCCATGGATAGTAGCCTGCACCAAGCTCCTCCATCCATGGGATTTTCAAGGCAAGAAGTACTGGAGTGGGTTGCCATTTCCTTCTCCAGGGAATCTTCCCAACCCAGGGATCGAACTCAGGTCTCTCACATTGTAGACAGATGCTTTACCGTCTGAGCCACCAGGGAAGTCCTACACCCTAAAAGTATGCAGTCACCAAATTCAGTCTACTCTTAAAATAAATTGGGCTTCCCTGGTGGCTCAGATGGTAAAGAATCTGCCTGCAATGCAGATTCTGCAATGCAGGGATCAGGTTTGATCCCTGGGTTGGGAAGATCCCCTGGAGAAGGGAATGGCAACCCACTCCAGTATTCTTGCCTGGAGAATCCCATGGACAGAGGAGCCTGGAGGACTACAGTCCATGGGGTCACAAAGAGTTGGACACGACTGAGTGACTAACACACTTAAAATAAACTTTAAATAATTTTTATTTAAATAAAGTTTAAATAATTTGATCCAAAGATGGTCCCTTCAAAGTTTCCACCTCCTTTTCATCATGCTTCTTTGAGGGGTAGAGCTTGAGAAGGCCTGTATATGTTATATGTCTCCCAGGACAAGACTTGAGTTCCATATGGCACTTGAGCTTGCCTCCTGAGGCCTTAACCTCCCCATTAGGTTGGGAGCAAGCCTTGTCAACTGCATAGAAAGAAAACTGCTGTGTCAGATCATTTAACGAACAACATCCATCCTTCATTCATTTCTTCCCACAGTGTGCCCAAAAAAAAAGAACAAATGAAAAAGAAACCTAAATTGGTTCAACACACTTTTGCTACTGGGAAATGTTTCATAACTACGAATGAATAATTCAGTGAATATGATATTTTAAATTTTCTATTGCCAGACACACCCAACTTTGATGGGAATGCTGTTGCCTTTCTTACTCTCAAAATCCCCTTTGCCTCCAGGATCTTAAATCTATTACTTCCTTGATATAGAAATCCAATCAACAACAAAAATCAGATGTCACACACCCTATTCAATACCGTCCAATAGCTGCCATCATACTTAGAATAAAATCCAAACTATTACCTCTCCACCCTACATGATCTGGCCACTAACCACCTTGATCATTCAACTGCAGACACAATGGCCTTCTTGCTATTGCTCAAAAATGCCAAAACTGTTCCTGCCTGACCGCTGCCTTTCACTCGCTCCCTCCCTGGAGCCCTCTGCTATAAACGCTTCACATGACTACTCCATCACTTCATTTTGTCCCTGCCCACATTTCACCTCCTCAGAGATAACTTTTATGACCATCATGTACAAAATAGCACCTCACCACTATCCATCCCCTCACCCTACATTTTCTTCATAGCATATATCACTACCTGAAATTGTGTTCAATACATACATATTTTTAACTTGTATATTATCTATCTCCCTTCAAGAATGGACTGTAAGTCCCTTTAAGGCAGGGATTTTTCTCTTGTTCAATGATGTAGCCACTAAGCCTAAAATAGTACCCAGTACATTATAGGAGCTCAATATACTTTTTATTTTACCTTCTAAAAATGAATGGATGAATAAGTAACAAGGTTTTTTTCCTTAAGCTTGGCCAAAAACAAACAAAAGAGCAGCAGAGAGGCACTTGCCTCTGGTTGGACAAATCCCCCTTGTTTTTACCTTTTGCCCAGCTTTATTTCACCGGCTCCTGGATCTCTGTATCTCTAAAGCATTTGACACCAACAACTTAAATTGCTCCCACTTATGAAACAGGCAATCCCACAGATGATCACAGGAAGTATCAGGGCCTTCAAAGGCTCTTATAGCAAAGCATTGGATGTGCAGTCACAGAACTGCTTGCCACATTATAAATAATATGCAACCTTTCTATCAAAACAGAATACAAGATAACATATTATTTATTGGATCCATATAGAAATCACCAATTTATCTTGTGATATTCGCCTGTGAAGAAGACTAGCAGTCTTTATACCTCAAAATTCCTATTACCCATTGAACCCCCCAAATATACTTATTGGGGTAGGAGCCTGCATTAAGAGAGCAGACTCTCTTAAACTCAGTTTAAGTTTTTGTGACAAAAATTGGATGCAAAATCTTTCATTTGTCATAAAATCTACTATCTCTGTGGGAGAAAAATAATCATTCCAAAGTTGTTTTCTCACAATCAAAAGTGATTAAATACTTTCAAATACCTTTCAGCATATTTAAGAAAGAATTCTCCTACATGCATCCAAAACTCTCTCACAGATCAGTATGTTTCCAGAGCACATTTGAAAAAAAACGCACATCTACTAACTATATTTTCTTCTATTAGAAGATGAGTTAAGCAGGAAATACATTAAATACATTACTATCTGAATTTATAATAGAAGAGGTTAACCCTTAACCATAGCAAACTAATGAGGAATATTTTACCTTAGAAGGATTAATCAGGGCTCTTAACACTGTGCAATTTGACATTTTGAGGACTTAATCAAGAATGAATTTTATTCACCTATTTACTTTTCATCACAGGGATGCCTTTCAAAGCCACCACGTGTTAGAATAAATATAATTCTTGAGCTTAATCATTCTGCCTTAAGAAAAATTTATTTTAAATAATATCTCATAGCTTTTAAAAACAGTTCTCACAGAAGTAGCACTATTACACTTATGTCATCTCCAGGCCAAATTCAGCTCAAACACTCAGAAAAGATCAATACAGATGTGGTGAGCTCCAGAGCCTTGACCTGACTAACACTCTGTTAGCCAGGAGACCACAACACAAATTCCGGGAGGTTGTGATTATCAGACGCTGGCTTCTATCTATGGCCATTGATTATCTCCATCTTTGCTAAAGACTACAGGAGTTTCATTTAACTAGAGTGCTCAGTAAATTGCAGCAGAGTTCAAGCATCTTTTATGGATTCATTAAACCATTGATCTGCCTTCCAGAGCTTGTAGTAGGCCCCTGCTCTGGCCCACAGCCTGTGTTTACAGAGAATACAACAGACTGGCATTTGTAACCTCCAAGGGCAGCCTGTCAGGAGACATTAGACTTTACTGTGTGCATGGCCACCCTAAGAGTGGATAGCAACCTAGGGAATTTCCCATTCTCAGTCTGAGCTGCTGGGGCAGAAATTAAGTGGCCCTCTGCTGCAAGATTTTCTTTACTCTATCCTAATCTGTGAGAATAAGAACAAAGAGCAGAGAGCCCAAGGAACAAAAAATTGCACGTGGCTTGCCCAGTTCATACTTTTGCTTATGTGTACAAAAGCTATCCAGAGGTACTGAGATGGGAGAGAAATAAAAATAACCACGGGTGTGCCTATAGTTTGCATCTCCTGCATATGGCCCTCTTGGGCGTACTAGGTTTTATGACCAGACATTGCAAAAGTGTATGAGAGAAATTCTGGACTCAAACTACTATCTTAAAATATCTCAAAGCAAGCCACCTGGCCTGTCTTATGCATGCACTTATTTAGACAGTTAACGTTTTTAACGAAGCATTTGAATTTACAGAGCATAACTACAATCCTAGGAAAATGCACAATCATCTCTCTTGGTTTCTCCAGACAGTGCACTAAGCACTCTTAGAAACTTCTCCCCCTCCTAGTCGTTACTAGTACAGTTGCATGACACCTTCCTTTTAAAATCAGCACAAAGACTAACTCTGAGCTTCATGGAGCTGATGACTGGAGAAGGACAAGAAAATGAGCCATTTCTTCAAAAGCTCATTCTTCAGATACACCTAAACACTGTTAGCAGCAAGGTGAGAAAGTTGACGATGTGAGTGACTGGATCAATAAGGAGAACGCAGGTCCCAAATAACTAAACCCTTCCTAATCATTTGTTTCCCTGAACTGCCCACTAACCAAACAGACACCGGACGAGGAACTCAGCACAAACATTCATCACTGTGCAGCCGCAGCCACCGGAGCACAGTGCAGCTGATGCAATCTGACACTGTGGTTAATGTGAAAAGGGAGTGTGCCTTTGAGATGGATTGGATAATTACCGGCAGTTCAGATGAGAAAAACTTGATTTAAGTGTAAAGCATTAGCTATCACCAGAAGGATGGCCAGAGACTGTCTGAAAATTAACATTCAAGCATCTATGTCAGTAACCCTGTGTATCAGTCTCTGGGTGACGGGATTTGAATCTATGGAAAGTAGCCCCTCTTCCTTCTGCTCATTGAAAAGAAACATTGAATAGAGTATTGGTGCTTGAAGCTATTTTGGAGTTTTAATCATCTTTTCATATTTAATCTAAAATATCTAATATTATTCAGAAGCTGACATCTATTCTGGGTAATAGTTTAAAATTATTTCTGTTTCCCCACAATATCCCAACATGTAGCCCATTCAAAACTATGGGACATGGTTGCTATTCCTTTCTTTCAGTACATGGTTGTGATCCCTTTTTCTTTTGCTTGCCCCATTCTCTTTGTGTTCTGGGGGTCCCTTGAGTTCAGTGTCTCTCAAGTAGTGTTCAAGTGTTCTGATAAACTCAAGATCGCATGCCTCTCCCCCAAGCTTCTGATTGATGGCTTCCTAGGGCACTGGATCCTACCTGGCCTACAGAAGCTCTGCCCTCAGACTCTTTCTGTCCCTCCTCAAGGGTCCAGGCATCACTTTAACCTGATTTGCTTCTTATTTCTCTGGCCAGAATTCTTTTGCTCTACCCCTACCCTGAATGTGTTTCAAAGGACTAACACAGTTCCTCTCCTCTGCTGGTGTTTTTTTCACGGGTTCTTATTTGCAGAATTTCATCAATATTCCATCCCATATTTCAAAATACTAGAGAACAAGAAAACAGGTGGGTTTGTTATTCTTTCCCCCAAAGCTTCCTGAGGACACCTTTGTTTGCTGTAACTGAAAAGGAACTAACTCAGCCTCGGAGCCTGTGGGTTAAAGTCCTGGGAGGCAGCGGCCACTCTATAGGCAGGCAGTGGGCAGGCTCGCAGCACAGTTCGAAGACAATGCAGAACCAAAGCAGACATTCTTCAGGCCAGAGTGCAGCTATATAGTCATAGAGTCTCAACCCCATAAAAACATTGGCACCAAAAAAAATGGCACCCCATAAAAACACGGTGAATCTACAGGAAGAAATCTGGTGCTCCCTAAGAATTCTGTCAATGAAGAATATTTGCAAACAACTGGCAAAAGCAAGTCCGTGGCCTAAGCTTCAGGCAACTGGGACATTAATTACAGGTAATTTAATGTCCTTCCCTAAACCTTCATGAATGATAGCCATTTTGCAAATTAAATCTTGCAGGTGTTTAAATGAAAAAAAGTAGACAGGTTAATCACTAGATTAACAAGGCAATTGTTACACATTTCTTCTGCACTACTAGGTTCTATAGTGAGGTCTGAAACTGAGAATCTTCCCCAGGATATATTCAAGTTTAATAAACAGCCCAATAGTCTAAACAAAATGTAACTCCAAATACTATGATGATACATGCTGTGTATCCAGCAATATAGCTTGAAAGTAAAGGAAATGCTTATTATACAATATTCTCCTCACTGAATATTTGTTATTATTACCATGATTGTTATGAAGATCTTATTGATATCATCTGCAAATGTTGTTTCTGTCTATATAACCTTTTTATTTTTAATTCATCTTTATCTCTTATCTACATAGATATTTCCCACTATAGTCTGTGGAAGAACAGCAATGTTGTGATACTGAAGACGTATTTCCATCTATTCTTATCTCAAATTACAGAACAATTAGAACAAAAAGCAAAACTTCGGTGCTATTAGGAATTTGTGTCTATTACTAAAGTATCAGTGAGACCCCTATAAATTTGGTATCTGAACAAGGAAAGAAAACCTCCTTACGTTGCCTGTGTTAGCCTTTTGTCTTGAATTTTGATTTCTTGCTTGATTTGTAGACATCAGTTTAGACAACAGGATATTTCCCATGCAGAAGGAAAAAGATCAAACACAGGATATTTGGAAAAGACTACTATTTGTGGTCTTGTTTGTTACTCTTGTTTTAAGTGGGATAATGGTTACAAGGCATCACTCCCTTAGGAAAGAATATTTTTAAGTGTCTGTTATTGTGCAAAGTAAAACTGGTATTAGTTGGACTAAACACTTCAGCATCTCTTACAAAACCACTAAGGAGTATACGACTTTCCAACTCCTAGGGAAAACACTAGGCTAGAAATGTTCTCAAGTTCTTCTCTACTTGTGGCCTCAAGAAGGGGCTGGGAAAAGAATGAGCTATTAGTTCCCTGAAAAGTCTGCAGTGCATCAAGTAATGAGATTGACATCCCATTGTTCGGCTGATGCCCACAGACTACAAAAGTATTTGTCTTACCCATTGTTTCAAACATTTTGGAGTCAGCAGTCGAGCCTGTTGGGGATAAGGATTCTATGAAATATGATTATGAATCAACACCATACACTTCCTAGAGCCAACATCCTGAAATGTGTAAGCTGGTAGTTGGGCTCCTTAAATGAATACAGCTGTGACTCACAGTTCTAGCAGAAGCATTCCGAAGAAAGCCTACATACTTACAGCAATCCAAATTACTCTTCAAATTGAATTTTAAGTTGGTTTAAAATTATAACCTACATGCCACAAAGGGTTAACTTGGCTTCCTTCCATCCCCTCTTACTTCACAGCACCAGGGTTTGGAAGAGAGGGATGTGTCATTCTTAACCTATTCCATCAAACAAACACAGAGACCCCAGCAGAAAGGAGGTTTGAGAAGCAAATGAAATTTAAAGAGCCAATTTTCAGCGGGCCTTCATTCTGAGAGTTGGGCTATTTTTGTCCTTGTTTTTTAGCAGAAAATCAGTTCCTGCCTTTATACCCAAGCATTTGTGAAGAGGATGGCAGGGGAAGCACAGGCACAGCTGTCCAATTTACATTCACAAATGCAGGTGTTGCTCAGACACAAAACAGAGGTCAGCTGAATACTGCTCCTAATTAGCTACCTTTTCTACCAGGATTTTTCTTTGTAAAGTTATGCATGCAATTTGGGTTCAACTTAGAGACCATTTTTAGATCCCAGCATGCTATCTACCAAGAAGTGGGCTGTCATTATAAAGCACAATTTACAACATAGTTAATTTTACATGTTTTTTTAGATTCTACATTATACCTAAGGCAAAATTCTGTTCTGCATACACATTATTCACTCTGTTTTCCATCCACTTCTCAGTATTTAAAAGTGTAGAATTTAGCCAGAAAATCTTTTATGTAGGAATGGGAGGAATTCTGCCCTCTAAGATTAAGCAGTCCACAATCTTAATAATGAGGACTAAAGACTTTGTTAAATGATACAAGAACAGAAGTAGCTATTTGCTATTGTCTTCAGTGAGGAACACCCTGGGGCTTAGTACAGCAGTTCTTAGAAATGGCAGGATGGAGACTGGTATCTAATACAATCCATTAGGAAACCCAAGCCCTAAATGAAATGACCACAAAATCCTATCAGTTAACAGAAATGCAGCAGCTGTACATGTTTATTGTAATACAATAGGATATTGTTGCAGAGATAACACTCTTGAAATTAAAAAAAAAAAAGAATCTAGCAAGCGATGTGACCAGTTTATTTCTCTATCTGAAAAACGACACCGTCTAGTGGGGCAGAGGTTTGGAATACATAAATAAGCATGAAGATTGCAGAAATGACAGGTATTGTATGTACACTAATGGGCTGGGGGGGGGGGTCAGCCCTCAAAGTCACTGGCTAAACGTCAAGTCACTGCCGCTCCCAGGTTTTACAGGATATTCAAAGAACTACCCCAATAACTACTTGCAGGAAGTGAAGAGTAATGGTCTTTCTCCCTTTGCTGATTTTACCTACTAAGTATTCCAAATACTCTTATCTTGGCTCCCAGTTATCCATTTTTCAAAACTGTATGCTATGGAATTTTAAATTCAGTTTGACCTTAAACTTTATAATTATAAATATGTATATCTTATATATATGATATGTATTATATGGACTTTTTTTTCATATTGAATCAGATACCTTTTATCAAAGGCTTAAAAAGTTGGATCACTGTGCAAAGTGCAACATGTATTACCAGGATTGTGACAAATTTATCTTGCCTGATTTTATTCACTACAGGCAGTCCATCAAGATTCAGACCCATAACCCTTTGGAATAATAGAAAGACAAAACCCCTGTTCTATAGCCATCTTCTGGGATGGAATGCAAAGTATTTTGTTGTGGTAAGTACGGCTTTGAAGATGAAAGCTCTGGGCCCACTCTTGTGATTGTTACCCCAGTGCTCAGCATTCAAAATGGGAGCCTCAGGGTCTCAGAGATCATTTTAATCCCCAAATATTAAAACAAAACGTGTCTCCCATGCGTTGTTCCAACCACCCTCCTCTAAAGCCTCACCAGCCCCTCCCGTGAGGCCCCTCCCAGGGGAAAGTGAACTGTTGACTGTCCCAAAAGAATTCCAATTTCCTTACTTGTCTCCCTGTTCCAGTGAAGATTATGAAACTAATTCTTAGAGACTGCTACTAAAATTCCACCTCGCTGAATTCTGCAGCCTAATTCTTTTGGCATTATGCTTTTTGGCCGAATGATGTGACCCAAATTTGAAGGAGATAATTTGCTGCAACAGTGCTTCTTGCAATGCAGTGAGCCCCAAATTAGCATTTCAGGATTGCAAATATCAGACTTAAAAAAACAGTAACTGTTTGCTTCAAAGAAGGACAGATTTTGACATTGTTTAATGGAAATGCTTAGCAAAATGTGGACGATTTTATGAATTAAGGAAGATTTGCAGATCAATGGAAAATCAAGAACTAGCAATTGACTTCAATTATTAGTGGCAGAATGCAATAGCGGTTCTTAAAAGATCAGGAAATTAACTGAGTGTGTATGTTGATTGTAAAAACATCATTCATTCCACTTCCCATCAATGGTGGCTAACGCTATTCTAAAAGGACACTTTCAGATCTGAGATGTCTTAAGGCAAAACAAAAAAAGAAACCATAACCATGGCTGTTCCTGTGTTCACCCACCATGCTTCTCACAAACACTTCGCTGTGTGAGCTAGGTTGGTTCCTATATTCATTATTTCATCTTCTCTCAATATCAATCAATTTTAATGTAAGGTGTCAAGAAAAACTTGACTTTTTCCTGATTAGAATTTGTGGGTCGGATTTTGGAAAGAGCCAGAGCAACATTCACCTTGCAAACAAGTATAAAGCTGAGCGGACTAAAAGCTTTCTGGCCACGCTTCTGTGGCTAGTTTTTCAGCCTCGACAGGAAATTTCTACCACTTCTCTTTCACAGACCCTCGTCTAGTACTCTACCGCCAGAGAGACTGTCACTTAGGGTACCACTGCGTCTTCATCAGATTCATTCACCCTCTCAGAATTCAAACACCAAGACAAGAGAAATTGAAGGACAGGTTACACATTAGAAGGGGGCTCTTTAATCCAGAAGGTTAAGTATGACAGAGAAAGAGAACAGACAAAACAGAAAGAATCAAAGTACGGGGTGCGCAGTGAATTCAGCTAGAAGCTAAGAGGCGCATGCGCACGGGGCGGTGAGGCCTGCATGGGCCGCCTCTCTCTACGGTGCTCTTACCTTATTTCTCTTGAAGTAGGCTCGTCGGCAGGCGGCAAAGCACTTCTCGCTGCAGAAGCTTTTCACCTCACTTCCCATACTCAGGGAATAGCGCTTGATTCCCACTTTCTGGCACCAGGCACACATTATTTGTACATTTGACACATCATCTTCTATAATAAAAGTATAAGAAAAATGTTCATATCAGAAGCAAACATCCCTTCAAACTTAGACACACCCTGAACCTCAGAGAATTACTTGAGGTCTGATCTTAATTTCAGTACCTCACCACTTTCTGACCTAGGAAAACAGGCAGCTCTTGGTGGAAAGACTTACTGCTTTTCTCTCTCTCGTTTTTCTTTCTTTTTTTGGTTGGCTCCTATGTTTCCAAAAGACATCATTTATTTAAAAACCAAAGCATGACTGCAGAGCCACGAGGGTTCCCAGGGCTTCTTGTCCTGGTACAAATGCTTATTCTGCCTAGTTAAACCAGGCTCTGTACTAATGAAGCTTGGAAAGTGACTCCTTTCTTCAAGGGTACTGCTGACAGCCTACAAGATCCATATTGAGTGGGTTGCCCAGTGCTAACCTACAAAAGTGATGTCCCCATGTGAATTGGGACAGTCAGGAGCCAGGCTCAATCTTGCTGTGTTCCCAATTACTGTTACGTGAAAGGGGGTGTTGTTGACTCTTGCAATATAACGATTTCCAGGTGATATAGGGTCAGTCAAAGAAAGGAAAGGTGTGAGTGGCCAGGTTCTCCGGAAGGAAGGCAGTATCCCAGCTCACTCAGCAGTCTGCTATGAGACAGCCTTCCCTCACGGCTATCCTTGGGGAGGCGCAGGACTGATTCAAATTCCCCTCCAGGTGATGTGGTTCATGGTCCTTGGATGGAGGATTGGTAATGGGGGGTGTCAGCCATGAGGCCTGAGGTCACTCAGCTGCCCAGATCATTCTCAGCCACTGGTGGTCCTAGTAGCTTCTGTAGAACCTGCTACCCATGTCGTGGGAACACTTAGATTAATGTTAGGTGGTAGACAGATATTTTCAATATTTTAACTACTGTATTTCTTGTCCTTTGTAAGAGAAAAAAAACAAATTTAACTGGCACAACAAGCTCAGAATATCACAAATATTATTGCTTAAGACAAACAAAGGCTTTTAAAGTGAGTCACTTAATAAAATATATTTTGAGTAAATCATAGTGCAGGTGATAAGATGCTGTAACAAAATGTGATGGTGATACTCAAATGACTGGAGTCAGGGAAACACTGGGGTATTTACACAGAAAATAGGAGACGATTTCTTAGTGGAAATCTAAGGAATATTTCCTTGCTACCTCCTAGGGGGTTCTCACTGTATCTTACGTTTCCATGGTCATCCCAATTGACCGTGTGTGTGTGTGTGTATGACTGATTGCCACTATTAGCCATACGTCTTCCTCCTTTATGGATTTTTTTTGTACTAACCAAACTCATGCTCCAGACATGGGTGGCAATCATAAAATCCCCAACAAGCTTTGGTATAGTGTTGTCTGATTTCCGAATAAAATCCCCCAAAGACTAATTGCTAAGCAAGGCCTGGTTCATGAGTTGTTGACATATTCATGGTTCATAGAGCCTGTCATGCAATCATTCCATTTCCAGTGGAAAAGATTTGGTTTGAGGCAGTATGGTCATCAGCCTGCAAAATTAGAAGCAAACTAATTTGTAGTGCAGTGATATGGCTTCCCCCCCCCCCCACCCCCTGCCAAGTGTCATCACTCAGAACTCTGGATAGCATTTTGTTTACCTTAATGGAATAAGTATTGTCATTTTAATGATCATTTTTATTTCACAAATTACATGTTGTAATTGATTGTTAATTATCAAATGAGACACTATAAAAAAAGAACCTCTGATGTTAATCAAACATTTTTGATAAAATAACTTCCTTTAAATGGAGTCATAACATGAATTCAAATGTCATGCAATGACTATTTAATAATGTATTCTATTCAAAGAAAGCTTTATTTATATTTTGTATGATTACTAATATGGCACCTGTCTACAGATGTTTTACATGGTATGAAAAATTAACAAGACTCTATAATTTACCTTAGAGTATGGTGTTTTAAAATTAGATTAGAAAGAGTATATGTAGAAAATAATCATCTATCATTACTAAACTAACTAGCACTAATAGTTTCTATTTTTCCAGTTAGCTACTTTAAAATCTTAAATTCCTGAAAAAAAGATGATACAGCAGAATTCTCACAAATGATCCACTGGCAAAAAGCTTGATTCTGGTGAAATAAGGGAAAAAAGATTTTACGGGGGAAATTATTTGGCCTCAAAGTTCAATGAGGAGACCCCACTTCCTCGGGAGCCACTTTAGAACATGCATTAGGTTTCCCCTTGCGGTTTCTTCCTTTAAATAGTCTGATTTGGAGGGATGTGGGGGAAGTAAGTGTTTTAGTCCTAGATCTTTAACTATCATAGGCTAAAAGCAAGATGACAGAGGGTAAAGAGCAAAGCTATAAGAAGGCTGGGCAGCTGGCCTGAATCCTGGCCTGACCTGAAGGAATGATGCCCAAGGCAAAAAGGCCACTCACAGGTCTGTCTCATATTTACTCCATCATCACCACACAGTCCTACTTGTCTTTTTTAAAGGAGAGGCAAGGATAGTTTTTTACAATAGAGCTAACAAATAAAAAGTATAATTTTAAAGCAAATTATTTTTATAAATAATTTGTACTACAAAGTAACGATAGAGAAAATGAGACAAAAGAAATTGTGCACTTTTGTATCTGGCAGTTGGAAAACTCTTAGAATGGTACTTAGCATCTGTCTTGTTAAATAATTCAGTATTCTCTTCCGTTTTTCATAAAATTGTGTTTCATAAAGGCAAACTCTTTGGAAAACTGCCATCAGATATCTCCTGTTCTGTCACCAAACTGTTATCAACAGCTAATGCTCCAAAGAAGAGTCAGATAAAGGGATTATTCCAAAAGTTCAAGAAAACATTTTCAGATATCTCAGATGTTCTAGTCTTAATAAAAGTCATTTTTATTAATATATTTAAGAAATAAGAAAGAACTTTGGTTATTAAAATTGTCAGCTAAAACTTAGCTGAAAATTCTGCCACCAGACATGAGATGGTACCCCATCTTAAACAGCATGTCCTTACCCCTAGAAAATGAGCTTTTCTTAAGTGCTTAAAGCCAAAATGTATGTGTGCATGCTAAGTCACTTCAGTCATGTTTGACTCTTTGTGACCCTGTGGATTGTAGCCCACCAGACACCTCTGACCATGGGATTCTCTAGGCAAGAATACTGGAGTGGGTTGCCATGCCCTCCTCTAGGGAATCTTCCCGACCCAGGGATTGAACCCAGGTCTCCTGAGTCTCCTGCATTGGCAGGTGGGTTCTTTAACCAGTAGCATCACCTGGGAAACATTAAAGCCAAAAGAATTGGTTTATTTTAACAATCACATCTTTTTCTAAAAATCTGAAACCCAGGAATTGTGTGCATGCTTTACATTGGCAAAAGAGAACGCCCCAGCCCTTTAGTCTTTTGAACCTTATCTGCTTTAAAATTTTTTAATTTTAAAAATATTTCTTCAAACTAGGAAAACCTGATCTCTTATATCTAGGCTAAAATCTGGGTCATTAGAGACAAGATTAGCCCCCCAAAAATTCTTGTAACAGATTTTTCCTTTATAGCCATTATTAGCCTGTGTATTTTTCATAATGAACAATGCAGCAACAAATGCAAAATACTTACAGCTTTAAATCACATTCCCATAGTGAATAGTTTATATAACATGATAAATTCTTCATATGATAATATCATATAAATATGCATCAGTCCAAACCGGCATGTTTCAATTAATCATGAAAAGTTTGTACCACCTCTTTAGGATTTAATTAAGCAAAATGTTTAGGGCATATTCTTTCCAATCTAATGTTCAAAGAGCTATAGAACATTATTCTACTTTATATCCCAGAAGGAGAAATCTAAATTAATTACTCTGAGATAAAATCAAAATTGTATTTATTTATCACAAGGCAGAGAAGTATGAAGTCAAGCATTTCTGGAATGCCTTGCTGAAGTTGAAAAATTACTTATCTGGGGACTTAAAAATAAGGATGGCCTTGGTCAATGCCGTTCTAGAGGCATTTTAATTGGTTATGAACATGCATACTAGCTTACCTGACCAGAGCACAAAGCAAATCAGGAGGGCCTTAATGGACTCCAAGTGATTCACCACCCTTTTGTAACTTTCATGGGAATCTAAGACTGAGAAAACAAATCTAAAAGTATCTGCTGGTGCTGTTTCCCTCCTCCAACAGTTCCTAGAATGCATATGTCCAGATAATCATTTCAAGACTTGAATTATGTTTGAAACAAGCTGGAAGACAGCTTGAAGTGATTCTTGCGTGTTTTCCACACTATGAAACGAAAGCACAGGTAACATTCAAACTATTTGCTGGAGAAGTTACACTTAAGAACAGAATAAATACATGGCCTGGAAAGCAGGCAAGAAACTAAGATTAAAGTTTGCTTTCTTTGAAGCCCTTCTTGGAATAACTGAATTTCAAGAACCTTAAGGCAATCTAATTTAAAAGTCTCTAGAGTCCTACAGAAGCTCCTGTACAATTCCTTGTGTTCTAGAAATAAACATAAGGGAGACCAAGAGAAAATCTGGACCACTGAACCAAAAGGAAGATAATTATGGCTAGTAGGTGCCAGGCACAGTGCAAAGTTCTTTAAATCCATCATTTAATCTTAATCACAGCTACCACCCCCCAGGCAGGTAGGTACCAACAGTATCCCCATTATGCAGATGTGGAAAGTGAGGTTTAGAAGCCAAGTAGTTTGCTCCAAATCATACAGTCATTACACACCAAAGCCAAGATGAAAACTGGGGCATCTGACTCCAGGGCCCAAGCTCTTGATTACTACACCTTAGAGACCACAGTCTTTCTAAATGGGTGAGATTATACACCATCCACACAGACAACCTTGCAAGAAAAAGACTAAAAGCTGTCACAGATTCTGCTACTTGCACAGCACACTGCTCCATAACACTGCTGCTGCTAAGTCACTTCAGTCGTGTCCGACTCTGTGCGACCCCATAGGCGGCAGGCCACCAGGCTCCCCCGTCCCTGGGATTCTCCAGGCAAGAACACTGGAGTGGGTTGCCATTTCCTTCTCCAATGCATGAAAGTGAAAAGTGAAAGTGAAGTCGCTCAGTCGTGTCCAACTCTTCTCGACCCCATGGACTGCAGCCCACCAGGCTCCTCCGTCCATGGGATTCTCCAGGCAAGAGTACTGGAGTGGGGTGCCATTGCCCTCTCCATAACACACTAATAGACAAAATGGAATCAGAAAGGTCAAAATGTCTTTGAGGAGGCAGCTGAAGTGTTAATCAGTATTTGTTGGTCGATTTTAAGAAACAAGTTAAAGGCCCACAGTGCAAGCCTATGCTTCTTTATGACTATGCGACTTGGATTTGCTGCAAACATTCTGTCTGCACCCTCAAGGGCCACTTGAACATTAAATGATGAGACAGAACCAATATACTTGGGTCTCACGAAGCAGTCATTCTACTCATAGGCAAGCAATACTTTTCTCAGCTTTTTCTTTTGTAAGGAGGGGGATCAGGAGTAGGACATGGATAAGACTGACTTTCCATGTGGGTGAAGTAGGGAACCGCTTATACATGTGTAACTTTGAAGATTCCAATAAGAATATTCTAGCTTCAAAAATTATCCTTACCTACTCACAGAAGTCCAATTCTACCATTATGGAGTAATTTCCTGGGCTAAATATTTCTTATATTCCATTAAAACATGAATTCCCTGAAAGCAGTAAGGCTCAATACATATTTATCTATAATGATTTATGCTTTAAAATGAGTGATTCTTTCGGAAGAACAAGTTTTCACAGAGAATGGAGAGAAGAGCTAAGAAGAGAGCTCCATGAGAAAAAAGGAGGGCAGAGATGGGAGAAGCTAAGGGCACAAGAAGCCTCTGCTCACTACTTGGCTAATGTTTAGCCCTGGGCATAGAGGTAGAGCTAGCTGAGGACCAAGAAGTGAAGGCAGAGTGGCCAAAGCCTACTGTCTGATCATACTGCAGCATAATGTCAAATATTTTCAGAATGACTGTTAGATGTGAATTTAAAGCACAGGAGAAGCTGAAGGAGGTGGGAAGAATGGCATATAGCTAGGGATCTCCAGAAAAGAAAAGCAACAGGCAGATCCACTTATTACAGCTCAAGGGGGTGACGGTTTTTAAGCAAATGAGGTAACAGATACCTACTCCTTTGCAAACTTAAGTCGCTATTATTTGAAAGACAGTATGATAAAGTGTGGAGAGAGGGAGACAGAGAACACAGGTGAAAGTACTAATACTGCCCCTTCCAGTTGTGTGACATGGGCAAGTCACTCAAGGAATAGTAATACCCACCTTAACTCTAGCTGCGGTGAGGATCAAATGAGAGAAAGTAGGCACATTCCCCATGTAAATGAGACTTCCTTAAAATTACTGCAATTAGAGCCATAAGCTGGAGAATCCCATGAGCAGAGGAGCCTGGCGGGCTACAGTCCATGAGGTTGCAGGGAGTTGGACACGACTGAGTGACTAAGCACAGCACAGCACAGCACAGCGCCATAAGAAAAGGGTAGGTGACGGCTGTATGCAGTCTGGGAGTCCCAGTGAGTAGGTACCAGCCCCTTCTATCACATCCTTCCCACCCAGTGGATGATATCTATAGACCCAATATCTCTGAATACAAAGAACAACCCAGTAATTGGTTAAATTTCATTAACTCAGACTATTTAAGAATAAAGCCATTTAATAAAAGCTTCACTTACACTTATTCTTTTTAAAAATTAGTTAAATTAATAGTTGACAAGGTGTTGCCAAATATATCACTGTACTGCTAGATATTCTGTAATTAATAGATGGGAATTATTTGTAATTATTACATCAACTATCCATACATGGGTGGATCTTTCTACACACTTGAGAAGTTTGCTCTTTTAAAAAGTATATAGTAACAACTGATAATGTCTGCCACCTTGGTAACTGAACTATTAAAAATTGCCAAAGAATAGAGTCTGAATTAATAAAATTTTATTGCACTTAATTCTCATTAAAAGGAGAGATGCAATTAAATAATAGTGGTTCCATACAGTTATGATTTTTTATAGTACCTAAAATAACCCCCATTTTTCTTTTGGAAGTAGAATTATCTGAAATGATTTCAAGATTTAAAATAGTCCACATCCCTTCAAATAGGGTAGCTATTGTTTAGTCGCTAAGTAGTGTCCACCTCTTTTGCAACCCTATGATCTTGTAGACTGCCAGGCTCCTCTGTCCATGGGATTTCCAGGCAGGAATCCTGGCGTGGGTTGCCATTTCCTTCTGCAGGAGATCTTCCCAACCCTGAGATCGAACCCATGTCTCCTGCATTGGCAGACGGTTTCTTTACCACTGAGTCACCTTGGAAGCCCGAATATAGTACTTAACTCCAAAATAAAATTTAAATTGCTATACATAAACTAAAATTTGGTTCCAGTATATAAAAGGAAGGGCTTTTCTGGTGTGGAAGGGCCCTTCTGGACTGCTGTGGTACAGTCCATAGGGTCACAAAGAGCTGGACACAACTGAAGCAACTTAGCACACACACATATAAAAGGAATGAGCATATTATACAAATTATATAATATGTATACAAAGCATTATATACATATTATACAGAATGACAGGAAAAAGATGGAATCATAGAAGCATATATGATAACAGATATAAAGAGCTAGCCAATGGGAATGTGCCGTATGACTCAGGGAACTCAGACTGGGGGTCTGTAATAACCTAGAGGGTTAGGAACAGGTGGGAGGTAGGAGGGAGATTCAAGAGGGAGGGGACATATGTACACCTATGGTTAATTCATGTTGATGTATGATAGAAATCAAACCAATATTGTAAAGCATTCAACTGATTAAAAATAAATAAATATTAACAAGAACTACACAAAAGATTTTTTAAGTTTGCTAAAATATGTACAAAGTACAAAAAGTTAAAAACTAATAAAATTAATTTTAAATTTTCTAATGGAACTTTTCTAGCTAATTTAGAATTACTTATATATATATTTATGGGGATATATATATGACACATAAACATACATATTTGTCAAAGATACGGCTCCAGAATGAATTAAACACTTACATCCAGGTGCAGGTCCCTGCACTAGGTTACTGGTCAAGAATGCTGAGTTGAACAGGACATGACCCTGCTCCCAAGAGAACAGACCCAAGAAGTCTGTGCCTCATAGTCTAAAACAGGAGAATGTGGGAAGAGAGGGTTCAGAAGCCTGTTAAAGCCCAGAGAACACAGCTTGTGAGTTGGGCCTTGAAGAGGGAGAAAGTTCAAGAGAAGGAGGCACAGGACAGAGGACCAGCAGCAGCCAGGGACTGGCAGACATGCTCAAGGACTGGGAGAAGCCCTGCGGTCTTCTCCTCAGTTTCCACAACTGTACGAAGGGAAAAGTCAGAGATGAGACTGGGACCGCTGGGGCCTGCATGAAGGGTCCCTTAAATATCATCTTGCTCTGGGGTGGAAGGGGCTCCTCCTCATTCCACAGGTAATAAGGAGCCCCCAAATGTTTCTTAAAGGACAGGACAGGATCAGAGATGTGCTGAGAAATTCAGAAAGGCTGGACTCTCGTTCCACATCTTAGAAATAGGCAACAGGAGAGCAGGCACCACAACTCGTTCACCTTTGTGTGTTCAGCAACTAGTACATGTCAATGCTGAGAGTATGTTGAGTGAATGCATAAAAGCATGGATGGACGGATGGATGGATGCAGAGGAAAGGAGATGAAGTTCTGAACCTATACAGTAACAGTACAAATGAAAAGGATAGACTTAAGAGACTTCAACAATCACAAAAATGTAGGAATGTAACTCACCCAAATTCAGAGAATTCATCTCCCTATGTCTCTAATCAAAGCATATCAGGATGGGGAACACATGTGTACCTGTGGCGGATTCATTTTGATATTTGGCAAAACTAATACAATTATGTAAAGTTTAAAAATAAAATTTAAAAAAAAGCATATCAGAGGAAAAGTCCAAAGAGTTCTTTGTGAAAACTGACTCTGTAGTCAAATTCAAAGTGAATTTGCTTTACTTCCAGTGTCCCTTCCTTACTCATTTTCCCAACATTTGAAGAAAGAAAGTATTAAGAGGAGAGATCCCATAAAGTCCCAAAGTAGTCATTCCCTCTTGCATACCATACTAAACTTGAATTCTTTAACAAGACGCTACTGAGTATACGTGCCTGCAGCAGCTTAACATTAAGTTAAATACTTTCACTGATTAGCCAGTGAAGGGACGTCTTCTAAGTCTCTTCGAAAACCTCACCTTCACTTCTCAGTACTCACTGTAGAAAGTCTGTCTTTCCTATGTACCCACCCTAAGAAGGGGGAATAAGAAAGGAAGAGGGTAGAACTTAAGAGGTAAAAAAAAAAACAACAACAAAAAAACAGAATTCTTGATGCAACATTTTCTAAAATACACCCCCACAGAACACTAATACCATGGGATACTTAGAGCGGTGTTATTTAAAACAAAAAAAAAAACTGCCATGGTCAAACATGTATGGGAAGCATTGGGCCAAACAAAGCTAAACAACAAGCTCTTTGCTGTAAGACTTCTGGGTTCTACCAATGTGTCACTAGGAATCTTCAAGAGGGAGACAAGAGTGTGCTGTATTTCACAAATGTGACCACGGACAGGTGTTTTCAGAGAGAATCCACAAGACTGGATTTCCAAGGACATCTGCCTGAGATGGTCTACAGTCCTGCCCTGTATTAGTACCGAAGCATGAGCACTTCTGTGTGGGTCGTTAATTACCAGGAAGGTTTCTTCTCTTCAGCCCAGAATTTGGATCCTCCATTGCCAGCAGCTCTGTCTGCACTGAGCAAAAGGACAAGGCCAGCCGCTGTGGGGCCCGTGCTAGGTGTGCTGAGACACCCACTAGTCCTCAGTAAATGCCGCCAGGCTGAACAAAGACACCCATGGGCCACTAAGTCCTGTGGTGTCTGCTACATGCATCATATACAGAGAAGGCGACCCTTTCTACTGTAAAGTCCTACAGAGAAAAGGGCAGACATCAATAATAAGGCAATGGGAGAGTAACACCACTCCTAATAGACCGAATAATTCAGGTTCACTGGGTGGTTGCCATGGACAAGAAACGCGATGAAAATCTTGTCCCCCATCCCTGAGTCCTCGATTAGACCCTCTATCCAACCTCAGGTGCTCTGGGACGATTCTGCTGCAGTGATGGGTTTGCTCTCCTCTGGACCTCTCTCTCTTCTACATGGCTCAAGTCCAGGCACCAAGTCTCAGCATCTAGCCAACAGATGCACATGACTAGGGACAAGGGAGCAAGGTCAAAAAGTGTGCAGCAGCACATTGATCACTTCTGGAAAAGCAATTCCAAGCCCCTGCTCTACACAGAGGGGTATCATCTCCAAAGAAAGACAAATAGCAGCGTATTAGGACTAAAGGGCCAAACTGCTTCATATAGGACTTCAGGATAAGAAAAGTATTCCCATTACCCACTATTTATCTGAAGGGCTCATTTCTCCTTCTGAAATCTGGCTGTCCCATTAATTATGCTTAATGGGCCTCACAGCGGTTGACAAATCTCCCCAGAGGGGAAATCTTCATTGTAGACAAAGGATTCGTTTATTTACTCAACTTTGTGTCTGGCAAACAAGACAGACTCGATCCCAGTCCTAAAGGAGCTTTCCATGGCTGCCCCTAGCATAAAATGCCAACAAACAGTAGAAAAGGACTGTGGGAAAAGCAAGCCTGCTCCCCAGGGCTCTCTGTCACCACCCAGGGGTCACAAAAGTCAGGCATTCTTGGTGACCACAGAGGGGGTATCGGCAGCCCCAGTGTGACTGACCAGCATGCCATGTTCCACCTCTCGGCATTTCAGGTAGTTTAAACAGGCAGAGTACCTGCTGCAGCTACCATCCTAGGGAACAGGAACTGACAGCCTAGAGACCGGGGGTCAGAGGGACACGCGGGGAGGGTAAAGCCTTCGCATTACACACTGCTGTCATCTCCTCAGCCCCTCCCCTCCCTCCATGACCTGAACTGCAAGTTCAGCAGACTGAAGAGTGGGAAGAACCTTCACTGAACTAAATTTGTTGAAAGAACCAAGATGAACCTGCTGGAACACTGTCAAAAAGATAATTTACTTTCCTCTTCATCTTCCGATCTTTGAAATATTCGTTTAGATTTCTTGAATGAGAATAATGAGTGATTGCAGGGCTCTCTGAAGGGCCCCCATGCCAATCCCTGTCTGGAAATATCATGAGCCATCACGTGCCCCCAAACAGCCCTGCGATGGGAAAAGCAGAGGGTCACACCCACTGTAACACTGCAGAGTCCTCTCTTCTCTCTGCATATTCCCATTGGGCCATATCATCTACGCACTCCTGTGACCCCCGCTACCATCCATAAGATGAAGATTTCCGAATCAATACAGTTACTACTCAGTTTATATCCAACTGCCTCCCAGCATCTTAACCTGTCACGTCCAAAGCTATATATACACCCCTCCCATTACCTGCCCCTTCAACCTTCCCATAACTTGTTTTCCATCTCAGTTCCTGGCCATCCATGCAGTTACCTGCGAGCAGAAATCTGGTTATCTTTCCTGCCCCTTCCCTCCCTTTCACCTCCTATATTCTGATTAATTATCAGGTCCCCCTAAATATTTTTTACAATATATCTATTCATTCATTCAGTTACTATTTACGCAGCCTAATTACGTACCAGGCACTGTCCTAGGCTATACAACACCCACCACCATGGAGTTTACTGCTGTCCGTTCCAAGGAAGCCACCAACACCTCTCGTCCATACTACAGGTGGCTTCCCACTTCACTCCCATCTAGCTCATTCCCTCCACTGTGGAAATGAGGAATTCTTCTGAAGCAAATCTGATTAACTGCTTTCACCTGCCCCAAACCCTTCAGTGGTATCCCCTGCCCTCAAGAAGTCAAACTGTCCCATGGCTCCCATGCCCAGGACAGCCTCTCAGCTTGTCTACTCTCTGGGCTGTGCCTCCTTTTGTTTACCTTGAGGTGCTCTCTCCTCTGAGCCTTTCCATGTGCTGCTTCCTCCCTCATGTACAACCTCAAAATCCTTAGCCGATTCGTATCTTATCTTAAATCTCCTCCTATGGAAGCTCTTCCTGCCCCTAAACCTGATCAGATACCAAAGCACTCTGGACTTGATCATCATCAGACCTGATTGAGGTTTCTTTTGTTTTTGTTTTTGTTTTTAATGTCTGTCCTTTCCACCAAACTGTGAGCTAGTTAAGACAGAGATCATATCTGTCTTGTCCACTAGAAGGAAATGTCTGACTCTGGGCATCAGCATAAGAAGAAAAAGCAGAATCCTTACTAGACACACTTTGTGTACTTGGATGTCCAGAGTTGGGGCAGGAGGTGGGAGAGGAAACCAAGAACACCCTCTTTGCTAATCACTCAGAACAAAGTTGCCTTAGAAGGAAACACCAGTGAAAAGCCCCCAAACAGAATGCAATGGTTATTTCCACTCTCCTTGGCCAAGCCCATGAACTAAGTCTTCTCAATTTAACAGAAACTTTGAGAAGTCAGCATTGAGAATGTCCCTAGAATGACAAGAGTTACCAACTTAACCTCCACTCCTCTCTCTCAACCAAACTTTATTTATACCTTCAAATAATTAATTTCAAACACTTCAGTCAAGTCTTAATTAATTTCAGAAACACACCTGCCCTCTACAAGCAAGGGCAAGGACAGCTGACATTTCCTCTTATTTCCTGTTAGCATCTTAGCACCTTGGTGACCTGAGGCAGGGTGTTCTAAAATCCTAGCTTGGTCATACTCCTCAAAAGAGTTTATAAAATGCCAAGAAAAGTTCCAGGCTGCCTCAGGTATCACAGAGATGAGTGATTTAGCATCCATGTTTAGATGGTGTCCTTAATTCTGCCATGAAAGCAACTTGGTGACCTTAAGAAGCTCATTTAGCCTCTCTAGCCTTCTTTTCCTCATCTGTAAGAGAGGAAATTTCCATAGGTGATCTCCTAGGTTCCTTCTAACTAAAAATCTAGGATTCTAAATTTCTCAAAACAAAGATCCATTTAAAGGAGTGCAGCCAGGGGATAATCTTTTTCCTTTCGTTTCCTTTCTTGAACCCCTCATTTAATTTCTTTCTTTTTTCTCCTTCTGTATGACCACAACTGTTGTCCCTTGCCCTTACAGAAGAGGCTTAGAAAATTCTTTGGCTGATGGGACAATTTTAGAAGTGGACCTTTCTAAGCTCTCCAATACTTGTGCCACCACAAATCTGGTACCCTCTTTTTAATACTATATTACATTTTCATGTTTCACTTTAAAGAAATAAACATGAATAAAATTCTGACTTTTTATATTATTTTCCATTAATTTCTGACCTTTCAGTGTGAACCTCCACACACATAGTATTTTATCCTGAGTCTTCCCAGAAAACACAATCTGAGACAAAGATTTGCATGCATGTGTTTTACTGGGCATGTGATTCCAGGAAGACGTAGGGGACAAGGGAAATGAACCTGGGGAGCCAAAGAGCCAAAGTAACAATGTAGTACTAAGTTGGCCACTATTAAAGGACACTGGTATTCAGTCATAGAGAACATTCTTTGGAGTGTGAAATAAATTTCATAACTCTTTGAAATGAAAAAGTGAAAATGTTAGTTGCTAAGTCGTGTCAGACTCTATGACCCCATGGACTGTAGCCCACCTGGCTCCTCTGTCCATAGAATTCTCAGGCAAGAATACTGGAGTGGGTTGCCATTCCCTTCTCCAGGGGGTCTTCCCAACTCAGGGACTGAACCCAGATATCCCTCATTGCAGGCAGATTCTTTACCATCTGAGCCACCAAGGAACCAGGGGGGCAAAAGGAGAAATAATTTATTCATCACATCTCATGTCCCATTGACCTAGTGTGTCAATCCCTCTATATTTCTGGTTTGCACTTGTGGATGTGCTGCCAAAATGATTTACATGAAGCCCATGCTGCCATATCGGGGAAGTCCCAGGGCAAGAAACTAGAAACATATGGCAGAAGCATGAGGCAAGGCCCTTTCAGAATGCACATGTCTAAGGTGTCAAAGTACCACAGGAGTCACTGTGGGACCAACAGGAGCTGCAGTGGTACGCAAGAGGTGTCCCACACACAGAGCTGCCATCACTGCAGGCAACTCATTCTGCAACTAACACTGTAGGTTTTAATTCTTGTGTGGGGCTGTCATGTGCACTGTAGGATATTTAGCTGCATCCCTGGCCTCTACTCACTCACACCAGTATCATCCCCTCTACCAGCTGTGACAACAAAAAAGATCTCCATATACTGTCTGATGTCCTCCTTGGTGGGGGCGGGGTGCAAATTTACCCACTGGTAAGAACCATACTGCTCTAGAGTAATGTGTATCCTACTTTTTTGTCACTCATTCAGTGACCCTTCATTTCTCTCTACTTTACATCATATCAAAAGCAGCTCTCAAGCAGATCACTTTGAGAGACATTTATGTCTCATGCCTGTAACTTAATTTTTAGGCTTCACCATGATATAATTTATGTAAATAAATGATAATTCCTTAATACTAAGGAATGATGAGATTTTAAATACTCAATTTGAGAAAGCTATGAACAGGCTACATAAAGGATAAAAATGTTAAAGCTACATTCTAGGGCTTAGTTGATGAAATCAAGAGAGGAAGCAGCTAATTGTTTTTTTTTTTTTTTTTTGAAATCTAGGTCTCTAAGTCAAGGACTCAAGATCTTTTGAGACAAGGGTTTTTC
Source organism: Bos indicus x Bos taurus (assembly GCF_003369695.1). Taxonomy (NCBI): domain Eukaryota; kingdom Metazoa; phylum Chordata; class Mammalia; order Artiodactyla; family Bovidae; genus Bos; species Bos indicus x Bos taurus. The sequence goes on from NC_040084.1 coordinate 42,639,127, forward strand.
AATCTGAATTTTGTGCATGTCATATACACACAATTTCACACTTAACTTCAAGGCCCACACTCATCTACATAGGCCCATCCAAGGAATCCCTAGGAGACAATGTTAACTACTGTTGCTGAGCATTTAAATAGTTTCCAGTTTTTAGCTATTATGAATAAATGCTACTATAAAGGTTCTTTAAAATGCTTTTGGCTTTCTCTCTCTCTCTCTCTCTCTCTCTCTCTCTCTCTATATATATATATATATATATATATACACACTGTGGTGCTGGAGAAGACTCTAGAGAGTCCCATGGACTGCAAGGAAATCAAACCAGTCAATCCTAAAGGAAATAAACCCTGAATATTCATTGGAAAGACTGATGCTGAAGCTGAAAGTCCAATACTTTGGCCACCTGATTTGAAGAGCTGACTCATTGGAAAAGACCCTGATGCTAGGAAACACTGAAGGCAAGAGGAGAAGAGGGCGACAGAGGATGAGATGGTTAGATAGCATCACTGACTTAACAGACATGAATTTAAGCAAACTCCATGAGATAGTAGAGGACAGAGGAGCCTTGCGTGTTGTAGTCCAAGGGGTTGCAGAGCTGGACATAACTTAGCAACTGGACTATATATATATATATATACATACACACATACATACACACACACATTTATGTTGAGTATATACCTAGGATGGAATTATTGGATAATGGGATATGTGTATTTCAGCATTGGATTTCCCAGGTGGCTCAGTGATAAAGAATCTGCCTGCCAATTCAGAAGCCACAGGAGATGTAGGTTGGATCCCTGGGTTAGGAAGAACCCCTGAAGGAGGAAAATGGCAACCCACTCCAGTATTCTTGCCTGGAAAATCCCATGAACAGGGGAGTCTGGTGGGCTATACAGTCCATGGGGTCACAAAGACTCAGACACAACTGAGCAACTGAGCACAAACACACATGTTCAGCATTAACAGATGCTGGCAATCAGCTTTCAAGAGTGGTTATATACTGGTTTATACTCCCACCAGCAATGTACGAGCATTCCAGTTGCTCTGTGTTCTCCAACACTGGGTATTGTCAATTTTTTTCATTTTTGCTATTCTTGTTTGTATACTGGTATCTCACTGGGATTTTAAGTTTTATTTTCCTAATGACTAATGAGACTAAACAACTTTTAATACGTTTATAGGCCACTGGGATATTTTCTTTAATGAAGTGCCTGTTTATATTTTTTGCTCATTTTGCTATTGGGATGTTTTCTTTTTTATTTTCAAGGGTTCTTTATGTATTGTGAATGAGTCTTTTGTGGAACATGTATTACAAACACAATTTCCCACTTTGCTTTTCCACTTCATTTTTTTGAAAGATATCTTTTAATCAACAGAAATTCTTAACTTTAACAGAGTCTATTTTAATCAACCTTTTTCTTTATGGTTAATGTCTATAGTATATAGTTTAAGAAGTACTGGCCTGCTGCTGCTGCTGCTAAGTCGCTTCAGTTGTGTCCGACTCTGTGCGACCCCACGGACGGCAGCCCACCAGGATCCCCCATCCCTGGAATTCTCTAGGCAAGAACACTGGAGTGGGTTGCCATTTCCTTCTCCAGTGCATGAAAGTGAAGTCACTCAGTCGTGTCTGACTCTTAGCGACCCCATGGACTTCAGCCTACCAGGCTCCTCCGTCCATGGGATTTTCCAGGCAAGAGTATTGCAGTGGGGTGCCATTGCCTTCTCCGACTGGCCTACTAGAGATCATAAATATATTCTCTGAGGTTTTCTTCTACAAGCTTTAATGTTCTACCTGTCACATTGAGATCTATGGCTAGAACTGATTTTTGTGAATGGTGTGAAGAATCAACATACATTTTTTATCATTAGAACTTTTATTGAGAAGAATATTCTTTCCTCACTGCTTTACAGTCATTTTTGTTCTTACAGACTGAATGTTTCTGTCCCTCCAAAATTCATGTTGAAGCTCTAACTCCCAAAGTGATGCTGCTAGGAGATGGTGTGTTTTGAGAGTTAAGTAGGGTTAGATGAGGTCATGAGGGTAGAACCCTGGTCTGATGGGACTCTTGCCCTTATAAGAAGAGACACAAGAGAGCATGCTATCTCCTTCTGCCATGTGAGGACACAGGGAAAAGGCAACCTCCTGCAACTCAGAGAGTTCTTGCCAGATGTTAACCCTGATGACTTTGCTCTGGACTTCCGTTCTTCAGAATTGTGAGAAAATTAGTGTTGCTTATTTAAGCAATGCAGCCTATGGTATTTTATTATGGAAACCCAAGCTGACTAATACTTTTGTCATAAATAATCAATCGAGATTATTTTCTGGATTCTATTGCAATGGCTTATATATATATCTTTATATCATTATCTCCTTGTCTTTTTAAAAAATTCAACAGAAATCATTTATTATTGTTCATGGTTTCTGTGGATCAGGTATTTGAGAGTGATTTGGAGCAATTCTGACTCGGGATTGCTCATGAGATTACAACCAAATGTCTTTGGGGGCTACAGTCACCTGAAGACTTGACTTAGATAGGGGGATCCTGTGGTTCTAAGGTGGTTCAGACACAGGGCTGGCAAGTCAGTGTTGGCTGTTGGTAGGAGGCCTCAGTTCCTGCCTATGTGGGTCCTCCTCACAGGACTGCTTAAGTTTCTTCACGCTCCCCACAGAGTGAATAATGTGAGAGAATTATGCAGAAACTGCAATAACCTTTTATGATAGCCTTAGAAGTTGGTCATACAGACTATCCCTGATTCAATGTAGGAAGATACCACCAGGAGACTATGATAATTGGGGGTCATTTTGGAAGCTGGCTACCATAATTTCATAAAGTCCAAAAAAAGGCAAAACTAAGCTATATTACTTAGGGAGACATACTAAGTTGTTTCAACTATAGAAGAAAGGAAAGCAATAATTACCATGAAAGTAGTTACCCTATGGAGGAAAGAAGGTTTGAGTACACAAGGATCACTATTTGTAAAAGAATGCATATATGTTTTATGCACATTTACAAAATTTATATATTTCATAATTGCAAGGAAAAGTTCTATACAACATTAAACCAAAAGAGAATTGACATGAAACAGAAAGTGTTCTTACCTCTTTTATATCTCAAATATAGATCAATAAATCCTAAAGGATAATTTTAAATATGGTTGAAAGAAGAATAACAACAGCAACAATTAACACTAATAATATTAATAATTATTCTAGTCTTGTAATAAATATTGATATCTGACAGTATGTCTTCTAATTTTGCTTTTATTCTTCAAGATAGTTTCAGTTACTCATACCTCTTTGCATCTCCATGTATATTTTAGAAATAGCTTTTTAATTTCCACAACATTTTATGATGAAATTTTTATCAGAACTGAATTAAATGTATCAATCAATTTAGGAAGAATCTGCCTTTTTAGAACATTTAGTCTCCACTTCTTAAACATGGCATGTCCCTTCACCGATTTAGGTTTTCTTGGTGTTTATAGTTTATATGTTTATGGTTCTTTGTGTAGCAATCCTGCACACAGTTCATTAGGTTTTTTCCCCCTTGGTATTTGATGGTTTGATGCTATTTTAAATGTATTGTTAAGGTTGTGTGTGTGTGTGTGGCTGAAATATAGAGATATAATGGATTTGGGGGTACTAATTTGTTTAGCACTAATCATTCATTATAATAGTTTACCTGTTCACTGTTGAGGAAGAGAGGTTCTAAACAAAATAGCATTTCTACCTTTAAAATCTTATATTTTTTGCTTCTTTTATTGTCTTCTTACATTGTCTATGCATTCGAGTACAAAATTAAATAGAAACGGTGATAGTGGTTATCTTTATCTGATTCTGGACTTCAAGAGGAAAGCTTTCAATATTTCACCACTATGTACGATGTTAGCAGTAGGTTTTTGTGGATATTGCTTGTCACATTATGGAAGTTCCATTCTATTCCTACTTTTATAAGAGTTTTTATTACTGTATTAAATTTTTATCAAATTTTAAATTTCTGCATTTTTTTAGAATATTCCATGAGCTTTATTTTGTTCTGTCAATTAGTTAATTATATTAACTAATTTTTACAATTTAAATCAATCTTGCATTCCCAGAAAAAATTCTTTAGTCATGACACATTATCCTACTGTTTATATCACCGACTTTGATTTGCTATGATTTTCTTCAGGATTTTTGAATCATTGTTCATGATATACGATTTTTCCATGTTAATATAAACTAATTACATTAAATTATCATTTTTATTTTTAACTCCTTTGTCATGTGATGAGATCAAGGTCATGCTGGGATCATAAAATGATTTCTATTTCTCTAGGAGAGTTTCTCTAAGTTTGTTTTTATTTTTTACTTAAATTGTAGAATTTAACATTGAAGCTATCTAGGTCTAGAATGTCCTTTGTAAAATGATTTAATTATTTAATTTCCTTACAACTCAGGAAATGTAGAATTACTCAGGTTTTCTATTTATTCTTGTGCCTGTTTTGGTAAATTAAATTTGACATAATGTGACTTCTCTTTGTCAGAAATTTTGGAAAATACTTTTAGTGATCATAACTTATGTATAACATCAAAATGATTACATTTAATAACATATGAGTGATATAATCTTGTTATTTACTCATATTTAACACTTTAGCACTTTTTCTCAATTTTACTTTTATTAATTTTTATGGGAGTATAGTTGATACACAATGTTGTGTTAGTTTCTTCAGTACAGCACGGTCAATAAGTTATATACATATCCACTCTTTTTTAGATTATTTTCCCATACAGCTCATTAAAGAGCATTAAGCAGAGTTCCCTGTACTATACATAGGTTCTTTAGTCTTCCAGCTTATCCCTCCTTCCCACCTTTCCCCCTTGGTAACCATAAGTTTATTTTCTGCATTTATTTATGACTCTTTCGAAGTAAAAATTAACAATAATTGAAAGTTGCCCTAAGTAGCATAAATCTTCCATCAGACTTTCAGCTGCTGTAACTATACACATAGGTAACTGGCTTTAAATACATTCAATCAATTAACAAATGTATATTGTGCTGGCAAGAGTACTGGAGTGGGTTGCCATTGCCTTCTCCAGGGGATCTTCCTGACCCAGGGATCGAACCCAGGTCCCCTGCATTATAGGCAGACACTTTTACCGTCTGAGCCACCAGGGAAGTCCATGTTAAAACAGACCCTTTCAAATCATAAAATTATCTAGGCTATTCACTATATAAGTCACAAAGTGAAGATTTTACAAACATAGGGAAATTACAGATTACTTAAATTAACTACATCATTTTTCAGACAAGGAAACTGAGGCTCAGAGAGGCTAAGTGGCTTATCCAAGGTTAGACAACCAATAAATGGCAGAGCTGGCATTAACAATCCAGGTCTCCTGGTTCTTGCTCTGGTAGTTTCTCCACCGCATCATGCTAGCATTCAAACTACACGTTCCATTTGGCATTAAGAATGACTGAACAGCACTCTAGCTGCAACTACTAAAGCCTGTATGCCTAACGCCTTGTTGCTCCACAAGAGAAGCCACCGAAATGAGAAGCCTCTGTGCACTGCAATGAAGAGTGGCCACCGCTCACCTCAACTAGAGAAAGCCTGCGTGTTAGCAAGGAAGACCCAGCACAATCAATAATAAATTCATTAAAAAAAAAAAAACAAAAGAATGACTGAACATGTTGAAATTTGACATAACTTTTCAAGACCCCTTGATTATATTTAAAAAGATAAAACAGGACCCATATCATAGCAGTTAACATTTTAAAGCTTCATTTTGTGTCTTTTTTATCACTTGGAATTTTCAGTGACTATCTTCTAGCCTACATTATGTTTCAGATGCCATTTCTCCTTAACTGTACAAACACAACAGTTCCGGAGAATCTGCCTGTAGACTTTCTACTGCTCCACTTTAACTGCCTTCTACTGTCACCATGTACCCTCCCAATGCTGCTAAAATCGTATTATACTTCCCAAAATCAAAGTAGAATGATGTTTTGATTGTATACCAAGAATACTGTTAAGTGCTTGGTGGTCAGGGATGATAAATATATTTGTACCATGTACGTGTGCTTGTGTGTGTGCTAAGTCACTTCAGTTGTGTCTGACTCCTTGCGACCCTATGGACTGTAGCCCGCCAGACTCTTCTGTCCATGGGGATTCTCCAGGCAAGAATACTTGAGTGGGTTGCCATGCCCTCAACCAGGGCATCTTTACAACCCAGGGATCGAACCTGTATCTCTTATGTCTCCTGCATTGGCAGGCAAGTTCTTTATCACTAGTGCCACCTGGGAAGCTCACCATATATATATGTGTGTGTGTGTATATATATATGATGTTTCATAATATATATATTATATGTAATTTGTGTTTATATTGATGTATCTATATTGTATATATTTATCTTATCTCATACAATATAAAGAACATTCAGTAAATACATTATTGACTAAAAGACTGATACTGTGTTTTCGATAGTCCAGTGGTATGAATATGAGTTAAGGAGACATTGCACCTAAGTTCAGCTAACAGCTTGGCCACTTATTACCTGTGTGACCTCAGACAAGTTGCTTAACTTTTCTGGGTCTCTGTTTCCTCATCTGTAAAACAAAGTTAATAATAGCATACACACAGAGTTGTTCTGAGAATTAGATGAGATAATCTATTAGCACATTGCCTGGCCCATAATAAGTGCTCAGAAAATATTAGCTTGATGAGATTATATCAATACTGTTACTAACTACTAGTACTCTTGCCGTTTACCATAACTCCTCCTGTCCTTGTCCTAAGTGGTTTGGAAAACTCTCCAAATCTGAGGATTCAGTGAACCTCTTCTTTTTGATGAGAAATATATCTGCTACATAAATAGTAACCCATCCAAATCCCATTAACCATAGGTAATTTTATTTAATAATCATATTTTAAAATTTGGACAAAGAAATAAATGGCAAAGCAATTTGTATTAAATCCTGTTTTCTCAATGGGTATTTGGAATACAGCATTCATATGCAAGCCCCAAGAATATTGAATAACAGATAAAATAAATAATGATCATAATGCAAACCACATTCTGATTCCCACTTCCCTGCAAGTACAGCTCCATGTAAGAATTACAAGAGCCAAAAAGTAACATGCTTATTAACTGTGGGTTACTCAGCTATATACATAGAGCTTAGCAGATCACGTGAATGTTTCCATATTCTCCGTTAAGCTAATGGTTCCTTAGAGCCCAGTTCTTATAACCCCTAAAGAATTTCAAGATTTGCCTGAAAAAATACATTTCCATGACTATGACTGAACATAAATGTGGAAAGCTCACTGAAAGCAAACCATCCTGGAAGACAGGAAATGGTCATTGTTTTCCAAGAAAGGCAAGATGCTTCTGCACAAAGGAAACCAAACTGGTCTTAGGAGCTTAATCTCAAGCCCCCCACATAAACCTGCAAGCGCCGTGTGGATGGGCCCTATGTCTCAGCTCACACATGGGGACATACTGGAATAAGAATATGGGCACTTACCATTGAAGGTAAAAGACATGTTATTCAAAACTGCCATATAAATGCATCCTTTTTTCACGTTCATTTTATTTTTAAGGTATTCAGAGATCTAGAGGGATTCTGGACTTGTAACCGGCAAGTTATAAGCCTCCAGAAAAACCTGTCAAAAGACTCAGATCTAAAATGCTGTTTCCTAGATACACAGTGTTTTCTGCAGCCGGGCTCAGTGAAACTTTCACTAGCAAAGTCTCTGCTACCTCATCAGCAAAACAAATCATACTAATCGTTTCACTGATATTTTTAAGTCTTGGGAACAAAATGTTGTTCTTGGGACAAGTCTAAGAATAAGAGATAAAAAAATCTTGGTTCAAGTTCCAGCTGGTTACTTTAACCAGGAGTAGGCAAGGTGGGGAGACCTAACCTTGCCCAACTACTGCAGAGGGTTGATGTCTAGTCAATGTAAATGGAAGTGGAAGTGTTGCTCAGTTGTGTCCAACTTTTTGTGACCCCATGTACTGTATAGTACGCCAGGGTCCTCTGTCCATGGTATTCTCCAGGCAAGAATATTGGAGTAAGTAGCCACTCCCCTCTCCAGGGGATCTTCCTAACCCAGGGATTGAACCCAGGTCTCCTGCATTGCAGGCATATTCTTTACCATCTGAGCTACCTGGTCAATGGAACTGAGTGCTATTACATATGTAAAGCAATAAAGACCAATATAACGTCTTTGTAAAAAATTACTGAATTTAAAATACATTTTGAATGGCTTTGCTTCAGCAGTCAAACTTGTAGGGAGCAGAGCAGACATAAGTATTTTGATAGAGACTCACTATTGTACAGCTCTTATAATCCATGCCGAAAGTCCTTTAGTGGTACAACCCTCTCTGAATGAAGTCCCAAAGGGTTGAACCCATATTAAAAATCTCTAATATGAGAAGATTTACAGCAAGGTTACAATGTAATTAACCTGAGTTATCTTTCAAAACTCTTGCTGATATATATTCTGTCACTTCAGACTATGCTTACACTCTGGTTTTTTAAATTAGCAAAGAAGGAGGTTTTCATATTCATTCTAACTTAAAGGATAAAGGAATGTTTGCATAAAAAGAGTTGGCCAATACTTTCTATTATTTTCTAATATTATTCTTATAACTATATTCTTACAGTTGTTTTTTTAAATGGCTACTCTGTATGGCAAAACCTTACTCTGTCCACTGCAGAAAAGTTTGTGATTTTTATTTAAGGGTCATGGTGATTCCCTTCATTTGTTTGGAGGGGGGAAAAAAAAGTAAAAGCAGAGCTATTATTCTGTGTTTATAACAAGTCTATTACCACAGCAACGACCGTGATGTCACAAACCCTACACCAAGGGCCAGATTCTGTCTCCGAGGGAGGAAGGGCAGCTTAGCCTCGGGGATTGGTTGAAATTGGATGGAAACATGCAGCCAAAGCGAGGTCAAAGCTTGTGGTAATCACCAAGGCATGAGGAGTTCCCCTCCTCAGAAGAAAAGGGGTGCAGGAACAGAAAAGCAGTCCCCGAGGCCCAGAAATAACCTACCCCCACACTTCTGTCTGCAGCTGTGCAAAAGCAGAGTGGAAATCCAAGCGAGTGTGGTATCACCGTGTTCCCGATCACGAGAATTCCACTGGGCCCACTGGCTGCCAAACGTGGATGAGATCCAGTGGTGAGCCTGCCTGAGCACATGAAACACTCTCTGGAGCTAGTGCCTGACCAGATGTAGCCTTCTGGTACCTCGGAGCAGAAGTCTTGCCTCATGATGGCAAGACTTTAAAACCAAGCTGGGGTTTTACTGCTATTACTAGGTCACCCAGGCTCACAGAACCACAGATGCTTAGAGCTAGAGAACTTATCAAGTCTCCTAAAAGATGTGGGCTTGAAAAAAATAACCTTCTGCAGAAACAAGTTGTATCCCCTGTCATTAAGGAATCTGAAGTAGCATATTAACAAGTATTCCTATTCTGATACAGTCTAGGGAAATTCAATATAAATATGCTGAAATGGCAACTTTATATTAAAAAGAATATTGGATTAGGAATCAGAAGACTTTAGTACTAGTCTTGACTCAAGTACTTGGAAGCCACCTGACCTTGAGAAAGCCATTTAACTATCTGAGCTTCATTTCTTTACTTAATGATATCTCAAATGCTATTTCCCGGGGTTATTATTAAGATCAAAGTAAATAAAATAATAAATTTGAATGAGTTTCATAACTACAGGATTTACTATGAACATAAGGTATTGTGAGCATTTTCACATGGCTAGTTTACAGTATAACAGGAATAATTTGAACACTGATTGTTATTTTCTTTCCAGGAATCCAGAGTACACATACAGTGCTCATCTTCCCTATCCTGAGAGGTGGACACTTGCATGATACAGTCAACTCTAAATTATTCAGGGCCTGATTATCAAGGGGCCACTTTCTTTCAGCCATTGTATGATTAGTTTCCCTCAGAAATGCCACATTAACCTATATATGGCGAGAAAATTGACAGTGAGTGTCCCTCAACTTATCTTGAATAATAACTCTGGTAAAAGTTTTAACAAAAGGAAGAACTGAAATAATTAACTAGATAGGATAATTGGTGAACTTTTTGGATAATTGGTGAACTTTACACTTATCTATGGATAAGTACTCAAACCACTGTCACAAAGGCTATGGTCATGGTCAAAAAGCTTGAGACTAACTCAAACAAGATCCTCGCACTTTCTCAGTGAACAACAAAGTAGCCTGTACTATCTTATATATGTGCAACAGGAATTTGAATATGTCATTCATTCATTTATTCAACAGACCCTGGTGGACTACTATTATGTGACAGAGCTCACCACATTCCCTGAAAACCCTGCTGTTTTCCTAACCTGTCACTGTCCCTTCCTTATGATGTAACAGACAGCACTTTGACAAAGCTCACAGCCCGACTCCTAGAAACTCTATTCACCTTCCTGTTATCATGAGACTTTTGCCAATCTTACCCCAACGCAAGGTCAGCAAACTGTTTTCCCTGAGCCAAACCCTGTTTGCTGCTCTTTTTGTAAATAAAGATTTATTAGAACACAACCAGGCTCATTTGTTTATGGCCTGTTTATCTATGGCTGCTCTTCTGCTGCCACAGCAGAGTTCAGTAGCTGTGACAGGACAGTATAGCTCCAAAGCCTTAAATACTATCTGGCCATTGACAAAGCTTTCTGACCCCTGCACTAGATAACATAAGTCAAAACTCATCTCTCCTCTAAGTTTCTGCTTAGGGAATAATAGAGTAAGCTCCTTGAAAGCAGAGAACTTTGTGTACCTTTGTCTTGTCATATGGAACCCTGGAGTAGGATTGGGTCAAGGTTTAGAGCAGATACAGAAAATTAAACATGTCCTCCCCTATATTCTGTTTTCAACAGATGAGTGTCCCAGAATTCCATGGAAGACAGCACAAAACCACTGGTGTTCAGTTACTCTGGCTTTTAATTCCTCAGAGTTTTTACATCTAAGACTTCCAAGGCTCAATTTTTGGCCTCTATCCTTTGCATATTTATTTCCTGATCTGATGTGGAATTAGAGTTAAAAAGGAGCTGTGTGCTTGAATTCCACGTGGCTGGCTCAGCAGGAAACTCCAGGGCAGGTTTTTTGGCATGCCAAACTCATGTTAGCCTCAGCTATGCTAATTTCTAGAGCTGTTTGCTTTGCTCAAATAAACCTTAGAGGGGAATTTGCATTTGGATGCACACCTTTTTATGCACAAATTATGTGCATGATAACTCTAGGGCAGAATAAGGTCTGAAAAAAAAAAAAGAAAAAGAGGCATGGTATGTACCGAATGGTTTCCATGCGGCAAGCACTATGCTGGTCCTTTACATACATTTTCTCGTCTCAGGGCCACAACTATCTCAGGTGGTGAAACTGCGACCCCCATTTTATACAGGTGGAAATTACATAGCTTCTCTACACTCACAGACCCGGTAAATGACAAAGTCTAGATTCAAACCCAATCTATCTGAACCTGAAACCCGTGTTCTTTTCACTTAGTCAGGCTATTTTACTGGTATCCTCCTCAACATCACCACACACTGAAGCCACTGGACATACATCGAAACAAAGAATCCTACATTTACAAAATTAGTCAATTTTCTCTCCAGTTGTCCTACGCAAAATATATCTTTGACCCTTTAGGAGATAAATTTGGGTCCCTCTGCACCATAAAACAATCAACCAAAGAATAACAGTGGCATTACAAAGACAAACATTACATGAAACAAAAATTATGTTAGTATTTAGTAGACAAACACGATCACAAGTGATTTTGATATGTAAATGGATTTTCATGACATATGTGAGGACCTCAGTATGAAAGGACACTTTTGCTGCTAAAATGTAATCGGTCAAGTAAGAGGATGTGCCCATACCATGAAGGAAAATGTTAGTAACACTTAGAAGATGGTATAAATATATCTATAATGTAAGCCCAGTAATTTATATCTTACAAACATATTCACCGTTTATGGAAATATAACCAAACACCTATCTTCTCTCCCCGCAAAAAAAAAAAAAAAAATACAAGCATTACCTTTAGTGAGTTATAAGTACTGCTATCAAAATTCATTATTTATCATTGCTTAATTCAACATACAGAAAAATAACCAGCACAGCAATTAAGCATTCTAGCAAAATTCTAACATTTTACAACAAGCCAGATACAATATTACTGAACTTCTTTCTCCATGTGGAACAAAACTGTAACCTAACTTGCAATATAACATCATGCTCAGCCTATTGCCATCTAGCTTAATACACTGCCATCTAATTTTCTGGAAATATACAAGAACTGATTACATTTTCATCCAAGTAAAATTTGAATCTCCATTTTTCAAAAAGCTCTTAAAGAAAGCTTTCCAGGAATTAGAAACAACTCTGTATGAGATGAGTAACCTGGGTTGTTTCTTAAGTGGATTCAGAAGAAAGGCATGCTGGGGAACAAGCCTGCCACACACGCTTTATAAATCGCCCCTTCCTTTGGGAAACGCGCCAGGGAGACGTGGTCCTCACTGCACCACACCAAAGAGCTCAACCATGGTTCCTGTTTTTCTTGTTGACCAATCAGTATATATCTTTCTTTTTAAATTAATTTATCCTTTTTAATTTTAAATAGATTTCAAAGAAGGAAAGTAACTTTTTTTGTAGCCAGGGGTAGGAAAATTTATTGCCAGTTGAAGGTCAACAGCCTAAGCAGTAGTAGATTGGGGGTATTTGCTTACTAAAGTAATGCTCTTCAAATGATACATACACTCACATGTCTTAGCTGCAATGTCCCTAAAACAGTCTTTTCCAAAATAAACTTAAGCATTTAATAATTATCAGAGGGCAGTTCAAACAATTTTCTGCAAATCATTATCACTGGAAACCCCAGTAGTGACTTACCTGCCGGCGGCTTTATGAAAGGTGGCGGAATTAAAGGTACAATAATGGGCACATTGCCATGATCCTTCGACCCTGCAGGTGAGTCACTGAGTCCATTTCCTGTGGCAAGCCCTGAATAGCCTGTGCTTATATTGTATGGTGAGATAACACTGTCCTCAGGTAATTTGGGTTTTGGCAAAGAATTTTCTGTAAAAGAAAAAAAAAATCATTCAATATGATGAAAAGACTTACTTTCCTTACAACCACATTTTCTCAAGTAAAATGGCTATGGAATAAAAAATTTTTTCTTGCCATTCTTTAAACACTTTACCAGAACTTAATCCTGAACCTTTCTCAGCTATGTTACCGTAAATTTCTTATGGGCTCCTTCATAATTTGCTCCACCATGATAGCTAATATCTCTACTGTATCGTAGTGATGAATTTTAGCACTGTAAAAGCCCATAGAAAAGTGAGAGGCAATTAACCTTTTACATGTACAAAGTGATATATGGCAGGCATCGCTCTCTGGCTACCAAAGGAGAAGCTTAAAAAGTGCCCCCCTACCATGGTAACCAGGTCCTGATATATTATAAAGTTGAGTGGTAATATAATCAAAAGAACCAATGAGAATGAAGCTGATGATTAGGAAAAAAGAACACAAACTGTTATTTCACAGGGTAGACTCATTAAATTAACCCATTAATAGCCATTAAAATTAACAAAAATGGGGCTTCCCTGTAACTCAGTGGTAAAGAATTCGCCTGCCAATGCAGGAGACACGGGTTCGATCCACAGTCCAGGAAGATCCCACATGCCTTGGAGCAACTAAATCCATGCACCACAACTATTGAGCCTGTGCTCTAGAGCCCAGGAACCACAACTATTGAGCCCACGCATTGGCCGCAACTTGAGAAAGGCCCACACACAGCAATGAAGATACAGCACAGTCAAAAATAAATAAAATAATTTTTACAAATTAACAAAAATGATCATAAAGAAAACTTATAATGATATGAACTTTGTGAATTTTATCCTCACATATGAACCATTAAAAAAATAAATAAAACACTCAACCATGGAAAACAACTTTTCCCCTTCAGTAGCATATCATGGCATTCTCTCCAAGTTCCCCAGAGGCAAAGATTATTACCTAGACCAAGTATTAAATGAGCTATTAGTTTATAGACTATAAACTCATGACTTGCATTTTTCATTTACAGTGAAATGGATATTATCTCTGTAACATGATATGTACAATTTCATAGCAAGCTTAACATAAAATTTGTCACGTACATTCAATCCCACATGCCCGCAGGACAGCTCATTTACATTTCGTTGCTTGGCATATAAGAAGGAAAAGCACTATCTTAGAAACTGGAAATAAAGTGCATGAACAGGTAGTATATGCCAAAAGATTTTGAATGCAATGAAAGTAAAGATCAAATTGCCAATGATATCACACAATTAGTTTAGCCCACATTTTATTCAAGTTCCCCAAATGGATAGCTTCTTCACATATTCCTCTTCTTTTCTTTGATGAACTAATCTTCCATCCATATTTAGGTTAATTCAATACGCAGAGCAACACCCACCAAGGGTTCTAGGCTTCCCTCATGGGGTATCTGGCATTGCTACCCACTGGGAGAATCAGTGTTAATTCAACTCTGCCAAGCCTCTAATTTCTACTCTCTAGCCAGGCTTCGATGATAATTCCTAAAGAATAATATAGGATCCAATCATCTACTACTCTCTTACTTTTCTTCTTACCCTATCCAAGGCTGTGGGGATAAGGTGAAAACTTCAAACAGAAACTAGAAGTAGGGCTTTCCTTTAGAATTCTCACCTAAAACTGGGGGGCAAGAAGAGAAATTACCAAATTAACCATGATTGTCTCTTGCAGTCTGAAACTTTAAACCTAACATTTCACTTAACAGAAAGCACCAGTCCTTAACAATTGATGTATCAAAGGGTTTAGGAAAGTAGAAGTTAGCAAACGCTGTTCCTTTCTCTACCTTTGTGAGCAGGACCGCAGTGCTTAGGATCCCTAGCATTGTCTAGCTAGCCCTCCCATTGCTGGAAGGAAATTAAGCTGTGACTGTTTTTGTTTTACGTTGTGCTCTTATATTCTGCTTATGGGAAAGCACTCCTGGGGATGTACATTTAAATCAACTATTGGCATAATCAACAAAATGAGTCCCAGAGCAACTCAATTCTGGCAGGTTGAGATAGTTAATCCTTGTTTGCATGAACAAAGGGACATTAAATGTCATTACCTTTGAGAACAGAAATGTGCTGCCGGCTCTCTCCATCTGTAGGATAGCTCCTGAATTCAATATCTTCACCATCTTTCAATTCAACCTTATCATAGCCATACCAGCCAAGGAGTTCATTCATGGTGTTTTCTGCAAAGTTCTGAAAGAAAAGCATAGGCTACTTATGTATATAACCAGTAACTATTTGAAAGAGAATGCATACATCGAATTCTATTAGCACCATCCTGTGTTCTGCCAGCCTCGCCCTTCCTTCATTAGAGTCATGTTCATTTTTCAAATCACGTTTGAAAACTGTCGTGCATTTAAATCTCAGGATGACACATCCAATTATGACAGGCCTTCAGACATTTGCAATTTAAAGATAATAAGAAAAAAGGCATTTGTCAGTTTTGCTTAAGAATAGGAAGTCATATTTTGGCATATCCTTCTGCAGAGTCTGTATCTTGAACTAATACGAAAATATTGAAAGGTAAAAGTACGAAAACAGCTAAGGAGAGATATTGAAACTGAAAACAATCGAGCATTTTGTGGCTCAGATTAATTTAAATTAGAATTGCCTTGTTTCTTAACATGACTCTGATCTCAGGTAAAGCAAAATCTCAGCAAAGAAATAATTCCTTGACTGTCAACCACTACCATCTAGGGAGCTGAATAGGCTACAGGGGTTTTCCTTTTTAATTTTACCTTTTGTAACAGTAGTCTTTAAACATCAAAGCATAATTTCCTTTATGAATTCCATTAGTGACGGATTCTTTCCCCATGAAATCAAAGGTCACTATGATTGTCTTCTGATAAATAACATAAAAGCACCTAATAACTTTGAGGTTACTAGTCAGCTCAGATTTTGGATAACACACGAAAACACTTTATGAACTACAAATCAATATACAATCAGCCCTCCGTATCTGCAGGTTCCTTATCCACAGATTCAAGTTACCCCTGTGGAAAATATTTAGGAAAAAATTTTCAGAAATTTCCAAAAAGCAAAACTTGACTTTGTCATGCTGGCAACTATTTACATAGCACTTATATTGTACTTACAACTCTTTACCTAGCATTTATATTAGGTATTATAAATAATCTAGAGATGAGTTAAAGTATATGGTAGGGATGCACATAGGTTATATGAAAATGCTACACCATTTCACACAAGGGACTTGAGTACTGAAGAATCTGGTATTCCAGTGTGGAGGTGGGATGCCCTGAAACCAATCCCCTGTGGATTTGGAGGGACAACTCTATAAATGTAAGGTATTATTATTGTTGTTAGTATAGATGTCAAGCTGTGGAAATAATGGGTAAATAATAGTTGAACAAATTTAAAGCTTATACTACCAGGTGACTATTTTTAATGAACTTAACAAATGCTAGGTCTTAATTCTTGCGGGTGCCTTAAAGTATTTCTATCTGAGAAACGCAGAGTAGAGAAGGGATTACCGGGGCTGAGGGGTGGCAGAAATGAGGAGACTGGTCAAAGGGTATAGTACAGAATGGTGCATACTACGGTGATTGTAGCTAAGGACACTATCATACACTTGAATGCTGCTGAGAGAGTTGATTCTATGTCTTTTCACTGTAAAAAAGGTAACTATGTTACAGGATAGAGATGGTAGCTAATATTGTGGTTGTAGTCATTTTACAATATATAAATGTATGAAACCAACACATTGTACACCTTAAACTTATACAATGTTTTCTGTCAATTATATCTCAATAAAACTGGAAAAATTAATAGAAGGAAGAATCCTATACCATAGGGTAAGAGCTTAATAAATGCTTGCTGAATGGATTTTTTTCAGTTCAGTTCAGTTGCTCAGTTGTGTCCAACTCTTTGCAACCCCATGAACTGCAGCACGCCAGGCCTCCCTGTCCATTACCAACTCCCGGAGTCCACCCAAGCCCATGTCCATCGAGTCGGTGATGCCATCCAACCATCTCATCCTCTGTCGTCCCCTTTTCCTCCTGCCTTCAATCCCTCCCAGCATCAGGGTCTTTTCCAATGAGTCAGCTCTTTGCATCAGGTGGCCAAAGTATTGGAGTTTCAGCTTCAACATAAGTCCTTCCAATGAACACCCAGGACTGATCTTCAGAATGGACATGTTGGATCTCCTTGCAGTCCAAGGGACTCTCAAGAGTCTTCTCCAACACCACAGTTCAAAAGCATCGTTCTTCGGCGCTCAGCTTTCTTTATAGTCCAACTCTCACATCCATATGTGACCACTGGAAAAACCATAGCCTGGACTAGATGGACCTTAATTTTTTTAAGGCATCTAAATTTTTTAAGGCATCTTTATCAGGCAAGACAGCCTGAGCACCCTAGATGGAGTTAGAAAAGCTATATATTTTAACCTACTCTGTGACTCAAAGAATCTTTTCTCATTCTCCCTAGAAGTTGTCATTTCTGAATTACTCTGGGATGTATAATTTATACCTGAAACAAAGCACCCAGGCTCAACCAGCAAGCGCACAGCCTCAACATGCAAGTTCCATGTTCTTTTGAATTTCACTTTAGATTTCAGCAGAGTTGCATAAAAAAGAAAGGATATTACACTACTCCACAAAAAAAAAAACAAAACCCTGGCATTTCAATCCACCTACATGATGCTAGACTTTTTTTCTTTTTGCTTTAGTACCCACTTGAGCTCAGAGCTCCAAATGGGTCAATCTGTGATGGTATAATGCACAAGCAATTTTTTAAAAATCTAGACAGATTGATTCAGTGTTACCATCCACAAGGCCAACAGTCAGCCATATCAAGCTTTAGTGAGGCATTTATTCTCTCTGATGGCTGGTCATGTCCACATTAAATAGACATTCCTTTCATGAATGTGCAAAGATGATATGATTGATATGTATAATAAGCTCAGCAACTTCTGGACTACCACTGAGGAGGATTCAGCTAAACACTGCACTACTCAATCAAAAGACATTCCTAATTGAATGAGGTATCAGTCTTCCCTAGCTCTCAATTTCTTGCACTGAACTGAGTGCCTGACGGAGAATGACAGTCCTAGGTACACAAACAGAGGTCTTCCAGCAGGGGTCTGGCAGCAGAAACCTCAAGGATAACGATTATACCTTGCATTAAAAAACAAACCAACAACAAAAGCCCCACAATTCCCAACAGTGTTAAAAGCCAAGTTCAAGCCATCCTACTGGTAATGTATACTGTCTGCCTGAATCTCTAAGAGAAATGAGCCAACAAGATAACTGCTGGCCACCATATCTAATTTTCTAGGCCATTTATATCCTGGGTGCCTCTCGCTGGTTGTGTCTAACCTCGGAAGTGACACAAAAGCTACAGATGCATCATTCATGGAGCAACTTCCCAGTCAAGGATACAGATTTTGTTTGTTTCAGTCCAGCTGCAAATCCCTTCAGCCTTTCAGAACCAATCCCAAGGATGGGATCCAGAAGTTTCAAACATTTGGGTAAAAACTGAAATTGCAACTGGATTATTGATACCCAATTTGTATTATTTGGGCACCTTAACTGCATCACTCAGTTTATGGTTTGTGCTGAAAACTCAGAGGCCTCATGGAACAATCAATATGAACGTGATCTATTTCATGATTTTTGAGTTACTGTAAATGTCAGTGAAAATAAACTCCAAGCATTTCCTTTCTTATCACTGAAAATAAAAAGAAACACCTTAATGTTTAGATATATGATTGCAAGATCAGAAAACAAAAGGTTTGTAAAGACTTGAGCCACAAATCTGAAACCTTTCATAAAAAAAGGAACAAGATAAAAGAGAAAACAAACACCAAAGTTTCTTGTAGTATAACTTACAAGAAATAGGTATTACCTCTGTCTTATATACTATACTATACTAAGAAACTGAAGAACCCCAAGGAATAAATAATTTTTAATTTGATTTAGAATTTAAACTTAGAATTTGATGCTAGACATCATATGGGCTCGTTATGGTGCTAAATCAAAGGAAATGAAATGGATTTTTGCAGTAACCATCCTAGAAACATAACATATTCTAAGAGAAGTGAATTTAATGTTTATGGTCCATAAGGGTTTTCAAGTTTTTCTACCAGAAAATTGAGGTGATAAGAGTTAAGTGCAGACAGATTTTTGAGGTGAGGATGTTCAAATAAAAGGTCAAGCTACTGTACTGATAGAAATTGTAAAGTTGGTTTCCCCCAAAATCTTTACCCAGAATTTCTCATGGAGACTTACAGCAGGAAACTCAAGTACAGTCTCTTAAAGACCCTTCCAGCGCTAAGATTCTGTGAAATCAAAGAACTACTTACACATGAAACAAAATACATTTCACAAAGAAATATCATAATTACAGTGATCACACACCATAAATTTCACTGAACAGCCACTATCTCAAATATTTTATCATTGTTCCCATACACCACCAAAAGTGCCAGAATTTCAATATTCTGGCACCCAAAACACATTTTGCAGACTGCCTCTCGCCCTTGGAAGTGACACAAAAATCCTCTCTCATACCATGTGGTCCAATTTGGGTTTGGAAAATAGGTCACTATAATTACAATGATAATGTCTAACACTCTTATAGCACTTGACAGTGTTTCCACATCCTTTAACTCTCTTGTTCCTTTCAACAACCCTGCAAGTTAGGTGTTTGGTTTCTACAGTAAACTTTTGGTGAACCTCTGTGACATCCTCATTTTACAACAGAAAACTGGAATATACAGAAGGTAAATGGCAGGCATGAGAGATCACCTAGTAAAGTCAGAACAAAAATATAGATCTTCTGATTCTTATGCCCGGACTCTTTCTACTATAAATTCTGTTCAGTCCAATGTGTCAGCAGCTCCAAAATAACTACTTCCTTGGTCCAACAAAGGACTGCAAAGAAATCATATTACAGGATGTCAATTTCACATACAAAGAGCTTTCCAACCAGGACATATCTACCTCTGGTAAACTTGTTTTCTGATTTGGTCATTGATCTCTACTCTCCTTAATTATCTGTACTGTTGGAATAGTGGTTCTTAAATTCACAATTAAAATTTAATCTTCTCATTTGACAACTTTTTGACATCACATCTGACTCTAATGGCTTTGCACTTTTAATACTTTACCCCCATACCCTTCCTCTCCCTTTCAGATCCCCCTCTCATCTCCAGGGTTCCTAAAGAAAGAAGAAAATTCTAACATTTAGTCTGAAAGCATGATCTTTTCCTAGAATTAAAAAAAAGGTGGAAATAATAAATAGTAGAAAGATGGGAAAGTTTACTTTTCCTTATTCCTCTGAGTTCTTTCTACGCTGGCAAAATTTACTTTCATTGGAATTTAATTCTCAGGACATTCATTAGACATTCTCCTTACTCAACTAGAAATACTGTATGCATGTCAAAGTTCAATCTAAATGGTTTTTAATTGAACATTTTACCAGGTAAACAATAAAGACTTGACTTCAAGTCATTTTGAAAATCACAGTAATTACAAAAATCTCAAAATACTTCTGAAATGAAAGTACTTCAAGGTCTTCAAAGAGGACTAATGATTTTATTTTGAACACACCAATCCAACTTTAAAATATAGGGTGGGCGTCACTGATGTCTTTCATCTCAGGCCTTGCATAACCAAATGTCGATTTGTTTTCAACTTGGTATCCTACCCAAGAAAGCAGAAAGTTTTCGGAAAGCTCCCAATCATTCATTCAAATGAGGGGAAAGCCACATTCTCCCTCTTCTCACAAATATAATTTCCATTTCACTCCAAGTCCTATATCCCTTTCCAGTGCTAGTAAAATATATCCTCCCTCACAAACACACTGTAAGTTATCTGAGGGCAGAAACTTTTTATTTCATTTTATGCCTCATCCAGCACAATGCCCAGCACTTAGGAGCTAATCAATAAATGTGGATACATCCACAAATATTTTTTTGAATGTGTAAATATAGAAATATGATTTTTCCATATTTTTCTAATGTGTAAATATAGAAACAAAATTCAGGACACATGATTCTAAAAAAAAAATGTGTGAAAGTTTAAAAAACTATACCATCTAATGTTAATGAACATCCTCAAACTATTAGGAATTCAAGTTGATTCATTTTTTAGAAAAGGTAACTTGACTGTATGCAATAAAAGCTGAAGAATTTACATACCCTTTGATTCAGCAATTTTATTTATTTCTAGGTATAAACTATTCTAAGGATATATGTGCAAAACAATGCATGTTCAGTGTTGTTTTCTTAGAAATAAACTAAACACAATCAGAATTTGGTTAAATAAATATAGCTTAGTCATAAAATTACTAAGACGGAATACTATTTTGCCACTAAAATATTCTGTGGATAAATTTTTACTGCCATGAAAAACTGTTAACACTATATTAAATTCAAAAAGGAAGGCTAATACATTATAAGACCATTTTTTAAAAATGTATCATACATAAAGAAGAACATGGAAAGACATACATCAAAATGTTGACAGTAATTGTGTCTGGGTGGGAAAATTATAGCCTTTGTTTTTCTTTTTTTGCTATTTGTATTGCTTATTCTGCTATTTCTGTCATGCCTATGATTATTTATAAAAATAAAAAAATAGTTTTAATTAAAAATTAACACATAGTCTTCTCACAGACAACCATGTCAGTCATATTCATAGTCTTAATGACAGTAAAAAGGATCTGTCAGTTACATTACTTAACTTCAAAACATTCTGACACACATTATCGAAGAAAGTGGAGCATATGAGAAATACTTTCAAAGGAAAAGGAAACCCCCAGTCCTGAACAATTTACAAGGCGGGGAAAGAAATGCTAGTATCTCTACCAGTTAAGGTTATAAATAATAGAATGATGGTTATTTCTGGAAAATATTTTATCTCCCTTTTCACCTCCATGTGTTCTGACTGAGTAGTAAAGTAGATTTCTATTAAGCATCATTGGACTTGCTAATTAAGATTTTTAAAGGGTTGGGGACGACAGAGGATGAGATGGTTGGATGGCATCACCAACTTGATGGACGTGAGTTTGAGTAAGCTCCAGGAGTTGGTGATGGACAGGGAAGCCTGGCGTGCTGCAGTCCATGGGGTCACAAAGAGTCGGACATGACTGAGCAACTGAACTGAACTGAACTCAAAGGGCTCGGGGGAGGAAGCCGTAGAAGAGACGCAATTTCTTCTGTAGGAAGTAGGAATTAAACTTAATTAGAAATCAGTTTCTAGCTCTATCTATCCCCTAGATCTGAAATTTAAAAAAAAATATAACATCCAATGTTAACAAGCACTCTCAGACTGTTGGGAATTCAAGTTGGTTCAACTTGAAGTCATCTCTCTTAACACAGATCTAATGGATCAGTTTCATTTTAAAGGTTTTAGCAAGAAGGAGGTAAAATTTAGGTAGTGGAAAAGAAGTGTCTACAGACTACAAACTACCTCCATGCTCATGACTTCACAGGATCAGAAGGCAGCTTAAGGAAAAGCCACTGACACAGACGTCTCATTAGAGAATCATTCACATGAATGTCATGAAGAGCTGCCAGATTCATACTCTGTATGCAGACTGCACCCATTGACCCTGTTGTTTGTCCCTGAACCACACACAGATTCTTGGCCTGAAATCCTTTGAAGAAGGTCACTGAGCTCCATTTGGGTCACTTTGCAGCATTGTTCTCAGCCAAGACCAAGGATTATAACACGGTTCTAAGGGCAGGGGATACATCAGAACACTAAAGTCCAGCTCCGACCTGGAGCAGGCTTGAGGAGAAAGTCTTGCTCTCTTGCTGACACAGTCTCAATAGGAAGGTTGTATAATTATCACATGAAACCAAAATGTGTGTGTTTCCACATGTAAAAATCTACGTTGCTTCACTGTCTTGTTGTGACATGGAGTAGACAATGATGACCCCATGTTTTAATCTGTGGCCAGGACATCAAATGTCCTAAAAAGGTCAAACAAATGTGTGAAATCGTGGAGGCCAGCCCTTGGGCTAACACTTTGGCGGGCATAGCAGGTGTGCAGCTGTGGGCAGCTGTGTCCTATTCACAGCTGCAGCACTGGCTTCAAAATCACCAAGACTTGTGACATTGTTTTCCTGTCCATCCCAAAGCCACTAGCCTTAAAGCAGGAGTTCCACAGACGTTTGGTTATATAAGAGATATTAACACCCATCGGTCTACAGATTCGATAATATACATTTAACAAATTTCACCCACCTCAGGCTTTCATGTCTGTTTACATGTTTCAATTGGCACCATCAAAAACAAAGTTGCTTTTTTTTTTTTTTCCATTCTACCCTGGAATATCTCTTTTCTTTTAGGAAAATATTCAATAATCTTATTAGCTTAGGAGTGTAAATGTGGCTGACTTCCCATTCCACAAAAGGAAGTTTTAGACTTCTGAGATTTTTAAAGGATCCACCTTCTACTACTTCTAATAATTTTTTCAAAAGAAAAAGTATAAAGACTCAATAAAAAGAATACTTCCTTAGAAGATATAAGAAGTCTGGTCACCCTAGCAAGATAGTCTATTTCCCTGAACTCTCCATTTTCAAACAGTCACTTGTAGTGTGTATTCACTGATATTTGCCCTTTTTGAGGCCCTGTTTTTTGACTTCCTTTAAAAACTCTGTTACCTCTTGGTTTCTATGAGTCTGTCTTTCACACAAGGAGAGTAGAGCTTGGCTTCTCAGAGCAGTGCTTGGCAAGCACAGAGGCAGGAAACGCAGAAGGGAATGAGTCTGTCAGACTCATTTTCTTCTAGTTCAAATGTTTATTTCAGATTCGGGAGGAAGTGGAATGGTTCCTTTCCATTTCCTCCTCTCTGGAACCTGTGAGTTGAGTAAGGCTTAGAGAGTCTTGCTCTACCACACATCATCCTCACAGGTTCACAGATGGAGAAAGAGACTCTTCAGAAAACTCCAAGTTTGAACAGAGCAGGATTCATAGCTCTTTCTGCCCTCCCAGGAACTTCTCTTATGGGTTGAGACTAGAGCCTTGAGCAGGACAACTGAGAGCAACGCAGAGGACAAGGCCAGTGGGCTAGGGAACATCCTATACCAGCTCCCAAGGGGCAAGGGCCATGTCCCACCTGACATAAGTTCCCAGCCCTGCCGCACAGCACACCCCAGACCACTTCTTAGCCAGGGAGGTCTGACATAATTTGTGAATGCCACAGTGAGATCTGGTCCCAAGCCCACTTCCTAGGTTCCTGAGACTTACTGTTTCTGACATCAGGATGGAGTTTCAGGAGCAAATCTTAAAATATACCTGTT
This sequence comes from Bos indicus x Bos taurus, assembly GCF_003369695.1. Lineage (NCBI taxonomy): Eukaryota > Metazoa > Chordata > Mammalia > Artiodactyla > Bovidae > Bos > Bos indicus x Bos taurus. The sequence continues at coordinate 42,663,512 of NC_040084.1, forward strand.
TTAGTAATGAGCTGGTTTCAACCTTAAACATGCTGACTTTTCCAATCCACATTCTGATATCACTGTTTTATTTTATGACAAGCTATTTAAATCACCACACTCACAAGCTCAACTCTGCAACTTGCTTTATTGTCTATGCAATTAACACAGGTCATTTTTAATGCCAAATGGGGACCATCAGAAACTAAACTAGAAAATCTTATGGTGGGTTTACTACTAAACTCTAACAGATGTGCCTGACTCTAACATTAGGACTGAAGCATAATTTTAGGTACAAATTACTTATTAAGAATATTTATAGACAGAGAACTTCTTCAGCAAAGAACCTAAGACATGTAACACAGCTTATCCTGTACCTGAGCAATTGATAAGGAAGCCAAACATTGTAAATGCGTTAATTTTGGTTTGTTTAGGAAAGTTTCCAGGGCAGAGTGCATGATCTAATCACATTGGTTTTGTCAAAGAGTTTTAGAAGATGAAAATCTGACTCATTATCTCTACTCATAGCTTAGACTTTTTTGAGCTGTATTACTGTTTGCTAGTCACTAATCATGTTCATGCTCACCAAGATCTCTGCATATAAAATACATACCCTTAAGTGCAACTATATTTACACTTACTCATATATGTACATTTACACATCCAATATTACATCTAGTTTCTATATTATGTTCTGGATGAACTCCTGAAACAAATTAACACTTCCATATGTCAAATTTCCTCCTAAGGGCCACTTATTATGATTCATGTGAGCTAACAATATATTGAAGGTATATTACATTAGATACAATCACAATATTCACTTTAGAAACCGAAAGTACTCAAAATATAAATTGAATTGCCATCTGATTGTTTAAAATTCCCTCTATTGGTCACTTACTAAACAAGTCAGACTGATTGTAAGTACGGTAATGTAACAAGTCTTTTTAATTAAGAAAAACCAGGATGAAGTGGGGGAAAGGAAAGATAATGAAACATAGTAAAGATCATAATGAGACAAACATTTCTACTTGAAGATATTTTCACTAGAGGACACTAAAGGCAAGCTATGCCAAGTCATGTACTTTTCACACACAAAATTATATTGTATCAAATTTAAATTTGTTACAACTGCCATGTACATTACACCAGTGATAAGGAAAATGTAACTCAATATCTGATCTAGTGAAACAGCAACCAACATTAGCTTCTAGCCACATGAAGACAATCTCCAATGACATTACTGGTGTCAGCTAAACCTCTGCCAGTTTGTCTTCTCCGTCCATTTTTAAATAAATGTGTGACTATCTCAATTAGGAAATCTTGAAGTCTCTATGATGAGGCAGTTTTGGTGCTCATTTTCAGTGCCCTGCATTTGCTGTACTTAAAATAGACACTTGTACCAATGTCCTTTCTATTACCCCAAGGGGAAAAAAAATCACATACACACCAGTCCTTTTTCTTTCAGCTCACAGAGAAGCAACTTGATCCAAGCAGTGTTGAAACCTGAGTAGGTCACTGTACACCACGATAAAATTCCCTAATCCCTGAGCCAACTCTCCCTAAGGGGGGCCTCCTCCTGATCCTCCACTTCCCAGGCTGACTTTTGCATTCGCTCTCTCCTCTTTCCCCCTTTCATTTCCCCTACCTTCAAGCCTTGATACGTGATCCCCGGTGGGGGCTCAGGTTTCCGTTTTTACAGCTTAGGCCGGGCTAGCTGTATACATTCCTTTCTTTCTGCCGGGCAGTGATTACTTACCAGAGCTTAGTTTACGCTGGTCCAGATGAAAGCCGTTCAGATGAAGGCAAACACAGCCAGGCAGCTCCAGCAGCACCGATACGAAGCTGCACAAGGCCACATTGTGTTCTCGGTGACATTTTGTTGCACATATTTTTACATAGGGCAATCAACTTGTTGCATTACTCTACAATTTAGGTTTGGGGAAATGGAGAGGCAGTAATACCAGGAGGTTTGGGGAGGGGCTTTATGGATGTGGTTATTAATATTAAAAGCATAAAATATTGATGAGTTCAAGATAACCCACCTTTTGACTTTGAGAAATCACTTTAAAAATGAGAACTTTGGGCGCTATTATATTAGAAGAATGCATACTGAAGAATTGCTCTAGAAATGGGATTTCATCACTCACTGGCGTGCTGTGCACTGACCTGACTAAAGATTTTGACCTGGGGTCTCTTACACATTGTTCCAAACTAGGGAAAAAATATGGATCCTTCAAGCAATTGAATTATTTGCTGCATAAAACTTCTTATTTAATGCTACTCTGTACTGAAATGACAAGGATTAAAACTTCAAATAGTAGATGGCGATTTGGAAGAAAAATAACATTTTAAAAAGAGGAAATTCTGTGCACGAAGGTTAATTCCATACTTAGTCCTGCAGCACTGGCTAAAAATTGTGTAATTTTTCCCCTTCACACAATGTTGTTTTTGTTTCTTCCTCACCAGTTCAGACAAACATCTGTTATACTGTAGAAGGACAACTATCTCCCAAACCACGGAGTGCTCCTGCAGCCAAAGTCAACAACGTGAGCCCCAAGCATCGAGCACAGTCAGCCTTTATATCCAGCCGGGATAACATTTCACATGTTTTGATTAAAATTAGCTAATTTGTAATCCTAGAACCTATGAAACTTAAAAGCTGCCATCCATATAGATCACATTAGGCAGAGTGTTTTAAAGGGCCAGTGCACACTGTGATTTCTTGGTGGCTTCACCTCCCTCCTCTTCCTCCAAGCCCAATCTAAAATGAAACAGAAAAGTAATCTGGAAATGCAAGACAGGAGGGAAGGGTGAGTGAGGAAGAATGGTTATCCTAAACTGAATTCCAGCCCCCATGGGAAGACAACTCCTACCAGTATCTTAAAAAAAAAACAACAAAACTATCAATGGAATCAGTGGTGGTTTCCATCACAAGGAATGGCACTGATTTCTAAGGCAAATCTTCCTTAACTCTCCTTGGACTGAAGCTGCACCGCACGCTTCCAGGTGCTAAGTTCCTCACCCAGAAATCAAAAAACTCTTATTCCAAAACGTTGATTGCTACAGACATTTTCTGAAAGAAAGGAACGCTAACCATACACACCTAGGTACTATATGATAATATAAATAGTATTATTATCCATGGGCCCCTTTCAAGGCACTCTCTAGAATATGCTTGTTCTAATCAAGACGATGTCAAATTGCAATAGATTTTACTTAGTTGCTTGCCATTTTCCTCGTTTGTCTTTTAAATACCAACTTAACCAACCAGACCAAATCAGTGGGCAGTGTTAAGGATTCTATGCAGAAGATGTGGAACACCAAGAGGGCTGCAGAATGAAAACCAAAGTCCTCCCTGAAATCTGCTACTTGCTTGTAACTCACAGAAAGACAAAAATTACAAATAAAACATTAAAAATAAAAATCAAGGGAGACTCGTGAAATCAACACAAAACAAAACCCTCACCGGGCAAAAGCTGCAACTTCATGGAAAATAAGTTGGTGGGGGTGAAGGGGGACGAGGGGGATCCGGAGCTGAGCGGGGCTCTTGTGCAATCACTCCAACGCGAACAGCTGGAGCGCCAGGCTGCCGCGCTCGCCACCTCTGGAGCACCGCTGGCCTGGCGGGGAGCCCGGCCTCGCCAACAGCACTCCGGGCCGGCCTTTCCGAACAATGGGCAGGCGCTCTGCGAAGGCCGCCCCTCAGACAGCTATCTTTTCAGCAGGGCTTGCCCGGGTCTGCTTAAACTGGGAAGTGAAGCATGCAAAGGCTGAGAGGGAGGCGGAGGCAACCTAGTGAGAGGAGCTAGCAGGGGCTGGCGAGGCGAACCGGCCGTCAAAAACGGTACCTAGACCCGCGCCGCTCGGGCCACAACTCGCCACGGCACTGACAGCCCCTTTACACCGATGCAGCAGGCTACTAGGAAGCGGTACGGAGGAACCGGGAGATGAACTAGGAAGAGGGGGGTGGAATCGAGCGCTCCCGGGGTACCCTTGGCTCGGCGGCTTCCTAACTTTGGAGGGATCCGGGGATGGCTGCCGAAGAAGAGGGGAAAAAAAACTACCCCACCGACCAGGAAAGCCTCTTCACCATACCCACCCTCAACTTGGGCTCCGGGTCCCCTCCTCCCTGAAACGCGCCTGTCCCAAACTGGGGTTTATAAGGTTAAAGAGTCTGTGGTTTCCCGGTCGCCCCTCACCCCCACCCCCATCAAATCCGAGGCAGGCAAATCTCCGGGATGCAGCCCGACAGTTGGCCTCTGTTTTGCACCTGGAGGAGGAGCTGAGTCGTTCAGGGCATCCTACGGAAACTGACAAGCGCTCCTCTTACACCCCCTCCCCCCTCCCAAAAAAATCCATACAACAGCCCAAAGGGAGCGGGCGGAAGAAAGAGCTCAAGCTCTCTGGTCCCGAAGTCCAAAAAATACCTTCATTTCCTCATTGATCTCCCTTTTCACTGGGTGAGCCGGTTTCCTGCTCCTTTTATTTTCCGGAGGTCTCCCTTCTTTCTCCATTTCTGCCATGTTTTTGTGTCTGGTTTCGGTGGAGATGAAATGGCTGCTGCCGCCGCCGGCGGTGGTGGTGGTGGTGGTGGCGGTGGTGGAGGTGGTGCTGATGGTGGCGGTGCTGGCGGAGGTAGCGGTGCTGGCGGGGCCGGGGCCGGGGTTGGGCGCGGGGCTGGGCGGGGGAGGAGGGGAGGCAGGCTCCGGAGAAGCGCGGTCTCTTCTAGCGGCGGAGAACGTCAGTGGCTGTCAGAGGGAAAGGTAGCTCGAGGGGTCTCGGGGATGCCGCCGCCGCCGCCGCTCCGGCTCCCGCCGCCGCCGCCGCCAACGCCGCCGCTGCCGCCAACGCTGCCGCTGCCGCCGCCGCTGCTTCTGCTGCTCCCGCCGCCGCTCCCGCCGCCAACGCCGCCGCCGGGCTGCATCCTCGGTGCCCCGTGGAGTCGTCAGCCATCTTCCGGCGCTCTGTCCGTCTGCATGGGCGAGGGGGACGAGGGCCCGGCGCGGAGACAGCGGCTCTGGGCGTGCGTGCGTGGATGTGTGTGTGTGTGCGTGTGTGTGTGTGTGTGTGTGTATGTGTGTGCGCGCCCGGGAGAGCGCGCCAGCCCAGGCACCCAGCGCCTCCCGCGAGCCGAGCCGGGGGCGGGCCGGGGGCCGGCGCCGGGAGCAGGGGGCGGGCGGGGGAAAGGTAGTGGGGGGGGGCGCTAGGACAGCCCCCAGCTCCCGAGCGGGCGTGGCTTCCACCGTCACAGTAGACGCGGATGCTGCGCGGCTCCGGGGGGCTGCTCGCGGCCGCCGGGCTCATCCGAGGCCGGCCCCGGCGGGACACGGCGCCCCTCGCGGCCGCTACCTCGGTACGATGCCCCCCGGGGCCCCGCTCCGACCCCGGCCGCCCCCTTCAGCTCCGTGATGAGCTCTCGGGTGGGCTTGGAGTTGGGTTTTGAGCCCGAACTGGAAGCTGCTTAGGAAAAATGAATGGGGTTGCGGGGAGGAGATAGGGCGGTGGGAGGGCGTGGGGACCAGAGGTCGCGTTGATAGAAGGCCGCTTTCCGCCCCCTGCCCAGAAGAAAGCAGACTGAGCTCGCCCCCTTCGGATGGCAAGGTCGGGGTCTCGGGAAAAGCAAACCACAGTCCTGACCTCCCCACAGCTGTCGGGGACAGTGTCGCCTTCTGGGGGCCACCCCAGGGCTCTGGAGGCTGGAGGCCCCTTGGAGATCCCTGCGCCTTGCTCGGCTGGTCCCCAACGCGGCGCGGGTGACGACTGCGCTTGCAAGAAAGCTTTTGCCTCCCAACGAACCACTTAGAAGTAGGACATCTCGGCCTACAGCTCCCTGCTCTTTCTTTTCTTTCTTTTCCCTCCAGTTCTCGCTCACACATACATACACACACACGTGTGTTTTGTCTCACTACAAAGTTAACAGCGTTACCCCGTGCGCACCCGTCTCCCGGTGCGCTTGATATAAACCAGCCCCCCAAGATTAGATGCCGCTGGGAGTGCAGCGTCCCGCGTGGGGTTCCATTCTCCAGAGACCAGGACTACCTGGCCACCTCCGGCGGGACCCTTCCCCACCCGCTGGGTGACTCTTTGCCCTCGACTGCCCTGCGCGCATCTTCTCTCAAGTCGACCTCGCTCCCCCTGCGCTGGCGCGCCTCCCCTTTGGCCCTCTGCGTCTACGCCCGGGGCCAGGCTCGGATGGCGTTTGTCCCTCTTTGGGTCGAGGCAGTGGCCTAAACGGTTTGATGAGTTTTCGGTGAGACACGCAGCTCTAAACGCCTCGTACACGCGGCGGGGGACAAGCTGAGGTTCCCGGCTTCGGTTTCCCGCGCCGCGACACTTCGTAATTACCTGACACAATGCGATATGGGGGTGTCCATTGTTCCATTCAGTGTTATTGTAGAGTGTGCACTGTGACAGTGGTGGAACTTAAAATTGCACAATTAAAAAAATTTTTTTAACTAAATTTTTACTAAAAGAATGAATTCGGTGTGCAGGATATGAGTAAGCTCTCCATTAAAATCTCAGTTTGGCCTGTCAAACGAGGCTCATCCTGGGTATTACGCTGCCTAATTTGCATCTTGGCATTGTTTTTTTTTTTTTTTTAAACGTCGAATTAGAGCTCTTTGGGAGCGTACTCGGGAGGACTGAGTACCTCCACGTTGGCTATTTTGCCGTTTAGCATCGTTTTGTTTCGTAAAGGTCAAATTACAGATGCTTGGGCGTGTACCCAGGAGAGCTGAGCACCTCCTTTCGTCTCTTCTCTTCCCTGTCTGGAGAAAGAGGAGAAGCCGCACCCCGCTCCGCGTGGCTCGTGGATCCCAGGCGAGCCAAGAGGCCAGAAGCAGCGGGGCCAAACCGGGCTCCGCTCCTGAAAGGGGTCCACGCGAAACCCTTGCCCCAAGGAAAGTGAAAAATCCTGGGGCGGTTATCCCGGACGAGAAAAACTCAAGAGGACCGTTGAAGTATTAGGGAGTGCTCTGCAGTACAAGAGTTGGAGGTTTTTTACGGTAGCCTCTGGGAGCGTACCCAGGTATACACCGGTTTTGAGCCCAAGTGCTGTGGCCAGCTAGGGCCAGGAGTCCTCAGGAACCCACAGTGGGACCCAAGACCATCCAGACAGCGAGAATACCGGGAGGAGCCAAAACCTGTTTGCGCTAACCCCCGCCCCCTTCCTGGAACGCTAACACAACATTCTCATTTTTAAATGAGTGTGTGAGAGTGGGTGTATTTCTCAGTGAGAAATAAGCATCCTAATGCCATTGCTGGAAGAGAGAGAAGAAGAAATCTTTTTGATTTTTCAAACTGAATTTCATCCAAAACATCTGATAAATAGGATGTGGGTTGGAGTTAGTTTTCTCTGTTTTGTCCTCTCGGTTTTTAATGAGAAGTAGTGAGAAAACTTTTTTTTTTTTTTTTTTTACTTTTAAATAACTGTGGAAAGGTATGTTGTAAAGTGTACACAGAAAAAAGCTTTTTGTCTTCTGGAGACATATTTAAGTCCCCTCTGTTTCCTTTGGTGCCAGAACCATTACAATTGATTCACAGTTGTTTAGTTGATATCAAATAACAGGTTATATACCCCAAGTCCTAAGATACAGTTTCACAAGTTAAGAATAAAATAAACAGAAAAGGTGAACTGTAGCCCAGAGTTATATTTAGAGGCAGCTACACTTCCTTTAAAGAAAATTACTTGCTCTGCCATAGTTCAGGCATTTAATACAAATAATCATATTAATCAGCCACCTGTTCCTTCACAGGCACATGTCTTCCAGAAAACTGAGGTGAGAACATCAAATTAGAATCCACAATGCATGTCATCATTGACAGAATGAAAGCTCATAAAGTATGTGTGAGGAGAGTTTTAGTCTTGAATAAACCTCAGAAGTTATGATTTTTACATCTTAGCAAAGACAACATGTAGTCAAAGTTGCTCTGTCATGTCTGACTCTTTGCAACCCCATGAACTGCCAGGCTCCTCTGTCCATGAAATTCTCCAGGCAAGTATACTGGAGTGAGTAGCCATTCCCTTCTCCAGGGGATTGAACCCAGGTCTCCCCCATTGCAGGAAGATTCTTTGCCATCTGAGCCACCAGGGAACAGATGAAGACAATTATATAATGGGTTGCTGTTTTATGAATTTGGATATTATCATGAGTCCAATAATGTTCCCTGGATAACTTCAGACACTCTGTAAGAGTATAACCCAGTGTGGACAGGACAATCTCTTACTTATCTTGGAAGAGCCACCCTTTATTCTATGAATTACCTTTATGCTTCCCAATCATTAGCGCCCTCTCTCTTTCACACACACACAGACACTCAAGCGCACATCCAAGACAAACCCTGAAAGAAAAATTCCCTTTACTAGCCCTGCCAGTCACCAAAATAAGCACAAGATTGACCTTTCATTACATTAATTCCTCAGATACATTTTTATGACTTTTACTCTTCAAGGTCGCTCTTAATGTTCATTCTAGCCTGATAAATCCAGAAAATACTTCAGAGAGTAGATAGGAAGAAGACCCCAGTGTGATTTGCCTTCAGCCCTCAACCTCTCAATCTGCTTCTTTGTTATCTCCAAGAACACCTAACTCAGAGGCCTAGTCTTCATGACTTAAAAGAAATTAATAGATATTTGCTGATTGATTAGTATGATATAATAACAAACTTACTTTTGTATATTGTCTAAAATTAATGCTCATTTTGAACAAGCTCTGTAATCTAACCAAATGTGGAGACTAAAATATGTGGGAAAATTACTATGCTGAACACATTATAAGAATTATCTCATCTAATATCCACAGAACCCTATAAGGCAGCATGTACTGTGATCCCCATTTTACAGATGAAGAAACTAAGGCTTGCATAAGCTAAGTTAAGCTAGTAAGTATTGGGATTTGAATCTATAACTTTCTTTTCGACTCTGGATTTGGAGTTCTTGACACTATGCTAATCTACTTTGACATATTCCTTTTGACAATTTGTATTTTGTATAATCTAAGGCCCACATTTTTCAAATTTTAACATCTCTGAAATTGTGACATATCTTATAATACTTCTTTAAATTATAAGTAACAACAGCTCCCCCCACCCCCGCCACGTTGGTATATGAAGAAATCACATATTTTCCAAAACAGTGGTGTATTTGGTTATGGTAGGTTATGCTTCAATATCAAATATCAGAAAATCTAAGAGTCTTAAAACAAGATCAGTTTGGGACTTCTCTGGTGGTCCAGTGGTTAAGACTCCACACTCTTTATGTGGGGGGCCCAGGTTCGATCCCTGGTCAGGGAACTAGATACCACATGCCTCAACTAAAGATCCTGCATACCACAACTAAGACTGTGCAGCCAAATTAAAACACACACACACACACACACACACATGCACACACACACACAGGAGAGGCTTATACTACTTGCTCACACAAAGTTTGCTGAAGATCTGTGTGACCCTCCAGCGGGCACTGCATCTTTGTACCAGTATGTACTTCCTGTAGCTACAAAGTAGAAGGTAAAACCTTGGAGGATCTCACACAGCAATTAAATGCTCCAGCTTAGCAGTGACATAGGTCACTTCTGCCTACAAATCATTGACTAGAATTAGTCACATGGCTCTGCCCAACTGCTAGGGAAGCTGGGAATTGAATCTACCACATTCTCCAGAGTGAAGAGCCGGATATGGGCAAGCATTTATGAAATATGATCATTAGAATCAGTTAATGTAAATATCATGGATCTATTTTAATAAAACCAATGAGCAACAGTTGGCCTATGATCTGTTATATCCATCATAAGTGCACTTTCAAAATTCATGTTCATGCTTAACTTCAAAGAACAAAATTCAGAATTCTTCAAAAAGAACGTTATGAAACAGCATAACTATAATTCAGGAAGTCTACAGGTGAGCTTCAGGGCTTTGGAACCTTCTAAAAGGATATACCAAATCATCAGTGCATTTTTTCTGAGGAATGGGTCATTCTCAATTGGGATTCATGATTTATTCATTCCTTTATTCAACAACTATGTGTTGAGAGCCCAGTATATTCCAGGCATGATGTTCTGAGTTCCTGGGATCCAGCAGCAAAGATGACACACAAGTTCCCAAATCTCATTAAGTTTATAATCTGCAAAGGGGACAATAAATAATAATTAAAAAAGAGACAATTTTAGATTCAGATAGGTGAGAAAAAAGGACTTTGTGATAGGAACTGGAATTGAAAAAAGAGGTTGGGGTCTACTTTAGCTAAATAGTCAAGATTAACCTTTAGGAGGGAATATTTGATCTGAAATAGGAAAGATGAGAGGGACTGCCTCTGCAGAGGTCTTAGAATCCTTGAGAAAAGTGTTCTGGTTCAAATTCTAAAAGAGCTGAAGAATGCACTCAGTACACTGGAGACGTTGAAAGTGTCTGGACCATGGAGAGTAGTAGGAGAGGCAGTGAAAGAGGAAGGCAGAGGCCTGATGTGCTGGGGCCTGTAGGTAAGGGATGGATAAGAGGTCAGAATTTGCTAGGTTTGGAGTCTGAAGGTAGAGGGCACAGAGTAGAGGTGAATCATGCCTCCTGCCTGAGATGGAGCCCAGAACAGCACCTGTGCAGCATGGCACAGCCAGGCACAGTGCGGGTAGGCACAGTGGTGTGCAGGAACCCGGACAGAAGGTTCTGGGGTTGCTATAAATACCCTCCACTCACCATAGTGTGCGTTTCATGTGTGCCTGAGAGTAGAGTAGGTGTGGCTCTGAGAGACTGCAGAATTTTTTTTTTAATTTATACATAATCTTGTATTGGAGTATAGTTGAGTTACAATGTTTTATTGGTTTCTAGTGCACAGCAAAGTGACTCATTGTACATATATATAGTCTTTTTCATATTCTTTTCCATTATGGTTTCCTACAGGATATTGAATATAGCTCCCCATGCTATACCAGGAGGACATTGTTGTTTGTCTATTTTATATATAGTAGTTTATATCCGCTAATCCCAAACTCATAATTTATCTGTCCCCCTACCCCTGTCTGTGAGTTTGTTTCCATTTTGTGAATAAATTCATTTGTATCATATTTTAGATTCTGCATACAAGTGATATCACATGGTATTTGTCTTTCTGTTTTTGACTTACTTCACTTAGTCCATCCATGTTGTTAGAAATGGGTTTATTCACTTATGGCTGAGTAACATTTCATTGTAGTATGAAATATTATACCACCTCCTTCTTTGTATATTCATCTGTTGAAGGGCATGTAGGTTGCTTCCATGAGACTACAGAGTCTAAGTAGATCTGCCCCTAAAATGTTTGATCAGAGACTCCACTAGGACTTCCACATCAGAGGAGGCCAGCTGGAGAGGTGACTGTGGCTGAGGAGTGAATGCTACCCACTCACCCACCCCCCTGTCATGTAGATGCCAGCCCAGTGAGAAGAGTGTAGGGGTGGACACAAGAGAAGATTAAATCAGCTGAGATTATCTGGAGGTTTCATTTCCACCTCCTAGCATAGAAGTCTTGTGAAACAGATGTTGGGTTCAGTTATAAAGAAATGAAGTTTCAGTTCAGTTCAGTCAGTTCAGTTCAGTCGCTCAGTCGTGTCTGACTCTGTGACCCCATGAACTGCAGCACGCCAGGCCTCCCTGTCCATCACCAACTCCCGGAGTCCACCCAAACCCATGTCCATCAAGTTGGTGATGCCATCCAACCATCTCATCCTCTGTCGTCCCCTTCTCCTCCTGCCCTCAATCTTTCCCAGCATCAGGGTCTTTTCCAACGAGTCAGCTCTTCACATCAGCTGGCCAAAGTATTGGAGCTTCAGCTTCAACATCAGCCCTTCCAGTGAACACCTGAGACTGATCTCCTTTAGGATGGACTGGTTGGATCTCCTTGCAGTCCAAGGGACACTTCAAGAGTCTTCTCCAACACCACAGTTCAAAAGCATCAATTCTTCTGCGCTCATCTTTCTTTGTAGTCCAACTCTCACATCCATACATGACTAATGGAAAAACCATAGCCTTGACTAGACTGAACTTTGTTGGCAAAGTAATCTCTCTGCTTTTTAATATGTTGCCTAGGTTGGTCATAACTTTCCTTCCAAGGAGTAAGCGTCTTTTAATTTCATGCCTGCAATCACCATCTGCAGTGATTTTGGAGCCCAAAAAAATACTCAGCCACTATTTCCACTGTTTCCCCATCTATTTGCCATGAAGTGATGGGACCGGATGCCATGATCTTAGTTTTCTGAATGTTGAGCTTTAAGCCAACTTTTTCACTCTTCTCTTTCACTTTCATCAAGAAGCTCTTTAGTTCTTCTTCACTTTCTGCTATAAGGGTGGTGTCATCCGGCAATCTTGATTCCAGCTTGTGCTTCTTCCAGCCCAGCACTTCTCATGATGTACTCTGCATAGAAGTTAAATAAGCAGGATGACAATATACAGCCTTGACGTACTCCTTTTCCTATTTGGAACCAGTCTGTTTTTCCATGTCCAGTTCTAACTGTTGCTTCCTGACCTGCATACAGATTTCTCAAGAGGCAGGTCAGGTGGTCTGGCATTCCCATCTCTTTCAGAATTTTCCACAGTTTATTGTGATCCACACAGTCAAAGGCTTTGGCATACTCAATAAAGCAGAAATAGATGTTTTTCTGGAATTCTCTTGCTTTTTCCATGGTTCAGCAGATGTTTGCAATTTGATCTCTGGTTCCTCTGCCTTTTCTAAAACCAGCTTGAACATCAGGAAGTTCATGGTTCACATATTGCTGAAGCCTGGCTTGGAGAATTTTCAGCATTACTTTATTAGCGTGTGAGATGAGTGCAATTGTGCGGTGGTTTGAGCATTCTTTGGCATTGCCTTTCTTTGGGATTGGAATGAAAACTGACCTTTTCCAGTCCTGTGGCCACTGCTGAGTTTTCCAAATTTGCTTGCATATTGAGTGAAGCACTTTCACAGTGTCATCTTTCACATGTAGCAAATACCTGAAGTTTTTACATTGATACTTATAGCTCACACATATATTTTACGCTATAACTCAAATCTGCTTTTAAACAATTTTTAAAGGAAGTTTTCTGACTCCTGAAGTAAATTTTGTGCATTATCTGCCTGATTATTTACTATCTAAAATGTATCACCCAAACCAGAATGGCTTTCCTTGAGGGTATGGCCTTAATATCATAATAAGACCAACTTAAACATAGAACATTTTCAATAATTATCCCAAATTTCTTGTAAATACAAATTTCAACTTAGTATCTGAGTTATCTTGAATTGTCATTGCCTTCCCCAATGAAATCCGTTGATGAAATCAGGTCTCTTCTCTGTATTAGATTTGCTGCTGCTAAGTCACTTCAGTTGTGTCCGACTCTGTGCGACCCCATAGACGGCAGCCCACTAGGCTCCTCTGTCCCTGGGATTCTCCAGGCAAGAATACTGGAGTGGGTTGCCATTTCCTTCTCCAATGCATGAAAGTGAAAAGTGAAAATGAAGTCTCTCAGTTGTCCCCGACTCTTAGCGACACCAAGGACTGCAGCCTACCAGGCTCCTCCGTCCATGGGATTTTCCAGGCAAGAGTACTGGAGTGGGGTGCCATTGCCTTCTCCGTAGATACTAATGTAGATATAATAATATCGTATTTCCTTTAGACAATCAAATGCCATTAAAATGATTAGCCCTCTTACAATCTGATGTTGAGTTGTATCATCAACAATCATGTCTTGAAGTCCTGCTAGAGCCAAGTATTTTGCACAAATTGTGTCAATTATTTCTCACAAGCATTCTTAAGAGTGTAATTGTTCCGTTTTACACCTTAGGAGACCGAGGCTGAACTCAAGGTCACACTAGGAAATGGTTGATCCAGAAAAACATCTTCAGTTGGCCAACTTGCAGACAGGTGAGGTATGCTGCCACCTACTCCACACTCTGCTCTTCTCTGCTCAGCACTTCTATCACTTTTTTTGGGGAAAAGAGAATATGCAGATACAGTAAATAATTCTAATTCCTACTTTATTCTAATTTACACCTGGATGTTATAGGAATTAAAATATCCATGACCAATACTCAACCTTTCAAAAATAACATACTACACTGTAATATTCTCAAACCGAATATGGTATTCAGTGAATGGTTACAGAGAATTGATATCTGTTTTGACCCACCTCCTTTGAGAAACATTACATGTTGTAAGAAACATTTTTCTTTCACAGAAAAATTGTCTCCAATGTGCTATTGAGCCATAAGTTGTTTCTTTATTGCATCCCAGAGGGAAGAATTTGAGTGGAAAAGATTCCACAGTTTAACTATGAGAGGACATTACACATTTCAGTGGAAGAAAAAATTTTTCATCAAAAGCTAAGTAGATAAATTAAAGATGCTATAATAAGTCTTGGGATATATGTTGTGCATTTGTTTTGCCTTGTTTTTTAAATCCATTAAAGTTACTAAATCTGTATACCAGATGCTGAAGTAGGACTCACTCAACTCAGTTTTGCCTTTCCCATCTGAAGTTAGTCAGTCTTTAGGGCAGCTTATTGCTTTTGGAGTCTGGAGGTGAGGGAGAGCTGGCAGGGACAGACGGAAGGGAAGAGAGAAGATCCAGGGACAGTGACTGCAGGCTGCGCTCCCCGAGGAAGTCTCGGGATGTACAATATGGGAAAGTGCCCAAGTCCTAAGCTGGAAAACAAAGCAAAACCAAACCAAACCCCAGCATGGGGAAATAAAAGGAAGTTCAACACTGAACAGAGTGTGCACACGAGCATCTCTTTATGTGAAGAGCAGTAGAGTTTTGTGGCCTGAACACACAATTACATAGAATTTAGTAATACAAAAGCTACTATTTATTGAATGCTTTTTAATAAATAGGACTTTAATAAGTAGTACTGTGCTTAATATCTTAAAGAAATTATTTTATTCGATCCTCACACAGTTGACACAATTACAGACTGTGTCCCATTTTGTAGATGAGGAAATGGAAACATTAAGCAGTTGCCTACTAAGTGGGCCAACAATCTGACCGGAATCCAGAATTCTTCCTGCCACCTTGCAATACCAATGGTTTTGATGAGGGTTCTTGCTTGCAAGCAACAAAATGAGCTCTTACTATCTAAAGGAAACAAAATGTTGAAGGAAAGGGGGCTCATAGAATCTGAGAGGCTGGAAGAACAGGCTTGGGAAACAAGGCAGGACCCAGGACCTAAGGAGGCCAGGCCATAGGAACACTCTATCCAAGATGCCACCATCTCTGCTTCTGCTGTACCACACCTTCTAGAAATGACTACTGGACATCATGCTGACCCCTTGAACTGCTCCAGATGCTCCTCCTTCATCTCGGAGTGCACGGGCCTGTGTGGGAGGGTCCATGGCCCAGCACTGGGGCCCCTGCTCCATATTCCAGGGTGAGGGGAGAGTGAGATTCAGTCTGTTTGGCATCTACAGTGGAAAGTGAGGTCTTATATCCCAAGATCACATGCAATGAAGAATTCCCCTAAACACAAGGACAGATGGATTTTGACAGCCAAAGGAATGTTATAATGTCCTTCCAGACTACCCGCTGTAGCCGCTTTGTAGCAAATCATTCCATTAGGAAAGTAAATGTAGGGCTGTTAAAATAATTTTGAAAGGTCAGGCAAAGGTGGAATTATGCAAACATTAAATATTGCAAATCAAAACCTGACTGACCTAGAATTTCATCCTAATAGATTTATCTGCAATCTCTAAATGCAAACTTAAAAAAGACAAATTTGATAACCCATATGCTAAACAGCAATTAATTGGAATGTTTAGGGAATGGAATAGTTCTTGTTAACTTAAATTTCTAACTAAAAGTGATTAAGCCCCTAAAAAGACCCACAAACCTTTATATTTGAGATCTTGTCACTGCAATTCTTTATAAAATACTTAGATTGTGACGATTTTGCAATGCCTCAGAATTACTGATGCCACCATATGTGGTTGTAAAGTGCAGTGGGCGTAGATTGCGACAAGTGTGTATAGATCTCAGGGTATACATTCTATATACATTAGGCAAACTTCTGTTTTTTTATTTTAGGCTAATCCTTTTGTAACCTTTTATTAACATTTTTATTTTGTAAAAAAGAATTATCACTTCCTAATGTAAAGGAAGAAATGGCTATATATTCAATTACAAATGCAGAAACATATAGTACCACTTGACCTTGAAAATGTAACGGCCATGAAAGCATCCAATATTAGTTTATTAGCCAAACTTCTGATCGGCTTATGAGTTTGCCTAGGGAGATAAGAAAAAGGGAGACTAATCCTAGTGAAGGATAGAAATGGCAACCATTTGAGTTGGGCCTTGATGGACGATGAGTAGGATATTGACAAGTGAGGGAGGGAGAAGGAGGAGTATCCTAGGCAGGAAGAACAATATGAAGAAAGGTGTCAAGGCATGAAAGTGCAAATGGAGCAAAGGGAAGGGGGATAATTCAGTGGGTTTAGGATGAGTGTATTAAAGGGGATCTGTGAGATCACCCCAAAGGTAGGATAGAAACAGATTATCAATGGCTGCAAATGCCATCCTAAAGGAGCTTAAATATTTGCTGAACTAAAATCAAAATTATTTCATAATAAGGTATTATATAGGTATTTTTACATCCATTTTAAGATGAATAAACCAAAACATAAAAATGTTAAGTGACTTGCCTAAAGGCATTCAGCTAGGAAGTAACAGAACCAAGATTTAGATTTAGATCTAGCCTGATTCTGGAGCCTAGGATCTTAACTTTCAACCTATGCGATTTTAACAAACCATACTCCAGAAGGCATTATAAAAGGAAATTTAAAAGCAGTGGTAATTTTACAGTAATAAATAGGACCTGAGGAAAACACATATGCAAGATAACAGACTATTTTGAGGTTGTAATCAATAAAGACGATTTTCACATTAGCTTTCATCGCTGCAAGAGGTAGTATTATAGGAACCCACAGAAGGATGTGGGTTCATTTATTTTTAGATCCCTCCCACCATACAAATATGTTAACATTATATCTATATAAATACTATCTGTGTTACTTATTTCCTATCTACCTCTTTTGAAAGGGAAATCTCATTTATTCTGGTCATTACAAGTAACCTAATATAAAGGAATTATAAAGTGTCTCCTTGTAAAACACACTTGGGGGCTTCAGTGGTAGTCCTAGTAAATCAATATTAAAAATGATGAAATCCAATAAAAACATTAAGTCCAAGTCTTAAGAGGCATGCAAATAGTCTTGTATAAAAAAAACTGAGACATGATTATTAAATATGAGAACCAGGGTGCAAATATCCCCAATAAATCCTTTGGAAATATTTTTAAGAAAGAGACTGTCTCTCTTAGAATCTGAGACAGATGAAAAACAGAAGGGAGTTCTGCACCCAGAGGACTTCAAAGATTGAGATGTTGACCCATCCATTTGGCTTCAGTGTCTTGGAATGACCACAGACAGGCTGTTTTTTAACTCCCTATGCTTAGTATGGCACAAGTACTTTAGAAGGATTATTTTTCTTCTTTCTACAGTAGTAAAAGAATCTACTGTCATGAAGTAGACCCTGGGTCAGTGTTACAAGCAAAACCCGCACCTACTATGAGATTCCTACTTCTCACTCTAGCTTTCTCTCCTCTGTTATCATGATGATTTCAATTTCAAACTGCAGCCGTGGTCATTCATTTCCCTTTAGAAAAAGCATGAAGCTGAGACAGCTTCCAAAATATAAAACCAGATACTTAGAACTTAAACTACCCATTTCACATTGTTTGGATCTTAACTTAAATCAACCATGTGAAGACATTCTTGAGACAATTGGAATATTAAGAATTTTGGTCATTTTGTTAGGCGCAATTGTAGTTACTTTTTTTAAAAAAAAGAAGTCCTACTTTTTATAAATAAATTCTGAAATATTTTGAGGCAAAATAGGATATCCAGGATTTGCTTCAAAATACTCCAGAATTGTTGAGGAGTGAAAAATGTGAATAACTGCCCAAACTGGGTAATAAGCAGATATGGTCTCATTATCCTATTTTTCCTACTTTTGTGTAAAGTTTGAAAACTATAATAGAATGTAATAAAAAGTAAAAAAAAAAAAAAACCCATTTAAAAACACCACAAAAAGACCTCTGTAAGAGAAGTCTAATTCAAAAGAGGGCTTCAACAATGAACGGGTTTCTATCTAAAATAAAGTTCTAAGCCATATAACTTGCAACATCTTTAGAACAACTCATGACTATAATATTTGCAAGCAAACAGTATTTCAATCATTTTTGCAGTGTATACATGCTTATCCTATGTGGGTAAATTGCATGCTTTGTTCTGGAGTTAAAAACAGCCATTCTCCTAGAAGTATCAGAAACAAAAGTACTTTATATCTATATTGTTTATTGATTTGAAGTTGGGAGGATCTATGGTTGAATAGTGGAGAATGATGATAGAACAAGGTTTCTATGTGCTGGGCACTAATCTAAGTACTTTACATTTATGAACTCATGAAAATATTCAAAATTACTCATTAATATAGGTAATATTGTTCTTCCCACTTTACTGATGGTAAATGACATATTTTGCCCAGCTTGCACTATTGGTTAATAGCAAAGCTGGGGTTCAAATGCAAGGAATCTGACTCTTGTGTCATAAGCCCTTAATCACTAAGTTCTTTCACTCTCCATGGAAAGAGTGTCTTGTAGAGTTGTTTGTTTAGACTTTGGGGAGCTAGTCTGTTTTATTCTTAGAAAAATAAAGTAACTCTTACTCCCTTTGACATCAGCATATTCTTTTTGTTTTGTTATGTACTTCAAACTTATTACTCCCAACATGGTCATACCAGCCCTATAATATTCAAACGTATTTATTACAGATATTTGTTTATGGTGTGATTTCAAAGAAGAGAAACATCACAGCAAGCTGTTTTGATTTAAAGCAGGGTACTTTTGAGAAAGAGGTTCAACACCGTAGTAGTTGACAATGACATCTCTCTTGTGTGGGTGTCAGCTGTTGGGAAATGACCTTAAGTGATTTGTCCTAATCACTTATCACTTTCTCTCAGATGGTCTTTTGCGAGTTCTTTTCAGCCCAGCAAGTTGATATGACTTCCATATTTCCAAGTTTAATAATGGAATCTCTTTCTCATTCTCTCTCTCATTTAGACACATTATTTGGGAAAGAAGAGTTTTTCAAAGATCTATTTATCTATGTGCCACATCACAATAACCTTTGCATATGATGACTTTAATTTGGGGCTTTTTAATCCATGCAGCATAATTAAGAATTTAGTTGAAATACCTATGTTATAACCTGAAATAAACTTGGCAAACTACAATTATTCTGCAGTTTTAGTCCATGAATTCAAATTGGCCTACTCCTGAAGCCTCTCCATCCCAATTCCTGGAGGACTTTTAATAGCTATTTCTAGATAAGAATTAGTTTGAGTCTACATGGGGCTTTGTACTGACTTATTTAATTGACTTGATCATTGAACTTATGAAAAGAATGGCTTGACTGACTTCTTTCAGTAAATTTGTGAAAAGTGATTTCTTAGAATTAACTGGCCATACTGACTTGATTGTTCACCCATAGATATCTATTGTTCACCCATCTATCCTTGAATTTTCCATTTTCCAATTTGGGAAGAAAACTGCCTTTTAAGGCAGAGAAAATATTTTCAGGTAAAATATTTTAGGTGTTATATTTATGACTGCAGAGCAGCATCCTGACAAGATTCCTTGACAACTCTGTAATTTGAAGTTGTCAACCTTTATAAATATAATAAATGCAGTATGTCTTAATCCCTTTCTGCCTGATGTTACCTATATATACATTCCATGCAACAAAAGGAGGTTTTTCTCTATATAGAATTCTATTACAATTTCTCTAAAACTTTAGGTAATGTAGTCTGACCTATATATTTATTTTTAAAAAAAGAAACAAAGAAAGAAAATAAATAAGGAAATTAGATATAAGAGAGAGAGAACCAATAAGAAATAATAGGAAAAAAGTTTAGATTACAATTTTTTAAGAATAGTGATGCTCAGCCCTGGCTGCATATTAGAATCTCCTGAGGAATATTTGAAAAATACTGATACCTGGTCCTCAACTCCAGAGATATTGATTCAGTTGGTCATGGTGGCTTTTTGGTCTTCATCAGAAATGTTTAAGTGGCAATGAAGAACTAGCTGAACTTGTAGTCATGGAGACATTCTCTGCGCTGGACTTCCTGCTCTGAAAACACAACTCAAATAACTTCTGAACTTGAGTGTGATGGTGAAGTGAAGATAGGAATGGAGAATAAAGATCCAGTTCATTCATTCATTATTCAACTGGCCAACAAATATTTACATAGTGTCTGTTTTTCAGCAGACACTGTATTAAGACTGAGGATGCAATTACAAACAGAACAGTTAAAAAAGAATTATGAGGTCCTCTCTAAAATCTTCCTTGTGGGCTTAGTGTTTCAACCTATGTTAATGTCAAGATCAATTGGGTTGGCTGGACCAGAGAGACAGAGAATGAAATGATAGTAAGAACCAGATTAGTCTACTAGCTAATTTTTCATAATGGAATAAAAACATTTTGATACTTAGCTGGACCTCAGAGATCATCTCCTTTTTTTTTTTTTTCAGATGAGTAATTTTAATCTCAGAAGGTTTAATGACTAACCCATGATCATATAGTGATTAGGTCAGAGCTGTATTACTCAGATTGCAAGTCATTTTTAATACTGTCTATGTTCAAGTAAAAACCTTCTCAACAGATTTTTTTTCCATCCTAAGATCCTTAAAGAAAATTGTCTCCCAGAAAGACCCTTTGTAAAAGAAAAGGACCAAGTTCTTCCCCTGCATTGAGCTAATCCTAGTGTGAAATTAACTAGCAGCACTGCTAGTCAATTCAACATTGCTCCTCTGTAGGGGGGCTCAGATGGTGAAGAATCTGCCTGCAACACAGAAGAGCTGGGTTTGATCCCTGGGTCAGGAAGATCCCCTGGAGGAGGGACTGGCAGCCCACTCCAGTATTCTTGCCTGGAGACCCCCATGGACAGAGGAGCCTGGCGGGTTACAATTCATAGGATGGCACTGGAGAAGGAAATGGCAACCCACTCCAGTGTTCTTGCCTGGAGAATCCCAGGGATGAGGGAGCCTGGTGGGCTGCTGTCTATGGGGTTGCACAGAGTCAGACACGACTGAAGTGACTTAGCAGCAGCAGTAACAATTAAACAAAAATGAAAACTACAATGAAGAATTATATATACTTTCCCATATCATCTTTGAAGGTTAAACTGTAAGATGGAAAGGACATTCAGTGATGTGGGAAATGCAGATTACTACTGTAAAGAGATTTCATTATATACCCATTTGTTGGAAATTTAAGAAGTTTGACAATATCAAATGTTGAGAGGGAGTGATCAACTGGATCTCTCATAAATAGCTGGTGGAAGTATAAACTGGAAAAGATACTTTGGAAAACTGGCATTATCTATTAAACTTGAATATTCACATACATTGTGTGTGTGTGTGTGTGTGTGTGTGTGTGTGAGCAACCCAGTAATTCCAATGGTAGATGTAAACTCTTAACAGGTGAACCTGGAGACATTTGTAAACCTCTTCATGGCAACATTGTTGTAATAGAAAAAAAAATCTGGAAGAAATCCAAATGTCCATTGACTGGAGAAGGGATAAAGTGTGGTGTTTTCACCCAGTGGATATTATACAGCAGTCAAAACAAATGAACTGTCTCTACAAACATCAGCATGGGTGAATTGCAGCAAAATAGTTGAATAAATAAAAACGGTCACAGAAAATTACATCTAGCATGTGTGTGTGTGTGTGTGTATGTTAGTTACTCCATCGTGTCCAACTGTTTGTGACCCCATGGACTGTAGCCCACCAGGTTTCTCTGTCCGTGGAATTCTCCAGGCAAGAACACTGTAGTGGGTTGCCATTTCCCTCTCCAACATCTAGCATGGGGCCACCTTTTTTAAGCTAAAAATAACCAATTAATATACTTTTAGGAATACACATAGTGTTAAACTATGTGTTATAAAAATCATGGGAATGATAAATACCAATTGAAGATAAAAATAACCTTAGATTAAGGAAGAAATGAGAATAGTATGGAGGAAGGTCACATAGTCAAAAATAAGCTATTGTCAATATTCGAGTTCTTGTGCTGACAATAGGGTCACTATATATGTTATACAAAGATTTATAGATAATTGTATTAGTTCTTAAATTGTAGCATAACAAACTATCCTATAACTTAGCAACTTAAAAATAGTTATTATTACACATAGTTTCTTAGGTTCTTGGGTCAGGCATCCAGTGCACCTTGGTTGGGTGGTTTGGCTCAGAGTTTCTCATGAGGTTGCAGTCAAGCTGTGAGTCAGAGCTGTAGTCTCTGAAAGAGCTGGAGGATCTGCTTCCAAGATGGCTCATTCACATGGCTTTTGGCATAAGGCTCAGTTCCTTGATCCCTGGGCCTTTTCATAGGACTGCTTGTGACTTGCCTTCTTCCACCAGAGCAAATAATGAGAGAGAGACAGAGACAGAGAATATGAGCAATCAAGAGCCCACGAGGGAAGCTGCGCCTGGTCTTCATTGCAGTGTGTGGTACCTTTGTTGTGGCATGTGGGATCTTCAATTGCGCCATGGGGGATCTAGTTCCGAGAGCAAGGATCGAATCCAGCTGCCTGCACTGGGAGCACGGAATCTAATCCAATGGACTGCAGGAAAGTCTCTGCAATGTCTTTCATAAAACTAATAATGAATTAACACATCATCACTTTTGTTGGACTTTATTGATCATTCATACCTACCCTGAGACAAGACGGAAGGGGACCACAGGGTATGACAGGGGTCACTGGATATCACCTTGCAGGGTGCCTACCACCATAATAAAACAAAAAAGAGCAATGCATGGACCAATGATAAAAATGTGTTAAGAAGCAATTATGTGGGAGCTGAGGCTGGAAAATAAACGAATAAATAAACAAATGCATTCAGTTCTGAAGACAACAGGATACAGGGGAAGGAGTGAGATGAGCTTTAATTCTAGCTCTACCACTTCTCAGCTTTCTGACTTTGGGAGATTCATTTGACTTCCTTGCATTTATAAAAAAGGATATTTACTTGCTGCTTTAATTTTTTTATTATGGAAATATTCAATCATACACAAAATTGAATAACAAATACCATATATTTATCATCCTAAATCAACAACTTTGAAAATTTTGGCATACTTGCTTTGTCTATTTTTCCCCTCCTCAAGTGTCTTAAAGTGAATTCTTGACATTGTGTTATTCTATATATTCTATATTCTGTATACTTTAGTATGTATCATTTTAAAATATGGACATTTTTCTTATAGACTCACACATAAGATTAATAATAATTCCTTTGGAATATCTAATATATCAAACCTATGACTTGGAAGTGAAAGTCGCTCAGTTGTGTCTGACTCTTTGCGACCCCATGGAATTCTCTAGGCCAGAATACTGGAGTGGGTAACCTTTCCCTTTTCCACGGGATCTTCCCAACCCAGGGATTGAACCCAGATCTCCCACATTGCAGGCAGATTCTTTACCAACTGAGCCACAAGGGAAGCCTTGAATTTCTTTAAATGTCTCAAAACTTACTTTTTTATAGTTGTTTTTTCAGAATCAGGATCCATACAAGGTTCACACATTATACTTGGTTTGGTATGCCCCTTAGAAATCATTCAATGTAGAAGGAGTCCTTTTACTCATTTCCATCTTAACCTCCTTGTCTTGTTGAATAAATGCTGTCAATTGTCTTGTAGAATATTTTACAAGCAGTTTTAGTCTGTTTGCTTCCTTGTGAGGCTGTCTCACTTGTCCAGCTCCCTTCTATGTTTCTAGAAAATTGGAAGTTAGACCTACACACTTGATGAGATTTAGTTTCAACTATTTGGGAAGAGGGCTTCCCAGGTTCCTCAGTGGTGAAGAATCCATCTGCCAATGCAGGAGACGTGGGTTCGATCCCGGGGTTGGGAAGACCCCCTGGAGAAGGAAATGGCAACCCATTCCAGTATTCTTGCTTGGGAAATCCCATGGACAGAGGAACCTGGCAGACCACAGTCCATGGGGTCAAAAAAGAGGTCAGACACAACTCAACGACTAAACAACAACAACATTTAGGCAAGAATATTTCATAGGTAGTTTTGTGCTTCATAATGTGCCACATCAGGAGGAACATCAGTGTGGACTCCCCGCTCCTAGTGATGCTGACATTGGTTAGTGCTTGCAGGTGGTGTCAGCCTGAGCCTCCATTGTGAAGTTTTCTACCAGCCTCTTATCTATTGATGACTGTTACCTGGATCGATTGTTTTATGAAGAATTACAATATGGTGATTTCCTAATCTTACCTTTTATTCCCCTTCTATTCAATGGAATTGTGTGATAAACTTCCCCCTCACCAGCCTGAGCTATTTGGTTACCGCATTAGAAGAGGCAGTTGTTCCCAATATCACATCCTCTCAGTCTGCCTCCTGCTACAGCCACCACTGAAGGAACCTGCTTCCTGCAGGTGTAACCTGACAGCATCTTTCCCCATATGCACTGCATACATCTCACATTCTGCTCTTGAGTTCCTCTGACTCTGACTCAGGGTGGGACATCTGCTAGCGCTCACAGGGCAGCTTAGAGATGCAAGGGACTGAGGTTCCAAGGGGGAAATATGGACCAATAGGCAGTGCAAGTGGGTTGATAACTGCTCCTCTCTTGCATCAAGCTGATAATTATGAAGTGTATTCTACATAGCAACTCAAGGAGTCCCCTCAGGCTTGAGGCCTTTTTTGCGCACTGTGACTAAGTAACGACTAACTGAAGAACACCCTTGTATTGACGTGCTGTGTTTCACTCTCCTAGTCATCCGTTGCTGTTTCCTGAGATTTCTGTCCAAAATAAACCACCTTAAAGTAGGCCCTTGTCTCAGGTTCAGCTTTCAAGGGGGTAAACCAGGCTAAGACACCACTAAATATAATTCATACAGGGAAGGCAGGATAAATGCTCAATTCTTTCATTATATTGCAAATATTCAGAGTACTACCTTAGCTGTATCTAATAATAAGCTCTAGGATTTATATGTCATCAATGAATTTCAATCAGTTGTTGTCTTACTCTTTTTAGATACTCACATTGTCTTTTTTTCAACCAATGAAACTGTTAGTCACTTAGTCATGTCAGACTCTATGTGACCCCATGGACTGTAGCCTGCCAGGCTCCTCTGTCCATGGGATTCTCCAGGCAAGAATACTGGAATGGGTAGCTATTCCCTTCTTCAGGGGATCTTCCTGACCCAGGGATTGAACCTGGGTCTCCCACACTGCAGGCAGATTTTTTACTGTCTGAGCCTCCTTTATGTTGATAGCTTTTCCCCTTTGACTTGTCCCATTAGATTTTACACTTGAATAGCTTCTGGTACAACAGGATGTCCTAGCTGATTATGCACATTTCTAGCCCCAGACCTGATATCTGTCATTCCTCCAAAGATTGCCCTTCCTTTTAATAGGAAATGATGTATTGAAAGTACATATTATGAGCTAAAGGTGCTCATGGGTACATAATTATCATTACTTCTAGGCTTTTTCAGGGGATAAAGCAAGTAAATGTTTTTCTTCTTCAATAAATGTAAAACTTTTCTTTTGGGGACATAAGAAACTTTTTTTTCCCCTGAAAAGTACATAACTTATTTTTTTAAAATTCATTTTATTGAAGTATAGTTGATTTACAATATTGTGTTAATTTCTGCTGTACAGTGAAGTGATTCAGTTATACACACACACACACACACACACATTCTTTTCCAGTGTGGTTTATTACAGGATATTGAATATAGTTCCCTGTGCTGTGCAGTGGGACCTTGTTGTTTATCCATCCTATACATAATAGTTTGCATTTACTAATCCCAAACTCCTAATCCTTCCCTCCCCACCCCACCTCGACAGCTACAAGTGTGTTCTCTATATCTGTGAGTCTGTTTCTAAGAAACATTTTAGAAAAGGAAAAATCATAAGTTCATAGAATTTTCAATTTACTTTTAATCTTACATGGATTCTTTGAAAATCATCCCTAACAACTCTAACATTAGTATTTACTGATAATATACAAGAAAAATTTGAAAGTAATATTTCTACTAGCAATAAGACACTGAACAAAATTTAAAACTTCTATAAATTATTTATATAATTAGATAAATTTATATAATTATATAAATAGATAAATCTATCCCAAGAACATATTCCTCCATGAATATACAGTGAAAACACTATTTTCTAAAGTGATTAAATTATTTACTTGGTGTGATTATGCCACCAACTTAATATACAGTTAGGTGATTTACTTCAGTTGTTTTCAAGTTTTAGGTACCACATTTTTCTTTTGCATTTAAAATTATTTTGAATATAAGAATAAAGTCTATATATATGATTCTAAAGTCAGAACTATACAGTCAAGGTCTATTCATCAGAGTAGTTTGCTTCCATGCCTGTCTTCTCCACCTGTGTTCCCCTATCCCAAATGTATGCAATATATATTTATAGTTCACCTATCTTATAAAAAAGTATACTATACTATTCTGCCCGTTGGTTGTGTTTTTATTGTTATCTAAAGCCAATGTGTATTCTGGAGACCACTCCACATCAGTGTAAAGAGATCATCTTTTTCAGAGTTGCATAGTGTGTTTCATTGTATGGATCTACCCCAGTTTATTCAACTAGTCCCTTACTTATGGTTATTTGGTTTGTTTCCAGTCTTTGCTGTTGTTGTTGTTATTGTTGTTTCCAATCTTTTGCTAACACAAATAATATTGCAGTGAATACATTTGTGCATAAGTCACATATAAATGTGGTTCCTAAAACTTGAAAACAACTGAAGTAAATCACCTAACTGTATATTCAGTTGGTGGCATAATCACACCAATTAAATTTTATTCATATAAAGTGACTTATGCACAAATGTATTCACTGCAATATTATTTGTGTTAGCAAAAGATTGGAAACAACAATAACAACAACAACAAAAAAGATTGGAAACAAACCAAATAACCATAAGTAAGGGACTAGTTGAATAAACTGGGGTAGATCCATACAATGAAACACACTATGCAATTCTGAAAAAGATAATCTCTTTACACTGATGTGGAGTGGTCTCCAGAATATACAGTATATAAATATATGGGCTTCCCTGGTAGCTCAGAGGTTAAAGCGTCTGCCTGCAATGCAGGAGACCTGGGTTTGATCCCTGGGTCGGGAAGATTCCCCTGGAGAAGGAAATGGCAACCCACTCCAGTATTCTTGCCTGGAGAATCCCATGGACGGAGGAGCCTGGTGGGCTACAGTCCACAGAGTCGCAGAGTCGGACACGACTGAGTGACTTCACTTTCACTTTCATGTAAATATATGGGTTTCCCACGTGGCGCTAGTGGTAAAGAACCCACCTGCCAATGCAGGAGACTTAAGAAACAGGTTCAATCCCTGGGTCTGGAAGATCCCCTGGAGGAGGATTCCATGGCAACCGACTCTAGTGTTCTTGCCTAGGAAATCCCGGATAGAGGAGCCTGGCAAGCTATAGTCTGTAGGATCACAAAGGGTTGGACATGACTGAAGCGACTTAGTATGCATGCATTTAAATGTATATATAATTTTGCTTCAGTTCAGTTCAGTTCAGTCTCTCAGTCGTGTCTGACTCTTTGCGACCCCATGAATTGCAGCACGCAGGGCCTTCCTGTCCATCGCCAACTCCCGGAGTTCACTCAGACTCCTGTCCATCGAGTCGATGGTGATGCCATCCAGCCATCTCATCCTCTGTTGTCCCCTTCTCCTCCTGCCCCCAATCCCTCCCAGCATCAGAGTCTTTTCCAATGAGTCAACTCTTTGCATGAGGTGGCCAAGTACTGGAGTTTCAGCTTTAGCATCATTCCTTCCAAAGAACACCCAGGACTGATCTCCTTTAGAATGGACTGATTGGATCTCCTTGCAGTCCAAGGGACTCTCAAGAGTCTTCTCCAACACCACAGTTCAAAAGCATCAATTCTTTGGCGCTCTGCCTTCTTCACAGTCCAACTCTCACATCTACATGACTACTGGAAAAACCATAGCCTCGACTAGACGAACCTTTGTTGGCAAAGTAATGTCTCTGCTTTTGAATATGCTATCTAGGTTGGTCATAACTTTCCTTCCAAGGAGTAAGCATCTTTTAATTTCATGGCTGCAATCACCATCTGCAATGATTTTGGACCCCCTGAAAATAAAGTCTGACACTGTTTCCACTGTTTCCCCCTCTATTTCCCATGAAGTGATGGGACCAGATGCCATGATCTTAGTTTTCTGAATGTTGAGCTTTAAGCCAACTTTTTCACTCTCCTCTTTCACTTTCATCAAGAGGCTTTTGAGTTCCTCTTCACTTTCTGCCATAAGGGTGGTGTCATCTGCATATCTGAGGTTATTGTTATTTCTCCCGGCAATCTTGATTCCAGCTTGTGTTTCTTCCAGCCCAGCGTTTCTCATGATGTACTCTGCATATAGGTTAAATAAGCAGAGTGACAATATACAGCCTTGACATACTCCTTTTCCTATTTGGAACCAGTTGTTCCATGTCCAGTTCTAATTGTTGCTTCCTGACCTGCATATAGGTTTCTCAAGAGGCAGGTCAGGTGGTCTGGGATTCCCATCTCTTTCAGAATTTTCCACAGTTTATTGTGATCCACACAGTCAAAGGCTTTGGCATACTCAATAAAGCAGAAATAGATGTTTTTCTGGAGCTCTCTTGCTTTTTCCATGATCCAGCGGATGTTAGTAACTTGATCTCTGGTTCCTCTGCCTTTTCTAAAACCAGCTTGAACATCAGGAAGTTCACCGTTCACATATTGCTGAAGCCTGGCTTGGAGAATTTTGAGCATTAATTTACTAGTGTGTGAGATGAGTGCAATTGTGTTGTAATTTTGCTAGGGATTATCATTTCCCTTCCACAGGTGCTGTTTACACAGCGTTTTACATTCTTACTCGAAATATGTGCCATCCCTGTTCTCCAGCCTGCCAACTCAGTAGGTGGTCAAACTTTTTGATTTTTGCTAATCTGATTACTTGCCTCCTTTTATTCTGCCCTAAGATATATGTCATGCTTTCATCTACTTTTGGAAGAACTCTGTTAGCATAAACAATAGGTGATTGTAATGAGGGTAATGGGAGGGTGGCTATACTGTCCCTATGTATTTCCACTCACCTAATCATGGAAATGCCAAAGCCCAAAGCACACACCATCTGTGTTAAGACCTTGTATTTCCAAAAGCTGGTTTGGGTTTCCAGACAAAGTAAAGGACAACAAATATGACCTCACTTCTTTCTAAGGTCAGGAGAATGCAGAGAGGACAGGAAGTGAAGTTCACTGGCACTTTACCAGGTTCAGGATCCCGAGAAAGATGAAGGAGGAACTGTGGTCATCTTTTGTCAGGTTTCTGTCTCCAGAACAATCCCAAAGCCAAGGAGGAGCCATCCCTGGGTATGGGTGCTTTCCACAGAGTGTGGCATGACTATTCTTTCACCTGCAGGGCTGCCTACACCCAGGACCTCTTCTTTTGCCGCCTTGTAGGAGGAGTAAATGTCATGGATAGAAATTTTTTTCTTTCAGCAGCTCCCATTTCTCTATATTCTCATGGGCAATTTTGCCCCCCAGGTCACATTTGGCCAGGTCCTCAGACAAATTTGGAGAGAGGCACTCCTGACATCTAGTGAGTAGAAGCAAAGAATGCTGCAAAACATCTAGTATGCACAGGATAGCCTTCGCCTCCCAGCCCCCTGCCTCCCCTAACAAAGCCTTATCTGGTTCAAAAAGTCATTAATGCCAAAGTAAGGAACCCTGCTGTATTCTTCCTTTATGCACACATTCACAGACATCCTCAAAGTGACTGTAATCTGTGGCAGGGGAAGGGCAGAGTCACAGAGACTCCCTGTCTTTGCACCTCCAAAAATCAGTGGCAATTTAGAAATCTCTTTATTCAAACTCTAAGGAGTTATGTATTTATCTGGAAGATTAAATAACAAATACCATTTTAATCTTCTAAAAACTGATAATCATTAGGTATAATGCAACCTTTTAACTGTAAGAATAAAGAAAAGTGCTATTTATTTAAAGTAAATGGGACTGAAAGTCCCATGAATAATCAAAAACTTGGTTAATAGAGTATGACCAGAGAATAATGCACTTGGCTTCTGTGGAGAAATTAAAGTACATGCTGTGAATTGGTATTAAGGAAATTGCATGAAAAGTTAGTCTTAAAGTACCATGATCCTGAGGCAACAGCCTCAGGTGCACAATATATCACATTCAGTCTTTATCTCCCTTCATTTTTTCCTGACTTCTTTCACCTTGGATAACCCAGATGCTCAGACTTTGGAACTTTTGAGAATGGTAAGGTAGCTCACTCTCCACATTTATTTTCATCTAGAACAGACCTAAATTTTATTGCCAAGAGGCTATTATCTCTTTCACACGAATTGTTTTTGAACTTTGGCTTGCCTTATTTATTTACTGGGCATAGACTGTTTTTAATACTTCTGAGCATAATTCATTTACCTAAAATGTACCCCTGAAAAGTTATGCCTAAACTGAATTTTTGGAAATAAAAATTTTAAATCACAAGGGAAATTTGCCATTCAAAGGGAGTCTGAGGCTAAATCTTTTAAGAGAAAAGCATCTTTTGTACAAAGCAAATAATAACTCTTTAATTTGCCCGATTTTAAGTCTGAATTTTTTTTAATGTAGCCCAAGTCTTACCCAGTATTATGCATGATGCTAATTTAAAAAATATCAATCATGAATTTTAAAAGATTTTGAAAGTTAACGAACATTTTACAAGCTATTTTTTAGGGTGTAAAATTCAATGATACATCTTTATTACTAACAAGGGTTTGTTAATACTTGTTTTGGGTGATGAGAAAGGGAGTAGGATGCTAGGCATACCTGATATAAGAATAGGCAGCATTATAGAGCCACACTGACAGAGCGAGAAGAGTGGTTGGTAACCTGTTACTTAAACAGTAACGTTATGACTAAGAGCATGGATTCAGAAACCAGATTGCCTGGGTATAGTATCCTGCCTAGTGTGGCCTTAGGCAATTTACACTACGTGGCTGTGCCTAAGTTTCCTCATATGAAACACAGAGAATGCCAATATTATTTACTTAATGGGGTTGATCTGAGGATTAAATGAGCTAATACATGAGTTGTAAATGAAAGCACTAGAGTAGATGATAATTATGGATCTGATGGGCAAAGTTCAGCTTCTCTGTACATCGGTGCTGAATTGAATCTCAGAGACAGAGTTCTGAGGGAAGTAGAAAAGGATAGCTTCATTACTTTGCCAGGCAAAAGGGGGGCGACAGTGGGCTAATGCCCTCAGAACCATGTGTCCCAACTTGGAGAAGATAGTGGGACGTTTTATTGTAATTGTTCAAAGAGGGTGTGATCAGCTCGTGGACATTCTTCTGATGGGTTGGTGGTGAGGTGAGTAGGAGTCAGCATCAACAATCTTCAGGTACAACTGGTCATCTACATGCTTGGGGGCAGCATACCATTGTTAATCTTTAACTTCTTCCACCTGGAGGGGGTTTCAGTGTCTGCAAAATAGCTCTAAGATACTGTTATGTGTATCCATTGATGGGGAAACAGGGCCTTTGCTCTTGACTGTTTCTCCCTAGTTTTGTATCCCTTCCCTTCCCTAATTAACAGCTACTTAAATCTGCACGTTGGAGCTCAGGGAAGGTCTTGGTTGTTGTTGTTGAGTGGTGTCTGACTCCTTTTGACCCCATGGACTGCAGCACGTCAGACTTTCCTGCCCTTCACTATCTCCTGGTGGTGGTGGTGGTTGAGTCACTAAGTCATGTTTGACTCTTGCAATCCCATCTACTGTAGCTGGCTAGGCTTCTCTATCCATGGGATTTTCCAGGCAAGAATACTGGAGTGGTTTGCCATTTCCTTCTCCAGGGGATCTTCCCATCCCAGGGATTGAACCTAGGTCTCCTGCACAGCAGGCAGATTCTTTACCAACTAAGCTACCAAGGAATGCCATCCATCCATTTCATCCTCTGTTGCCCCTTTTTCTCCTGCCCTCAACCTTTCTCAGCATCAGTTTCTTTTCGAATGAGTCGGCTCTTTGCATCAGGTGGCCAAAGGATTGGAGCTTCAGCTTCAGTATCAGTCCTTCTGATGAATATTCAGGGTTGATTTCCTTTAAGATTCACTGGTTGGATCTCCCTCCTGTCCAAGGGACTCTTAAGTGTCTTCTCCCGCATCACAATTCAAAAGCATCAATTCTTCAGCGTTCAGCCTTCTTAATAATCCAACTCTCCCATCCGTACATGACTACTGGAAAAAAACATAGCTTTGACTATATGGACCTTTGTCAGTGAAGTGATGTCTGCTTTTTAATATGCTCTCTAGTTTTCATAGCTTTTCTTCCAAGGACCAAGGGTCTTTTAATTTCATGACTGCAATCACCATCTGCAGTGATTTTGGAGCCCAAGAAAATAAAATCTGTCACTATTTCTATTGTTTCCCCGTCTATTTGCCATGAAGTGATGGGATTGGATGCCATGACCTTAATTTTTTGAATGTTGAGTTTTAAGCCATATTTTTCACTCTCCTCTTTAACCCTCATCAAGAGGTTCTTTAGTTCCTTTTCACTTTCTGCCATTAGAATGGTATAAGCTGCATATCTGAGGTCGATATGTCTCCTGGCAATCTTCATTCCAGTTTGTGCTTTATCCAGCCTGGCATTTCACATGATGTACTCTGCATATAAGTTAATTTTGCAGAGTGACAATATATAGCTTCGACATAATCCTTTCCCAATTTTGAACTAGTGCGTTGTGCCATATCTGGTTCTAACTGGAACTTCTTGATCTGCATACAGACTTCTCAGGAGGCAAGTAAGGTGGTCTGATATTCCTATCTTTTAAGAATTTTCCACAGTTTGTTGTGATCCACACAGTCAAAGGCTTTAGTGTAGTCAATGAAGCAGATATTTTTCTGGAATTCCTTTGCTTTTTCTATGATCCAGTGGATATTGGCAATTTGATCTCTGGTTCCTCTGCCTTTTCTAAATCCAGGTTGTACATCTGGAATTTCTCAGTTCATGTACTGCTGAAGACTAGCTTGAAGGATTTTGAGCAAGACCTTGCTAGCATGTGGAATGAGAGCAATTGTACAGTAGTTTGAATATTCTTTGGCATTGCCTTTGTTTGGGGTTTAAATGAAATCTGACTTTTTCCAGTCCTGTGGTCACCGCTGAGTTTTCCAAATTTGTTGACACATTGAGTGCAGCACTTCAATAGAATCATCTTTTAGGATTTGAAATAGCTCAGCTGGAATTCCATCACCTCCACGAGCTTTGTAATAATGTTTGCTATGAATGAAAGCTGTTTCCTATAATTTAAAAAAAATAGGGGACACAAAGGCTTTGTGCCCAGGAATCCCACAGGGCTCTGCTCTGTATCAGATCCTCCATGGTGAGGGAGTACATCCTTCTAGAAGTGCCTGTCTGCACCCTTTCAGGAGGCACAGCTGGTTCTGCCTGAGCTGCACACAGGGGAACCCAAGGTTCAGCGAGGAGCCAGAAGCAAGGACCCAGGACAGACCCTGGGGAAATAAAAAACAAAAAACACCGTTTCTGCGAGGCCGTGCCACATTTCATAGGTTGGGCACAGATGATACGAGAGAGTGCCCTCACGCCCGTTCACTACCACTGCCAGAGTCTCAGGATAGCTTCCCAGAGGAACTGGCGCTTCGGCTCCATCCCTTTCTCCAGGGAGGGCTGGGGGCCAGCAAAAGACACTTAGCAGACACCAACCCTGGTTCAGAACACATATTTATGCGTGCCTACTCCGTGGTGGGCCCTGGGTATCCCACGATGAATCGGACTCTGCCCAAACTCCAGGGGCTGGGACACCGCTCGCCCATCCCTGTCACCCTCCGCCCTGACAGGCCAGGAAGAGGTGGGAGGAGCTGAGGTTTGCACCCTACCCCGCCTTCCCGGGATCACCTCCAGAGCCCCGCCCCTCGGGGCGTCCGGGCTGCGCCGCAAAGTAGGGAAAATTCTTTGCTGCAGAACAGCCCGCCTCCGTCTTTACGGCAAGTCGTATTTCACTCCTCTAATATGGCGTTCCCCATTTAGGCAGCGGCCGTGGTTTCTACCATAGATGGATGTGGGCAGTGCTGGGTTGAGGGTGTTATGTGTGTAACCCAGACTGCGGGATCTGCAGTTAAAGTTCGTTTCTGGTCACGACTCCAAAAACCCACCCTCTTGAGGGTCAAGAATCGCCGCTTTTTTCTAGTTCCCGCAAGTTCCTCATCTGTCCCTGGCTTGTTCCCCGCGCCACCTCCGGACACCCTCAAGTCCCTGAAACCCTCAGACTCAAACTATGAGCCTTCGGCAGCTGCTTTTGCGCTTGCCCCGTTATCTTGGGGCCTCGGGTCCCCTGCGTGGCCCCCTCGACACCATCTCTTCGGTGATCTCCTGTCGTGGTCAGTCCTCCAGGTCCCCGGCCCAGTGGAACCAAGTGGTGTCAGAGGCGGAGAAGATCGTGGGCTACCCCACGTCCTTCATGAGCCTCCGTTGCCTGCTGAGCGACGAGCTCTGCAACATCGCTATGCAGGTGCGGAAGCTGGTGGGGACTCAGCACCCTCTGCTTACCACAGTCAGGTGAGCTACACCTTCGCCCTGACACACTCTCACCCACTCTAGTCCTTTTTTCTGGCCGATACACTTTTCCTGCCTCTCTCAGACTGCCTGTTTATTTCTTTTTACTCCTTAATTTCCTCAGCCATCCTAGACATTCGGTGTTGTGTCTTAGTCCACTCACCTTAACATACTTTTATTAATATTTGCGATGCAAGAATGAGAACACGTGCGATTTTCGCATTTTTGCTTCATGGCTATTAAAGGTGAAGTTGCCTCGGTGATTTGTGGAAACATCGAGTAGGGATGTGGGTTTGAGTCACTTCCTAGAAATAGTCTTTTAAACGTGGGATAGTTTTATTTTCGGTTCTGCATTATTCAGGAAGTCACCTCTAGAAAGAATGGGTTGGGGGGAGATAGGCCAAAAGTTTGGCAGTCATTTGCAACTTTTGTCTCAGGCTTGAAGTAGGAATTTATCCAGTCAGTATTCATTTTCCCTTGGGATTTTTATCACTTTATGCTGGACTGCTACTGTGAAACCTGCTTTTAGGACTTTAAGGACCACAGCTTTGGGTTCCATTTTAAAAAACCCCACCTTTATATTAACAATTGCAAACACATAGAAAAGTTGCAGGAATAAAATTAATAACATACTTTAATTATATTCACCTATTATACACACACACACACACACACACACACTATTCATGTATATGTAAATAAAATATATATACATACACATGTTTTTCCTGAATCGTTTGTGGTACATTTCATATGTCATTCCTTTACCCCTAAGTACGTCATTGTGTATTTCTTAAGCATAGGAATATTCTTTACATAACTCTAGTACAATAAGCAACTTACTTGTCCCCTAGGGAACATTTGGCAATGTATGGAAATGTTACAACTGGGCTGTGCTGCTGGTGTTTAATAGGTAAGAGGCCAGAGATGCTGTTAAACACCCTGCAGTGCCCAGGGCAACTCCCTACCGTGAAGAATTAGGTACACTAAAATGTCAGTAGTACCATTGTGGAGAAATCTTGGACAAAATTATCATTTTTATTAAAGAAAAAGCACAAACTTTTGAAATAATTGGAGGTTCACATGCAGTTGAAAGAAATACTATAGAGAGGTCCAATGTATCCTTTGCAGTTTTGTCCCACAAGCAGGATGTTGACACTGATACATTTCCATCACTACAAGGATCTCTCATATTGCTCTTTTATAGCTACCCTTACTTCCCTTTCTCTTGCTTTAATTTTTTATGAGACATCTGCTATTTCTTTGTTACTATAAAAGTTACCAAATAGCAATACCAAATAGCAGTAGTAGAGAGATTTTATTTCTTGGGCATCATTCCCAGTTATCAGGAATGTCATTTTATGAGTAGGTTAAACTTGTTTTGAAGCTGAAATGTTAATTCTCCAGAGATTCTAGATGGTACACACTCAGAACACACGGCATGTATCTTTTAAAGCTTAATAGTGAGAGGAATGAGCTTACCACCCAGTTGAAGAAATATAACTTTTATCAATCCTGTTGAAGCTATCTCTGTTCACTGGTTTATCTCCCTGATCCCCACTGAACTGAATTTTGTGTTTATTTTTCCTTTTTAAAGTTGCATGAGTGTTTTCTTAAATAGTAATGTGTCTAATAATGCTCATTTTTAAAATTTACAAATATTGTAGTTTATTGCATGTAGTCCTTTGTGACTTGCTTTTTAAATTTGTCATTGTTTCTAAGATTTATCCCTGTTGTGTTAACTATACTTTGTTAGTTTTTCACTGATGTGTGAGATTCTACTGTGTAAATACCATAGTCTTCTTTTGATCAGCATTTGTGTTGTTTGCAGTTTGTGGTGTTATGAAAAGTACTGCTGTGAATATCCTGAACATGTCTTCTGGTGTACTTGTCTTGAGAGAATAAAGGCGGGTATACACATGGTCAGCTTTAGGAGATAATAACAAATTGTTTTCCAAAGTCGTTATACCAGTTTACATTCTTACTAGCAGTATCTGACAGAGAAGGCAATGGCACCCCACTCCGGTACTCTTGCCTGGAAAATCCCATGGATGGAGGAGCCTGGAAGGCTGCAGTCCATGGGGTCGCTGAGGGTCGGACCCGACTGAGTGACTTCTCTTTCACTTTTCACTTTCATGCATTGGAGAAGGAAATGGCAATCCACTCCAGTGTTCTTGCCTGGAGAATCCCAGGGATGGGGGAGCCTAGTGGGCTGCCGTCTATGGGGTCGCACAGAGTTGGACACGACTGAAGCGACTTAGCAGCAGCAGCAGCAGCAGTGTCTGAGTTCAAGTTACTCTGTGTTCTCACAATACATGAACCATGAAATGTCTTATTTTTTGCCAATCAAATAGTGGGTTTCTCTGTATGTGATGGGAATATGGTAGTGTTAGCAGTGGAGGATGTGGTAGTACAGTGAGCCCTCCAGATCTGTGAGTTCACAACCACACCCTGAACCAATTGTAGGTTCAATATTCAGTGGGGATGTTTCAGAAAGTCCCCCTGAAACAAAACTTGAGTTTGCTGTGCACCAGGAACTATTTTTATAGCACTAATATTGTATATACAACCATTTACATAGAATTGGCATTGTAAGTAATCTAGAGATGATTTAAAGTATAGGGGAAGATGTACCTTGGATTATACACAGATACTGTGAGGGACTTGAGAATCCTCAGATTTTGATATCCATGGGAGTTCCTGAATCTAATCCCCTTGGACTACATATTACATTGTGCATATGCATATTGTAGTGTCTATAATAAAGCATTGACATGAAAAGGGCAGAACTAGAAAAAGCCTTAGAAATGTGCATATTCTGAGAATTGCAGTTCATCTACTTGTCAGAGTATCAATTGGGGTCTTAGAGAAGACTCCTTCTGAGACCACCAGAGACACTCTAGATGAAAGCTTGTAAGACTAATGGCTCTGAAACTTTCCTGATTGTAGCCTCCCCTGCCTGCCTGTCCCTGATCTAATACAGTGAAAGAATTGGAGAAAGTTTCAGCGAAGCCATAGTAACATATGTGGATTACTTTATTTTGTAAGAAAAGGAGGAGTTAATCTGTATATAGTTTTGTTACATGTTTAAATTCTTTAAACAGTCTAAACTCACAGGCAGTCAGTGAACAAAAACCTTTTGGGGAGGTGATCCTGTATACACCTATTTCAGCAAAGAAGCAAGCATTTGATCCATAGGGTAGGCAGATTGTGGTTATTGTAAATTATAGCTAAAAACATGGATTAAGTAGCTATATTGTTTCACATGCTGCACCTTACTTTGTTGAAATCTTGTTGGCAAAGCATTGATAATTAAGACAGAGAGTATCTCAGTATGCTAGCCAAAGGACACAAAGACCCCATATAGTTAATATAGATAAGACCATAAAAAATTGGGTTTGGTAAATTCTTTTACTTAGTTCTGTTTTACATTTTGAGATTCCATTATTTACTTATATTGATATTCTGATCCCTTGGGTCATTTTACTTTTTGGGTAGATAAACACAGTGTATTAGGGATGAATCATATCTGATGGCCCTAAAATTTAGATGTACAGTGACATTTTTTGGCAAACAAGAGGAGAAAAGAAGGAAATCACCATAATTCATTATTCACTACCTTCTCTTTCTTTACCTAAGCTATCTCATCAATAAGAAGGGAAAGAGCCTAGAACTTACTTTTGTAACAGTTTAATTGAGAAGTGAGATTAAATTTAAAATCTTAAGATTTGGTGAGATAATGATCATATTGCTAACAATAGTGTAGCAATTAATTTTTTTACTCTTGTTCTTCTAGATGTTCTAGTATCTCTGTGTTGTAAGTTCCAATTAGATAAATAATCCTCAGTTCAATGTTTATTAAAGCTTGTGGAGGAGTATAAAGAACTCTATAACATGGACCATGTCCTTTGAGAATAGGCATCGTGTTGGACACAAGTATATTTACAGATATCTAACAGAAGGAGATAAATGACTTGTGACTAGTGAGTAGTAGAGATACATTAGCTATTACATTTAGAGATACTAAAGTGACCTGGCGAAAGATAAACACTGTATGATATTAATTATATATCGAATAAAAAAATAATCTAGTGAATATAACAGCAACAGCAACACCAACAACAAAAACAGATTCACAGATATAGAGAACAAACTAGTGGTTACTGGTAGGGAGAGGGAAGTGGGGAGGGGCCAGAAAGGAGTAGGGGATTAAGAGGTATAAACTACTGGGTATAAATTAAATGAGCTACAAGAATATATTGTATACCACTAGGAATATACCTAGTATTTTTATAATAATTATGAATAATTATGAATTATTTTTATAATAATTTAAAAATTATGATTCACTTTGTTGTACACCTGAAATGTATACCATTGTACATTAACTGTCCCTCAATAACAAACATAAAAAATAAAGTGGCCTAGAATAGTAGAGAATCTTTCATGAAGAAATTGGGGTGTGATGAGAATAGATGGATGAAAACTACATGTGTAGTCTTTTTAGGATGGTGGTAATTTATTACAGTTTTTTTCTTCTTGATTCTTTTCATTTTCCTTTCTTCTCCAGGCTGACATACTTCTTCTATAGGCATAGTGAGTGAGTGAGTGAAAGTCGATCATTCGTGTCCGACTCTGCAACCCCACAGACTATACAATCCATGGGATTCTTCAGGGAGGACCTTAAAAGCAACAATAAGCAGTGTGATAAAGTGAACAGTATTAATAGAGCTATAATAGCTAAAGCAATATTGAAGAAAATAAAAAGAAAATGGAAGGAGTCATTCTACCTAATGTTAAGTCTAAGATATATATATAACTTCATTGATTAACACACTGTGGTATTGGCAGAGGAATAGATAGATCATTGAAATAGAATAGGAAACTCAGAAATAGATCAACACAAATACACCCAAGTTGATTTTTGACAAAGATGCAAAAGCAGTTTGATGGAGGGAGAATAGTCTTTTCAATAAATGGTGCTGGAACAATTTGGACATTATATAGGCAAGAAAGTAAACCTTGACCTAAACTTCACACCATGTTAAAAAAAAAAAGAATCTACGTTAAATGGAATTAAATGTGAAATGTAAAACTATCAAATAAAACTTAAGAAAACATAGGAGGGGATATTTGGAATGTGGACTCGGTAAACAGTTTTTAGATGTGAAACAAAAAATGCAGTTCATTAAAGAAAAAAAGATCAATGATTGGATTTCATCAAAATTGAAAACTTTGTTCTGTGGAAAGACCTTGTTAATAGGTTCAAAAGATTAGCCACAGGGAGAAAACATCTGTAAATCACTTACCTGAAGGACTTGCATCCAGAATATATAAAGATCACTCTGAACTCAGTGGTAAGAAAACAGTTAGAAAATGGGCACAAAGCCTATAAAAACAGAAAATGAGTATATGAAAAGTTGTTGAACAATATTAGCCATTAGAAAAATGTGTGTTAAAACCATGATGAGATACCATTGCATACCTATTAGAATGACTAAAATAAAAAATACAATATGAAATCTTGGTGAAGATGCAGAGAAACTAGATTTCTCATACATTGCTGATTGTCATTGTTGTTTAGTCATTCAGTTCAGTCACTAAGTCGTGTCCAACTCTTTTTGACCTCTTTGTAGCACGCCAGGCTTCCCAGTCCATCACCAACTCCAGGAGCTTGCTCAAACTCACGTCCATTGAGTTGGTGATGCCATCCAACCATCTCATCCTCTGTTTCCTTCTCTTCCGTCCTTCAGTCTTTCCCAGCATCAGGGTCTTTTCTGATGAGTCAGATCATTGCGTCAGGTGGCCAAACTATTGGCGTTTCAGCTTCAGCATCAGTCCTTCCAACGAATATTCAGGACTGATTTCCTTTAGGATTGACTCGTTGGACCTCCTTGCTGTCCACAGGACTCTCAAGAGTCTCCTCCAACACCACAGTTCAAAAGCATCAATTCTTTGGCGCTTAGCTTTCTTTATAGTCCAACTCTCATATCCATACATGACTACTGGAAAAACCATAGCTTTGATTAGACGGACCTTTGTTGGCAACATAATGTCTCTGCTTTTTAATATGCTGTCTAGGTTGGTCATAACTTTTCTTCCAAGGAGCAAACATCTTTTAATTCCGTGGCTGCAGTCACCGTCTGCAGTGATTTTGGAGCCCAAAAAAGTAAAGTCTGTCACTGTTTTCACTGTTTCCCCATCTATTTGCCATGAAGTGATGGGACCAGATGCCATGATATTAGTTTTTTGAATGTTGAGCTTTAAGCCAATTTTTTCACTCTCCTCTTTCACTTTCATCCAGAGGCTCTTTAGTTCGTCTTCACTTTCTGCCGTAAGGGTGGTGTCATCTGCATATGTGAGGTTATTGATATTTTTCCCGGCAATCTTGATTCCAGCTTGTGCTTCATCCAG
Source organism: Bos indicus x Bos taurus (assembly GCF_003369695.1). NCBI lineage: Eukaryota > Metazoa > Chordata > Mammalia > Artiodactyla > Bovidae > Bos > Bos indicus x Bos taurus. Next base: position 42,704,582 of record NC_040084.1, read on the forward strand.
CCCAGCAGTTCGCATAATGTACTCTGCATGTAAGTTAAATAAGCAGGGTGACAGTATACAGCCTTGATGTACTCCTTTGCCAATTTGGAACCAGTCTGTTGTTCCATGTCCAGTTCTAACTGTTGCTTCTTGACCTGCATACAGATTTCTCAGGAGGCAGGTCAGATGGTCTGGAATTCCCATCTCTTGAAGAATTTTCCACAGTTTGTTGTGATCCAAAGGCAAGTGCAAGTCAAAGCGTTTGGCGTAGTCAGTAAAGCAGAAATAGATGTTTTTCTGGAACTTGCTTGCTTTTTCAATGATCCAACGGATGTTGGCAATTTGATCTCTGGTTCCTCTGCATTTTCTAAATCCAGCTTGAACATCTGGAAGTTCTTGGTTCACGTACTGTTGAAGCCTGACTTGGAGAATTTTGAGCTAACGTGTGAGATGAGTGCAATTGTGTGATAGTTTGAACATTGTTTGGCATTACCTTTCTTTGGGATTGGAATGAAAACTGACCTTTTCCAGTGCTGTGGCCACTGCTGAGTTTTCCAAATTTGCTGGCATATTGAATGCAGCACTTTAACAGCATCATCTTTTAGGACTTGAAATAGCTCAGCTGAAATAGTTGAAATAGAAACTTGAAATAGTTTAGTCGCTCAGTCATGTCCAGGTCTTTGCGACCCCATGGACTGCAGCATGCCAGGCTTCCCTGTCCTTCATCATCTCCTGGAGTTTGCTCAAACTCATGTTGAGTCAGTGATACCATCCAACCATCTCATCCTCTGTCACCCCCTTCTCCTCCTGCCTTCAGTCTTTTGCATCATCAGAGTGAAAAGTGAAAGTCAGTCAGTTGTGTCTGACTCTTTGTGACCCATGGACTATATAGGCCATGGAATTCTCTAGGCCAGAATACTGAAGTGGATCAAACCCAGGCCTCCGGCATTGCAGGTGGATTCTTTACCAGCTGAGTCACAAGGGAAGCCAAAAATACTGCAGTGGGTAGCCTATCCCTTCTCCAGCAAATCTTCCCGACCCAGGAATTGAACCAGGATCTCCTGCATTGCAGGCAGATTCTTTACCAAATGAGCTATCAGGGAAGCCTTTTCCAGCATCAGGGTCTTTTCCAGTGAGTCAATTCTTCACATCAGGTGGCCAAAGTATTGGAGCTTCAGCTTCAGCATTGGTCCTTCCAGTGAATATTCAAGGTTGATTTCCTTTAGGATTGACTGGTTTGATCTCCTTGCAGTCCAAGGGACTCTCAAGAGTCTTCTGTAGCACCATAGTTTGAACATTGCTGATGGGAATGTAAAAATGTTACAGCCACTCTGGAATACCTGACCTGCTTCTTGAGAAACCTGTATTTAGGTCAGGAAGCAACAATTAGAACTGGACACGGAACAACAGACTGGTTCCAAATAGGAAAAGGAGTACATCAAGGCTGTATACTGTCACCCTGCTTATTTAACTTCTATGCAGAGTACATCATGAGAAACGCTGGGCTATAAGAAGCACAAGCTGGAATCAAGATTGCCGGGAGAAAGAACAATAACCTCAGATATGCAGATGACACCACCCTTACGGCAGAAAGTGAAGAAGAACTAAAGAGCCTCTTGATGAAAGTGAAAGAGTAGAGTGAAAAAATTAACTTAAAGCTCAACATTCAAAAAACTAATATCATGGCATCTGGTCCCATCACTTCATGGCATATAGATGGGCAAACAGTGAAAACAGTCGCTGATTTTATTTTTTGGGGGTCCAAAATATCTGCAGATGGTGATTGCAGCCATGAAATTAAAAGATGCTTACTCCTTGGAAGGAAAGTTATGACCAACCTAGAGAGCATATTTAAAAAGCAGAGACATTACATTGCCAACAAAGGTCCATCTAGTCAAGGCTATGGTTTGTCCAGTAGTGATGTATGTATGTGAGATTCGGACTATAAAGAAAGCTGAGCACTGAGGAATTGATGCTTTTGAACTGCGGTGTTGGAGAAGACCCTTGAGAGTCCCTTGGACTGCAAGGAGATCCAACCAGTCTATCCTAAAGGAGATCAATCCTGGGCGTTCATTGGAAGGACTGATATTGAAGCTGAAACCAATACTTTGGCCAACTGATGTGGAGAGCTGACTCATTTGAAAAGACCCTGATGCTGAGAGAGATTGAGGGCAGGAGTAGAAGGGGACGACAGAGGATGAGGTGGTTGGATGGCATCACCAACTCAACGGACGTGAGTTTGGGTAAACTTCCAGAGTGGGTGATGGAGAGGGAGGTCTGGCATGCTGTGGTTCATGGGGTCACAAAGAGTCGGACATGACTGAGTGACTGGACTGAACTGACTCTGGAATACAGTGTGGCAGTTTTTTATTAAATTAAACATACACATAACATAGAACCCAGCAATCACACTTGAGCATTTATTCCAGAGAAATAAAAACTCATATCAAAACCTATACAGGAATGGTTATAGCAACCTTATTTGTGACAGCTAAGAACTGGAAACAACTCATACCTCACTGAATGGTGAAATGCTGAACAAACTGTGGTGCATCCATACAGTGGAATAGTTTTTGTTTAGTTGCTAAGTTGTTTCCAACTCTTTGTGACCCCATGGACTGTAGCCCTCCAGACTCCTCTGTTCATGAGATTTCCCAGGTAAGAATACTGGTTAGGTTGCAGTTTCCTTCTCCAGAGAATCTTCCTGACCCAGAGATGGAACCCGGGTCTCCTGCATTGCAGGTGGATTTTTTTAACCACTGAGCCACCTGGGAAGCCCTAAAACTCTATATGGTGGTGGTGTTCAGTTGCTAGATCACATCCAGCTCTTTGTGACCCCATGATCTGCAGCATACCAGTCTCCTCTGTCCTTTACCATCTTCCAGAGTTTGCCCAAATTCAGCGTCCATTGAGTTGATGATGCTATCTAACCATCTCATCCTTTGCCACCCTCTCCTCCTTTTGCCTTCAGTCTTTCCCATCATCAGGGTCTTTTCCAGTGAGTAGGCTCTTTTCATCAGGTGGTGGAAGTATGTTATTTTTTTATTTTGTTTTATTTATTTATTTTTGGCTGCACAGGATCTTTGTTGCTGTTGTAGGCTTTTTCTAGTTGTGTTGTGCAGAGTCTACTCTAGTTGCAGTTAGCACATAGGCTTCTCATTGCGGTGGCTTCTCCTTTTGTAGAACACATGCTCTAGGGTGTGCAGGTTTCAGTAGTTGTGGTGCATGGCTCAGTGGTTGTGGCTCACAGGCTTAGTGGAATCTTTCTGTACCATGGATTGAACCCATGTTCCCTACATTGGCAGGCAGATTCTTTACCACTGGACTACCAGAAAAGTCCCAGTGTTAATTTTTAGTTTTGGTATTATCCTACAGTTGTGTATTGAAGGAAGCTGGGTCAAAGATACATAAGGACTTTATATCCACAAGTTCCACATATACATGGATTCAGCCAACCATGGATCAAGAATATTTTGGGGAAAAAATTCCAGAAATTTCCAGAAAACAAAACTTGAATTTGCTAAGCCAGGCAACTTTTGATATAACATACATTGTATCTACTACTATTTGCATAATATTTACATGGTATTAGGTATTGTAAGTAATCTGGAGATGATTTAATGTAAACTAGAGGATGTGCATAGGTTATATGTAACTACTACACCATTTTATAGCAACACAAATTTTGGGGTCGTGTAACCAATCCCTCTCTGGATACCTAGTGAAGACTGTACTATTTTTATGTCTTTCTGTGAGTCTGTAATTATTTTGTTATGTTGAAAAGCTAAAGAAAAAAAAAATCACCTCTAACAGAGAGAATGAATGGATGGATGGATGGACGAACAAATGAACAAACAGTAAGTAACCTGCAGGACAGGAAGCTTACATGTATGTTTTAGTTTCATCTCTGTCAGTAGGTGTCAACAGTGTGACCTTAAGTAAGTTATTCTATCTCTGGGCTTTAATTTCCTAAGTAATGAAATAAGAAGTTTGACTAAATGATTTCCAAAGGTGTTGCCAATTCTGCCTAGTAGAAATTGGTATTGTAACTGAGCATGGTAGCTAAGGGAGCTGTTGTCACTTCTCAGACAGGTAATGATGAGTAGATTGAATGCAGTATATAATACAAATTTATCATCCTTTTCCTACTGTTTAAAAATCCTGAAAAGTCAGGGAAAAAAACATTTTCTTGGAAAGAATGAAATACTTAGGAATATATCTACCTAAAGAAACTAAAGACCTATATATAGAAAACTATAAAACACTGGTGAAAGAAATCAAAGAGGACACTAATGGAGAAATATACCATGTTCATGGATCGGAAGAATCAATATAGTGAAAATGAGTATACTACCCAAGGCAATCTATAGATACAATGCAATCCCTATCAAGCTACCAATGGTATTTTTCACAGAGCTAGAACAAATAATTTCACAATTTGTATGGAATACAAAAAACCTCGAATAGCCAAAGCAATCTTGAGAAAGAAGAATGGAACTGGAGGAATCAACCTGCCTGACTTCAGGCTCTACTACAAAGCCACAGTCATCAAGACAGTATGACAGAGACAGAAATATAGATCAATGGAACAAAATAGAAAGCCCAGAGATAAACCCATGCACCTACGGACACCTTATCTTTGACAAACGAGGCAAGAATATACAATGGAGAAAAGACAATCTCTTTAACAAGTGGTGCTGGGAAAACTGGTCAACCACTTGTAAAAGAATGAAACTAGAACACTTTCTAACACTATACACAAAAATTAACTCAAAATGGATTAAAGATCTAAACGTAAGACCAGAAACTATAAAACTCCTAGAGGAAAACATAGGCAAAACACTCTCTGACATACATCACAGCAGGATCCTCTATGACCCACCTCCCAGAATGTTGGAAATAAAAGCAAAAATAAACACATGGGATCTAATTAAAATTAAAAGCTTTTGCACAACAAAAGAAATTATAAGCAAGGTGAAAAGACTGCCTTCAGAATGGGAGAAAATAATAGCAAATGAAGCAACTGACAAACAACTAATCTTAAAAATATACAAGCAACTCCTACAGCTCAATTCCAGAAAAATAAACAACCCAATCCAAAAATGGGCCAAAAAACTAAATAGACATTTCTCCAAAGAAGACATACAGATGGCTAACAAACACATGAAAAGATGCTCAACATCACTCATTATCAGAGAAATGCAAATAAACACCACAATGAGGTACCATTACACGCCAGTCAGAATGGCTGCGATCCAAAAGTCTACAAGCAATAAATGCTGGAGAGGATGTGGAGAAAAGGGAACCCTCTTACACTGTTGGTGGGAATGCAAACTAGTACAGGCACTATGGAGAACAGTGTGGAGATTCCTTAAAAAACTGGAAATAGAACTGCCATACGACCCAGCAATCCCACTGCTGGGCATACACACTGAGGAAACCAGAATTGAAAGAGACACGTGTACCCCAATGTTCATCGCAGCACTGTTTATAATAGCCAGGACATGGAAACAACCTAGATGTCCATCAGCAGATGAATGGATAAGAAAGCTGTGGTACATATACACAATGGACTATTACTTAGCCATTAAAAAGAATACATTTGAATCAGTTCTAATGAAGTGGATGAAACTGGAGCCGATTATACAGAGTGAAGTAACCCAGAAAGAAAAACACCAATACAGTATACTAACGCATGTATATGGAATTTAGAAAGAAGGTAACAATAACCCTGTATGCGAGACAGCAAAAGAGACACAGATGTATAGAACAGTCTTTTGGACTCTGTGGGAGAGGGAGGGGGGAGATGATTTGGGAGAATGGCATTGAAACATGTATAATATCAAATAAGAAACAAATCACCAGTTCAGGTTCTATGCGGGATACAGGAAGCTTGGGGCTGGTGCACTGGGATGACCCAGAGGGATGGTATGGGGAGGGAGGTGGGAGGGGGTCCAGGATTGGGAACACGTGTACACCCGTTGCGGATTCATGTTGATGTATGGCAAAACCAATACAATATTGTAAATTCAGTTTATTCAGTTGCTCAGTCGTGTCCGACTCTTTGCGACCCCATGAATTGCAGCACGCCAGGCCTCCTGTCCATCACCAACTCCCGGAGTTCACTCAGACTCACGTTCATCGAGTCAATGATGCCATCCAGCCATCTCATCCTCTGTCGTCCCCTTCTCCTCCTGCCCCCAATCCCTCCCAGCATCAGAGTCTTTTCCAATGAGTCATCTCTTCGCATGAGGTGACCAAAGTACTGGAGTTTCAGCTTTAGCATCATTCCTTCCAAAGAAATCCCAGGGCTGATCTCCTTCAGAATGGACTGGTTGGATCTCCTTGCAGTCCAAGGGACTCTCGAGAGTCTTCTCCAACACCACAGTTTAGAAGCATCAATTCTTTAGTGCTCAGCTTTCTTCACAGTCCAACTCTCACATCCATACATGACGACAGGAAAAACCATAGCCTTGACTAGACGGACCTTTGTTGGCAGAGTAATATCTTTGCTTTTCAATATACTATCTAGGTTGGTCATAACTTTCCTTCCAAGGAGTAAGCGTCTTTTAATTTCATAGCTGCAGTCACCATCTGCAGTGATTTTGGAGCCCAAAAAAATAAAGTCTGACACTGTTTCCACTGTTTCTCCATCTATTTGCCATGAAGTGATGGGACCAGATGCCATGATCTTAGTTTTCTGAATGTTGAGCTTTAAGCCAACTTTTTCACTCTCCACTTACTTTCATCAAGAGGCTTTTGAGTTCCTCTTCGCTTTCTGCCATAAGGGTGGTGTCATCTGCTTATCTGAGGTTATTGATATTTCTCCCGGCAATCTTGATTCCAGCTTGTGTTTCTTCCAGCCCAGCGTTTCTCATAATGTACTCTGCATAGAAGTTAAATAAGCAGGGTGACAATATACAGCCTTGACGTACTCCTTTTCCTATTTGGAACCAGTCTGTTGTTCCATGTCCAGTTCTAACTATAGCTTCCTGACCTGCATATAGGTTTCTCAAGAGGCAGGTCAGGTGGTCTGGTATTCCCATCTCTTTCAGAATTTTCCAGTTTATTGTGATCCACACAGTCAAAGGCTTTGGCATAGTCAATAAAGCAGAAGTAGATGTTTTTCTGGAACTCTCTTGCTTTTTTGATGATCCAGCGGATTGTTGGTAATTTGATCTCTGGTTCCTCTGCCTTTTCTAAAAGTAGCTTGTACATCTGGAAGTTCACGGTTGACATGTTGCTGAAGCCTGGCTTGGAGAATTTTGAGCATTACTTTACTAGCATGTGAGATGAGTGTAACTGTGCAGTAGTTTGAGCGTTCTTTGGCATTGCCCTTCTTTGGGATTGGAATGAAAACTGACCTTTTCCAGTCCTGTGGCCACTGCTGAGTTTTCCAAATTTGCTGGTATATTGAGTGCAGCAGTTTCACAGCATCATCTTTCAGGATTTGAAATAGCTCAACTGGAATTCCATCACCTCCACTAGCTTTGTTCGTAGTGATGCTTTCTAAGGCCCACTGGACTTCACATTCCAGGATGTCTGGCTCTAGATGAGTGATTACACCATTGTGATTATCTGGGTCGTGAAGATCTTTTTTGTACCGTTCTTCTGTGTATTCTTGCTACCTCTTCTTAATATCTTCTGCTTCTGTTAGGTCCATACCATTTCTGTCCTTTATCAAGCCCATCTTTGCATGAAATGTTCCCTTGGTATCTCTGATTTTCTTGAAGAGATCTCTAGTCTTTCCCACTCTGTTATTTTCCTCTATTTCTTTGCATTGATCGCTGAGGAAGGCTTTCTTATCTCTCCTTGCTATTCTTTGGAACTCTGTATTCAGATGCTTATATCTTTCCTTTTCTCCTTTGCTTTTCACTTCTCTTCTCTTCACAGCTATTTGTAAGGCCTCCCCAGACAGCCATTTTGCTTTTTTGCATTTCTTTTCCATGGGGATGGTTTTGATCCCTGTCTCCTGTACAATGTCACGAACCTCCGTCCGTAGTTCATCAGGCACTCTATCAGATCTAGGCCCTTAAATCTATTTCTCACTTCCACTGTATAATCATAAGGGATTTGATTTAGGTCATACCTGAATGGTCTAGTGGTTTTCCCTACTTTCTTCAATTTAAGTCTGAATTTGGCAATAAGGAGTTCATGATCTGAGCCACAGTCAGCTCCTGGTCTTGTTTTTGCTGACTATATAGAGCTTCTCCATCTTTGGCTGCAAAGAATATAATCAATCTGATTTCGGTGTTGAGCATCTGGTGATGTCCATGTGTAGAGTCTTCTCTTGTTGTTGGAAGAGGGTGTTTGCTATGACTAGTGCATTCTCTTGGCAAAACTCTATTAGTCTTTGCCCTGCTTCATTCCGTATTCCAAGGCCAAATTTGCCTTTTACTTCATGTGTTTCTTGACTTCCTACTTTTGCATTCCAGTCCCCTATAATGGAAAGGACATCTTTTTTGGGTGTAAATTAAGTAGCCTCTAATTAAAATAAATTTAAATTAAAAAGAAAAAGAGTAGTTACATAAAAAAAAAATGTTTTCTTAGACTCATAAATCTGACCTGAACTGAGGTGAGATCATTCATAGTCGTTCTGTATCCAAGTTAATGCGAATATTCTTGCATTTTGCTACAGAAATATAAATTTGTTTGCTTCCAGGCTGCTGCCACAGATTATTCTGGAGTGCTAGATGAATTGCACCTTTCTAAACTCAGAAAAATGTTGAATTTTGAAAGACATTCAGTTTCAGGGACTTTGGATGAGATTGTGGACCTGTCCAAGCCAGACAGAGGTATGCAGGGTGGAGGAGAAGTCCACGTATGTGTGTGGATGAGTCACGTGGGAGAGGCTGAAGGTCATGACGGTGTATCAGTCTCCATCTTCCAGTACCGCCTGCACCCCATGGTCATTGCCATCTTGCTGTTGTTGTTGCTTAGTCGCCCAGTCATGTCCAACTCTTTTGCGACCCCATGGATTGGGATTATCTGGGCTAGAATACTGGAGTGGGTTGTCATTTCTTTTCTCCATGGGGTCTTCCCAACCCAGGGATCAAACCCATATCTCTTGCATGGCAGGCAGATTCTTTACCGCTGAACCCACCATTTAATACAAGGAATTAAATGTAATTATCCATTTGTGCAAAATATACATTTTTATATATTTATTTAAAATTTTTAAGTGTTTATTTAATTTTTGGCTGTGCTGGGTCTTCATTGCTCACAGGTTTTTCTCTAGCTGTGGTGAGCAGGGGCTATTCTGTAGTTGCAGTGCATGGACTTCTGATTGCAGTGGCTTCTCTTGTCGCATAGCATGGGCTCTAGGTCACGTGTGCTCAGCAGTAGTGGCTCCTGGGCTCTGGGGCACGGGCTCAGTAGTTGTGGCGCACGAGCTTAGTTGCTCCAAGGCATGAGGGATCTTCCCTGATCAGGGATCGAACCCAGGTCTACTGCATTGGCAGTTGGATTCTTTACCACTGAGCCATTGGGGAAACCCTATATTTTTATTTTTAATCATTTAAATTTGTATAAATCGTATTATTTTTGAGTATTTCTAGCTTTTATGAATTCACTGCATGTGCTGTCTGTTGTCAAGAACTTAAAGCTTTTAATAGGAGAGGGCGATGGCACCCCATTCCAGTACTTTTGCCTGGAAAATCCTATGGATGCAGGAGCCTGGTGGGCTGCAGTCCATGAGGTTGCGAAGAGTCGGACACAACCGAGCGACTTCACTTTCACTTTTCACTTTCATGCATTGGAGAAGGAAATGACAACCCACTCCAGTGTTCTTGCCTGGAGAATCCCAGGGACGGGGGAGCCTGGTGGGCTGCCGTCTCTGGGGTCACACAGAGTTGGACACGACTGAAGCGACTTAGCAGCAGCAGCTTTTAGGAATTCGCTGCATGTGCTATGTATCGTCAAGAACTTTTAATAAACATGGAGGACACTTAATTGTTTGAAAGGTAATGAATAATACTTTTTTTCATGTAGAATTGATTACATTTTTGTTGTTTAACATAACTGATTCCATTGTGCAATATGGCTGTTTTCATTGATTACTCTTGACAGATTTGACTCTTAGGATAAAATTTTTGTTTAAATGTTTTGTCTTTTTACTGTTGCCTTGAGAAAACTGTGATCTCTATTTCAGGTTTAGATAGATGGGATCAATTTGGTATGCCTCTATTGGAGACAAATTATGACATTTAATCCCTCTCTTAGAGGGTGTTGATACCTTGGTAGAGACTTTTTGTTCCTGATTTTACTGCAGTTTCTTACTACTTAAAAAACCTTATTAGTCTTTTCTGCATGGTAAAATTCTTCAGAGCTCTTTGAATTTATTATTGGATATTTAATTTTAGTCTCTTCCATGTTTATGAAAGACCCTTTCTAGACTCAGTTCTGTAATTACTGTACTGAAAGCCTACCTTACTTATGAAGGACTTTTTCTTGGATGACTTGGAGAAAATTATAAATTTTAATTCATTCCACAAATATTTGAGGTGCTCTCGGCATGGATGTACAAACAAGAATAAGACATAGTTGCTGCCCTTCAGGAATTCATGAGAGGCAGTATAGTGAGCACGAGCTCTGAAATCAGACTATCCTGACTCTGCCCCTACCAAGGTATGGATCTCAGGAGATTTGCTTAACCTCTCTATGCCTTAGTTTCTTCATTTGTAAAATGAGGATAATAATGGTACATATTAATATGTCTTAGGGTTTTATGAAGAGTAAATGGGCAAATATAGAAGAGTACCTGGAACATAAAAAGTAGTCACAATTTAGCAGTTATCCTTATTATTAGAAAGTTTTTTTAGTTGGGAGGCATGCAGATAGAGGATATTGAGATAAATTCTGTAGTATGTATGAGCAATATGCAGAGGGGGGAAAAAAATCTCTAGAGAAAACTGAAGACTTCCAAAGTTGAGGTGACATATGAATTGGGACATGTTGGATGAGAAGGAAATGACTAAGGCTGGAAAAAATAAGACAAGAGAAGTTGCCTAGCAAAGTGTAGGGAAGTAGTAGTTAGGTGTACCCTGAACATGGGATGGATGAGGCAAAAAGAATAGACTGGAAATGTCTGCTTCTTCTAAGATAGGATAACATGCTGCAAACAGGTCGGAAACTGGATTAAAAATATGAACAACCATATTCTGCTTAGGGTACAAGGAGCACAGGCTTGTGATCCCTCTGAGTGAGAAAACAAATGAGGTGAGAGCTATGATCACTGAAACTTTCTGCTGAGAGGTACATTCCAAACAGCAGCACAGAGAGAGGAAACTCTAGCAGAGGATGCTGACACTGCTGAATTGAAGAGATGGATCAGATTTGGGGGAGGCTGAGGCAGCTGGAAATGTGGGACAGAATGCAGAAGAGGAGAGAGCATGCACAGAAGGGCTCCAGAAATCTCAGGTGCCCACTTGAGTCTGTTGCTGAAAACTAAGCAGCACACACAGGAGGAAGCTCGCTGAGGCAGGAGCGCTGTAAAGCTGCATAACTCTCAGAGTTCTTGGGGAACCGGGAGACATGCAAGTTGACTGGACAGTGTGGAAAGGACTCTTGGATCAGCTGGACACTCTAGAGAACCCAGAACAATTATGCCTTAGTAATGGGACAAGAAGTATTCTTAATGCCTACTAATTAATGTTAGCTCAGAGCTAGTAGGTAAAAATCCTCAAGAGGATTGGGTATTTCCCTTTTGCCAACTCACCATTATCTGGTTAATGGACAGAGATGCATTTGGGAAAAATAATCTTCCAGAAGGGATTTGGCCTCTTATCCAAGAACCGAGGGTCTTAGATTTGACTGAGAGGCCAGGACTGTCTATAGTAGTGCCTCAGATAGGTCTCTGTTCACTAGACCTGGAGTTATTTGTTTTTGATTATTTAAATCAAAACAGATCTTAGTGGGATGGCTGTTGGTTTGAATTCTTGGGTCTGATCAATTAAATATAGACAGGGATTTCTGCCTATCACAACAAAACCTGAGAAATACCTAGTATTCCCAATATCCACCTTGCTGCCTCTAAGAGTCACCATGCCCCCTTTGCTTCTGGCAGTTAACTGCTTCCACTAGATCCAGCCTTCCCTGGGCTACTACCATCACTTTCTGAGTTCAGGGAGTCCATTTCATTTGTAGTCTCTCCCACCTAAATCCTTAGCCCTTTCTAGAAGCCACTAAAGTGATTAGTAATGGTTGTGGGATACCCTTCACTAATCTTTTTCTTGTGTCAAAAGTGAAGATGTTACTGAATTGCAAGTCCGTGTGCCTGATGCACAGTGAAGCGAATCAATACTAAAACATTAGCGTTTGGAACAGAGAAAGGTTTATCACAGGTTCATAGAGAGAGGTGATGGGTGTCTCATGCCCTAAGAACCCCAAAGTTAGTGAAAGCTTTCAGCAAGTCCCTTTAAAAGCAAAAGGTGAGAGATAGGCCTGGTTAGTTGTTGCAGACTTGGTGCCAGATCCTTTGCTCTTGAGGTCAGGTAACGATGTTGCCTTGAAATCTCTACCAAACGAATGTTATTCTCTGTCTCGATAAAAAAGGGCAAGGTCCAAGGCACAACTTTCATTCTCTAAGGTCCCAGTCCTGGCTAAGAGGAGTAGATCTCAGTTGGCAGCTCTCGCAGGGCCAAGTCCCCAGACACCACCCATCCATGACCGGGCTCCCACACCTTGCCCAGCTGTCATCTCTAAGGGAGCCAGGCACCCAACCCCACTGGCCTCAGTCTCCTCAGGCTGCCCAAGTCGGGGAGACCAGGTCTCACAGCCTGCAACCCAAGCAAATGATCACTGCTGTTACGTCTCAGAGACAGGGATGGGGGAGAGGTTCACTGTTGGCTCAAGGCCTGGGCCAAGACATTCAAGGGCCTTAATTAGGGCTCTGGACCCTGCAGGATGTAGTCCCCAATCTGTTCCCTGGGTCCTCCAGCTCACCCACTGGCCCAAGGTTGGGTGAGCTGGAGGGCTTCCAGGAGAAGGCCTAAATCTGCCTCTTACCTCACTCTCTACCTGATGACTGTTACACCACTGACTGTTGGCTGAATCACTTCTTTAATAGTCCCTCATTGACAGTTACTTGTGGGCAGGGTCCACTGTGGCACTGACCAGTAGCTGAGCAGGACAACCAACAGTTGCTCATGGACAGTTGGTTGCTTGTGGGCAGGGCCCTGAGGACCAATGGCTGAGCAAGACCTGTTGCCTAGTAATGGGGTGTGGAGTAATGAGGCACAGCAATGGGTGCCTGCTAAGGGCTGGGCTTATCCTGCTCTTTTACAGAGTCTTCTGGGCCCAGTTATATGAATATGAATATGTTAATGAATAAAAGTTTTGTATAGTTTGAATAAAGAATAGTGGTGAGAGGATAGCATCTTTCCCATGCATGCGTGCTAAGTCACTTCAGACGTGTCCAACTCTTTGCAACCCTATGGGCTGTAGCCTCTCAGGCTGCTCTGTCCATGAGATTCTCCAGGCAAAAATACTGGAGTGTGTTGCCATTTCTTCCTCCAGGGGATCTTCCCAACCCAGGGATTGAACCCACATCTCTTACATCTCCTGCATTGACAGGCAGGTTCATTACCACTAGCACCACTTGGGAAGCCTATCTTTCCCATGGGATTTACTTATTTCAAGATCCACCCCATACGGTCAGAACCATTTTCATACTGGTCTTACATCTCCTGCATTGACAGGCAGGTTCTTTACCACTAGCACCACTTGGGAAGCCTATCTTTCCCATGGGATTTACTTATTTCAAGATCCACCCCATACGGTCAGAACCATTTTCATACTGGTCATTGCAATTTAGCTTTGTAATAGCATGTGGCCAGTGCAGCCCTTAGCACACAGAACTTGCTGTGCGCCATTACCTGGATCCCTCCCACAAGCAACCAACTGTCAATGAGTGACTGTTGGTTGTCCTGCTCAGCCATTGGTTGACACCACAGTAGACCCCTCCCACAAGCAGCCAGCTGTCAGTGAGCAGCCGTCAGTGGGCCATTCAGCCAACCGTCTGTGGAATGGTGGTCATCTGGTATAGAGTGAAGTAAGAGGTGAATCCTGGCCTCCCCTGCAGCCCTCCAGTTCACCTGGCCTCGGGCCAGTGAGTGAGCTGGGAGGCCCAGGGAACAAACTGGAGGCTGTTTCCGGCAGGGCTCCAGAGCCCTCATCAACCCACTGAATTTGGCCCAGGTCTTGAGGCAGCAGTGAACATCTCCCCTGTCCCCACCTATGGGACCTGGTGGGGGCCTGCCGCCGCCCCGCCTCCACCCGCCTTGAGCGGCCTAAGGAATCTGAGGGCCAGTTGTGTCCTGGGAGCCTGGCTATGGATGGGCGGTGTCTGGGGACTTGGTCTTGTGAGAGCTGCCACGTGAGATCTGTCTTTCTCCTCCAGGACCAGGACCTCAGAGCAGGAATTGTGTCTTGGGACCTGGCCGTTTCTTGTCAGAACAGAGTAACGTTCATTTGGTGGAGATTTACAGGAATATCATTACCTGACCATGACCTGACCTCAAGACTGACACCAAGAAGTTTACAACAGCTAACCAGGTCTCTCCCTCACCTTTCCTAGAAAAGGGCTTTGCTAAAGGCTTTTGGAGAGTTTGGGGTTTTTAAGGCAGGAGCCATCTATCTCCTTGCACAGCCCTCAATAAACCTTTCTCTATTCCAAACTCTGACATTTTTGTATTGTTTGGCCGCACCGAGTGTCAGGCACACAGACTTGCATTTCAGCAACGGTTTCAGTCAAGCACCATCATCTGTCATAGTAACTTAATGCCGATTTGTAATTTTAGTTGTTTAAGAACCATATCCATACAGTGTTTATTATAATTTTCATATTAATACACATTTAAAGAACATCTTAATAAAAATCATTTAAGGCATACTGGATAGCTGAATTTTTACCCTTTAAAAATATTCCAAATATTGCTCAAAGTTGAGGAATACTGACTAGCCTGTGTTCTTAATTCTGGGCCCAGTTAATAAAGTTGGTTGTAGGTTCTAAAGTGCTATAATACTTATTTTTTTGTGTTTGAATTTTCATGAATTAGGATTCAGATATCCACATCTCTCTTCTCATGTTCCTCATTACTGCATCACCAAATGCTTTTCATCAATATGTATTCTATAATTGTCCTTGATTCTTTTATAGGATTCAGAATTTTCTTGTGTGTGTGTGTGTATGTGTGTGTGTGTGTGTGTACATGTTTTACACACCTGGGAGGTTTTTTCATTACCAACATTTATTTATCTCTGTTTTGTGGTTTTCAGAGCTTAATGAATGTTTTCCCCAGGAACAGCTACCCTAGAGTAGGTTTTAAAATTGGATACTAGATGTTAACCATTCACATAGTTGTTTCTGATTTAATCCTATTCGAAGTTCCAGATACAAATCTTTGATTTATGGAGTGCAGCTGGATTTGCTTTTCTTCCTGTGACTCACCAGTGTCTTCTCAAAGCCTTTCATTTTTTTCTATTTTTGTGCACTGAAACTTCATTTTAACAAATATTTAAAAATAGCTTTAAAAATTACCATTCTCTTGGAATCTCCTTGGAAGTTTATTTCGTTTGCTCCAGAGATTTTTTTTTTTATTTAGCAAATTGATTTGGTTTTATTTCCAGAATTGTGAGGCTGCAGATACTTCTAGTGAATATTATGTCATATTCTAAAAACTTAGCAGTGTGTTTTGAATGTTTCAAGCATTGGTAATTTGCATAAGCATATTCTTTATAGTGTTTAATAATTACAGGGCTTTGTGACAGGTACTTTCTATATCTTAAATGGTTAAATATCACCAAATAAATGAAATGTATTTTATCCTCAATAATAGTGGCTTCACAAATCTTCATCAACATTTCTTTGTAACTGTAGGCTGTTTCTTTTATATTACTGTGTATCTAAAAGAATGTCATTTAGTTTCATAAGACTAACAAAGCTTTTATTAAAAACATTTTTATGTAGTTATATTATTTTTAAGTATTATTTATTTTTTCATGTGCTGCTTATTCCATAGTACCCCTGACTAAAAATAAGCATGACTATATGACAAAGTGTGCCTGGTATGAATTTATGAGTATGTAGAAAAGAGCCCCAGAAATAAACATCGTGGTCTTGGATCCAGCATTTTAACCTAACTTTAAAAATACTTATGGATGTACCTGGGCAACTTACGGAAAAACTGAGATGGAGCTTTTCCATCCTCGGTGACTTCTACTGTTTCATAGGATATGTTAAAAAAATAATTTCTTGATATTGAATGTTTGTTAGAATAATATATTCATTTGTTAAATGGTTAGGGTAATGTCTCTTGTCCCATAAAAGGGTAGTCCTGGGAGCTTGATAGTTTGATTTTTCTTGAAACTTTATTGAATTTCTGATTATCTATGTGTCAGTTTTCCAGTGAAGAATTTCTTTTAAATTCCTGGTTGATACTATCCTGCCACCTGTTTGCTGCTTGTTCCACTTTCATTTAGTGGTGGCCTGGGGAATGCATATGGATTTTAATTTTAACTTGGAATTTCAAATAAATTTTGTTTAACTTAATTACAGTGAGAGCATAAAAAAGGAGCACTGCTTACAGGGAGGCAGTACTGGCTGAGGTTTAGAGAAGAGCATGGGCTTGTGAGCTAACCAATACCCAAATTTGAATTCCAGTACTGCCATTTCCTAGCTGTGTGAACTGCAGAATATTTTGAGCCTTGTTACCTGATGCTGAAGCTGAAACTCCAATACTTTGGCCACCTCATGCGAAGAGTTGACTCATTGAAAAAGACCCTGATGCTAGGAGGGATTGGGGGCAGGAGGAGAAGGGGACAGCAGAGATGAGATGGCTTGATGGCATCACCGACACGATGGACATGAGTTTGAGTGAACTCCGGGAATTGGTGACGGACAGGGAGGCCTGGCGTGCTGCGATTCATGGGGTCGCAGAGAGTCGGACGTGACTGAGCGACTGAACTGAACTGAACCTCATCTGTAAAAGAGATGACATTATTATTCACAAGATTGTAATGAGGATTACAGCAGACAACACTGTAAAATGTTCAGCTCAAATGCTCTATAAACTTCGTTGCTGTTATTAGCTATTATTTGTGCCTAGTAATTTTTTTTTCTGTGATTTTAGATCAGTTTTTTTCCCCCCATTGCCTATGTTTACTTGAAGGATAGTTTTAGGAACCCAGAGAGATATTTCAAATGAAAATGATTTGAAAGGTATACTGCACTGTACAAATATAAGGTGGAAGTGGAGTATTATGACTTATTATTAGAAACAGCAGTTGAAGCTGTTTAATATAGTGGAAGGAGCATAGTTTTGGAAGCAGATTGACCTGTTCAGACATGGCTTATGTCATTTACCAGCTGCTGTTGGACAGGTTGACTATGCAGAGCTTCAGTTTTCTCATCCCTGAAAATGAGAAGAACAATGCCTATCTTGTGGAGTAATGATGATACCTATCCTGTTGTGAGGCTTGAATGAAAGGCCTAGGGGACAACATAGTTTCTTTCCCTGTTTCTAAGTGGAGACTAGGAAATGTCCCTGGCAAAAACAAATATCCTTTCTGAAGCAAAATACAGATTAATTTTGGGTTAGAGTTTATTGCAAGTAAAATAGGATCAACCAGTGGGTTAGGTAGATAACTAATGGGTTAGGAGGATGAAGAAAGTAGGGGTATTGGTTAACCTGTGGCCCTGAAAGATTTTAGAATTTGAAATGGTTTAGTATAAAGAAAGGAGTTCAAGCTAGGAATACAGTTGGCTGCTGTGAGTGTATTATAAACCAGACAGAGTAGAAAATAAGAAGCCAAGGGATCTCTTAGCTGGGAGAGAATAATATATGTCAAGATCTCTTAACTCTAGGTCATTTTAGCAATGAGTAAGGTATTATCTCTCTCTTTCCATTTTTAAAAACTCTTGCCAAGAATAAAGGAGAAACGTCTGGAGATGGTAGATCTCACAAAACTTTCTTTTGGGGTTTAGTAAAGCCTTTGTGTGGATCACAATAAACTGGAAAATTCTGAAAGAGATGGGAATACCAGACCACTTGACCTGCCTCTTGAGAAATCTGTATGCAGGTCAGGAAGCAACAGTTAGAACTGGACATGGAACAACAGACTGGTTCCAAATAGGAAAAGGAGTATGTCAAGGCTGTATATTGTCACCCTGCTTATTTAACTTATTCTTTTTTTTTTTTTTCCAAAACACTTAAGAAGTTTTATTGAAAACAATAAAATACAGAAACACCATATTCTCATTTTAAAGTAAAACTGACAGCATCTTCCAGAACTTTCCTAGTATTCTGCAGAGTACATCATGAGAAACTCTGGACTGGAAGAAACACAAGCTGGAATCAAGATTGCTGGGAGAAATCTCAATAACCTCAGATATGCAGATGACACCACCCTTATGGCAGAAAGTGAAGAGGAACTAAAAAGCCTCTTGATGAAAGTGAAAGAGGAGAGTGAAAAAGCTGGCTTAAAGCTCAACATTCAGAAAACTAACATCATGGCATCTGGTCCCATCACTTCATGGGAAATAGATGGGGAAACAGTGGAAACAGTGTCAGACTTTATTTTTTTGGGCTCTAAAACCACTGCAGATGGTAACTGCAGCCATAAAATTAAAAGACGCTTACTCCTTGGAAGGAAAGTTATGTCCAACCTAGATAGCATATTCAAAAGCAGAGACATTACTTTGCCAACAAAGGTTCGTCTAGTTGAGGCTATGGTTTTTCCAGTAGTCATGTATGGATGTGAGAGTTGGACTGTGAAGAAGGCTGAGTTCAAAAGCCGAAGAATTGATGCTTTTGAACTGTGGTGTTGGAGAAGACTCTTGAGAGTCCCTTGGACTGCAAGGAGATCCAACCAGTCCATTCTGAAGGAGATCAGCCCTGGGGTTTCTTTGGAGGGAATGATGCTAAAGCTGAAACTCCAGTACTTTGGCCACCTCATGCGAAGAGTTGACTCACTGGAAAAGACTCTGATGCTGGGAGGGATTGGGGGCAGGAGGAGAAGGGGACGACAGAGGATGAGATGGCTGGATGGCATCACTGACTCGGTGGACGTGAGTCTGACTGAACTCCGGGAGTTTGTGATGGACAGGGAGTCCTGGCGTGCTTCGATTCATGGGGTCGCAAAGAGTTGGACATGACTGAGCAACTGAACTGAACTGAACTGATACTCTTTTCCATGGGTAAATTGGCTGCTATCTGTTTAAGCAGTCATTGCTGCTACCGGAGCCATATGAACAGTTAGACATCACAGTAGTTAGAGGTCTAAGACAAGTTTTTAGATATGACAGTGCTCCCTCTAGCTTTATGGATTATGAGCAAGGTGTCTAGTTCTAAAAATGCCTATCAAAGGTTGACCTCTCACTGGATAGCATTTTGGTAAAGCTTCCTACTTTGATAGATCCTACCCTTCTATGATGTGGGGTCAGAGACTCCTTAGTAGCTTCCTGTGTTCTGTAGGATACAGTTTGACCTGTGCATGGCAAAACATCCCTTCCTTCTCTAGTCACTTCTGGCACTCCCCCTCTTTCCACCCTAGGCAATAGCCATAGAAGATAAACCAGCTACATTTGTATCTGGTTAAGCATTGCTTCACCTTGAGGACTTAAATGTTAGCTCTTTTGCTAAGCATTCTGTGATTTCTCCAGGTTAGATGTTTTGCTCATCCTCTACCTTTCATTCTCTTCAAAAAATTGGAAGCTATGACACTATTGAGCTTGCATTTTCCATTGTCTTAGTCTGCTGGTGTCAAGTGGTGGCTGCCTTAGACTGGGCATGTACACTTTAAATATATACAATTATATTTGTCAGTTATTCCTCAATAAAACTGGGGGAGGGGGGAAGATTGGGCCTATGTCCTCCAGTTTACCATTCAAGATTCTCTAGCTACAGGCACTTCATAGATTAATTGGCCTATCTGGCTCCTTTATTTTGAACCTCTGATTTAGGTATTAGTATTTCTAAGACTGAACTTTTTGAAAGAGATTGTTTTATCTTTATATTCATATTACTTGGCATATATTTGATACAGAGAACCTTTCCTAACCAGAGGACTTTTTCTGACCTTTTTGCCTTATTCATCAATTTAATTAGATCATGGGTGTTTATCTTACATATTATTCTTCATAGCATAGATTGTCATGGTTGAAGATAGTGATCAACTCTGCCTGAAGACAGAGAAGGAAAAATAATGCACTTGAATTGTAGCAGAGTTGATTACAATTAGGTAGAGAAACTTTTTCCTAACTATTACATTTTTTAGGAATGAATTACCATGAGAGGCTATTATATCCTTTTATTTTGAAATCTTCCATGGGATTGGCACATACCTTCTTGAAGGCAGAAAAAGCAAAATTAAATTCCTTATGAGTCTAGTGATGTTCAGAATGTCTCAGACAATTTTTACTATATTTAATATATAATATTGAAAATATACTAGCTTTAAGACTATAGATTTAGACAGAATTTGAGAACAGATTATAATCAGCAGGTGCACAAATTCTGCAAAAAATACGGAATTTGTCATTCCATAATTTGCTCCTCTGTGAAAAACAGCTGCCTCCAAAGAGTGCTTCTTCATACTATTGGCAAATTAATTACAAATGCAGGGAGCAATCTCTGTTTCATATGATTGTAAAAATAATTTAGATGTATGCTATACACAAACAGTTTTTTAAGATAAAGTAGCAATCCTATATCTAAATCCTCATATTTTGACATTACATGTATGAGTGTCATAAGTTTAAATTCTGGGACTTTGAGGCAGAAATACAAGAGCTCATTTAGGATGGAATGGCAAACATTTCTAACTGGGGGGATCCTCATTTTGATTTCTGCCCTCCTGCCTCCACCCTTAACCAAAAACCAAAGCAAAACATCTGGAGTTATTTAGGCACTATAAATATTCCTAAAAGAATGGACCCCTAATCATAAAACTTTTCTGGCACAGAATAATTCTCTTGAATAGATAGAAGTCATATGATTGGTAAAAGTATATTTGAATTCATGAAGGCTCCCACAAGTCATGAGTGCAGAGTTTGGGAGCACTGCGGGCTGACACTGATGGAGTTCATATGCTTTTAGAGAAAAGCAATCCTTTAAAATCCATTAGTGCACAAGGGTTATTCCTTCAGCTTTTCCCTTAGATTCTTCCTCAACAAAGGTAGCTTATTTGTTAAATGATGGTTGTTTTACTTTCAAAGACATTTGCCAAAAGTATAAGTTTAGTTTGATTCTCTTTTACAATGTTTAAACAAGTTTTGCTGCAAGGAGAAAACAATGCCCTTCCAAGTCCCTGTCTTCAGCCTCTGTTTTGTAGTTCTGTCCCTATAAATAAAGCAGAGGGAAGGGAGGAGGAATAATAGCTAAGACTTGAAGAAAAAATTAGTATCAGTTGAGGAGTGAACTGGAAAGGAATAGCTATGATTCCAACCAATATTTATTGACCATCTACTGTGTGTTAAAACATAGTAAAAGAGCTTCCTGTATGTACTCAAGGAATCGGTGTCCTTGAGGAAACTGGATGTAAACAAATGAGGTTTAAAGTGTGGAAGTCTGGAAGAGAGAGTTACTATCATGGTAATTTTGAATAAAAATCAGCAGTTAACTATGTGGGAGAATTTTAACTTCATGAGCCAGGGAAAAACTCTTGATGATTTTGACATATTTTAAATCCTCTTAATTCAGGCCTGTAAAATAAAAGCAAAAAAGTTTTTTAAATGCTGGAAGGGCTTAGAGAGTGATGCCCTCTGAGATACTCACTATTAAAGCAGCGATATTTTATTTTTAAGCTTAGACCTTCAAGCAGATCTAAGCATGAGGGAAAGAACATGCTCAAAGGAGCCATGTGTCTCTACTGGATAAACCTTAGCCTTCAACATGTTAAGACAGTAAGTCCTGGTAATTACATAGTATCAAATAAGCTTTCAGATATTCTAAGCTTGATACAAATTACCAGAATATGGAGGAAAAAAATTTTCTTGGTATCTTTCTTCTTTCTTGTCCTTAGTATTAAAGTGCTTCTGTATTTCTTAAGATCATTAAGGAAGATGTTATTATCATTATTGTCATTGTAGTCTCTTTTCCCTTTTCCCTGTCTTTCCTTTGCTATTTTATAGAGTACACTTATCAGTATGTTTTAATATCTATTTAAAGATATCTAAATCTGTACTCATTGCCATTTACAATTAGATATAAATAGAGATGTAGAGATTATTAACTTCATGGGGAATGGACATAAACAGTCCTTAGGTTGCATGGACTGTTTTCTAAAGCATATTTGCTCAAGTTTTGTTTGTTTTTGGAATAGAAATGAAGGACATCTTTCCAGGAACCTGGCAGAATCATAGCAAAAAAGCAAATGTTGCTGTACTGGACAGGATGGTTTTATTTCTTCTGTGACACTAAAAACATCAAGTAGGTTTCAGGATTATAATATATAAAAATCTCTAGTTGAAAGAACCTTCTTTAGTATGTGTTGTTTGATTTTAAATTTTTTTCATTTTTATATAAAATGAGACAGTATAGCAGATGACACCACCCTTATGGCAGAAAGTGAAGAAGAACTAAAGGGCTTCTTGATGAAAGTGAAAGAGGAGAATGAAAAAGTTGGCTTAAAGCTCAACATTCAGGAAACTAAGATCATGGCATCCGGTCACATCACTTCATGGCAAATAGATAGGGAAACATTGGAAACAGTGTCAGACTTTATTTTTCTGGGTTCCAAATTCACTGCAGATGGTCATTGCAGCCATAAAATTAAAAGATGCTTACTCCTTGGAAGGAAAATTATGACAACCTAGACAGCATATTAAAAAGCAGAGACATTACTTTGTCAACAAAGGTCTGTCTAGTCAAGGCTATGGTTTTTCCAGTGGTCATATATGGATGTGAGAGTTGGACTATAAAGAAAGCTGAGCACCGAAGAATTGATGCTTTTGAACTGTGGCTTTGGAGAAGACTCTTGAGAGTTCCTTGGACTGCAGGGAGATCAAGCCAGTCCATCCTAAAGGAAATCAATCCTGAATATTCATTGGAAGGACTGATGCTGAAGCTGAAACTCCAATACATTGGCCATCTGATGCAAAGAACTGACTCATTTGAAAAGACCCTGATTCTGGGAAAGATTGAAGGCAGGAGGAGAAGGGGGCAAAGAGAATGAGATGGTTGGATGGCATCACCAACTTGATGAACATGAGTTTGAGCTAGCTCCTGGAGCTGGTGATGGACAGGGAGGCCTGGCATGCTGCAGTCTATGGGTCACAAAAAGTGGGACACAACTGAGCAACTGAACTGAAGTGAATGATGATTTTGAGCATTTTCTCATGTGCTAATTTGCCATCTTAATATCTTGTGGTAAAGTGTCTCTTCGGGTCTTTTTGCCCGTATTCAAATAGATCGTTTTCCTTTTGACTTAAAAAAAAAATAGTTTTATTTATTTATTTTTGGCTGTCTGAGTCTTTGTTGCTGTGAGGGCTTTTCTCTAGTTGCAGTGAGCGAGGGCTCCTCTTTACTGCAGTGTGAACGAAAGCTTCTCACTGCAGTGGCTTTTCTTTTGGAGCATGTGCTTGAGGGCACGTTGGGCTCAATAGTTGTGGTTCTTGAGCTCTAGAGCACAGGCTCAATAGTTGTGGCACATGAGCTCAGTTGCTTCATGGTATGTGGGAACTTCCCGGACTGTGGATGTAACCTGTGTCTCCTGTATTGGCAGGCAGATTCTTTACCATTGAACCACCAGGGAAGCTCATATTGTTTTCTTGTTTAGTTTGGAGAGTCCTTTATACACTATGGATACAAAATCCTTTGGATTTGCAAATCCTTTGCAAATATTTTCTCCAAGTCTGTGGCTCATCTTTTTATCTTGTTAACGGGGTCTTTCACGAAGTAAAAATTTTTAATAAAGTTCAATTATTGATTTTCTTTTCTTTTATGGATCAAGTTTTTGATGTGATGTTTAAAACTCCTTTCCTAGCCCTGGGTCCAAAAGATATTCTTCTGTTTTCTTCTAAAAGCTTTGTAGTTTCATTTTTTATGTTAAAATTTGTGATTAATTTTGCACATGCTTTTGTATATACCTTAAGCTTTAAGTCAAGGTTCATTTTTGTCTATAGATGTCTGGTTATTCCAAGATGATTTGTTGAAAAGATTCTCTTTCCTCCATTGAAATGTTTTTGCATCTTGATAAACAATCAGTTGATGCATTTGCATTGATCCATTTCTGGGTTACCTGTTCCATTGATCTATGTTTCTCTTCCTTTACCAGTACTACTGTGTATTGATTACAGTGACCATATAGTAAGACTTTACATCAGATAGAGTGATTTTTCCTGCTTTTCTTTTTTGTAAATTTGTTTTCAAATAAGCTTGTCTGTCGTTGCTCAGTCACTCAGTCAGGACCAACTCTTTGTGACCCCATGGACTGTAGCCTGCCAGGCTTTTCTGTCCATGGAATTTTTCCAGGCAAGAATACTGGAGCGAGTTGCTGTTTCCTACTCCAGGGGATCTTCCTCACCCAGGGATTGAACCCAAGTCTCCTGGGTCTTATGCCTAGACAGGCAGATCCTTTACCACTAGCACCACCTGGGAAGCCTCAAGCTTGTTGTAGTTATGGTGGTGGCAGCAAACCCTGGTACCTCTTCTTGCCATTGTGTGGAACTGACTCTGACTGAGGCCAGGAGGAGGTGAGGTGATAGTGCTCTGTTGGGGTGAGGTTTTGAACATTCAGTTGAGCCCAGGGTGGGAAGGAGAATTTTTTAGGAAATATAGATGATAGTGCTTTGGCCACCTCATGCGAAGAGCTGACTCATTGGAAAAGACTCTGATGCTGGGAGGGATTGGGGGCAGGAGGAGAAGGGGACGACAGAGGATGAGATGGCTGGATGGCATCACTGACTTGATGGACGTGAGTCTGAGTGAACTCCGGGAGTTGGTGATGGACAGGAGGCCTGGCGTGCTGCGATTCATGGGGTCGCAAACAGCTGGACACGACTGAGCAACTGAACTGAACTGAACTGAATGTTAAACAGTGGAAACAGTGTCAGACTATTTTTGGGGGGCTCCAAAATCACTGCAGATGGTGATTGCAGCCATGAAATTAAAAGACGCTTACTCCTTGGTAGGAAAGTTATGACCAACCTAGATAGTGTATTCAAAAGCAGAGACATTACTTTGCCAACAAAGGTCCGTCTAGTCAAGGCTATGGTTTTTCCTGTGGTCATGTATGGATGTGAGAGTTGGACTGTGAAGAAAGCTGAGCGCCGAAGAATTGATGCTTTTGAACTGTGGTGTTGGAGAAGACTCTTGAAGAGTCCCTTGGACTGCAAGGAGATCCAACCAGTCCATCCTAAAGGAGATCAGTCCTGGGTGTTCACTGGAAGGACTGATGCTAAAGCTGAAACTCCAATACTTTGGTCACCTCATGCAAAGAGTTGACTCATTGGAAAAGACTCTGATGCTGGGAGGGATTGGGGGCAAGAGGAGAAGGGGACGACAGAGGATGAGATGGCTGGATGGCATCACCGACTCAATGGATACGAGATTGAGTAAACTCCGGGAGTTGGTGATGGACAGGGAGTCCTGGCGTGCTTCGATTCATGGGGTCGCAAAGAGTCGGACACGACTGAGTGACTGAACTGAACTGAATGTTAAACAGATACATGGCATCATTTAATATTATTTTTGTAGAAGATTTTCCTTTAATGATATCAATTCAAGACTATTTTGTAGTGTTTAGAATGGCATTATCCTGCTTGAAAGCAAAGTAGTATATGGCTAAGTACTCAAGGATCTTTCTGTTGTTTTCATTTTATCCACTGTTGTCAGGGACTTGGTTTTAGGTTTCTACAGCAACTGCAGTCTGGACTACATAATACCAACACTTTGTGTGCATGTGATGTTAACTCTGATGCCTTCTATGCTACATGTGGCAGAGTTGCAGTTGCTATGGAGATCAACCTTTGACATGCTTGGTTGATAATGATGTTTCTCATATATGGATATTGCTGCTACGAGTTGACCAAGAGATGCGTAAGACTTTGCCAGTGATTTCTCTAGCTGAGAATATTGATCTCGGCTTTTATTTAATTGTTTTAGTCTTTGTTGCCTTACATGGGCATTCTCTAGTTTTGCTGAGTGGGGGCTACTCTTCTTTGCAGCGCATGGGCTTGTTGCGGAGCACAGGCTTTAGGCTGTGGGCTTCGGTAGTTGCAGCACATGTGCTTGGTATTGCAGCTCACAAGCTCAGTAGTTGTGGCACATGGGCTAAGTTGCTCGCTGTTATATGGAATCCTGGATGAGGGATCAACCTGTGTCCCCTGCATTGGCAGGCAAATTCCTACCCACTGCACCACCAGGGAAGTCCTTCAGTCTCAAATTTTAAAACTCCTAAGTTATGCATTTGCTCACAAACATACTAAAGTATGTGTGTTGTATCTTATTTTTTTAATGTATAAGTTTGCTACTTGGAAAATTGAGGGGAAATACAGTTTGAAAGAATACATTGTAAGTGGAATTTGACAGACTTGGATAGTCTGTACTATTTTTAAAACATTTCACAAAAAATCGAAGACTAAATATCTTACATAGTTTTAGTAATAATAAAATCAGTTGTTAATAGAAAAGTGAGAGAAGAACAATTTTTCTTACAGATTTCTCTTATTTAAATATGAGGCCTCGAGGTAATAGCTAATAAGAAACTTTTTCTTGGAGTACAGTATCTCTAAAGAGATATTAGCCCTTTGAAGTCCACAAATGAAAACCATTGAGGAAGAAGAGGAAGTGACTTTATTTTTTCTTTCCCTTTGACAGTATCAGTTCAACTAGACACAGCTCTCCATCTTAAATTTAAGACAAGTTATCATTGAGTATTTTCATTTTCAGAATTATTGAAAGAAATGTAGTTTTAGATAGGTAAACATTCCTGTTTTGAGTTAGGGAAACTTGTCAGTCATGAGAGGATATATAAAAACATTGATTCTCAACCCTGGCCACACAGTAGTTTTTAGGACATTTAAAAAATACTGATGTTTGAGCCTAAAACAGTTAAATCCGAATCTCTGGGAATGGTAAGAAAGCATGGCATTCATATTCTTTTTTTTTCTTAAAGCTGATTATTTGATACAGGCATACTCGTTTTATTGTTCTTTGCTTTATTGTACTTTCCAGATATCACAAATTGAAGGTTTATGGAAACCCTGTGTTGAGCAAATCTTCTCAGCACCATTTTTCCAATAACGTTTGTTCACTTTGCATCTGTGTCACATTTTGATAATTCTTGCAGTATTTTAAACTTTTTCATTATTATTTTTATGGTGATCTGTGATCAGTGAGCTCTGATGTTGCTATTGCAAAAAGATTATGACTTGCTAAAGGATCAGGTGATGGTTAGCATTTTGTAGCAATAAAGTGTTATTTAATTAAGGTATGTACATTGTTGTTTACACCTTATGCTGTTACACACTTAGTAGACTGAGTGTAGTGTAAACATAACTTTAACATAACTTTTATATACACTGAGAAGCCAAGAGATTTGTGTGACTTGCTTTTTTGTACTATTCACTTTATTGTGATGGTTTGGAACTGAATCTGCAATATCTCTGAGGTGTGCCTATACTGATAGGCAACCAGAGTAGAGAACCACTGCAGCAGAGTAAGTTTTTCATCTAGAATCTTAATTTTAGCTAAAGTTGTATATTAGAATGCATCAATAGAAGTAATTTGAACATTGCAGAAAGTTTAGAAAGGGCAACCTTACCATCTATTAGTTTTCTGTTGTTGTAACAGATTACCACAAACTTAGTGGCTTAAAATAACACGTTTATTATCTGACTTTTTGAAGGTCAGAAGTCAGAAATGAATCTCATGGGGATAAAATCAAGGTGTCAGCAGAACTGAATTCCTTCTAGAAACTAGGGCGAATCCATTCCTTATCTTTTCTAACTTCTAGAGGCTGCCCATTTTCTTCAACTGTGGTTGTGGTCCATCATTCCAACCTGTGCCTCTGTTGTGATATCTCCTTTTCAGAGTAACTCTTCTGAATGCCTCTTATAAGGACTCTTGTGATTATGTTGGGCCTATCCAGATAATCTAGGACAGTCTCCTCATCTCAAAATCCTTAACTTAATCACATCTGCAGGGTTCTTATTGCCAAGTAAAATCACAGGTTTTAGGCATTAGGACCTGAACATCTTTGGATGGTGGTAATAGGGGGAGGGGCAGTTATTCAGTGTATCATACCAGCTTAATATGATTATCACTTTGGTGTTTTCCTTCCTAGTCTTTAATATGCATATGTTTAATTTAAATGTGATCACCTTACATACAGTTTTCTAGCCTTTTCTACTTAGTTTATCATAATCATCACTTAAAATGGCCACACAATATTCCATCTATGATTATACCATATTTTACATTGTATCTTTATTGTCGGATTTTTGTTGTTTCAGATTTTTATTACTGATATAGATGAAACTGTGATAAATATTTTGTTTATTAGATTCCATGATGTGGGAATACAGAACTAAAACATAAACATTTTTATACCTCCAAATTCAAAATGCCTAATTGTATTTTTAAAGAGTTCTAATCAACTTATTACAAGAAATAATCACAGTGTATGAGAGCTGACTCACTGGAAAAGATCCTGATGCTGGGAAAGATTGAAGGCAGGAGGAGAAGGGGGCAGCAGAGGATGAGATGGTTGGATGGCATCATTGGCTTGATGAGCATGAGTTTGAGCAAACTCCAAGAGATAGTGAAGGACAGGTGTGCTGCAGTCCATGGGGTCACAAGAGTTGGACATGACTTAACAACATGACTGTACAACAATGTGAGAGTACAAATGTTGCTGTATTTTTGCCAATATTGGTCATTATAATTTTTAAAAAGGACTTTTTATTATTAGATATATAGAAAAATGTTGCCCTGATTTAAATTTAATTTACTTGAAATTATTTTTTATGTTTCTGTTTATTAGTTTCTCTTTGTCTTGTTCATTTATTTCTATGGTCTGAGTTTCTTCTTATTAATACTTTTGAGGTTTTTATACAGTGGATTTATTTTATGTGCTACAAATGCTTTTTAAACACATTTTTAAATTTTAGATGTTCATACATGTTGTTTCCTTTGTGATTTTTCTGTGCTTAAGTTTTTCTATCTAGCAGAGAGTTTTGTGGTAAATATTCAGTCTTATTTTCTTTGACTTCTTTCATGATTTAGTCACTACCCTCAGTGAATTGTCAGCAAGCTAAGAAGTTTGGAGACTTATGAGTCCAAACTTACTGTATGACTTACTGTATGAAAGCAAGTAGCAAGTTAATTTGGTTCCATTCACATAATTTATCAAAATTGGAGACAAAATTCTAAAAGGACTAGAGAAGAATCTAGCAATTTTAGTGCATTCCTAAGATGTTTATTGCCCTTCGCTGAAAGGTTTACTCACCATGCTTGTCATGTTGTGTTTTCATGCAGATAATTGAGAATTATAGTGAGCTATCTTAGTCCATGATAAACAGACAGAATGCACTTTAATTACATTCTAATTTATTATCTGGTGAAAGTACCTTGCTAACAAATCAACCCGGATATGACTTATTGGATAGCCTTTGCACTTAGAGGGATAAT
The DNA here is from genome assembly GCF_003369695.1 of Bos indicus x Bos taurus. NCBI lineage: Eukaryota > Metazoa > Chordata > Mammalia > Artiodactyla > Bovidae > Bos > Bos indicus x Bos taurus. Next base: position 42,734,191 of record NC_040084.1, read on the forward strand.
CAGTCTGTAATCATAAACAACATGAACCGTTCATCTTCTAGATTGCTATTATATTTATTACCCTCAAATGCCTATGCCCAGTTTCTTTCCTGTTTGTTTCCCATTTCATGGCTCATGTACCCCCACTCAGCCTGCTGTAAGTTGGTGGAATCCTGTGCTTACAAATTCTTTTTTTTTGAAATAAGGTTTAGGTACATGCCTGGGAGGGAATTCTGTCACTTTACTATAGGGATAGAATGCATTCCCCCCAGTAACAGTAAATAAACTGTCACCATAATATACTAATATGTGATTTATTCCTTGCTGCCCTGGTAAAAACTAGCAGTTCTAATTCTATAAAGAAATAAAAACTGTGCCCCCTAGAATAGCCATCACATCCTTTAATATCCTCTATTACTGCCCACTAGTTTCAAAAAAGAGATACGCAGATTAAACTGAAACAGCTCCTCTTTCTTTCAAGTCAGGCTTATGTAGGAAATTGGTATTAGGGAGTAGATTTTACCAAGTGAATGCATTTTTCTGATGCAATACCTTCCTTAAGGCTGATGGCAGGATGAACAGCCAATGGCACTAGTTCCCAGAATAATTTAGAAGTTTATTATTGGTTCCACAGAATAATTTAGAAGCATTACATTTCCTTAGTTGACCCAAATATATTTGAATACCACCATGATAGGGTGAACATTGGAGTGGACTAGAGTGTGGGGGTACAGTACAGTGAAGAACAATCTGAAGAAAATTATAATCAGCCTCCTTGATGTAGTTACAATAGAGAGTTGTTAATTGCCTTTTTAAATTTCAGATCCCTTTTTTCCTTCTTTTCAACTTCTACCTTAATGATTTTAGTTGAATCTACTGATCCTGTTTGGGATCTTTAGCATCCAAAGAAAATTTGGGATATACCTATTTGGGAGTATCCTCTTTTAATGAACAAGGATCTTATACCTAGAAGAGATCTCATCAGGGCTTTTTGGTGTAACACAGTTAATGTGCCGAGATCATGCAGCTGGTATATGGTGAGGGGATCTGGAACTCCTGCCTGTTAGTGCTGTGATCTTTTTGTTTCTGTTCTTGGTCCAAATATGTGCCATAGGAAGCATTATTATGAACAAAGCTAGTAGAGGTGATGGAATTCCAGCTGAGCTATTTAAAATCCCCAAAGATGATGCTGTTAAAGTGCTGTATTTATTGCCAGCAAATTTGGAAAACTCAGCAGTGGCCACAGGATTGGAAAAGGTCAGTTTTCATTCCAATCTCAAAGAAGGGGAATGCCAAAGAAGGTTCATACTGCTGCACAATTGCGCTTATTTCACATGCTAGCAAGGTAGTAGTGCTCAAGATCCTTCAAGCTGGGCTTCAGCAGTACGTGAGTCAAGAACTTCCAGATGTACAAACTGGATTTAGAAAAGGCAGAGGAACCAGAGATCAAATTGCCAACATCCGTTGGATCATAGAAAAAACAAGGAAATTCCAAAAAAAATCTACTTTTGCTTCATTGACCACACTAAAGCCTTTGACTGTGTGGATCACAACAAACTGTGGAAAATTCTTAAAGAGATGGGAATACCAGACCACCTTACCTGCCTCCTGAGAAATCTGTATGCAGGTCAAGAAGAAACAGTTAGAACTGGACACGGAACAACAAATTGGTTCCAAATTGGGAAAGGAGTACGTCCAGGCTGTTTATCATCACCTTGCTTATTTAACTTATATGCAGTGTGAAAGTGAAAGTCACTCAGTCATGTCCAGCTCTTTGCGACCCCATGGACTATACAGTGCATGGACTTCTCCAGGCCAGAATACTGGAGTGGGTAGCCGTTCTCTTCTCCAGGGGATCTTCCCAACCCAGGGATCGAACCCAGGTCTCCCTCATTGCAGGCAGATTCTTTATCAGCTGAGCCACAAGGAAAGCCCTATATGCAGAGTACATCATGTGAAATACTATGCTGAAGAAGCACAAGCTGGAATCAAGATTGCTGAGAGAAATATCAATAACCTCAGATATGCAGATGACACCACCCTAATGACAGAAAGCAAAGAAGAACTAAAGAGCTTCTGGATGAAAGTGAAAGAGGAGAGTGAAAAAGCTGGCTTAAAACTAAGCATTCAAAAAACTAAGATCATGGCATCCAGTCCCATCATTTCATGGCAAATGTATGGTGAAACAATGGAAACAGTGGCAGGCTTTATTTTTTTGGTCTCCAAAATCATTGTGGATGGTGACTGCAGCCATGAAATTAAAAGACACTTGCTCCCTGAAAGAAAAGTTATGACAAACCTAGACAACGTCTTAAAAAGTAGAGACATCACTTTGCTGACAAAGGTCCACATAGTCAAAACTATGGTTTTTCCAGTAGTCATGTATGGAAGTGAGATTTGCACTATAAAGAAGACTGAACGCTTTCAAACTGTGGTGCTGGAAAAGACTCTTGAGAGCCCCTTGGACTGCAAGGAGATCAAACCAGTCAATCCTAAAGGGAATCAACCCTGAATATTCATTGGAAGGACTGATGCTGAAGCTGATGCTCTAATCCTTTGGCCATCTGATGCAAAGAGCTGATTCATTGGAAAAGACCCTGATGCTGGGAAAGATTGAGGGCAGGAGGAGAAGGGGTGACAGGATGAGGTAGTTGGATGGCATCTGTGACTCAATGAATATGAGTTTGAGCAAACTCCAGGAGATAGTGAAGGTCAGAGACGCCTGGCATGCTCAGTCTGTGGGGTCGCAGAGTTGGACACGATTGAGCGACTAAACAAAAACAACAGTGTTCATGGGATTCTCAAGGCAAGAATACTGAAGTTGTTTGCCATTCCCTCCTCCGCTGTCTGAATATTAGGAAAGAATTAAGAATAATTCTTACCTAACTTCCTACCAGTATCCATACTTTCCTACCAGGGAAGTCTGCATGCTTCTATTAGGACTAACCAAAAGAGAAAGCACAAATGGGATTTGGGGATGAAGTTGAGGGAGGGAGAGAGTGGAATCTTGAAAAGATGCAGAAGCAAGTATTTCTGAGCAGTTGGGGCTTGTTCATTGCATCTTATTTAAGGAGTCACCTATTTTATCTGAATCTCCAGCTGTGCTTTAGAATGTTAGCAGGGCCTAACTTCAGGCCAAATCGTTCTGTAAAGTTATAGCTTAGTTTGATTTGGAGAAAATTTGCTTCATGTTTGCCATCCCCTTTGCTCTACAGCTGTTACTTTCTGCTCTGTTTCCTGATACTTCTTTCTATTGGCAGTGTTTTCTGGAGCCATGCATTCTTTGCATGAGTTATTCCACAGCCCTTTTCTAAGACTATGGTTGAACTCCATTTTAGGAATAATTATGTAGAGTTATATTCCAAATTTAGTGCATTTTGACTTCAGGAAGACCCTTTTAGGATCAAATTAGAACAAAATTGTTATATTTGGCCATAATGGAATAGAAGTCCCACTGTGGCTTCCAGCCTTATAAGTCTCCCCAAAATAGATCTGAGTGTGATCACTAAAGACTTCTGTATCAGCAAATCTAATGGATTTATTTTAAAATGTTTCTGTCCTAATTGTTGACAGTTTTTTTTCTTGAAAAACATTCTTTGCTTGATTTTATTCTTTCTACCACTCCTTCCCCCGTTGGCAGGCTTTTCTGGGTGATTAAATGTTACTATGCCCTCTTAACCACCCTATTCTCTCTCCAGTTTATCCCTTCTGTATCCTTCACTTACTACAAACTTTATTAGTCTAATCTATCCGCCTGGCCTCCCTCCAATCTACTCCCCATATTCCTGAAAAACTCAAAAGTAGATGTCAGCATAAACATATCATGTTCTCAAATAGGAAATCTCAACATCATAAAGCACTGATTCTCCCATGTGTGTGTGTTAGTCACTCAGTTGTATCTGACTCTTTGCCACCCCATGGACTATAGCCGGTGGAATTTTCCAAGCAAGAATATTGGAATGGGTTGCCATTTCCTCCAGGGGATCTCCCTGACCCAGGGATTGAACCCCGGTCCCCTGCATTGCAGGCAGATTCTTTGCCATCTGAGCCACCAGGGAAGCCGATTCTCCCATGCTAATTTACAAATTAAAGTGGTTTCAATGAAAATACTTGAAACATTAATCATAAAGTGCATACTGAACCCTGAATAACATTGAAGAAGAAGAGCAATGAAAAGGGGATTAGCCCTTCTAGATATTAAGACATACTATGAAGTTTCAGTTAGAGCAATGTAATACTGGTGCATGAATTGACAAGCTAATAGAGCAGAATTGAGAATTCAGAATAAATTAGAAAGTATAGTAACTTAGGATATGGTAAAAGCAGTATCTTATTTGAGTGGGAGTAAGGATGAACTCTAATAACTGGTATTGGTATAACTGTGTAGCCATCTGGAAAGAGAGTGTGTTAGGTCAATACTTGACATTATGTATTTGGATAAACTCCAGATTGGTCAGAGATTTAAACATAAAATGTGAAATGATGGGAGAATTTAATTATAACTTTAGAGTTATAAAGCTTTTCTAAAATTATGACTCAAAATCCTAAGCTCAAAGTGTTAGTTTATTTGCCTTTAAAAGATCTATATGACCAAAGTCCGTGAGTAAAGTCAGAAGAGAAATTCAAGATTCATTGCAACCCCTATTAAAATTCCAGTGACAGTTTTCATGGAAATAGAATAAACAATCCTAAAGTTTATGTGGAACCTTAAAAGACCCCCACATAGTCAAGCAATCTTGAGAAAGAATAACCAGTCTGGGGCTATCACTTCCTGATTTCTAAACTAAATTACAAAGCTGTAGTAATCAACACACTATGGCACTGACCTAAAAACAAGCACATCAATGAATGGAACAAAGTAGAGACCCTAGAAATAAAACCGTATATCCAGGGTCAATTAATTTATAATAGAGGAGCCAAGAATATACAATGGGGGAAGATGTCAAGAATATACAATGGGAATAAAGTTTCTTTTAATAAATGAGGTTGGGAAAGGGATGGCTACATACAAAACAATGAAACATGGACCATTATCTTAACATACACAAAATATCAACTCAGAATGGATTAAAGACTTGAATATAAAATCTGAAACGATAAAATTCCTAGAAGAAAACAGGGGATAAATTCCTTGACATAGGTGTTGGCAATGATTATTGTTATTTTGTTATTTGACACCAAAAACAGGCAAAAAAAAAAAAAAAAAGCAAACAAAAAAACCCAAGTGAGACTACATCAAACTAAAAAGCTTCTATACAGCAAAGGAAATCATCAACAAAATGAAAAGGCAACCTACTAAATAGAAGAAATTATTTGCAAAATATATATTTGATAAGAAATTCTAAAATATGTTTAGAACTCATACACTCAGTGGAAAAAACAATCCAATTAAAAAGTAGGCAAAGGATCTGATAGACATTTCCTAAGAAGATATGCCAGTGGCCAACAGGTACATGAAAAAGTGTTTACTATTACTAACCATCAGAGAAAAGCAAGTCAAAATAACAGTAAAACATCATCTCATACCTATTAGAATGTCTTGTATCAAAAAGATAAGAAATACGTGTTGGTGAGAATATTGGTGAGACTTTTGCACTGTTGGTGGGGATGTAAACTAGTGCAGCCACTATGGAAAACAGTATGGAGAGTACTCACAGAAACTGAAAATAGAATACCATATTACCCAGCAATTTCACTTCCAGGTATTTATTTAAAGGGAATAAAATCACTATGTCAAAAAAAAAAAATCTGCAGCCCTCTGTTCATTGCAGCTATCTTTACAATAGCCAAGATATGGGAACAACCTATGTTCGTTCATCAGCAGATGAATGGATAAAGAAAGTCTGGTACACATGCACACAGACACTGAAATATTCAGCCATAAAGAAGAAGGAAGTCTTGCCTTTGTGAAAACGTGTATGAATCTTGAGGGCATTTGCTAAGTGAAATAAGTCAGAGAAAGGCTCATACTGTATTTTCTCAGACAGAGACAAATGTGTAATATCACTTGTATGTGGAATATAAAAGAAGAAGGACTTACAGATTACAGAGAATAGATCGGTGGTTGTGAGAGGTGGTAGTAGTTTAGTTGCTAAGTCGTGTCCAACTTTTGCGACCCCATGGACTATAGCCCTTAAGGTTCCTCTGTCCGTGGGGTTCTCCAGGCAAGAATACTGGAGTGGATTACCATTTCCTTCTCCAGGGGATCTTCCCAACCCAGGAATTGAACCCGGGTCTCCTGTATTGCAGGCATATTCTTTACCAACTGAGCTACAAGGGAAGCCGCCTTGTAGCTTGTGAGAGGTGGGAGGTGGGCAAAATACTTGAAGGTGATCAAAAGGTACAAACTTCTAGTTATAAGATAAATAAGTCCTGGGGATTAACATATAGCATGATGAGTTAACAATGCTGTATTGTGTATTTGAAAATTGCTAAGAGAGTAGATATTTTTACTTTTATTTAAAAATGCATAAAGATACCCACAAATCGAATCATGCTGTCTACCTCTTTTTCTAATAACTTTAGTGGTTTTTGTTCCTCTGAAGATGGAGACTTGTAAGTATCAGGGCCCTGGATGGCCTCTTTCTTCTGCCCTAACCACACAGCATGCTTTCCCTTGTTCTTTTTCTCTTTGGCTACATGGGCTTTTATACTCCACCTCAAACTTACTGTGTTTGCTTCCATCACAGGGCGTTTTCTCATGCTCTTACCCTGGCCAGGAGACGTTGCCTAGATGAAACATGTTTAGCCTTTGACTCAACAGTATGTTAACTTCCTCAGAGATGTCTTCTTGGATAAGATTAGATTTGCCTTTTCCATGAATTAGTAGTGCCTTACCCAACTCCTTTTAACTCTGGTATTAAATGATGCATGCGATATGCTTAGCATGGTGCCTAGCATAGAAGCATGTAATGCTACTGGATCCTAGTATATATTTTGTTTTGAGTAGAAGGAAATGGTACCATTTGTGGATAAATTAACTGGATAAAGTTTAAGGAAGAATTCTGACTCTTCTTGGCCAGAGACGGGATTACCTTTGGAGGGTAGTAGCTAGTTTTATTTGTAAAGTAATTAGTCTCCAATGAAAATAAATAAATTAAAAAATAAAAACAAACAACAAAGAAATTTGCTTTTATTTCACCACTGTTCTTGGCTCCTGTATCTGTCAAACTGCAAGAAAGCAGCTTTTTTCCCAAAGTATTTTCCTTTTTCCAGTTGCATTTCTCCCTTCCTTTATCTTTTTCAAGTAGGAAGTAGTTTCAAAAAAAATTCACAAAATAGAATTTTTCACTTGAAATCTGGGAAGTTGCACCTACACTTGCAGTTCTGTATTTGTCATATCAACCACAGTTGTAAAAATCAGGTAGAATTCAAGATAGTGGGATCAAAAATGATACAGCAGATATTTCATGTTGTGCCATAGAGGGACAGGTTTATTTTAAATCACTGGGATCATATTCCCTATTGTGTAATTTATAGTGGCTTTAAAGAGTTTTAAAACTTTTATTCTAGCTGCTTAGTATTTTTTTTTTTTTTTTTTTGCTGCTTAGTATTTTCTTCCACTGTTCTCCACTTATTATAGCCCTCATCTCAGTTCCTTACATTGTGAAAGTTGAATGATTAAAGTGCCAGGTTTTTACTTTTCATATATTAAGTATGTAAATTTTCTTTTTGGTTCACTCCTTTGGTTTCTTTATGTTCCTTGAATGTTGCTTGCTGCCTTGCTTTCACGGAATTGAAGTCCTTATGCAAAATGAGATATGGCATAACTAGAAAGTATTGTTTCCTGCCATTTTCCTTCACGGTTTGGAGAAGGATATGCATGGAGCAAAAAGCACAGATTTGGGGTCCGTAGGCTACTTGGGGTCCTCAGATCTGTTTTGCTTAGCTTTTAGAGTAAGTTGAAAGATCTGAATTTGCAGCCTTTTTTAAAAAAATTCAGAAAGTATGGGAAATGTGGGCTAGCATTACCACTTGGCAGCAATTGACAGTGCTCTGTTGGTATGACAGAAACACTCCAGGCTGCTCTAGCTTTCTTCATCTTCCTGCTTCTCCCCAAATTCATGCCCATGCTTCATTAATTTACATTTCTTGCCTGGCTTCTGGCTTCTTTAGGCTTTTGAAATGTGACCCCAGGCACAGTGAGGTAGGACACTATTAGATTAAGAGCAAGAGAGGCTAAAATCAATGATCTGCTGAAATGGTTCAGTTATTTAGTCTCAGAGGTCTTCCATCCCCCTGGCATCCTGATGAAGGGAGTTCTTGGTCCCTCCCCTGGTAAATGAGATTTTTTAAAAAATGGCAATGTCTTGTAGAAATAAGTTTAGGACGATTATATAACCATTGAATAAGAACAGGATTGGTTTTACTGCCAGGACTGTTTTCTGGAGCTACCTGTAATTCTTACATGTTTGTCAAAATATGTACCTGTTGATGAAAATGTTTGAGTTTACTAATTTTTTCAAGAAATGCTTTTAGGGGAAATAACTCTTAATTAACAAGGTGATAAATTAGTGAGTAGCCTAGAAAACCAAAAATTCCTCATACATCCAAAATTCTAATTTTTTCATCCATTTTTTTCCATTGTGATAAAATATACATAACATAAAATTTACCATTTTAATGTATATACTTCACTGATGCTAAGTATAATCACATTGGTGTACAGTCATCACCACTATCCACTTCTAGAAATTTTTCATAATTCCAACAGAAACTCTGTGCTTATTAAATAATAACTCCTCACTCCCATTCTCCTCATGCCTGGTAAACTCTATTCTCCTTTCTGTCTCTATGAATTTGCCCATTTCTGAGTACCTCATATAAGTGGAATTATACAATATTTGTCTTTTTCTGTCTGGCTTACTTCACTGAGCACTTTTCAAGATTCACCATGTTGTAGCATGTATCAGAATTTCAGTTTTTTTTATAAATGAGTAATATTCTATAGGAATAAGTTTATGGATATACCAAGTAAGTTTATGGATATACTAAATTTTGTTTATTCATTTATCTATTGATGGATCAAAACTCTATAATCTTTTGACTGCACTGCACCTTCCTTAGTGGCTAAGTTGTAGGGTAGATTATTTTTGTTCTTCATCCTTACTCGCTTCTTGGGTTTCTTTCTCTCAAATTGCCCCAGGAAGCTTGCACATCAGCATGACTTTTGGTCATTGTGACCCCAAAGCAATTGTGCTCCCTTTGGCCATTAATGTAGCTGTTGTATTATGTATATTCTGACCTCATCCTAACCCACTGTTTTGCTTAATTCTAGGAATATAGTAATTTCTGACTTGGTTCTATATGACTGTGGGTTCTTCTTGTGAATTACACCTTCTTCTTGCAATTCCTTAGATATCTAGAAGGCTTAGCTTTCTGGTCTCAATTGTGTATATTCACTAACTGTGTGAGTTTAAGCTACATTATTCTTAATTATGAAATGAAGGGTTTTAGAGCAGATATTTCATATTTCTTCTCAATGATATGCTATTCAAAACATGCTACTTGCTTTCATCCTGGTGATAAAAGTAAAAATTGATGGAAATCCATTTAGGTGTTTTGTGAATTAAGTAAGATTATATATCAGAAAGTACTTGGTAAAGGTGGTTTTACCTTGATTAAGACTGACTGTAAAAAGAAAGTGCTTGGTAAAAGGTGATTTTACCATGTTTAAGACTGTAAAAAGATTTCCATGCAAAGCTGTTAGAAAAGCTTAAGAATTAAGTAAGGAACATAATTCTTTATTGCATAAATAGGTGGGTCTAGTATTTCAGAAGGTAATGAGTTTAAGAATAGTTAACTGAGTCTAAAGGCAGGAAGACAACAGTATCTTTTTTGAACATTTTGAAAAACCAACTGATAACGCCTGTTTTGTGCAATTGGGCTTCCCCCGTGTCTCAGTGGTAAAGAATTCACCTGCAGTGCAGGAGCCACAGGAGATTCAGGTTTGATCCCTGGGTCGGGGAGATCCCCTGGAGGAGGAAATGGCAACCCACTCCAGTATTGCCTGGAAAATCGCATAGACAGAGGAACCTGGCAGGCTACAGTCCACAGGGTCGCAAAGAGTTGGACACAACTAAAGTGACTTCGCACATTGGACCATAGTGAAAAAATTTGCTATTAAGTCTATTTTTGTGAGGGTTTATATCATAACCATATATCCATAATTCATAATCCATATATCAATTGGATATATCATATATCCAATTCCATCATAGAATTGGAATTTGGACAATTGCAGCACATTTCTAACTCTTTGATACTGACCCAAAAGTTACTAACTTTTATTACTTTTGTTTGGGCTGTCTTTGAGAAGAATTCCTGACTTGATATACATGATGATATTAGAGAAGCAAGGAGTCAGTCAAAAGGAGATCCTGATAAACTGATAATGTTAGTATAGATGAGTAGTTTGCAGATTTTCAAATCTCCTAGATCAGTAAATTTTTAAAACAAATCAACCAAATAACTTGGGAATCATTATAATGTTGTCAACTTTTCAATTCATGAAAAAAATTTTTTTAAATATTATCTATTATCACAATTTCACAAAAGAAAAAAGACTTTAACAATAAAATATAGGAATTATCTTAGAATTAAGGATAGATTTTAAATAGAACAACACATTATATTACTGTTTTTTATGCACCACAGTAGACTTTTGGTTATGGATCATTGGGAATTACTAACATAGATGTTTCTGAAATTTAGAGGAAAAGAAAATTATAATTGCCTGGATTGACCAAAGGTGGAAAGGATGGTAACAGTGAAAGAGCAATGTTTGGAAAAGGAAGTTTTCAGGGTGTGAAGAAGAAACATACATTGGTTTTAGATAAGCTGAATATCCAGGTTGAAGTTCAGCAAGCAGTTAAACAGATTAGACCTAGAGATAAAGATTTAGATATTTTCACTCTTGAGCTGTTGGTAACAACCATGAAAATGGGCTAAGTTTCCTGAGGGAAATGGGTGAATTTAACTCAGATGACCATTATATCTACTACTGTGGGCAGGAATCCTTTAGAAGAAATGGAGTAGCCATCATGGTCAACAAAAGAGTCCGAAATGCAGTACTTGGATGCCATCTCAAAAACGACAGAATGATCTCTGTTTGTTTTCAGGGCAAACCATTCAATATCACAGTAATCCAAGCCTATGCCCCAACCAGTAATGCTGAAAAAGCTGAAGTTGAACGGTTCTATGAAGACCTACAAGACCTTTTAGAATTAATACCCAAAAAAGATATCCTTTTCCTTATAGGGGACTGGAATGCAAAAGTAGGAAGTCAAGAAACACATGAAGTAAAAGGCAAATTTGGCCTTGGAGTACAGAATGAAGCAGGGTAAAGGCTAATAGAGTTTTGCCAAGAGACCACACTGGTCATAACAAACACTCTCTTCAACAACACAAATGAAGACTCTACACATGGACATCACCAGATGCTCAACACCGAAATCAGATTGATTATATTCTTTGCAGCCAAAGATGGAGAAGCTCTATACAGTCAGCAAAAACAAGACCAGGAGCTGACTGTGGCTCAGATCATGAACCCCTTATTGCCAAATTCAGACTTAAATTGAAGAAAGTAGGGAAAACCACTAGACCATTAAGGTATGACCTAAATCAAATCCCTTATGATTATACAGTGGAAGTGAGAAATAGATTTAAGGGACTAGATCTGATAGACAGAGTACCTGATGAACTATGGACGGAGGTTCGTGACATTGTACAGGAGACGGGGATCAAGACCATCCCCATGGAAAAGAAATGCAAAAAAGCAAAATGGCTGTCTGGGGAGGCCTTACAAATAGCTGTGAAAAGAAGAGAAGCGAAAAGCAAAGGAGAAAAGGAAAGATATAAGCATCTGAATACAGAGTTCCAAAGAATAGCAAGGAGAGATAAGAAAGCCTTCCTCAGCGATCAATGCAAAGAAATAGAGGAAAACAACAGAATGGGAAAGACTAGAGATCTCTTCAAGAAAATCAGAGATACCAAGGGAACATTTCATGCAAAGATGGGCTTGATAAAGGACAGAAATGGTATGGACCTAACAGAAGCAGAAGATATTAAGAAGAGGTGGCAAGAATACACAGAAAAACTGTACAAAAAAGATCTTCACGACCCAGATAATCACGATGGTGTGATCACTGACCTAGAGCCAGACATCCTGGAATGTGAAGTCAAGTGGGCCTTAGAAAGCATCACTACAAACAAAGCTAGTGGAGGTGATGGAATTCCAGTTGAGCTGTTTCAAATCCTGGAAGATGATGCTGTGAAAGTGCTCCACTCAAAATGCCAGCAAATTTGGAAAACTCAGCAGTGGCCACAGGACTGGAAAAGGTCAGTTTTCATTCCAATCCCAAAGAAAGGCAATGCCAAAGAATGTTCAAACTACCACACAATTGCACTCATCTCACCACTAGTAATGCTCAAAATTCTGCAAGTCAGGCTTCAGCAGTACGTGAACCAAGAACTTCCTGATGTTCAAGCTGGTTTTAGAAAGGAAGAAGAACCAGAGATCAAATTGCCAGCATCTGCTGAATCATGGAAAAAGCAAGAGAGTTCCAGAAAAACATCTATTTCTGCTTTATTGACTATGCCGAAGCCTTTGACTGTGTGGATCACAATAAACTGTGGAAAATTCTGAAAGAGATGGGAATACCAGACCACCTGACCTGCCTCTTGAGAAACCTATATGCAGGTCAGGAAGCTACAGTTAGAACTGGACATGGAACAACAGACTGATTCCAAATAGGAAAAGGAGTACGTCAAGGCTGTATATTGTCACCCTGCTTATTTAACTTCTATGCAGAGTACATCATGAGAAACGCTGGGCTGGAAGAAGCACAAGCTGGAATCAAGATTGCCGGGAGAAATATCAATAACCTCAGATATGCAGATGACACCACCCTTATGGCAGAAAGTGAAGAGGAACTAAAAAGCCTCTTGATGAAAGTGAAAGTGGAGAGTGAAAAAGTTGAGTTAAAGCTCAACATTCAGAAAACGAAGATCATGGCATCTGGTCCCATCACTTCATGGCAAATAGATGGGGAAATAGTGTCAGACTTTATTTTTTTGGGCTCCAAATCACTGCAGATGGTGATTGCAGACATGAAATTAAAAGACACTTACTCCTTGGAAGGAAAGTTATGACCAACCTAGATAGTATATTGAAAAGCAGAGATACGACTCTGCCAGCAAAGGTCTTTCTAGTCAAGGCTATGGTTTTTCCAGTGTTCATGTATGGATGTGAGAGTTAGACTATGAAGAAAGCTGAGCACTGAAGAATTGATGCTTTTGAACTTTGGTGTTGGAGAAGACTCTTGAGAGTCCCTTGGACTGCAAGGCGATCCAACCAGTCCATTATAAAGGAGATGAGTCCTGGGTGTTCATTGGAAGGACTGATGCTAAAGCTGAAACTCCAGGACTTTGGCCACCTCATGCGAAGAGTTGACTCATTGGAAGACTCTGATGCTGGGAGGGATTGGGGACAGGAGGAGAAGGGGATGACAGAGGATGAGATGGCTGGATGGCATCACTGACTCGATGGACATATGTTTGGGTGAACTCTGGGAGTTGGTGATGGACAGTGAGGCCTGGCGTGCTGTGATTCATGGGGTTGCAAAGAGTCGGACACGACTGAGCGACTGAACTGAACTGAATTTCCTGAGGGAAAAATGTACAGTAGATAAGGCAAAGGTTAAAGACTTGGAAACCAAACTGCTGGATTTGAATTCTAACTTTACCAGTTATAAGCTGTGTAACTTTAGTGACAATACCTTATCATGTTCTCTTGAGAATTAAATGAGTTCTAAGCATTATATAAAATGCTTAGAATATTGTTTGGCAGCTAGTTAATAAGTGTTGGCTATTGTTATTTGGTAGCAGCTCAGTGGTAAAGAACCCCACCTGCCAAGCACGAGACACAGATTGGATCCCTGGGTCAGGAAGATCCCATGGAGAAGGAAATGGCAACCCACTCCAGTATTATTGCCTGGGAAATCCCATGGACAGAGGAGCCTGGTGGGCTAAAGTGCAGGGGTCACAAGAGTGAGACATAACTTAACAACTAAATAACACCAGCAAGTGCATCATAAGGCCTGCGTAATATGGCAATGGCATCCCACCCCAGTACTCTTGCCTGGAAAATTCCATGGACGGAATAGCCTGGTAGGCTGCAGTCTATGGGGTCGCTCAGAGTCGGACACGACTGAGCGACTTCACTTTCACTTTTCACTTTCATGCACTGGAGAAGGAAATGGCAACCCACTCCAGTGTTCTTGCCTGGAGAATCCCAGGGACGGGGGAGCCTGGTGGGCTGCCGTCTCAGGGGTTGCAGAGAGTCGGACGCGACTGAAGCAGCTTAGCAGCAGCAGTAGCAGCAGCAACAGTGAGTAGTGGCAGGCTATAGATGTTATGCAGAAATTGGATAAATTCTAAAAATCTTATTTTGAAAGCTATAGAGCTATGGAAGCAAAGAGAAGAGGTAAACTTAAATTCTAGAGATTCCTTCTCATGTGAACTGAGATAGCTAGCTGTTTTTTCCTGAGAGCAATTGCTAAGTATGGGCATGTTTTTAGGATTAGTTTTTTTCCAGGCAGAGGGAATCCAGAGGAGAAAAGAGAAATCAGAAGAACTTTTAACAGTTGTGTGGGCTAGTTTGACAGATGGAAATTGAGGTAAGCCCAAAATGCATAGCCTTTTTTTTTTCTTCACTGGACACTTGGGCTTCCCAGGTGGCGCTAGAGGTAAAGAACCTACTTGCCAGTGCAGGAGAGGTAAGAGACATGGGTTCGATCCCTGGGTCAGGAAGATCCTCTGGAGGAGGGCTTAGCAACCCACTCTAGTATCCTTGCCTGGAGAATCCCTTGGACGGAGGAGTCTGGCAGGCCACAGTCCCTAGCATCGCAGAGAGTCAGATATGACTGAAGTGACTTAGCACAGACACTTGCTAAGTGTTGGGGCAGTGTCAGAGGCTGGAGTTAGCCTGGTATAACTGAGCAAAATCTCTTACAGTTTCACAGTACTTAGACTTGCTAGGTTCTCAAACTTCTGGATTTCAGGACCCCTGTTCAATGCTAAAAATTATTGAAGATAGCAAGGAGATTTTGTTTCAGTGGATTGTATTTGTTGGTATTTACTATAAGAGAAATTGGGATGACCCAGAGGGATGGTATGGGGAGGGAGGAGGGAGGAGGGTTCAGGATTGGGAACACATCTATACCTGTGATGGAGTCATTTTGATATTTGGCAAAACTAATACAATTATGTAAAGTTTAAAAATAAAATTAAAAAAAAAACAATAATAATGAACTTATTGAATGTTAATATAAATAATACTAGAAAGAGTTAATTGTTTTATATTTTTGTAAATCTTTGGCTTAATAGCAGACAATGGAATATTCATATCTGCTTCTGCCTTCAGTTTGTTGGAAAGTGTTGTTTTGGTTGAAGTAAATGAAGAAAATCTAGTCTTAGGTATTTAGTTGGAAAAGGTGGAGAAGGCAATGACACCCCAGTCCAGTACTCTTTCCTGGAAAATCCCATGGACGGAGGAGCCTGGTGGGCTGCAGTCCATGGTGTCGCTTAGAGTTGGACACGACTGAGTGATTTCACTTTCACTTTTCACTTGCATGTACTGGAGAAGGAAATGGCAACCCACTCCATTATTCTTGCCTGGAGAATCCCAGGGATGGGGGAGCCTGGTGGGCTGCCGTTTATGGAGTTGCACAGAGTTGGACACAACTGAAGCAACTTAGCAGCAGCAGAAGCAACTGGAAAAAGAAGGAGTAATTTAATCATTTTTTCAGGTAGTTGAGTATTCTTCTTTGATCTTATGGCAGAACTTGACAGGTAGTAGTTTCTTAAAGGTTAGTTGCAGTGTGGAATCTGAAATCATTTCAATGAACTTTTGTATATTATTACATTAAAATCTATTGTTCTGTCTTTTATTTTGAATGAATATTTTACTCACCCATAATTTTGTACCATGCGTTGGTCATTTGGAAATACTGGTTCACTGAGGTGTGCAAACCATTAGTACACAGTATAAAAACTCCACACATGTGTTAGTATCACCACTGATCTTATCTGAAAAGTAGTGAGGAGTAAGTATTGGAAAGCTGTCAAGGTTATGGTCCCTGATATGTTTTCTGCAATTCTAATTTTTGCCTGAAAGTTCTAATTTTATTGTTGGCAACAAATGCTGATATTTTTAACTTTTGAAGTAATAGGCTGATTGCACTCATTTTTGTTAATGTAGTCTCTACAGTTGTTTTATATATAGTCAAATACTGTGAGAAAGGACTTTTGTTTCTCACCATGAGAGTACAGGATCTAGAATTGCTGCTCTATATAAACAACTGGAAAACTGGACAGATACTTGAAACAGTTGTCCTCACAGACTGGACAACTGGCAGTCTAACAGTCTGATTCCTAGAGGAATCAGAAGACGTGAGCTCTGCAATTGCTGTGGCTCTTTGCCTGGAGGCAGTTTCCAGATTGTGGTACAGGAGGGAAATCCCAAATAGAACCCGATGGTATTGCTGAGTGGTGTGAGACACAAACTTCAGAGTTTGGGGAAGCCATGGTGGCTAGAATTTAAGGGTAATATACCATAGAGGAAGGAGTTATATAGATAAAGAGCTCTAGAAATCCGTATAGGAGTCCCACACTTCTGCACATTGGCTATGGTGAAATGCCATGATGTTGGAAAAGAACTGATTCTAGGAAAGAAGTTATTAAGAGCTGTAACCTGAACAAATTCCCAGTGCTTGTACAGAATCAGAAGTCATTTGGGTTCCCATCAGCAGAGTAAAAAAACCTTTCTGAATACATGGGAAATTCAGAGAAGACTTCAGAAGGGTCACCCACTTTGTAGTAGGACTAAATTCTAGAATGAAGACTATTCTACACCCACCCTGAACATAAGCCCCATGTGGATCAAATTGGTTTAGATGTAATTTAACTGCCCATTAGAACAAAGTCCAATCCTCTTTTAACAGAATCTAACACTCAAGAATATAAATCAGCAATATTTAGCATACAGTAAAAACATTATAGATGTGTCAAAAATTGAGAAAATATAACTTACAACCAAATGAACAGACTGAGTAAAGGCAGAAATGATGGAACTAACAGACAAGAATGTTGTAATAGCTAAAATAAATATGCTCACTTTAAAACAATGGTGTAATCTTCTAGCTGAAGTCTGTTAGAAAAGAAGAGCAAAGTAACCCCACAGTAAGTAGAAGGAATGTAAAAATAAAGATAAGAGCAGAAATCAGAGATATAGAAAATAGATAATAAAGGAAAAATAGTAAAGCCAAATGCTGTTTTTTGTTTGTTTTTTTAAAAAGATCAATAGCCTCAGCAGTATCAGAAATGATATTGAGAAGAGTAGGTAGAGACATAGGCAGTCCGTAGTTGGACATAAAGACGGGGTATTGAGTTATGGGGCAGCAAGAGAAGAGCCAAAACAAGGGCTAAGCTTCAAGAAGAGGAATGCCAAGTTTTCTTAGTGGAACCATTCTGAAATCAATTCCAAAGTATACCTATAACTTCTGACATTAGAGTGAGGTGAGGAGAAAGCGAAGGGAGGCCAGGATGGAAGTCAGGGGGATCCATCAAGTCATCTATTCATATCAGTGTAAGTGGGAATGAAAGGAAAGGTGGGTGGAAACAGGGATAACTGATTGCTTAGAAGAGAGTATGTTTTGTTTGCACTGAATTAAAAATTCAGATGCTGTGAAAGCTTTAGATATGGTCATTTTCACTCTCAGATTTAACCTAGTGAATCAAGCCCAAGTTAACTTAAAATTGTATTTAGTAAGAAAATGCCTGAACTTTTTTCTGTTGAGAATTTTCAAGATGAACATGGAAGTAAAAATCAAGAGAAATGTGCAACGACTTGTGTAGCTCCCTGTCTTCACCCCTCTATCCCTGCCTTTGAATGTGATTTTCAACACTTAAGTATTTTACTGTTTTTTTTTCTTTGGTTTTGTTTTGTTGTTTACTATTACTTTTTACTGCTGCAGATAGTAAGTGACCATTTATGTACCATAGGCTAAGTAGAAATAGTCAGAGAAAAGTTCTATTAGATAAATTTCAGGTGAAGGAAAATCATTGGGCTGAATTTTCAGATTATTTTTAATAAGGGTAGAGTCTAGGGTTAATATTGATTTTAAAATTCAAATTTTTAGCTGAGTTATCCTTTATTTTTTTAAAGAAACTTACTTGAAAAGTGGCTAAATTGCTTTTAATAAATTAATTATTAATGTGCCTGACAAAAGAGGAATGTCTAGATTCTTTTTCACCAAATGTTAAATGCTGGGTGTATTAAGTTGTAGAATGGTTTTGACTGCCTTTCATTTTTGTACTTGTTTGAATTGTAAAATAATGAGCATGTATCTTTTCTCTCCCCAAACAAACAGAGCTGTTAAAAAAAAATGTGCCTAGCACATAAGGAATGTAAATATTTATTGACTAAATGAATAAATAAAATGGATTCTATGGGAAAATTAAGGGTAATATTTATTGTGTTACTATTATATTAGGTTCAGGTATAATGCACATTGGTATATTGGACATACTGAAAAGTAATTTTGTCTATAATTCTAGTTTGTGATGCACCTCCCCGGAGAAGGCAATGGCACCCCACTCCAGTACTCTTGCCTGGAAAATCCCATGGACGGAGGAGCCTGGAAGGCTGCAGTCCATGGGGTTGCTAAGAGTCAGACACACTGAGAGACTTCACTTTGACTTTTCACTTTCATGCATTGGAGAAGGAAATGGCAACCCACTCCAGTGTTCTTGCCTGGAGAATCCCAGGGACGGGGAAGCCTAGTGGGCTGCCGTCTATGGGGTCACACAGAGTCGAACACATCTGAAGCGACTTAGCAGCAGCAGCAGTGTACTTAAAAATATCTGTAACTCCGTTAAACACCTCTGCTCTTCATACAGCTATTGAAGGGAGAAGAGCATCAAGAAAAATGTTTGCTTTCAAATGATTTCTATACTCAATCTGTAATTTATTCCCACCCACCACCCCCCCACCCCACCCCACCCACCCCACCCCCACCCCACCCCCCACCAAAATAGAAGGTATTTCTGGCAACAAGAGCTCTCTAAGGAAAATGTTCATCTTACTTCAGCAGACAGAGTTGTTTTAATACAAAAAGTTAATTAAAACATGCAGCCTGTTTGCTACCAGCCGAGGAGAGAAGATGGCTTGTCAGTTTTCAGTTATCTTCTTTTACTCCCATTTATCCTTATAAGTGATCTTTGAAACTCTACCAATTTGTTTCTTACCTCTCTTGAGGTACAGTAGCGTTGTGGACTCCCCAGTTCATCACTGATCTTGTGAGTAATGGGATTTCTTTTTCAGTTGCCATGTTGTTCTTATCTCCTGCAAGAATAAAATATTTAAGCCCTAAATATAAAACCTGAACAGAAAGGAAGTTCTAAATTTCATAACAAATTATCTTTTCTTATGTATCCCCAACACCCCCTCCCCAAATCAGCTCAGGGAGCCTTTTTTAAAGCATTTTTAAAATATATATTTATAGCTAGAAATTATAAAAGCAAGTCTAAAAAAATCTTTTTTAGCAGTGATGGAATCCAGTTAGATTTTCTATTTATCACCAGATAGCACAAACTCAACTGTTGTGCTCTAGATTTTCAACAAAGGATGCTGAAAGTGAAGGTAGACTTGGACCATACATGAGATGAGTACAGTGTCCTATTTTTTTCCTTTTTAATCACACTATTGGAATAATTTTAGATTTACAGAAAAGTTACAAATATGTTACAGAGTTTTTTATCCCTCATCTCATTTTCCCCATTGTTAACATGTAATACAAACATGGTACATTTGTCAAAACTAAGAATCAGTAGCAGTTCATTACTATTAACTAAACTCCAGACTTTATTCAGATTCTGCTAGCTTTTCCATTAATGTCTTTTTTCTGTTCTGTGATTCAATCCAGGATACCACATTGCATTTAGGTATCATGGCTCTTTGTCCCCTCTGCTCTTTGACAGTTTATCAGTCTTTATCTCTCATAATTTTAACAGTTTTGAGGAGTATTGTCAGCTATTTTGTTTATTATCATGTCTCAGTTTGGGTTTGCTTGATGTTTTCCTCATGTAGACTGAGTTTATGTTTTTGGGAGGAATGATACCACAGAAATAAATGGCCCTTCTCATCACATAATATTAGGGGTACATTCTATCAATATAACTTACCATTGTTGATGTTAACCTTGAGTTATCTGGCCAAGGCAGTGTTTGCTAGGCTTCTTCACTATAAGGTTACCTCAACGCCCGATGCTTTGTTCTTCATAAGTCACTAAGTCCAGCCCATGATCAAAGGAGGGGTATAATTAGAGTATCTGCATAAATTATTTGAAATTTTGTACGGAAGATCTGTCTTTTCTCCCTCATTCATTTCTTCAGTCATTTGTATCAATATGGACTTGTGCATATTTATTTTATACTTAGAGTTATAATTCCTTACTATGTTACTTTGCTGTTCGGGTGGTTCCAACTTGGCAGATGGAAGCTCTTTCAGGTTGGCTCTTAAGTCCCCATCCTTTTGGGTTTTTTGAAAACTTCTTTACTTTTTGGCACTGCAGGATGCTATGGGCTCATCTTGTATTTTGCCTACCCTAGTCCTAGAATCAACCATTTTTCCAAGAAGTCCTGGTTCCATGGTTAGTGGTATTTATAAACCAATATCTGGGCAATGAATATGCTCATTGCTACTGGAATGTCACTGTTTCTAGGCCTTCTCAACAGACAGAGCAAGGAAATACATGTATATATACTAATTCTCATATATATATATATAATCTCACATCTGTAGTTATTTCTGTATCTTTTAATCTGTTTGTATATTAAGCTAAACATCAGTTCATACTGGTAACGCTAACTAATCCCGTACCATAGAATTGTTTTAGCTTTCCCCTTTTGTTTATCTGAACTTTTTAGCCTGGCTTCCACCGTCTGTCATCCATCTCCTTATTTCTTCAACTATGACATACAGGTAAAGCAGTTTCAGAAATGTTAACTTCTACCACTATAAGAACAACCTGCCAACTAGAAAACTGTTCACATACATTTCCTTTTTCTTCTACTCTTATTGTTTCCAATCAAAACATTATTTTCCAAAGTAATTTTAAGTCAGCTCCTTCCTTTTTTTTTTTTCTTGTACCCTTTTCAGTGAGATTATGTCTGCATTCCATCTTGAGGTCCCCAACCTCTTGGTTGATTTTTTTTTTTTAATGTGCATATATTAAAGTTCACTTTTTGTGTTGTAGGGTTTTTGTGCTTTACCAGATACATAGTATCAGGTCTCTACCTCTCCAGAATATTTCCTCCACCCTAAAACTTCCCATGTGTCCCCTTTAGTAAACTGATGCCCACTCCCCCAGTCCCTCACAACCACTCACCTGTTTTTCTGTACTTTTAGTTTTCACCTTTTGGAGAATGTCATATGAAGAGAATTGCATAATATGCAACCTTTCAGGTCTGCCTTTTTTCACTTAGGAAGATGCATTTAAGTTATATCTACCTTATCTGAATCACTAGCTTGGTCCTTTTTATCACTGAATATTATTACATTGTATGGGTGTCTCACAGTTTGTTTGTCCATTACCCTGTTGAACAGTATCTTGGTTGCTTCCAGTTTTTAGTGATTATGAATAAAGCTGCTGTAAAAACTTACATACAGATTTTTGCATGAACATGTTTTCATTTCACTTGGGAAAATAACTAGAAACATGACTGCTGAGTTGGTTATATGGTGGGTATATGTCTAACTTGGTGAGAAACTGCCAGACTATCTGAAGTGGCTATTAACATTTTGCATTTCTGTCAGCAGTAAATGAGAGTTCCTGTTTCTCTGCATCCTTTCCTAGTGTAAGTTTTAATAGTGTCCCCTTTCACTTTTGATAAGTGTCCTGGTTTGTATGATAAGCAATGCAGTGTTAAGTAAGCATAATGACATATTCTGTCTTCTTATGTTTTGTGACTCTCTTTGTGAGGAATTTTGGTGACTCTGTTGAGTCCAGTATATTTTGTTGTTGTTGTTGAGAGATATGATTTTCCTCATTAGAAGCATGATTTTAGATCTTCTAATTTCAATAATGGTGGATTAAAGAATAAATAGGTAAAGGAAATCAGAATTAAGTAATTCAGTTGGCTAAATGGTTGACATTGTGTAATGATGCCAGTCTCCTTGTGAACTTCCTCGTTGTGATATCACTCTTCTAGTCGTCTATTCACTTTCTTTAATGGCACCCACAGGCAATTCTGTGCATTTTTTTTTACTTTTAGTTTTGCAGTCTGACCATAATTTGGACCTTTCTAATATCTCAAAGGATAGAGAAAATGAAATCATTACAGCTTAGAATGTAGTTCTGTATCAGACTTAAGGTTGAAGCCTCTAGGGATAGACAGCAGAGCCAGAAAGCCATCTTTGTCTGTGGAACATCTGCATAGTAATTGTGGGTACCTGTTATCCTTCAGATCTTTATGTCTCAGTGTTATTTTAATTTTCATATTTATTCTTTGGATTCCAGATTAGATATTTTGGTTAACCATTGGCATGCTGCATATTAGCTTTATCTTGAAGCCAAACAGAGCAAATAACGCTTTTCTTTCTTTAAAAAATTTCTACCTTCAGATCTCTTTACTTACTCTTTCTTATTATACAAAAATAATGGTGTCAGTAAAAACAAAGGTTAAGGATTTGCTAAGAAAATTTATGAGCATCTCATTTGTGCTATCTACCCAGGGTCTCTAGAGACAATTCATTTAAATGAAAATTGCTTATATTTCTAGAAATCCAGGCTGGTGCTTCACTTTGTCATGCAAGTGAGAATTCTGCTCACAGGTCAGAGGCCACAGGTGCATCTACAGGCCTGTCATCTCATCTTTAGGACCCGCCAACTAACCTTTCTGATCTTTTTCACAGGTGGTGGAGAGAAGATGGGGAACAATGCAGTTTCCAGATGTCAGGGTCTAAGTAGGTCAAGTCAGACCCTCTTTGGGAATGTCTAGTCCACAGTGGTCAGGATAACCAAAGCATATTGCAATGGTTAGCAGAAAATTGACAAACCCATCAGAATTATTTGAGGAGATGGCAGTTTGTGGATTAAATTGCTCCATTAGTGATTTTCCTTTCCTTAGATTGAATTCAGATATAAGATTCCTGCATCTACTACTATGGGAAAAAGATAAAAGGGAGAACCCTAACTTTGGACTTCCCTGGTTAATTTTTATTCATTTATTTGTTTTTATTGAAGTATAGTTGATTTACAATGTTGTGCTAATTTCTACTGTATATCAAAGTGATTAAGTTTTATATATGTATTTACATATATATACATTCTTTTTTATATTCTTTTCCATTATGGTTTATTATAGGATATTGAATATAGTTCATTGTGCTAAACAGTAGGACCTTGTTCTTTATCCTGGATTATTTTAAAATTTTCCATTGCTTTAGATCTTGAGGAAATATTTGAAGGTTTCCTTTATTAAAAAGTGATTGCTACTTAATGTTCTTTCAAACTCAGAAAATCACTTTATGGTGAAAGTAAAAAATTAAGCTTTTGAAAGATATTTCTTCTTGATTAAATGTGATTCAGATAGTTTCAATGTTAAAGATAATAAACCTAGCATTTTGCTCTGTCTGAATCTTGAGAGCACCAGGCATTTTGGACAAATCAGTTAACAAGTTGGGCCTCGTTCTTTTGTAAAATGAGAAAATTTAGACTAGTGAGCTCTTGGATACCTTCCATCTCTATAGTATGTAGTCTTATGACATGAGTGGCCATATTAGATTTTACCCCAAAATGAATAATTACCAAATAATGTCAATGATTTAAATGTAAACCTAGCCCTGCCGTGAGCCTTCATAAAACACAGAACAATGTTTACTGTGTTCAAATGACATTTTAATATAGGATCAACTTTTTAGTTTTTGTTTTTTAAAAATCTATATCCCCAATTATAATTGTTTAAAATTATAATCTTTCAGCATGTATCTAATATGCATGAGGTTACTTGTCTAATTTATAGATATCTTTTGTAAATTGTTGTGATTCCTGTATATGGGAATTCAGAAGAAAAGTTCAGCGCCAGATTTTTCCCCTTGTGAATACATATAGCTATTTCTTAGTTTTTAAAATGTGTTAGAGTTGATTTTCAAAGAGGAAACTTTGCAGCTGCCTTTTCAAAGACACTATCTTAGGGGACAAGCTAGAGAATGAAGAGAGTGGGGTAGGGAGGCTAACCTCACCTTCACTTAACATGTAGTTCCAAGGTAGATGTTCTGTTTACTTAAGAAGCAATAAGACATTTTAGTATTACATATGGTTTTCTGGAGACTTTTACTGTGCCTTTCATGGGCTATCTCTTGTTCCAGTAAGCCACCCTGTTAGATATTTTAAGCAGTGTATTTTTGCTGATGTGTACAGTAGTGATTTTTAAAGGTGGAATTGGCAACACCTGGAAACTTACAGATTTGATGAAATTTCCAGGCTATATAAAATTGCTGCTGTGAACTTAACATGTAAAAGAGCATTATAACTCTGCATCCGTGAATGCTTGGCCTGGTGTGGTTGTCTGTTTCTTGGAATGGACACAGAGAAAGAAATTAAAAGGCACAAATAAATAAATTAGCTTTTCTCTTTTTGTGTCTTCATCAAACCAGCATTTGCAGACATCCTTCTGTTCCACCTCTCTTTATAGTCCACCAAACATTTCATATTTGAAAGACTGTATGAAGCTTACTCCTTTGATCCCTCCTCTTTGAAAGGATTCCCAAATGCCAGCAATCCTCCTAGTTAAGTTTTCATTCAGCTTTTCTTTTGTTTTGCTTCATAATTTAGTGGTAAATTACAGATTATTTGTTTTTTAAAAGATGTTTCAGCGTGCAGATTTGAGCTTTTAATTTTCTTGGTTTCACCGTCCTGTAGTAAAAATTAGTCTATCTGGCATTAACTGAAACTTCCTCACTGAGTACACATGCAACAACAACCTAACATAAAGAATAATGATAGTTGGTTACAGCCGTGACCCTAAGGCAGTGCAAGATACCTAAATATTGTCTGATTTATTCAAGAAAGATAAGATCACATCAACTCAATTTGTTGTACATTTCGTTCCAATTCATTTGACAAGTACTGATCTATGTTTAATGAGTGGATATTAACCAGACTGCCCCATTCCCTAGTCTAAGAGGGTACAAGGGTGTTTGTTGTGTTTTATGTCAACTCTGCTGTTAGAGATGGTCTGTATGAAAGATGTTTTTAATTAAAAATTCAAGAAGGTAATACTGGCACCCTTTATATTAGGATCATGTTCTGAAGATTTCTCAAATCTTCAGTTAGTCAGTTCAGTCGCTCAGTTGTTTCCAACTCTTTGTGACCCCATGGACCACAGCATGCCTGGCTTCCCTGTCCATTACCAACTCCTGGAGCTTGCTTAAACTCATGTCCATTGAGTCGATGATGCCATCCAACCATTTCATCCTCTGTCGTCCCCTTCTCTTCCCACCTTCAATCTTTCCCAGCATCAGGGTCTTTTCTAATGAGTTAGCTCTTTGTATCAGGTGGCCAAAGTATTGGAGCATCAGTCCTTCCAATGAATATTCAGGATTGATTTCCTTTAGGATTGACTGGTTTGATCTCCTTGTAGTCCAAGGGACTCTCAAGAGTCTTCTCCAACACCTCAGTTCAAAAGCATCAATTCTTTGGCTCTCAGCTTTCTTTATGGTCCAACTCTCACATTTCAAATCTTTCCTCCCCTCAAAATGGTTGAAGGCTAAAAATAGAAAGAGATGGAATTCAGAAATCAGTACTCCTCTGGAAAGCCTCACTATAGCAATACTTCCTTCTAACCATTCACATTCCTAGAAGTTTTTTTGAAGATTCATTTGAGCAAACTTTTATTGCGCGCTCACTATATATAAGATAATGTGATAGGAAGTAAACAACAGGGTCAGGAATGAAGGGAAACAGAACTATGCTATTGATAGTTTTATGGCTGTCAAGGACTTCACACTCTAACAGTTCCTTAAATTAACTTTCAGGCCTATAGTTATAAATCTGGAAGAGTTTTGGTATGTTTTATTTTTGAAATTTGTTTGAGCATTTTGCAGCAGTCAGCTGGAAAGCACCAGGGAGGGGAATGATCTATTCAAAAGTCCAGAAGTGTGTGTGTGTGTGCTATCTTAATATAGTTTTATTGAGATATAATTTACATATGATAAAATTCATCTTTTAAAGAGACGAGTTCTTTGAGTTTTGGTATACTCACAGAGTTGTACAGCCATCGCCACTTTCTAATAATTTTATAACATTTTCATTGTTCCCGAGAGAACTGAACTCATTAGTGGTCTAATCCTCCACCATCAACCTGAGGTGACCATTAATCTGGCTTCTTTGTTTATGGATTTGCGTATTCTAGATATTTCATGTAAATGGAATTATAGAATATTTGTGTTTTTGTGTCTGGCTTCTTTCACTTTGCATAATATATTCAAGGTACATCTATTTTGTAGCATATATTAATACTTAATTTCTTTTTATGACTGAACAGTATTCTGTTATATGGATTTGCCACATTTATTTATCCATCAATCAGTTGCTAGATATTTGAGTTGTTAACTACTTTTTTGCTATTACAAATAATACTGCTGTGTACATGTGTATGTTAGTTTTTATATAAACTGTATGCTCTTAATTTGGCTTGGATATACCTATGAGTGAAACTATTGGGTCATATGCTGACTTTGTTTAACCTTTTAAAACTGTTTTCCAAAGTGACTATGTAACTTTTCAATTCTATCATCAATGAGTGAGGGTTCTAGTTTCTCCATACCATCATCAACACTTGTTCTCTCTTTTATAATTTTAGCCATCCTAATGGATGTGAAGTGGTATATCACTGTGGCTTTAATTTGCATTTTCTAAATGGCTAATAACATTGAGCATCTTTGCATGTGCTTTTTGGCTACTTGAGTATTTTCTTTGGAGAAACATCTATTTGAGTCCTTTCCACATATAAAAATTGTGTTATTTGCCTTTTTGTTGTTGAATTGTAAGAGTTCTTTATATAATATTGGTACAACTCTTATCAGCTATATAATTTGCAAATATTCTCTTCCATTATATGGGTTGTTTTTTCACTTTCTTGATAGTATCCTCTGTAGCACAAAAGCTTTTAATTTTTATGATATCCTACTTATTTATTTTTTTTCTTTTGTTGCTCATGTTATATCTAAGAAGCTATTGCCTAATTCATGGTTATGAAGATAAACTCCTGGTAATTTCTTCTAAGAGTTTATAGTTTATTTCTATGATCCATGTTGAATTAATTTTTGTATATAGTGTGAGGTAAGAGTCTAGCTTCATTCTTTAGTATGTAGCTACCCAATTGTCCCATACCATTTATACCGTTCTTTCCACATTGAATGAACTTGGCACCCTTATCAAAAACTAACTGATTTTAAATGTAAAGGTTTGTTTCTGGATTTTCCAGTCTATTCCATTTATCTGTTTGTTTATCTTAATGCCATTGATACACTGTCTTTATTATTTTTGCTTTGTAGTAAGTTTTGAAATTCCACACATGATATTTTACTTTTTACTTTTCCTCAATGCCCACATCTTTTGGTTACCAGTTTTCAAATCTCACTTTTTAATATTTTTCAGGCTGGTTTGAGACTGTGCCCCTACTAACAATTCATTGGTTTAGGATCTTAATTATTTGTTGTTGTTGTTTTGTTGCCCAGCCCCACCCAAAAGCATTAGCTTCTTAACTGGTTGTTTATGTTAATTCATTCAGCCACTTTTGTTTTTTATCTGCTGCATGTGACATATAGGTATTGGGGGGTATAACAATGAATATGTCAGATATAATCTATATTCTCCTAGACTTTACACTCTAGTTGGGGAAGCATAATAAATAAGTTTAAAACAATTAGACAGTGTGATGAAGGAAATGAAACAAAATAATCTTTATAAAAGTTAATCTAATTACTTTCCTGATTAAAATTCTTAAGTAACTTCCCATTACTTTCAGGATGGAGTTCTTATTAATTTTAATATTATCTTATCAAATTATGAGAACTTTTTTCAACATTAACATCTTTCTAGTAAGTTCCCTGCTATCTTCCTTTGTGAATATTTGTTTTTTCTTATAAACTGTGTATCTAGTATTAAACCTCTTAAAATTTTATCTGTAGCTGTAAAAAATTTGCAACAGGCTCTTTTTATCTTAACATATTGGCTTCCATATTGCCAATATTGGCTTGTGTATTGTAGTATACTTTAATTAAATACTGTAATTTTAATGAAATATGTATAAGTAAGATGATGGAGAAGGCAATGACACCCCACTCCAGTACTCTTGCCTGGAAAATCCCATGGACAGAGGAGCCTGGTAGGCTGCAGACCATGGGGTCGTGAAGAGTCGGACATGACTGAGCGACTTCACTTTCACTTTTCCCTTTCATGCATTGGAGAAGGAAATGGCAACCCACTCCAGTATTCTTGCCTGGAGAATCCCAGGGACGGGGGAGCCTGGTGGGCCGCCATCTATGGGGTCGCACAGAGTCGGACACGACTGAAGTGGCTTAGCAGCAGCAGCATAAGTAAGATGAAGTATTTTAAAGTATATTGACATTCTAAAATGGAAGTCAAAAAGTACAGCTGCAAAAGTTATCCCGTAAGGAAAGCATTCTAGGTGTACTGCGTGAAAGTCAGTCATAGCAGATCTGTCTAATTGTGGTCTTTGAATGTGCCAGATGTTCTAAATATTAAATTCTGCCTTTGACCATACTGCCTAGATCTAATGAGTTTACTACTTCAGTTTCTTGGATATGGTAAGTAAACATAAGCAGTATCATAAGAAAAAATGGAACATATCCATAAATGAGGTTAAAAAAAAAAATCTCGTGTCCAAGATGACCAAGAGGATGAGTCAGTTTTCTGTTGCCATAAAGAATTCTGTTGTTACTGAGTATTTAATAGTATTTTAAATATACTTTAAAGCTCTTTGATTTAAAATTGTTTTCTATTTCAGTTGGTGATGAAACACAAAACCCAGATGATGACAAGGGCTGGATTTGGCCCCTTTCTAGCCTTATAATAATGGAGATCAGAGTCAAGAAAAGCACCTTATCTCCTAGCTCAGTAGTTAACAAATATTTATTGAATGCTTACTATGTGCCACATGCTGTTTTATGCACCAGGCATGCAATATGCCCATGGCTAACAAGGCTCCTGCCACAGTAGGGTAGAGTGATAAAGAGAAATGAGAGGATGGTGTATAACATAATCTAGTGGGTATTGTTTTACCTAAAATAAACCTTAAATTTTTTCTTTTACCTCTTTTAGCACATTCTTTGCCTTAATTTAGATTATTAATAACTTTTGGGGCAAGAAATAGTAGAAAAATAAATCTATATCTCTTGAGACTTCCAGTTTCTGCTCTAACATGTGAAGAGCTTAGAAGTTGTTGTTCCCCTTCTTACAACAAGAAACTGAAAACCAGTAACTTTTAATATATTTCTCAGAGTTGAGGTCATAGGACAGTCACCACTCTGAAAACTAGAGAGGTGAATACAGATCACGAGCTGCTGCAGTTTGTAGGATCACTTAAATGATAGCTTACTAGTTGCTTGAAGACTGAGTGTGGACTAGCTTGAGACTTAAGAACTCCTGGGAATCCAGTCTAAGGAGATTCCCACACTTTTATGACTTTTATCTCCAGGTATCTCACCACTTTTTCATGTTGAAGATCTGAGAAAAATCCCCTTATGCTTCTGACAGGTGGAAAGGGAAAGTAAGCATTTTGGAGTGCTCCCAGTTCTATTCTCAGTAAGGAGGGCCAACACTCCAAGGAAACTCCTAGAGCTTTATCTCACCTGCTGCTGCTGCTGCTAAGTCACTTCAGTTGTATCCGACTCTGTGCGACGCCATAGACAGCAGCCCACCAGCTCCCCTGTCCTTGGGATTCTTCAGGCAATAACACTGGAGTGGGTTGCCATTTCCTTCTCCAATGCATGAAAGTGGAAAGTGAAAGGGAAGTCGCTCGGTCATGTCCGACTCTTCATGACCCCATGGACTGCAGCCTACCAGGCTCCTCTGTCCATGGGATTCTCCAGGCAAGAGTACTGGAGTGGGGTGCCATCGCCTTCTCTGTTATCTCACCTAGGAAAGGGCAATTAGGCAGCTCAGCCCCCTGTATGCTTTCTTTCTCATATAAGGGGATGGAAAAACACTAAGAATTTCTTCTTTAGAGGGACTCAGACCCGCTAAAAAACAACAACAACAAAAAAAAACCCAAACTGAGCATCAAAGGAGTGAAAATAATGAGTTATAATTCATTGAACCAAATAAGAACATGTGAGTTCATACTGATGAAAATAGATAGGTAGGTAAAAGAAAAGAGAAATTTCTTTGTTAAAGTATCAATATAATGCCAACTATGAAAGTAGAAAGAATAATTGAAATAGAAAATCAGCAATTGGCATCCATCAAAATAATAATTGTTTTAGGCAAAAATCATCAATAGACATTAAAATTGGTAGGTAGTTTATCAGTAATGGAATATTTTGATAGTTTCAAAGTATCTACCCATAATATTCTTATTAATTACTAAGGGAAACATAGTAACTGCTGACACAGTCTCCTTCGTGTCTGCCGCCAAGGACTTTGGGGCTCTGGATATGCACGGGGCTCTGAGCCTTTGGACCGTCACCTGGCGCCTGATTTGGCCCTTGCGGCTGGAGCAGCCTGCCCGGGCCTGTGCGCGGGCTCTTGTGTGCGCGTATGACTGAGCTGACTCGCGGTACCACCTCTGGTCTCTGGCCAACCCAAGGGCGGCGGGCGAGGCAGAATGGGTCTTCTATCCTGTGTACTCCCTGCCGCGGGCACCTGGTGGTGGCTGGGACAACCTCCATCCTGTAGGCTCCATGCCACGTGTCAGGCATTCTCCACCTGGGGAGAAATAGTAACGGGAGAAAACCAGCAGATACCACCTTAACTAAGTTGTAAACCCAGCCTCGCCAATATTGTGACAAACTGACCTCAACATTACTTCCATGGTGTTCCTGCCAAAAATGTATAACCTGAAATCTAATCATGAGAGAAATTAAGAAAGGCTCAATATGGGGGACTTGCTACAAAATAAATTTTAAAATTTTGCTTTCAAAAGAAAAAACAAAGACTAAAAAACTGTTCCATGTTAAGGAGACTGACAACTGAATGCAGTGTGATCTGGGATTTTCTTTTGCTGTGAGAGGCATTTTTGGGATGACTGGCAAAGCCAAATGGAGTCCGTTGATTAGATAATCATATCGTATCACTGTTAATTTCCTGATATTTGTACTGAATTATATAAGAGAATGACCTTGTTGTTAAGAAATACACAATGAAGTAGTTGGGGTAAAAGCTCATCAGGCTAGCAACTAGCTCTCAAACAGTTTAGGAAAAAATGAGTGTTTTATATAGAGAAAATAATAGAGCAAATTGGTAGATTGTTAAAATTTGGAGAATCTGGGTGAAATGTATGTTGAGATTCTTTCTGCTAGTCTTACAACTTTTCTATGAGCCTCAAATTATGGCAAAATTAAAAGTTAAAAGGAAAAAATTGCTCAACAAAAGGAGTTTTGCTCTAAGGCACTTGAGAAATTATTAATTTATATTTGTCCTCCTAAGGACTTTAAACATTTCTCTTTTCCTTCTTAGTCTTGTTTGGGAAGGAAAGGAGACTCTAGAGTAAAAAGTGACACTCTTGGTGATCATCTGATAAGAAAAAAAGAAAGAAAGGGAAGTCGCTCAGTCGTGTCCGACTCTTTGAGACCCCTTGGGCTGTTCAAATGATCTGTTTTGTTTCTGACCTGAACCACTGTTTTTCTTCTTAGGCACTTGGTGCTTAGGAAAAATGTGGCTTAAATGCCTTTCTCAGTGTATGTGTTGGAATGATACAGCTTCAGTAAAGATGTTTTACTCACCAAAAAGTGAGTATTTCAGAAGACCTAAGACATGGTCACCATAACTGTAGCTTGGATACCTGAATCCGGAGACTTACGTTCAATCTCCTGGGTTGCTAGGATGAGCTTACGCTAGCTACCATATCTGACACTATTAATGTCAGCTGGGTAGTGTTGGACATGCAAATTCCTACAAAAAAATGGAATCCACAGTGGAATTGGGGTCCCTCCGTTTTCCACAGTTCCCCTTTGGTATCTAACTGCTCTTTGATCATCTCCATCAGGATATTGACTGTGCATTTAAAATTGAATTCCTCATCTCAAACCCTTTTCTCCTACAACCCAATATCTACTTGGCTGCTCAAACTACAGATCTGGAACATAGCCTAAATTCTTTCTTCTTCCTGATTCTCTAATCCATATTCATTGTAACTCCTTAAATTTCTGACCTCTACCTTTCTCTCAGTCACTACTATTACTGCCACAGTTCGGAGCTGCATCTTTGGCCTCTGTTCTCCACTTCCCCTCTTACCCCCACCAAAGATATCTGATCTTTCTATTGTCAGGTCCCCCACCCCCAACCCAAATCTATATGCTGTATAATCTGTTGAAGTGATCTACTGAAATATGTCTTTACAGTCTTTGGTGGTTCCCATTTCCTACAGAAAAACTTCAAGCTCCTTAGCTTGTATTACAAAGTGCTTATTATCTAGCAACTACCTACCTTGCCATCTCATTTCTTGCCACTTATTACCTTGTATTGCCTCTGCACTGCAACAGTAGTAGATTTCTTAGAGTTCCAGGGTGTAACCAAGTTGTTACTCAACTGAGTTTTTGCAGATGCTGTTTTCTCTATGTAAAATGTTTTTCCTTCTCTCTCTACTTGGCTAAAGAGCTTACTTTTCTAAACATGGTAGAATGTAATCATATGGAACCCCTCTTGTTGCAAGTATCCCACAGTATATAAAAAACAAATGGTGTAGTTTAAATACACAGCTTAGCTCACAAGAAAAATAGCAAACTCTCAGAATGCTAGAAAGTAAGACATACCCCAAAGTCACAATAAGTATATTACAAGGTAGTCGTGTTGGTCTTTAGTGGGGAGAGAGAGTTATTGGACCCAGAAATAGACTCTCCCGAGTTGGGGCTTGAGTCTTAATGTCCGTTCAGAGACAATGAACCCTTGGGCTTTTAAGATAAAGAGAGTTGCATACCCTTGCATAAAACCAAAATCTTTGAAGGGCTACACAGAGAGAAAGGCTATCTAGAGAAATTTTATGCTGGCTCAGGAAGACTGCAAGCAATGTTGTTTTCTTAAAAAAATAAGGCCACAGATTCAGAGGTTTAAAATGAGAATATTTCAATTATAAGGACTGTGTTGCAGGAAGGAAAGAAAACAGGTTTCTAGCCAAAGGCTGGGGACCACCATACTCTGCTTCCTGTGTGCATCAAAATAATAGGCTTTTTTGTTATACATATGTATAGTTGAAGACATGCCTCCATGCACTAAGAATTGGCTTGTGGTCAGCTGGGGAGGAATGAACCTATGACACTCAGGTGGAAGATATAAGACCCTGCCACATGAGGAAAATATATGAGGAAAGGTGTACCTGAAGTTTGTAGTCCTAAGTTAAAATTTTCAGAAGGGTAATTAACAAGGGTACTGATAACATACACTTGAAAGAGGTTGTATTGTTTGTCCAGTAAAACTTGTCTATTATATGTTAGCATGCAGTACAGTTTTATTACAGAGGGATATTTCCTCAACAGTATCCGCTTGATACTCAGAATGAAAAAAAAAAAAAATCTAGTGAAAAGAGGAGATTCTGTTTTATTTATCTGTTGTTACATAAGAAACAAACCACTGTAATAAAGTTTGTGATTTAAAACAAGTTATCATCTATTTTACTCACAAAACTACATCTCTGC
Source organism: Bos indicus x Bos taurus (assembly GCF_003369695.1). Taxonomy (NCBI): domain Eukaryota; kingdom Metazoa; phylum Chordata; class Mammalia; order Artiodactyla; family Bovidae; genus Bos; species Bos indicus x Bos taurus. The sequence continues at coordinate 42,768,107 of NC_040084.1, forward strand.
CCCATATGGCGCTGGAGTGGCTAAACTAAGGCAGGGGGAGTCACTTTTTAGGTGTTTCAGTCACATGGCTGATATGTTGCCACTCAATCACCTAGGAGCTTGACTAGGGTCTCAGTTTCCTTCCACATGAGCCCATGAGCCTCTCCATGGGCTGATTACACTTCCCACAGCACTTGGCTCAGTTTCAAGAACAAGCATCCTAAAGGAACTAGCAGGATGTATGTGGCATTTTAATGACTTACCCTTTGGCGTCATAGGGTCACTCCTACCATATTCTGTTAAGGTAGTCACAAAGGCCTGTCCAGTTTAGCGAGATAGCACATAGATTCTACTGCTTCATTGGGAGAAATGTCAGGATCTCAAAGAAGAAAGAACATTTGAAATGGGAGCTGCTGTTATAGCCAAATTTGGAAATATAGTCAGCTACCACCCCCAAACCTGTGTCTTATTGTGAATTTAAAGTCTGATTTTAACCTGCTTATGTGATGTGGGATCCTTAAGCCCAGAATAAGGAATAGAGATTCCTTTGTAACCACATCATAATTTGGTCTTCTGGGACTACAGTGTTAACAAATACAAAACTGGTTTGAAGTTACATTGCCAGAATCCAGAACATGTAAGATTGCCATGATGAAAATAATACTTGGTGGTGTACACTCGAACAGAAATGACAAAACATGGACATTACCCACCAGAAATAAAAGTAAACAGGAGACTTTGCATCTCCAGAACCAAAGATATAGGAAAATATGAAATGGACTATAAACTAAGTGATTAAAAAGATTAAAGAAAATAAGGAAAAGAATAAAAATAAAATAAGTAAAGAAAACGTTTCTATAAAAATGCTCATCTAGCATCATCTCCTCTCAGAAATATTTTCTGTGCTCAGGAGTAAGCTGTGCAAATCACTGTTGTGTCATTTAACACACTTTGTTAACAGCTTCCTCCACCCCACCCCCCACCCCACAAACAATCTAAGTTTTGAGCACGTAGATTTGGTAGCAACTGAACTTCGTTATTTTTATGTCCAAGGTTTAGCATTTAGTAGGTTCTGGCACTTGGTAGGTTCTCAGCATTCGTCAAACTAAATAAAGACTGCCTAATTCCATTTTAAATTGTAAAAATGAATTAAATCAGAACATATCTAGATTATGTTAGCAGTTTGGATGAAGAGATCAAGTTTTTCTGTCTTAACATTCAGCATTGACATTGGCAACAGTACTAAAGAATATTAGCTTCCTTTAGTTGTTTAATTAGTGATAATTTATTAGATCTTCACACAATCTCCTTTGTGAAGAGAAAACCTTATCTCTTAAGGAGTAACCCAGGTCTGGAAATGGGACAGAAGGCTCTGCTAAAACTTCTATATTATCCATCGTCAGAGTGACAAAAACAGGTTTGATCCCCAGAACCATGGATTTTGTGCTTAATGAACTGTGGTCTCTAAAAGAAAGAAGGGGGTGGATAATTCCTTTCTCATCCATATAGAGAGGCACTAGGCTAGCAGGTGGTTCAAGGGAGGAGAATGGCTGCTGCTTTCTTCTTTCACTTCAGTTCAGTCACCAGTCGTGTCCACCTCTTTGCGACCCCATGAATCACAGCACACCAGGCCTCCCTGTCCATCACCAACTCCTGGAATTTACTCAAACTCATGTCCATCGAGTTGGTGATGCCATCCAGCCATCTCATCCTCTGTCGTCCCCTTCTCCTCTTGCCCCCAATCCCTCCCAGCATCAGGATCTTTTCCAATGAGTCAAGTCTTCGCGTGAGATGGCCAAAGTACTGGAGTTTCAGCTTCAGCATCAGTCCTTCCAATGAACACCCAGGACTGATCTCCTTTAGAATGGACTGGTTGGGTCTCCTTGCAGTCCAAGGGACTCTCAAGAATCTTCTCTAACACCACAGTTCAAAAGCATCAATTCTTTGGGGCTCAGCTTTCTTCACAGTCCAACTCTCCCATCCATACATGACCACTGGAAAAACCATAGCCTTGACTAGACGGACCTTTGCTGGCAAAGTAATGTCTCTGCTTTTCAATATGCTATCTAGGTTGGTCATAACTTTCCTTCCAAGGAGCAAGGGTCTTTTAATTTCATAGCTATCTGCAGTGATTTTGGAGCCCCAAAAAATAGTCTGCCACTGTTTCCACTGTTTCCCCATCTATCTGCCATGAAGTGATGGGACCAGATGCCATGATCTTAATTTTCTGAATGTTGAGCTTTAACTCAACTTTTTCACTCTCCACTTTCACTTTCATCAAGAGGCTTTTGAGTTCCTCTTCACTTTCTGCCATAAGGGTAGTGTCATCTGCATATCTGAGGTTATTGCTATTTCTCCCAGCAATCTTGATTCCAGCTTGTGTTTCTTCCAGCCCAGCATTTCTCATGATGTACTCTGCATGTAAGTTAAATAAGCAGGGTGACAATACACAGCCTTGACATACTCATTTTCCTATTTGGAACCAGTCTGTTGTTCCATGTCCAGTTCTAACTGTTGCTTCCTGACCTGCATATAGGTTTCTCAAGAGGCAGGTCAGGTGGTCTGGTATTCCCATCTCTTTCAGAATTTTCCAAAGTTTATTGTGATCCACACAAAGGCTTCGGTATAGTCAAGAAAGCAGAAATAGATGTTTGCCTGGAACTCTCTTGCTTTTTTGATGATCCAGCGGATGTTGGTAATTTGATCTCTGGTTCCTCTGCCTTTTCTAAAAGCAGCTTGAACATCTGGAAGTTAACGGTTCACGTACTGCTGAGGCCTGGTTTGCAGAATTTTGAGCATTACTTTACTAACGTGTGAGATGAGTGCAATTGTGTGGTAGTTTGAGCATTCTTTGGCATTGCCTTTCTTTGGGATTGGAATGAAAACTGACCTTTTCCAGTCCTGTGGCCACTGCTGAGTTTTCCAAATTTGCTGGTATATTGAGTGCAGCACTTTCACAGCATCATCTTCCAGGATTTGAAATAGCTCAACTGGAATTCCATCACCTCCAATAGCTTTGTTCGTAGTGATGCTTTCTAAGGCCCACTGGACTTCACATTCCAGGATGTCTGGCTCTAGGTCAGTGATCACACCATCGTGATTATCTGGGCCATGAAGCTCTTTTTTTACAGTTCTTCTGTGTATTCTTGCCACCTCTTCTTAATATCTTCTGCTTCTGTTAGGTCCATACCATTTCTGTCCTTTATCGAGCCCATCTTTACATGAAATGTTCCCTTGGTATCTCTAATTTTCTTGAAGAGATCTTAGTCTTTCCCATTCTGTTGTTTTCCTCTATTTCTTTGCATTGATCGCTGAGGAAGTCTTATCTCTCCTTGCTTTTCTTTGAACTCTGCATTCAGATGCTTATATCTTTCTTTTTCTCCTTTGCTTTTCACTTCTTTTCTTTTCACCACTATTTGTAAGGCCTCCCCAGACAGCCATTTTGCTTTTTTGCATTTTTTTTCCATGGGGAAGGTCTTGATCCCTGTCTCCTGTACAATGTCATGAACCTCATTCCATAGTTCATCAGGCACTCTGTCTATCAGATCTAGTCCCTTAAATCTATTTTTCACTTCTGCTGTATAATCATAAGGAATTTGATTTAGGTCATACCTGAATGGTCTAGTGGTTTTCCCTACTTTGTTCAATTTAAGTCTGAATTTGGCAAGAAGGAGTTCATGATCGGAGCCGCAGTGAGCTCCCGGTCTTGTTTTTGTTGACTGTATAGAGCTTCTCCATCTTTGGCAGCAAAGAATATAATCAATCTGATTTCGGTGTTGAGCATCTGGTGATGTCCATGTGTAGAGTCTTCTCTTGTGTTGTTGGAAGAGGGTGTTTGCTATGACCAGTGCGTTCTCTTGGCAAAACTCCATTAGCCTTTGCCCTGCTTCATTCCGTATTCCAAGGCCAAATTTGCCCTTTACCCGAGGTGTTTCTTAACTTCCTAATTTTGTATTCCAGTCCCCTATAATGAAAAGGACATCTTTTTTGGGTGTTAGTTCTAAAAGGTCTTGTAGGTCTTCATAGAACCATTCAACTTCAGGTTCTTCAGCATTACTGGTTGGGGCATAGACTTGGATTACTGTGATATTGAATGGTTTGCCTTGGAAACGAACAGAGATCATTCTGTCGTTTTTGAGATTGCATCCAAGTATTGCATTTCAGACTCTTTTGTTGACCATGATGGCTACTACATTTCTTCTGAGAGATTCCTGCCCGCAGCAGTAGATACAATGGTCATCTGAGTTAAATCACCCATTCCAGTCCATTTTAGTTTGCTGATTCCTAGAATGTCGACATTCACTCTTGCCGTCTCCTATTTGACTACTTCCAATTTGCGTTGATTCATGGACCTAACATTCCAGGTTCCTATGCAATATTGCTGTTACAGCATCAGACCTTGCTTCTATCACCAGTCATATCCACAACTGGGTATTGTTTTTGCTTTGGCTCCATCCCTTCATTCCTTCTGGAGTTATTTCTCCACTGATCTCCAGTAGTATATAGGGCACCTACTAACCTGGGGAGTTCTTCTTTCAGTATCCTATCATTTTGCCTTTTCAAACCGTTCATGGTGTTCTCAAGGCAAGAATACTGAAGTGGTTTGCCATTCCCTTCTCCAGTGGACCACATTCTGTCAGACCTCTCCACCGTGACCCATCTGTCTTGGGTGGCCCCACACAGCATGGCTTAGTTTCATTGAGTTAGACAAATAAGATGGTAGGTGTTGTGAGAGGCATCAGAGGGCAGACACAAACCATAATCTTAACATTATCCTCCTCTTAATATGGGAGCTAGAAATAAAATCTAAAATACTCTATTTCCTTTCTCATTTTACATGAATTTTGTGTATCCCAATTTTTTGGTAAAAAGAAGTTCGTCCATTTAAACCAAGTTGAATGATTGTAGTAACCTATAAATTGACCTTAATGAAATTTTATAGGAAAATCTTATATTCAGTAAGCTTTTCTTTGGTTTTTGATAGTTGACATTTTTTTTAAAGCACTTATTACATCTGTATTTAAAGAGGTGAAAAGGATTGCTCTGATTATGAACTAGAAACTGGAGGCCTAGAGGTACCTAGATTTTCTTAGCATTGTAAAGAGCTATCTTGCCTTCTGCCATTTGAGAGGAGGTGATAAAATACATTATTCTAGAGCTGTTATCTATAGATTGAGGATTGATGTTTGTTAAGTGAGGAAAGAACAGAATTGATGTTGAATACTCTGCATTATAACTGGAGAGGGAGAAATTAAAATTTCATTATTTTTTAATATGTACTTCCTTATCTTTGAAATATACTCCAGCTGTGTTCAGGTGGGAGACATTAGATTCAACATTGTAAACCACACCATACTATCTTTCAGTTCAGTTCAGTTCAGTCGCTCAGTTGTGTCCGACTCTTTGTGACCCCATGAATCGCAGCACGCCAGGCCTCCCTGTCCATCACCAACTCCCGGAGTTCACCCAGACTCACGTCCATCGAGTCAGTGATGCCATCCAGCCATTTCATCCTCTGTCATCCAGAGATTATTTAATTTTGCAGATGTTATTGGATGCCAAGTTCCCAGTGGAAACTACAGATCAAGATTTTTTCTTTTACTGATGAAATTTTTGTGGAAATCAGTCTGGTAGGTTATTCATGTCTTTGCCTGGTCTTGTTTTCTTCCAATTGGGTTACTAAATAGAACTACAAATTGAGATACCTTTGAAGGTGATCTTATATAAGTCACCCAGAGAAGATTTGCTCATGTGTTCACTGGTCCATCCCACTTAACACTGGTGAATATTATCTAAATTACTTAGGACTTTGCTGGTAATTTTTACTAAAAATATCTGAACCTCACAATGATGATTCTGTAAGTTTTAACAAACCTGCCACAACTCTTCAGCATAATCCAGAGAGAACTGTAACTGGAGGATTGGATATGAGGTGATACTCTCAAAGGTATCTCTTGCTCTTTATCACTCCACCTCTTTAGTGGTTCCAAACTTCAAAAGTTCAAAACTATGGTTTATTTTTCATAGTTGAGAAAACTATTTCTCATTGTTAAAGGTCTTTTGGCATTCATTTTATGCCTTAAAAGTGCTTATTACTAAGTTCTTTTAAATCACTTAATAGTAATAAGTTTTGCGGAAATATGTGTGTTGTCTTTTTTCTAATGGTCCCTTTTAGTAGTTAAAAATATCTACAGAAAAGGGTTGCCAGCTTTGTCCCGGGTCAAAACAAATACAAAATATATATGATATATATTTACCATTTCAGAAGTAAAAGAAAATAAATTTGCCAATTATCCCATCATGATAATCTAACATATATTTTGAGGGGCAACCTTCCAATATTTTTCCTTTCCAAATTTATTCATATTTATATGTTTTATATAGATGTTGTCATAGTATATATGTAGTTATTTTTGACTTTTCATTTTGGCTAGATGTACACATTTTCCATATTGCCATAATCTTCATACTTTTTTTTTTTAACAACTGTCTAACATTCTGTCCAGTTGAATATACTTCCTTTTTATTTAACCTTTTATTTCCAGATTTTCAATTGTAAATTATACCATAGACTCTCAAGAGTCTTCTCTGCTACAGTTCAAAAGGATCAATTCTTGGGCACTCAGCTTTCTTTATGGTCCAACTCTCACATCCATACATGGCTACTGGAAAAACCATAGCTTTGAAGGATGTACCTTTGTTGGCAAAGTAATATCTCTGCTTTTTAATATGCTGTCTAGATTGGTCATAGCTTTTCTTCCAAGGAGCTGCTGCTGCTAAGTCGCTTCAGTCGTGTCCGACTCTGTGCGACTCCATAGACGGAAGCCCACCAGGCTCCCCCGTCCCTGGGATTCTCCAGGCAAGAACACTGCTAGTGTCTTTTAATTTCATGGCTGCAGTCACCATCTGCACTGATTTTGGAGCCCCCAAAAATAAAGTCTGTCACTGTTTCTGTTGTTTCCCCATCTATTTGCCATGAAGTGATGGGACCAGATGCCATGATCTTAGTTTTCTGAATGTTGGGTTTTAAGCCAACTTTTTTACTCTCTTTCACTTTCATCAAGAGGCTCTTTAGTTCTTCGCTTTCTGCCGTAAGTGTGGTGTCATCTGTGTATCTGAGGTTATTGGTATTTCTCCCAGCAATCTTTTTTTTTTTTTTTCTCCCAGCAATCTTGATTCCAACTTGTGCTTTATCCAGCCCAGCATTTTGCGTGATGTATTCTATGTATAGATTATTAAGCTGGGTGACGATATGCAGCCTTGATATATTCCTTTCCCAATTTGGAACCAGTCTGTTGTTCCATGTCCAGTTCTAACTGTTGCTTCTTGACCTGTATATAGGTTTCTCAGAAGGCAGGTAAGGTGGTCTGGTAGTCCCATCTCCTTAAGAATTTTCCACAGTTTGTTGTGATCCACACAGTCAAAGTCTTTAGCATAGTCAATGAAGCAGAAGTAGATGTTTTTCTGGAATTCTCTTGCTTTTTCTATGATCCAATGGATGTTGGCAATTTGATCTCATATAGAAGAGATGTAAAGATGAATAAAACGATCTTTCTCCTCAGTTTAGTTTGTAATCTGATGAAACTGACAGAATTAACCAAATGATGTAGGACTTTGACAGAAATTGAATGTAGATAGGGAAATTGCTGGGGTGAAAAATTTTGGAATATTTACTTGGCTACTAGATTCTGACTTGAAACCAGAGTCTTAAGGCTGTTGACACTGTTTTTTACTGATAATTGGATCTTGGAATGAAAAAGTAGGATTCTATTATAAGTCTTTTTATGGCATGACCTTGGACTGACCCTCCAATTTATTTAAGTGGCAGAGTATGTTGAAGTCATTTTCCTTCAAGTGATATTTGGTAGGACCAAAATGACCCAAATCAAGTGTTCATAGTAGTCCACAGTAGTAGCTGTTAACAGCTTAGGAAAACTATAGTAAAGTATGGAAAGGGAATTTGAGAAGATTTTTGTCCATTTTGATTTTTTATTTCCTTTTAAGTGGGGAAACTCAGTATTGTCCAACTCTTAGCAACTTGGATCAGCTTGAAGACCAAGAATGGTTTGGAATCCACTGGCTATAATGAACATTATATCTGAGACTAGAGGTAAAAGAAAGCACAATACTAAGTTTGATTATTTGAAAATATATTTCATATAACATGTAATTTCTGATGTTTCTTATAGTTGTTATGTTCAGTTAACATTACATTATTAAAGTACAAATTGAAATTCTTAAATTTATGTGAAATTTTAAAAAATCACCTAACTTAAATCTTTTATCAAACAAAGTAAGGTAAAAATAAACTTTGAACTTTAAAATAATGGAAATAAAATATTTTAGCAGCATAGGTGATGTTATAATGATTGTATTATACTAAAAGGATAATTATACTCTTATACTAAAAGAATTACTGTGCTGGAAGAATAATTATGGTAGGACAAACTTATTAGTGAGAAGACTATGTCAATTTTAACATACTTTTTTTTCTGTGAACTAGGAAAAATTCAGGATTACTCTGGTTTGAAAGTACTCTGCCTCCTGAGCAATTTGATAACCCCCTCCTATAAAAGAAAATCTAATAGTGAGTCTTCCATCTACTCTGCCCACCCATGTTCAAGGTATTCAGCTAGTTGGCTGCCCACACCCTAGCACAATCCCCTATTTTGATTACAAAAGGTAGAGTCAATTTTGTGTTGCTTCTTTTTTAAATTCAACTTTGTTGAGGTGTTGTTTATATACCATAAATAACTTTTAATAACTGTATAGACTCACGTAGCCATAATCATCATCTTCTTTTATAACAGAACATTTCCATCATTCCAAACAGCCCCCTTGACCCCATTGGCAGCTGGTCCTTGCTCTAACCTCCAGCCCCAGGCTGCCACTGATCTGCTTTCTTCTCCAAATTTGTCTTTTCTGACATTTCATATAAATGGATTCATACAATACATAATATTTTGCATCTTGTTTCTTTTACTTAACGTATAACATGTTTTTGAGATTCTCCGTGTTCTAACATGTATCTGTATTTTGGTCCATTTTCATTGCTGAATAGTATTCCATGGTATGGATATCCATTACCAGGTAATGGACAGTTTTTCCATTTTTTTGGCTCTGATGAATAATGCTGCTATGAACATTCATGACAAATTTTCATGTACACATAGGTCTACATTTCTTTTGTATTAGATACCTGTGAATGGAATTGCTGGATCCCATGGTAAATTTATGTTTAACTTTTTAAGAAATTACCAAACTGTTTTCTGAAGTAGGATAACTGCCATTTTACATTCCCACTGGCAGTGTATGAGGGTTCCAGTTTCTCCACAGGCTCATCAATACTTGATATTATCTCTCTTTTTTTATTGTAGTCAGTCTGCAATATGGGTTTGCAGTGATATCTCGTGTGATTTTATTTTGCATTTGCCTAATGTCTAAAGGTGTTGGCACCTTTTCACATGCTTATTAGTCATTGATATGTCTTCTTTGATGAAGACTTCAGTTTCAGCTCTTTTACTTAGATCTGTGATTCATTTGAGTTAATTTTTGTGGATGGTATGGGATGAGGATCTGAGTTTATATGTATAATGATTGGGAACAAGGTAAGATTGCCAGTTCTTGCCACTATTTTCAACATTATATTAATGTTTACAGCCAGTACAATAAAAACTTAAAGACATCTAATTGGAAAGGAAGAAATTAATCTTTTATTCAAGTCATATTTATGACTTTTCAGTTGCTCTAGCACTATTGAAAAGATTCTTTGACCACTGAGTTGTGTTGGTACTTCTATAAAAAATAACTGACCTTAATGTTAAGGATTTATTTCTGTACTCTCAACTGTATTCCATCTATTTGTGTACCTGTCTTTAGGCTAATACTACACTGCCTTAGACCAACTGACCTGCCTTAGACCACTTGACCTGCCTCTTGGGAAATCTGTATGCAGGTCAAGAAGCAACCGTTAGAACTGGACATGGAACAACAGACTGGTTCCAAGTTGGGAAAGGAGTACGTCAAGGCTGTATATTGTCACCCTGCTTATTTAACTTGTATGCAGAGTACATCATGAGAAACACAGGGCTGGATGAAACACAAGCTGGATTCAAGATTGCTGGGAGAAATATCAATAACCTCAGATATGCAGATGACACCACACTTATGGCAGAAAGAGAAGAAGAGCTAAAGAGCCTCTTGATGAAAGAGGAGAGTGAAAAAGTTGGCTTAAAACTCAGCATTCAGAAAACCAAGATCATGGCATCTGGTCGCATCACTTCATGGCAAATAGATGGGGAAACAGTGGAAACAGTGACAGACTTTATTTTGGGGGGCTCCAAAATCAGTGCAGATGGTGACTGTAGCCAGAAATTACAAGACGCTTGCTGCTTGGAAGTAAAGTTATGACCAACCTAGACAGCATATTAAAAAGCAGAGACATTACTTTGCCACAAAGGCCCATCTAGTCAAAGCTACGGTTTTTCCAGTAGTATTGTATGGATGTGAGAGTTGGATTGTAAAGAAAGCTGAGCACCAAAGAATTGATACTTTTGAACTGTGGTATTGGAGAAGACTCTTGAGAGTCCCTTGGACTGCAAGGAGATCCAACCAGTCCATCCTAAAGGAAATCAGTCCTGAGCATTCATTGGAAGGACTGATGGTGAGGCTGAAACGTCAATACTTTAGCCACCTGATGCGAAGAACTGACTTATTTGAAAAGACCCTAATGCTGGGAAAGATTGAAGTCGGGAGGAAAAGGAGATGACAGAGGATGAGATGGTTGGGTGGCATCACCAACTCAATGGACATAAGTTTCAGTAAACTCTGGGAGTTGGCAGTGGACAGGGAGGCCTGGTGTGCTGCAGTCCATGGGGTCACAAAGAGTCGGACACGACTGAGTGACTAAAGTGAACTGACACTGCCTTAGTTGCTGTAGCTTTATATTGAGGCCAGAGAGCATAAGTCCTCCAACGTTGTAAATTTTAGAATCACCTTACCAATTTCTATAAAAAATTTGCTGAAATTTTTATAGCTGTTGTATTGAATCTGTATATCGATTTGGGAAAGATTAATATCATAACAGGGCTTCCCTGGTGCCTCAGATGGTAAAGAATCCACCTGCAATGCTGGAGACCTGGGTTCGATCCCTGGGTTGGGAAGATCCACTGGAGAAGGGAATGGTTACCCACTCCAGTATTCTTGAGTGAAGAATTCCATGGACAGAGGAGTCTGGCAGGCTGCAGTCTATGGAGTCACGAAGAGTCAGACACTTCTGAGCGACCAACGCACACACAAAATATCTTAACAGGGCTTCCCAGGTGGTGCTAGTAGTAAAGAACCTGCCTGCCAGCGCAGGAGACATAAGAGAAACGGATTTGATCCCTGGGTTGGGAAGATGCCCTGGAGGAGGTCATGGCAACTCATTCCAATATTTTTGCCCAGAGAATGCTATGGACAGGAGCCTGAAGGGCCATATCCCATGGCATCACAAAGAGTTGGGCACAACTGAAGCGAGTTAGCATGCATACCATATCTTAACAGTATTGAGGTTAACAGTCTGCAAAAATGAAATGTTTCTTATTTAGATCTTCTTTCATTTTTCCCAGTAAAGTTTATAGTTTTTAGTGTTAAATATTGCATTTTTGCAGGGGGAGGTTAGGTTTATTCCTGAGTATTCTTTTTAATGCTATCATGGATAGAATTGTTATTTAAATTTAATTTTTGCATTTTTAGCTAGTATAGAAATATGGTTCATTTTGTTTATTGATCATGTTTATTCTGATACCTTAAAGAATGTTGTATAAATTCTAATATTTTTATTGTAGGTTCCTTAGAATTGTGTACAAAAATGATCACCCCTGAATAAAAACTTTTTTTCTTCTTCCATTCCAGTTTGAATGCCTTTAATTTTTTATTGCACTAGCTGGAAATATTAGTACAATGTTGAATAGAAAAAGCAAGAACTGATGTTCTTATCTTATTCCCAGTATTTGATGGGAAACATTCACTCTTTGATTGTTTTATGACGTTAGCTGTAGGTTTTTTATAGATGCCTTTTATTAGGCTAACAAGGGTCTCTTCTGTTCTTGTGTATTGAGAGTTTTTATCATGGGTATTGGATTTTGTTAAATGCTTTGTCTCTTGAAATAGTCATTGGTTTTTTTTGTTCTTTATTCTATTAATATAGAATTACTTTATTACAACCAATTACATTACTTGGTTTTTGGATGTTAAACAAACTGCTTTCCTAAGATGAATCCTACCTGGTTGACTTAAATGAGCCTTTATTTGTGTTGCTGAATTCAGATTGCTAAAATTTTGTTGAGGATTTTTGGGTCTGTATCCATGAGGGATATTGATCTATGCTTTTCCTGTGATGTTTTTGTCTGGCTTTGGTGTTAGGGTATACTGGCATCATAGAAGGAGTTGGGAAGTTTCTCTCCTCTTTTTTTTCCTTCTCTCTTTTTAGAGAATTTGTGAAGGACTGTTGATATTTCTTTTTTGCAAATATTTGATAGATTTTGCCAGCAAATCCTGAGATTTTTTGAGATTTTTAATAAAAATTCATTTATTTGCTTGTTATAGGTCTATCTATATTTTCTATTATTGTCTCAGATTTGGAAATATGCTTCTCTCTAAGAATTTGTCCATTTTTCCGAGTTATCTAATTTGTTGGTATAAGGTTGTTTATAATATTCCCTTGTGTGTGTGCTCAGTTGCTCAGTCATGTCCGACTCTTTGCAACCCCATGGACTGTAGCCCACTAGGCTCCTCTGTCCATGGGATTCTCCAGGCAAGAGTACTAGAGTGGGTTGCCGTTTCCTTCTCCAGGGGATCTTTCCAACCTATTGATCAGACCCGCGTCTCCTGCTTGGCAGTCGGAGTCTTTACCACTGAGCCACTGGGAAAGCCCTAATCACTTTTTAAGTTGCATCCTACAAAATTTGGTACATTGTGTTTTTGTTTTCATTTAGTTCAAAATATTTTAATTTTTTTTCTATATGATTTTCTCTTTGACTCCTGTGGTATTTAGAAGTATGTTGTTTAATTACTAATTATGTCAATTTTCCCAGACTTCTTTCCACTGGAGATATTTGACTTAATTCATTTGTGGTCATGGAATACTTTTAATGATTTAAGTCTTTTTAGATTTATTGAGACTTGTTTTGTGGTCCAGCATATTACATGTGTGCTTGAAAAGAATGTGTATTCTGTACTCATTTTGTGGAGTACTCTATCGGTGTCAGTTACATCATGTTGGTTGATAGTGCTGTTAAAGTCTTCTGTATCCTTGTTGATTTTCTGTATAGTTGTTCTATCAATTACTGAAAGAGGAGTATTGAAATCGCCAACTTTTAATGCTGAATTGACTATTTCTCCTTTAAATTTTCAGTTTTTCCTTCACTTTGGGTCTCTTATTGGTGTATATACATCTATAATTATTATATCTTCATGGTGTACTCATGCTTTTATGATTATGAAATGTCCTTCATTGTCTCCGGTAACATTTCTTGCCTTAAAGTCTGCTTTGTTTGATGTAAATATATCCATTCCAGCTCTCTTATGGTGACTATTTGTATGGCATATCATTGTCAATCCTATTTTAAACTGTGTATTTGTGTCTAATGTTTGTCTTTTGGATATAGCATACAGGTGGGGCTTCCTTTTTAATGTAGTCTGAATATCCCTGCCTTTTGAGTAGGGTATTTGGACAATATATATCAGATCTAATTATTGATATAGTTGGCTCTAAGTCTGTCATTTTTTTTTTTTTTTGATCTCATGTCATTTTTGTCCCTCTCTTCCTTCTTTACTCCCTTCTTTTATGTTACATACATATATTTTAGTATACCATTTTAAATTCTCAGTTGTGCTTTTTAAAAACTATATGATTTTGATTTATTAGTGGTGGTTCTAGGATTTACAGTGTGCCTCTTCATTTATCACAGTCTGCTTCAGAATGACACTAATTTTAATTCCAGCAAAATGTAGAAATTTCCTCCAGTATGTCTCCTTTCCCCCTTTGTTTGTATTATTATTAATCTGTATGTAGTATCTGTATGCATTATAATCCATCAATACATTGTTATAATTATTCTTTTATATAAACTTTGAAAATTTAAGAGAAATGAGAAAAAAATTATTTATAGAAACTTTCACATTTACTCATATATTCACTATTTGTGGTGCTCATTGTTTATTCATGTGGATTCAGATTGCTTTCTGATACCACTCTATTCAGTGTGAAGAACTTCCTTTAGTGTTTTTTTGTAAGGCAAGTCTTATAACAGATTTTCTCCACCTTTTGTTTAGCTCAGAAGCCTTTATTTCACTTTTATTTTTAAAGGATATAGAATTCTTAGTTGCCAGCCTTTTAACCCTCAGTTCAGTTCAGTTCAGTCGCTCAGTCGTGTCTGACTCTTTGCAACCCCACGAACCGCAGCACACCAGGCCTCCTTGTCCATCACCAACTCCCGGAGTCTACCCAAACCCATGTCCATTTGAGTCGGTGATGCCATCCAGCCATCTCATCCTCTGTCGTCCCCTTCTCCTCCTGCCCCCAATCCTTCCCAGCATCAGGGTCTTTTCCAATGAGTCAGCTCTTCTCATGAGGTGGCCAAAGTATTGGAGTTTCAGCTTCAGCATCAGTCCTTCCAATGAACACTCAGGACTGATCTCCTTCAGAATGGACTGGTTGGATCTCCTTGCAGTCCAAGGGACTCTCAAGAGACTTCTCCAACACCACAGTTCAAAAGCATCAGGTTTTCAGCACTCAGCTTTCTCTACCGTCCAACTCTCACATCCATAGCACTTAGTTTATACTGGCTGCACTGTGTGATTTGCAGGATCTTAGTTCCCCAGCCAGGGATCAAACCCCCTGCAATGGAAGGGTGAAGTCCTAACCAGCTGGACCGCCAGAAAATTCTCTTTCCCACAGCAATTAATTTCATTGCCTTTTGGCCTCCATCATTTCTGGTGAGAAATCAGCCATTATTATAGTTCCTTTGTACATAGTGAGTCACCTTTCTCTTACTATTTTCAGTATTTTCTCTTTGTCTTTTAACAGTTTGTCTATGATGTGCTTAGGTGTTTTGTGCCTGTTCTATAGCACATTTCATTGAGTAGGTTAGCTCTATAAATTAATATTTTATTTAGATTTAGGAAGTTCTCATCCAATATTTTATTAGTTTTTCCTGCTTTTCCTTACCTTCTGGACCCTTATCACACATATTTTAGTTTGTCTCATAGGTGTCTGAGGCTCTCCTCATTTTTTTTTGTTTTTGGTCCTTTTTTGCCCACTGTGTTCTTCATACTGAATAATTTCTATTGACCCATCTTCAAATGCACTGATTATTTTTCTGCTGTCTCAAATCTACAGTTGAACCTCTCTGGTGAAATTTTCACTTCACTCATTGTGCTCTTCTTCTCCAGAATTTCCATTTTGGTTCTTTGAAAAATAATTTGTAAACTTCTACTGAGATTCTGTAGATACATATATATAATAGCTAGCTTGTTTAATGGGCTTCCCTGGTAGCTCAGCTGGTAAAGAATCTCCCTGCAATGCAGGAGACCTGGGTTTGATCCCTGTGTTGGGAAGATCCCCTGGAGAAGGAAATGGCAACTCACTCCAGTATTTTTGCTTGGAGAATCCTCATGGACAGAGGAGCCTGCTAGGCTACACTTCATGGGGTTGCAGAGTCAGATATGACTGAGCGACTAAGCACAGCACAGCTTGTTTAATGCAAGATCTAAAGACAACTGGTGGCATTTTCTATTGACTGCATTTTTTGTGGATCACATATTTTTGTTTCTTGCATGACTCATAACTTTCTTTTGAATTCTGAACATTTTAGAGAATATAGCAACTCTAGTTTGTGACTTGCCCCCTCCATCGGTGATGTTGGTTGTTGTTTTGTTTGTTTTAATAACTTGCCTGAACTGAGTCTTTGAAGTCTGTAATCCCCCACAGTGTGCAGCTGCTGCTACCTTTGCCTACTGTTTTTTCCTTTGTTTTATTTGTAAGCTTGGCTTTCTAGGGATGGCCCCTATATCTAATGACCAAGGATTGATCAGAAGTTATGCTGAAACACCTTGAGCCAGTAAGTCTTCAAACCTCTCCTCCTGGGTCTGTGTGCAAAAAGCTGGGGTAGCACATTCACACTTCAGGCTACCTGGGCTTTACTCATTATTGGACCCTCTCGTGTCTCACCTCACATGCTTGAGTCTCCATCATCCAAGGACATAGGGACCCTCTCTGGCCTGTGCAGCAATGCACACAGCCTCTAGTCAACCCCAAACATAAAAGGTCAGGCCCCCTTTGGCTGCTGGAACTCCCTGTTAAATCCCTGGCTCATTTGCTTGTCTGCAACAGGCCTACTCTCAGGCTTAAGAAGCCACTGGCCAATTCTGTTTGCCTGCCACAGAGATGACCACTATGACAGTGCTCCAGATCAAGTGATCCCTGTTTGACAGAGGGGATGATGCTGCTGGTGTGCACAGCCTGCCCTGCCCTGATTGGACTGCTGCACTGATAGAGCCAGGGGTTGGCCTGAAGCAGCCCCCCAAAAGACTCACACTGTGCCTCTCTGAAGTTCAGTAGTTTTCCATGAAGTGTATGCCTTTAAATTCTAGAGTGCTAAAATTGCTGCTTTTGATAGCTTTGTCCAGCTTTATTGTTACTAAGGGAGGATTTGTCCACCACCTCACTCATCATGACAGTCAGAAGCCTCTATACTTTTTAAGCAGTAGTAATTTGGGTTATGTTACATGTGTGACATGTTGACATTATATATAAATATCTAATTGCTTGGGTTTCCCTGGTGGCTCAGCTGGTAAAGAATCCTCTTGCAGTGCAGGAGACCCTGGTTCGATTCCTGGGTCAGAAGATCCCCTGGAGAAGGGATAGGCTACCCACTTCAGTATTCTTGCCTGGAGAATCCTCAAGGATGGAGGAGCCTGAGGGGCTATATAGTCCATTGGGTCGCAAAGAATTGGACAAGACTGAGCGATTGAGCACAGCACAGCAGCATCGAATTGCTTAGTCTTTTGGGGGAAGTTTCCATTTCCATTGTGTAGAAGTATAGATGATTTCTTACCTAAGTGAAATAATACTTTAGAGAAAAGATATTTGTAGGGTCAAGTAGAAAATGTCAACCCTAAAAATTTCCTTTGAAACACAACTTTATAAATGAAATGGGGCAGAGAACTCAATTTATTTTAGTACTTCTTCCTCTTTAGTTTTCAGCAGCATGTTGCCTATAATAACTAAAGAATCATTTGTTGAAGTAATCCTGTACCTGTGTGAAATATCCACAATATGTATCTAAAACGCAGGGTTCCTGTTTACTTTATAAATTTAGAAATTTATTAGCATACGTGGTGTTTACCTTTAATATTTAGAATTATTTAAGGAATATCAAAGGAGCCTGAATTTATTAGTCATAGGTTCAGTATCATTTGCCAAACTGATGTGTTTATTGTTTTTTCTAAATGAGAGCATTCTTTAAAATGTGAAACACCATTTTGTTAAAATTCTGATTTTTCACAATGAAGGTTTTCCAAATAGGCTTTGGGTATTTAGCATATATCATGAATATTGTAATATATGTAAATTATAGCATTAAATGCAAACTACTTTGGCATTGCAGTTTTTTTGCAACTAAAAATAAGTTGTCTTCTGTCTAAATCAGATTTCTCAGTATCTCTAACATTTGAAACTAAATTTTCATGTACCATAAAATTACTGTTACAATTAGACTTTGTTAAAGGAAATACTGCCCAGTATGTAAATTCAGCTTTAGCAGATTATGTCCAAATTTCTAATGTTGGAGATATCACTATACATAGAGTCAAAACAAAATAGTATTAACAGAACTTTTCAGCTTGTAGGCATCCCTTTGTGAAAACAGACCGTTATCTTCTTTCATAATGTTGAAGAAACAGAAAGTTTGTTGAGATGTGAAATGAAGACCACTTGGTAACTTTTCAAGTAAAAGCAAAACCAAAGTGAGCAACATTCTCCTCTTAATGTTTATGATTCTCAAATTTGTCAGTTGTTCAGACTACTTTTTGTTTGCTTGTTTGTTTTCAGTACAGATCCTGTAGGTTCCCAGAAGCCATGGGGGCACTAATGACAATCCTATTTCATGGACTATGCCTCCAGTGGCCCTAATTCTTTTAAAAATTCATTCTGAACTGACTCATGCTTGGTCACTGATTCTCACACATTCCTTTCCATCTTTTACTCTTAGTGGTCTTCTTGTCGAGTACTTTGCCCTGTGCCCCAGATTTTTAATGAAGTGCTGCCATTACCAAGCAATTGTTTTGAGTGTCATAACTTCAGCAGGAGTGAAAGCTAGAGAAGAGAGCGAGAGAAGATGATGCATGAGGCAGAGGAAGTCAGTTCTTCCCTTTGTTATAATATGTAGACCTGACTTTGCTTGCCACATTAGTAGTGGCCAGCCTGGAATTGTACTTGGAAGGAATTCATGATTTAGCAAAATGACAAGTTATATTTTGGAAAGGTAGGAAAGGAAGTGCTAAGGATTTCTTGAAAGGTGGCAGAGTTATTTCTAATTTGAGAAACTTAAATATAATGAAAGATAACCTGTCTCTTACCAGGAATATGGACCTATTCGTATTTCTTTGGACTTTGGGAAATGAGTGGCAGAAAACGGTAGAATCAGAACCCAGGACACACCTTGATGTTGTGTTTGTGCTTTTACTCCTCTCTTCAGTACCCTGATGCTTGATGCCTTAGAGCCAGAGCTATCTTTAGATACAGCTTTAGAATACTAAAGCTTCAGATTTGCTTTGTCTGTACACGATATTTAGTACATGTCATTAGCTTGAAAAGCAGCATAAGATGTATTATTCTGCCTTATCCATTGTTCTCAACCAAGGATGATTTTGCCCCCTCAGGACATTTGGCATTGTCTGGAGATGGTTTGAGTAGTTTCAGCTGCGGGATGCTACTGGCATCTCGTGGGTCGAAGCTAGGGATGCTACTAAACAGCCTACAGTGTGCAAACCCTTACAGAAAATAATTTTCCAGCTCAAAATGCCAGTTGTGCCAAGTTTGAGAAATGCTGGTCTTATGAAATTAGTCTCAACATGGCAAAGATTTGGAATGATGGACTAAAGAGTTTATTAAAACAACAGAGAAGTTACAGCTCAGTTATAGCTCAAGCAGACAGAACTTTTATTAAACGGACACTCCAGAGACATGGGAGCAGGCTGACCCTGAAGGAGTCATTGTCCCTCTTGGCTTCCCCCATTTTTATACTTCCTGTCTCCTTTCAGTTGTGCCCTGGGCAAAACAGGGCTTGTATCTGCCACCAATCAAGAAAGAGAAGGCAAATGGACGTATGCTCAAGGCCTGTTAACCGCTGCAAGTTAGGTAGCAACAGACTGTGTTGCACATGTCTTCCCATAATTCAGTCTGTTATAATCAGATGTATATATACATATAGGATATTTATAAACCCTTAATGGTCTCTTAACTGCCTAAGTTTGCTTGAGGAGGCCCCTGCGGTTAGTTTGTGTCCACTGTGTGGGAGGACACATTTGGTGGTGTTGGAGAAGCCCCTGTGGTTGGTTTGTATCCATGGTGTGCCCAGGGTGCCTGTGCAGGAGTTGGAAAGTCTCAGTGCCCTGGGTGTGTCTGGGGTGGGATTTAGAGATCAGTTTGCATCCTTTTCAGCTAGGCCACACCTGGTTGCTCATGCCTAACTCTCTACCTAACATTTTTTGAGAATCATAATTCGATCTTTGACTTATTCATCAATCCCTCAAATTTTTCACCATTTCATTTCTACAGTGGCTTTTACTAGATTCTTGTGGATATAGATCATGCTGTACCATCTTTATTCTCCACAGAGTATGGCACAAAAAGCACAATCACTTAATACTTCTGCAACAAGTAGAAATAATATCACTATTAGAACATACATAAGTGAATAAACCAAGTTTTTTTTGAAAAAACTAGACATAGGTAAATGTAATAGTTTGAAATAACATTAAGATCAGTAACACATTGAATTTTCATAACATCTTTGGGAGATAGATATTATTATTACTAATTTTACAGTATAATAGCATATTGACAGTTTATGTTGTCACATATTGCTATTTAGGCAAATAAGCCTCACTGTATTTATTTCCTTATACGTAAAATATGTATCAAACTTTGTCCCTGCTGCAGTTCCAACTCATTATTCTAAGTATCTTTATTAAGATGTACAATTGATTCCTCATAAATGCCCAAGTATTTAGGTTATTAATCAGTATTTATAGATGAGACAGTAAAAATTATCAGAAGATAGCCATTGCTATTCATGTTTTTCAAAGTAAGTAGAATATAATGTGAAATGCACTGAATAAAGTGGGAGTGTATGTGAGTCCCTCTCCCAGTTTCCCTGGAGAAGGAAATGGCAACCCACTCCAGTATTCTTGCCTGGAGAATCCCCATGGACAGAGGAGCCTGGTGGGCTACAGTCCATGGGGTTGCAAAGAATCGGCCATGACTGAGGACTTCACTTTCACTTTTCTCCCAAACTGCATGTTTGTTTCATTATTTAAGTTTGGATAAAAACTTAGTTCTTGGTAAACAAAGCTCTTATTTGCTCTTATTCAGTTCAGTTCAGTTCAGTTGCTCAGTTGTGTCCAACTCTTTGGACCCCATGAACCGCAGCACTCCAGGCCTCCCTGTCCATCACCAACTCCCGGAGACCACCCAAACCCATGTCCATCGAGTCGGTGATGCCATCCAACCATCTCATCCTCTGTCGTCCCCTTCTCCTCCTGTCCTCAGTCTTTCCCAGCATCAGGGTCTCTTCACATCAGGTGGCCAGAGTATTGGAGTTTCAGCTTCAACATCAGTCCTTCCAATGAACACCCAGGACTGGTCTCCTTTAGGATGGACTGGTTGGATCTTGCAGTCCAAGGGACTCTCAAGAGTCAAGACAAAAGGCCACTCATCAATTTTTTGCATTCAAAGGAGATTTAGTATGAAGGTTTTTATTTGGGGACTTAGGAAATAATGTATATGAACTTTGATATTCTCTATGATCAGGACCATAAAAAAATACCTTTGTGTTAAATTAGACTCTGGAAAGCTAGGCATTGCTTTCACATGCTAATAGATTGAATTTAAATTCGTATTTATTTTTAATCAGTTGCCTAGTACTAAAATAAATTTGGATACCAGCAGCTCGTAATAGTTAATAGCCTGCATAAATGGGTCCCAAGACACCTGTTCCTTTATTGTTAATGAAGCTCTATTCTATGTGCAGGAAGACTAGAGTTCCTGTTGATTCTCTGTCCTAGCACATCTCCTCGTCTCCTGTGTGTGTGTTTAAATAACATTAAGAAATGTTGTTTCCTCTTGTTTTCTGTCATCTCTAGAATTCTGCCAGACACACATATTCCGTTTAATAGGTTGTTTCTTCCCAAATGCATTAGGGTGATATTTTTTCCTGTTTTGTGTGTTTTGAATTTTAGGGGGAATTAAACCTCAATTATGTTATACTATGAGGATTTGATATAAAATTACGATGAGTTAATAGCACCAGACACACAAATAGCCAAATAAAGTTCCTCAAGGAAAGAATAAATGACTTGTGGAAATCTTAATAGCCTGTGGAAATGTAAGAAAGCAAACAAAAATGTAGAAATAGACTCCAAGGCCCTTGTATTATCATGGTTTGTCCTCTGAGAGTACTTAACTGCACTTCTCTCCCTATTTACTATCACTGACAGTTCAGAGAGTTGGTAGTTGTTTTATTTCTGTTTGATATTTCATAGCAAGCAAGAAGTAATTAGTCTTCTTACAAATACTTTGAAAAGAAAAAAAGAAAAAATAATATATATAAAGAATTACTATCACAAGCTACCAGACCTTTGCATTTTTCTACATAGTAGAATTTTACTATGAGTATCTGGCTTGAAATAATATTTGTGATTCATTGCTTTCATTGCTACTTCCTTTTGGGGATAGCATATCAACAAGTTTCTTTAAATTGTTTGTGTGTATGTGTGTATATATGTATATATATATACACTCAGAAGAAGGTAAATGGCATCATTCTTGGGCAGCTTTTCCTTCTTCAAACACCTGAATTTTCACTGCTGTTGGTGATAGTTTAAAGATCATTCTTGAAACAGTATCTTATCTTTGAAGTAATAAGTGAGAATTACACTGCTTATCATTTAAATCAGTTCTTCAGAAAATGTGTTAAGTGCACTAGAAATCCAGAAGGCACTTATTTTCTGACTTTTGAAGATGGAGAATACATTGTAACTAGCTCAGACACAGGGTATGTGCCAAAAGGAGTGCAAATAAAATCACCATTCAAAAGTCTTCTTCATAATGATAGTCTTTTTAAGAGACAAACATTACTATCTGGGATAGTTCTTGGGAAAAGTTTTTTCACACCTTGGTTTTGTGTTTTGTTGAACTCCTTCATAATAAAATTTACCACATCAAATAAATCAGTCCAGCAATGCATGTTCTTTAGTCTTGTTCCTATCTGTGGATAGGAAATATAACTCTAAACTGTGTATACTGAAAATGAGAGTGGTGATTTGAGATTTCTTTCTCACCATGGATAAAGAGAAATGTGAATCACAGTCTCTGCTTCCCAGGTGGTGTTAGTGGTAAAGAATCTGCCTGCCAATGCAGGATACGCAAGAAATGCAGGTTTGATCCCTGAGTCCGGAAGATCCTCTGGAGGAAGAAATGGCAAACACTCCAGTATTCTTGCCTGGAGGGCTACAGTCCATGGGGTTGCAAAGAGTTGGACACGGCTGAGTGACTAAACACACACAAACACACACTGGGATGGTGTGTGTGTTTTTAATGCTGGTTGTATATTAAAATAATACCTGAGGAGTGTTTTTAATACCAATGCCTGAGCCCCACCCCTGGAGCTTCTGGCTGTAAATTGGCATATGTTAGAATATGGGTATTGTTATATCTAAAACTTTGAAGGTACTCTCCCATACTACATGTACTATAGAAGGCAAACTGAAAATCCTTTGAAAAGGGCTTCTGATTACATCGTCACTCAGATAGTGATCCCTCACTGTAGGTAGGCATGTTTTTTGGCTAGATGAGCTTGGTACCTTGTTGGAGACTCTCCAGGTTGCTTCATATGAGAAAGGAGGCTCTTTCCTGAGTTCTCCAGATTTAAATAATTCCCCTAGAACTGTGTAATGGGAACAGTTTTTAATAGACTGTGGAGTTCACTGTAGCTTATCCAAGATACATAATTTTTAAAAATTTTCCTAGTTTTGATTCAAATATAAATCAGGGACAGTTTCTACCAGTTTTAAAAAGTTTTAAATTTTTTTGTTTTTCATGTAAACCATCATTCAAAATTCACTCCTTTCATAAATATGCATACCCCTTTTCTGTATTTCCATCATGGGTTGTTCTGTAAAATGAAATATCTTGTTTCCAATAAACTTGCTGTGATGTGAGAACCATAGGAAGAATTTATAGATGATAAAATTTATCAAATTTATGGATAGATACATGAGAGAGAAAATGTAGCAGAGATACCATTTACCAAATGTTATTTTATAAGTGTAATTAAAATAGCCATTTATATAATTTAAAATAGTAAGTATTGTCCCCTGTTTTCTTAATGTAAGCATTCCTTGCCTTGTTTGGAAAATATGTAGAAGCCTCTAAGATGGGCCTGTTAGCAAGGAGTGCCAATGCCCCTGTGAAGCCCCGACCTCATGTACGGCCCCTTCTGACTGACTGCCTTCCAGACACAGTCACTGCCCCAAATGTGTTGATGATTCATGTAGGAATTGGCTGTTCAAACTTTTACTGCCAGACTAATCACATTTATGGTTTCTTGGCTTATTAGTTTTTTAGCAAATAGTACCTAGCGGGTAACTACAGTTAAATCAGTAGAGTTCAGAGCACCTGCATTTCTGAAGGCATTACTTTGTACATGAAATGGATCTGATTTTTAAACAACAGTTTTGCTATTTGCTTTACAACCTATTGTTTATTGTAAAGAAACTCTTTGTGCTTCTTAATTTCTCATGTGTTCTTTAAGAAAAGATGGCCAAGGAATATATTTACAGATGTGGTTCCACTTTTATTATTTCAATGCATTATTTTCTCCTCATCAGATTCATATTTGTGGTGATATGCCCTGCATGGCAAGTGCTGAGAAAACATTTGCTCAAAGTCTTGCCAAGAAACACTGTTGACTCTGTGGAGTATAGTGACTTCACTGTTCAAGATCCTCATGTGTTTATTAAAAAGGAAAAAAAAAACCCACCCAGATACTAGTTAATTATATTCATCTGTCTAAATTACTAGATCTCATGGTTAGTATATTAAATTTATAAAATTGTTCAAGTGTATTCAATACTGTATTACATCAGTTTTATTGATATACTGGCAAAGAAACAAACATGACCACTCTTTACCATCTGTTTATAATGCTATATAAAGAAGACCATGTTGGTTGCCATGGAAACTACATTTCCAAAACCACTGAGTGTTTGCTTAAATTCTCCAACCTTAAAGTCATAAGCATTTTTTCTGAGCAAAAGAATAGAGTACATTTTAAAATTTCCTATGATTTTCTTAAAGTGAATTCTCTGTAAAATTCATTTATTATTTCTAGGCTGATATTTTGCCTCAAGATTTCGTGAATTAAATTGAGAGACTTTTAATTTGAGAATTCTTTGGTATTTTCAAGAACTGGCGAGAAAATGTTAGCACTTTTCTATTGAGGGCTGCCACCTGTCTTTATAAGTAAAGGCTTTACTTCTTCAGAAAAACTTTTTGCTAGAGTAACAATAGAAAGGAGCCTGAAGAAGTGACAGATACGACAACATGGTATCTGGGAAGGAAAAGCAGTTGTAATGTAGTTACATAAGCTAACAATGTTTAGTTATTGCTGTCATATTAGCTGATATGATAAAAATTACCGAGGGAAGTACTTGACTTTAAACAGAATGGTTCTGACTTTAAAATTGTGGCTACTAAAAAATATTTTGTTAACTGTAAATAAAATCAGTTGATGTTCCTGGGAATTCTCCCTAGGGAAGAAAGAAGTGAAGTATTGAGATATGTTGTACTGTTGTTCTTACTGTAAATAAAAACTAGAACTAATTTTTTTTAATCCCAAATGACTGTACATTCAAATGTTTTGTTTATGTAAACCTGGGGTCTACATAGACACTCAGGAAGCTTGTTTGCTATATTCTTTTTAAAAAAAATTTTTTTTCCAACTTCTTAAAAGTTATTGTTAATGTTTTTACACTGCGGGAGATAAAATAGGATTACACCTGTTCTAGCTGAATATGGAGAGTAAAGCGTCTGCCTGAAATGCAGGGAGACCCGGGTTCGATTCCTGGGTTGGGAAGATCCCCTGGAGAAGGAAATGGCAATCCACTCCAGCACTCTTGCCTGGAAAATCCCACGGAAGAGGAGCCTGATAGGCTACAGTCCATGGGGTCGCAAAGAGTCAGACATGACTGAGCTACTAGCTTTCACTAAAGCCAAAACTTTTTGTCTTATGTGGATAGCAATAATAATACTGATAATAATAATAACGGATGCATATTGTGCACATAGTTGTGCCAGAGAGTATACTTAGCTTTTTACATGCTAAATGTTTATATTTAAACGTCATAATAATCCTATGAAATAAGTCCTATAAATACATAGTACAGTCTCTAAATTCAGGTTTCTCCTCCTTGGCACTATTGACATGTTGGGCTGGCTGGTAGTCCTTTGTCATGTGAGACTATCAGTTATGTTGTAGAATGTTCAACAGCAGACCTGGCCTC
The DNA here is from genome assembly GCF_003369695.1 of Bos indicus x Bos taurus. Lineage (NCBI taxonomy): Eukaryota > Metazoa > Chordata > Mammalia > Artiodactyla > Bovidae > Bos > Bos indicus x Bos taurus. Next base: position 42,793,913 of record NC_040084.1, read on the forward strand.
TGCTCTTTAGAAACCAAGTTGTAACAACCAAAAATATCTCCAGACATTACCAGAGTCTCCTGGGGGACTAAAATTGCCTCCCATCTGAGAATCACTGCTCTAGATGAACCAGCAGTTTGATTTTTTTTCTGGTAGAAATAGTTTTTAAACCACTTTCTGCTGTTCACATGCTGTATACCCCTACTACCATCCATTTTAATACCAGCTAATCTACAGTTTTGTTTGATATTCATCTGAATAACTTAACCAGACCCCATGTATTATGATAGCTTTTTTTAATCCAGGATTTTGAAAACTTGTGCAACAAAATGAAACAAGTGGAGTAATTAATGTAAGTAGCACCAAAATTACATATTCATAAAAGAATTTTAATAACAAAATTTTAGAATCATCTGCTGATTTTCATATATTAAAAATTGGAGGGAATCCTTTCCATGTATTCAACTTGTAAGTGCCAAACTAAGATGATTCTCTTTTTCCTGTTATTGACCTCTAAATATTTTCTGAGGAATATTTGAGTATAGTTCAGTCTTGTGTGAATATTTTCTCTGATTCTGAAAAATTAGAAGATTGTCAGTCATGGACCTTTATTACAAAGTTAAAAAATCCTAAAAAAAATACTCATACTAGCAATGCTAATTTGTTGTGGTGGCTAATTTTCTGCTGTTTTTGAAAAATATGACTGTTTTGTTGTATTTTCTTATGAATGTTTTAATAGAAAAAGCATTTATTTCTTAGCAACATTTAAAAATTGTGATACTGTGAAATGGAACTCAGCAGGCCTCTGAATTGACAAAGTTAATCAGGTTTCTGTGATTCTCAAGTTTCTTTACCAAATAGTCTTAGCTTATTAACCCATTCTCCTAAAAATATGAAAACATTTTTCTATCATCTGAAAGATTACTTCAGAAATGTATATTAATAAATGACTCTATTTAATGTAGTTTGGTAGGAAATTACTGCATTTCACTACAGTTAACTGAAGAACACTTTGAAAGAATGCAGACGTAGAGAAAAATACCTTTTTTGGAAAGAATAAGAACATTAGGCCTTTTAGATGCACTTAAATGATTGTGAATTTTAGCTATCATTTTTATCCAGGCAAAAGCTTGCACAGTATATCACATTTTGAGACCAGATTGAACGAGGCCCAGGTTTGCTAGTGCTTCTATTAATATATTGTAAAGTGGGACTTCCCAGGTGACTTAAGTGATAAAGAATCCGCCCACCAATGTAGAAGATTCAGGTTCGATCCCTGGGTCAGAAATATTCCCAGGAAAAGGAAATGGCATCCCACTCGGGTATTCTTCCTTGGGAAATCCCATGAACAGAGGAGCCTAGTAGGCTACAGTCTGTGGGCTCACAAAAGAGTTAGACACGACTTAATGACTAAACAACAGCAACAACATATTGTGAAGTACTTTTCAATTCAGTCGCTCAGTCGTGTCCGACTCTTTGGGACCCCATGGACTGGAGCACACCAGGGTTCCCTGTCTATCACCAATTCGCGGAGCTTACTCAAACTCCATCGCATCCGTGATGCCATCCAACCATCTCATCCTGTGTCATCCCCTTCTCCTGCCTTCAATCTTTCCCAGCATTAGGGTCTTTTCCAATGAGTCAGTTCTTCACATCAAGTGGTGAAAGTATTGGCATTTCAGCTTCAGCATCAGTCCTTCCAATGAATATTCAGGATTGATTTCCTTTAGGATTGACTGGTTTAATCTCCTTACAGTCGAAGGGATTCTCAAGAGTCTTCTCCAACACCACAGTTCAAAAGCATCAGTTCTTTGGCACTCAGCTTTCTTTTTAGTCCAACTCTCACATTCATACATGACTACAGGAAAAACCATAACTTTGACTAGATGGACTTTTGTTGGCAAAGTAATGTCTCTGCTTTTTATGTCTAGGTTGAAGTACTTTTCAGCTCTTGAATAATATGCAGCAGTTAGAACCATTCACCAGGCCTTGATTTAAATATACAATATTTGAAGGTGCGAAACGCATCCAAACAGTCCAACATTTTGATAGGCCTAAATAGCCTATTGATAAGTTTCTGGTTTTTACCTGCGCATAAACAAAACAATCCTGAAATATATTGGCCACAGGCTTCACCAGATCTCAAAATTTAGCATTTATCTGGCTACTTTTGGAGAAAGGGGGAAACTTTTGGTATCAGGTGATGCAGATAATCCAGTTCTTATTAACATAACCACACTAGAACTTTATACCAAGAAAAATCATCACCGCATTTGGGGACCAAAGTGTCTGTTATATGTCTTTGAAATTTGTTAGATTTTTGACACATGTGCTTAGAGACAGAGTTTTCACACTTTTGTCATTGTCCTCAAATCCATAGGGTTTGGAACTGTATTTGCACCATGAGAAGAGTAATTTCCTTTTTACTTTCATCAAGGTTATTTTTAATTTTAATGTAGTAAAAAACATTTTTTGCCCCTTTAATTTCGTATCTACCCTAGTTTCTCTCTCTTTGCTCAATTCAGTATTTTTTCAGTATCAGTATCTTTTTTAAAGCAAACATTAAAGCATCATTAAAACAAAATTTGTATTTGTGACCATGGCCCCTACCACTTACTTATGGCCCTACTTATTACTTATTACTTAACTTCTTTATGTCTCAGTTTCTTCATCCATAAAATCAGGATCAAGAATAGTACCTTATAGCCTTGTATGAGGTTTAAGTGAGAAAATAAGTAAATAAATACATACATATAAACATACATATAAATATACATTTTTATATATTTAAAGTGTAAGGATAGTTTTTGCAACAGATATTAACGTTGAGCCTATTGCTTTTTCCTTTCTAGGACAAAGTTGCAAGATTGGATCCCTAGTGTATCAATGAGCAGTGTTTAGTTTCTTTTACCTTTTAAAAATGAATTATTGTAGTATGAATTAAAATGGGAACAGAACCTCTTCAGATATAAATTTCCTGTCTTATTTAACATATTCCTAGAAATTAAAACATAGAATGTATATAAATTATTTTTTTAACTAAGTAGTCCTTCAGTGAAATATTTCAGTCGAGGAATGTGTATTTTGCCCAATTTCAAGGAAAGGAACCAAGGTATTCAGTAAAGAATGATGAAAACTATGATCTCCTCCTTCCCTAAGAGTTATAGTTTTGTGGAGTATTTTAGATTGACTGTTGTAGGCCATCAGAAGGGCATAGAGCCACATGCCACAAGCGGGCCTGTGCAGACCCTCATTTCAGTGTAAGACTCCTTGGCTGTGGTATAGACCCTGGCTACTCCTGCCGTCTGTGTGGGTTTTTGTTGTTATTGTTTTTTAGTTGTGGTTTTTAACCTGGACTGTATTTTCACTGCAGTGCCAACTTTTCTCAGCCTCCTGTGAATGGGGGCTATTCAAGGCTTCCCATGGCTCTGTGTTTAATGGACCGCACATCCTCTGCTCTGTTCTGCTTGGGAGTCTTGTTGAACTTGCATGTAAGGAGAAGGCAGCACCCAAATTCGTGTCTAGCTATTAGTGCACCAGCCAGTAATCAAGAGAAGTTTCAGGGAAGTGCTTACGAGAAGTCAACTATAAAATTTTTTTCACGTCTTTACCTGTAAGGTCCTTTCTGAGCTCTAATTCAAGCTATTGCCCATTTTTGCTCAGTGTGTTATTGCTGTGATCATTATTTCTGTAGGCTGGCTTTGGAAGCAGACATCTGAACTGAACCCCAGGTCCTTCATTTATTGGCTATATAATTTTGGGCAGATTACCGTATTAATTCATCCACAAGTATGTATTGAATGTCTATGTGCCAGGCAGGATTCTAAGCACTGGAGATACAACTGTGGACAAGTAAATGTGCTGTAATATGCTTGTGTTCTAGTCAAGGAAGACAATAAATAAGTGAATACAAATATGTAGTTTATCAGTGTACTCATTGATGTGTAAAAAATAAACTTGCTCTGTGAGCCTTAATATCTTCATCAGTAAAATGAGGAAAACTACCACCTCCCAGGATAGTTGTCAGATTAGATGAGCTGGCACCATGAAGGCTTGAGGATATACCAGGGTGGATGAGACAGTCTGCCTCTCGGTCACTTGCTGGCCATCTGGTAAATGAGGGATGTCTTCCCAGAACCTTTTGACCTGCTAGAATGGAGCAAGTGTTATGTTCTCTGAGAATTAAATTGGCTAAAGTAACATGTGTGTAATTTATTCCAAGTGTCTCTCTCTCTTGGTTCAGTAGGTGCCATCTATTAATTAATACCATGTAAATGAAACTTTAAGAAATCGAATCATGTTTCCCTGTTGACACCTATAATTTGAGAGATGCCACTATTATGGTAATGATTGTCCTTTACTACCTCTGTTGGTGGCTATTTTAAATATTTATAAGGCCTTATTGTTATTTGGGTAGCAATATTTGGAATTTTGAGAGCTAATAGATTTTAACTTGGGAAACCAAACATGGAATCTTTCCTGGTCAAAGTTTTTCTGTGGAAGATGAACACAAGCAGTGTATGTCCTGCACCTGTCACTTCTAATTCTCCCATGTTTTAGTCTCCTGTACCTTGATTTCAGTGTTGATTTTGGAAAAATAAATGAGTTTTTCCTAAAAATTTTGCACTTGTGTTGAGGTTTGACAGAAAACAACAATATTCTGTAAAGCAATTATCCATCAATAAAGAGTAAATTAATTAAAAAAATAAAAAGCAAAACCAAAAAAAAATTTGCACTTGATTTCTGAACCATCATATTGCTATAATACAGTTCTAGGTTTTAATTTTTTTTTTCCATTCATTTTTTTCAAGAGTAATTTCTCCAGCTAAAACCCATGATGGTTTCTGTCCCTGTCCCATTCCCACTTCAGTTTGCCTTTGATGTATTACCTGTAAAGTAATTTATAATTTTTTTTCAATTTGCTTATTTTTACTGGATTCCTCCATCTCCTGTTGTAGCTTCTACATTTGGCTTTAGCCTCTTAATAGTATCTTGTGTAAAGCCAATTGAATGACCTTCTCTTTTTGTCTTTTCCAACTTGTCCTAAGGCAAATATTCTAAATTTTGCACAACTGAACCACCTTCATTAGCTAGTAGGACTGACCCACCAAGTACTAAACAAATACTTATTACTTACATTGAGATATTCTTTTTGATAAAAATGTATTTCTACCCAAGTAACCACCCTCCCCCCGCAATTATAGAGGATTAGTCTGACAGCAGTTCCCTTGAATTTGAGTGTCAGAGTCTGCTGAAATGAGGACTTGAAGTTGAGAAAAGCACTGAGCACTAAGGGAGCACTCATTCACGTTTGGTTGACTTATTCCCTACACAGGCGGACTCTGATAGTGGAAGGTGTGATTCACAGCAGGTCAGCTTTTAGCCAGTGTCACTGCTTGAGTGGTGGTGTGAGTCTCATGTGTCGGAATAGTGTAATGATGCTTATATTCCAGCACTTGGTTTTTCTACCCCTTTGCTTCAACACTAAATTGATTTTTTTCTAACGTGAACAAAAGGGGTCTGTGTGTAAAACTTGTGTGAGATCATTTTAATGGAGTTTTCAGTGTGGCTGAAATATTTTTTAACGACCTGTTTTACTACGTTAGTATTTTAAAATAAATCTTCAGTTATCATTTGAGTTCAGAAATCTTTGTTCATTTTTTTCTCCCCCTAGTGATAGTTTAATTCTAAGGCGGCCAGCTTATATCTTGCTGCAAACTTGATTATTAGCATTATTTTACTTGTTTTTTATTTCAATCATATTTTGTTAAACTACTGGTGTTCATTCGTTAACTATTTCTAAAAAGCTCTGTTTGATTTCCCCTCTGTTCGACAACTCCTGTGCCCAATACCTGTTCTACTTTCTCTTCTCTCTTCCTTTCTTTCCATTGCCTGTCTTCTGCCACATGCCCATCAGACCTAATTGCTGCTTTGTGAGAGCTTTGTTGAGGCAGTTCCTTGGCCCTGCTGTCCCTTGGGGATTTAATGTGGGTGGGATGTGCCTGTGGCCCTCGAGCCATGTCAGTGGCTGCTATAGCTCCCAGATTCTAAAGACTGGTCCACCTCAGGCCCTAATGTTTCAAGTCTAGAGCATTTTAGTCTCAGGACAGATACGGCAGGAATAATACAATTTGGGTCATTTTTGTCAATGGATATTAACCTCCAGCTTGTCTGCTAATTTTATATAAAAATCTGTGACATGCAGACTATTTTTAGTCTTCAAATTAGAGTGCTTTAAGATAATTTTTATGAGTGCTAATGTTTTTCTTTTACAACTTAGTAATATTACTGTCACTGAATTACTAATCATATATATATATTTTTATATATATATATATATATATATATATATATATATATATATATATATATATATTTAACGTCACTTTGATACCATTTAAACTTTGGCCTTATATTTAAACCTTAGAGAAATTAAAAGTGAGATATAAGAACCCAAAAGACATCTAGATAGAACTTTGGGGTTCATTAAAGGTGAGTTAAATTTTTTCTTCAAGTGAGAAATACAGCTATAATATAGTAAGCCATTTGCCTTTTTAATATTCTGATATTTTAAAAATAGTTATCTTTTTCTCCAGACTTACAGAGAGATCTGTGCTCTTATGCAATTTGGAAAATATGTAAATCACCCTTAATCTGAAAATCCATTGATTAACACTTGTTACCATTTAGAGGCATTTTCTTCCTATTATTTCTCTTCAATTTTTAAACAAAATATTTTAAATACACTAAAAAATACATGGACACTCTGTGTATTGAATACCAATATAGTGACACTCAGATTTTAAACGTTACTGCTTAGAAAACAAACATGGTTACCAAATGGGAAAGGGGTTGGAGAAGGATAAATTAGGAGTTTGGAATTAACAGATACAAACTACTGTATATGAAATAGGTAAACAACAAAGTCCTACTGTATAGCACAGCGAACTATGTTTAATATCCTACAGCAAACCATAATGGAAAAGAATGTGAAAAAGATATATATATATTACTAGAAACTAACACAGGATTATAATCAACTATACTTGAATTAAAATAAAATGTTGATGTTTTATTATATTTATTCTTAGTTCATGGCCTTGTTTATTATATATATATGTGTGTGTGCATCTATTGAAACATAATTGGGATCATATTATATTTATAGTTTTATAATTTTATCTTTTCTTTAACATTTTAAGTATTTTCCCATATCATTAAAATTTGTTTAGTGCTTTGTTGCAACACTAAATTTGTTCTAGTGTTTGCACAGATTTTATTTTTAAATAATGGTAATTCTATCCCTATTTAATTTTACATTTACTTCTAGTTCTTTTAACTTAATATATCACATACTATACATGACTTAAAGCACTTTTTCAAAAAACTGCAGGTTAAAACTCATTAGTAGGTCATAAAGGCAATTTAACAGGCTATAGTCAACATAAAAAAAAAAAAAACAATAGAGACGATCAGGGTATTCCTGTGATTTTTTGGCAAAAAAAATGTACATCCTCTAGTCCTTTTGCTTCCATTATCTATATAAACTTAAAATTTTTTTTGACTAGGGGTCACAGTCACAAATATTATTAGAAACCTTTTTAGCCAATCTCCCTCATGTATATTAGATTTGACACCCATCTTTTATGCTTACATTTTCTGGATTGATTTATTAGAACTGGATATATTAAAGTGAGGTAGTCAAATAGTGAAACAAACTCTATACCTCTAGATTTTAGCATTGGAAGGAGTTTTTCCACTGCGGGGATCTGGGAAGTTCTGATTTTTCCCATTCAGTTGTACTTTAAGAAGCTTTGAGCTAACTAACACAGGGCTTTCCCAGTAGCTCAGCAGTAAATAATCTGCCTGCCAAGCAGGAGACATAGGTTTGATCCCTGGGTCAGGGAGATCCCCTGGAAAAGGAAATGGCAACTCACTCCAGTATTCTTGCCCAGGAAATCCCATGGACAGAAGACCCTGGTGGGCTACAATGGGGTCGAAAAAGAGTCGAACATGACCTAGTGACTGAACATGCATGCACAAACTAACTCAAGGGTGATGATCCCTTATAGTTGATAAGTTGTTTCCTTAATATTTGATTATCAGTTTACCAAAAGACTGTGATCTGAGTCACTGGCATAAGTTAGAATTATGAACTCTTGAGCATAAATCTTAGGTTTCTCTCCTCTGGTTCTGCCATCCTACCTCAGCTCACCATCTGGAACTTCCCCTACCTTCTGTTCAAATTGAGTGTAGCCTCTCACAGGCACTGCTGCAGTAGTGAATTCAGTAAGTTCTCCTAAACGAAGAGACAAAGCACTTAAACACTCCAGTATATTGAGTTCTGTCTGCTTAAAGCTTAAGAGATAGGTCCTTTGATATGGCATGGTTCTTATATAAATTAATTTTTCAACATCACATTAAACTCTCAGCATGTCATTTTGTAGTGCATTGGTCCTTTTCCCCAGTGTGGCTATCACTTTTAAAGAATCCACTATGATTTAGGAAGAGGGACTCAAGACACTGAACTCAAGGTTCAGTGTGTGTGCTAAGTACCTTCAGTTGTGTCTGAATCTTTGTGACCCTATGGCTCCTCTGTCCGTGGGATTCTCCAGACAAGAATACTGGACTGGGTTGCCATGCCCTCCTCCAGGGAATCTTCTCAACCCAGGGATCGAACCCATATCTCTTCTGTCTCCTGCACTGGCAAGCAGATTCTTTACTACTAGCACCACCTGGGAAGCCCCCTGTTCAGTGTAGCAAATGGAGATGACGGAGAGATGAGTAAGGTTGGGACTAGTAATAGGTCTGTTTGGGTAAGATGGTAAGATGGTGTCTGCTGCTCTGCTTCTTGGAAGTCATTTGCTCTCTCATCTTACATTTTTTGAGACTTATTCTGTATCAGTTACTCTGCTGGGTGCAGAGCATCCAAAGATGACTAAGCCTGAGGGCCCTTAAGATTCTCACAGCCTTGTGAGGAGTACCTTAGAACAGATACAATCATTAAATAGCAAGACTGAAAATTATATCTAAATCCTGGCACTTAAATTACTAATTGACTAGTAATTGTTTAGCTTTTCTAAGCCTGCTTGCTAGTTTTCCTCATCTGTAAAATGATATTACTAGTTCTTTTACATGGTTTTTGTGAGAATAAGAATGTACATATATAAATTAGCACGTGCCTGGCATTATAGCATGTTTATAGTATGCTGTAGCTGTGTCATTCGATGCCGTTTTTATTCAGCGTATTAAGTGCCAGGCTAGACGTTTATAATAAAAAGCCCATGGAAGAGGCAGCTGCCTCACCCCAGGTTCTGCACGCCGCACAGCCACTGTTTGCTGCTTCCGCTGTGCATTTATGTTCACTTTTCTTTCCGGGTGTCGGTGGAGACCCTTTTATCTGTGGACATGCTGTGTTCCTTCCTGTGGGTCACACTCATCCTTACTGAGTTCCCTACATATATAGGAATCCTCTAAAACTCCTTTTCTCTTCTCATGCCCTCCTTTCCCCTTTTCCCTTCCCTTTTTTTCTTCTTTCTCCACCCCCCACCCAAAACTCATCCATCAATTCCTACTGCTTTAGCTATCACCCCTATGAAGATGCTTCCCAAATCTATATCCACAGCATTTCCAGATGCCTGCTGGGCATCTCCATCTGGAAGTCCTTCTTGCATTCAAAGTTAACATGTCCAAAACTGAACTCATTAATTCCCCATTAACACTCCTTTTCTTTCCAGTCCTTGCTAATGCTAGCGTCATCACCTCCAGCAGACAAGTTTGAATCTTAAATTCAGCCCTTGTATTTGCTTCCTGGTGCCTTCCTGATGTCTTGCTCATGCAGTCAGTTGGCCAGACTAACCTGACCCACCTCCATGCTGCTGCCATCATTCAGGTTTTCTTTCCCATCCCTGCTGCTACTACCCTAATTTAGGCCCTCATTATCTCCCACCTGGAATATTGGAAGAAGCTACTCCTAACTAATCTTCCCTCTCCTTTCCCCTGTACCCAACAACACACTATTGCCAGAGTGACAATATTAGGCCCCAAGTAGCAGTTTTAGTCTTTAGCCCTAAACACATTAGTCCCTTGCTGACAAACCATCCATGCCTTCAAATTGCCTGCAGAATAAAGTCCTGATTCTAAACCTCTCAAGGCCCCTCACTCTTTAGGCTGTCTCCTGGGCTTATTCACCTTCACACTTTGCCCAAATGATTAGCCCCACAGGTCCTGAACCTGCTTCCCATTCTTTTACCTGCTATCACTCAAACCTATTCCTTTCTCCCAAAGTACCATTCTTTCCATTCCAATAACTCCATCCCTCTCCTCCCTCCATTCTCTGCTCAGGAAAATTTGACCATCTTTAAGGCTCAGTCTGAAGTCTGTCTCCACTGGGAGGGGCACCTCTAACAAGAAGCCGTTTTCTTTCTTCCTTTGTTTATGGAAAACTTATTGATACTCTACTGTCTTTGTTATCTGTTTTTATATTATTCAATTTAACCACTGTTTTTTCAATTTAACCATTTTTGAAACATGTCATTAATAGCTCCTTTAATAGACCTCATTTCTTTGTATTCCTCATAGTATATATACGTGTTGAAACAGTGGAATTTGAGAGAGTATGGAAAGGTTCCATAGCTGTCATTTGAGGATTTAAAATAGTTAATAGTTATGGAAAGATAAGATGATGTAGTAGGAACTGCAGTTAACCACAGAAACAACGATGTGAGAAGGCCATACAATTGTGTTGCACGAAGTTCACTTGTAAAATCCTTATTTCCATGAAATTGTAAAGCTATTAGGATATTAGTGTTAATTGTTGATCTGTTGTAGTTCTAGAGCAGAATTTTGAAGAAGGCCAAATTCCTTCGCCCAAAATTCAACTTATAGACTTTTCAGAATGATGTTATTTAAAATTAGTGATGTGTCTGCTGCTGCTGCTGCTAAGTCGCTTCAGTCGTGTCCAATTCTGTGCGACCCCATAGACAGCAGCCCACCAGGCTCCCCCATCCCTGGGATTCTCCAGGCAAGAACACTGGAGTGGGTTGCCATTTCCTTCTCCAAAGCATGAAAGTGAAAAGCAAAAGTGAAGTCACTCAGTTGTGTCCGACTCTTAGCGACCCCAGTGATGTGTCTATAGTAGCTAATTTTCCAGGACTACATAGTATCTGACTTATCTTTAACTTGATTGAAATACTGTTTTAGATTTGGTACATCTCTAGTTTGTCCACCAAGCTACTACCTCCATATTTCTCATTGACTACCGCAAAAGCATCCCAACTGATCTCCTCATATCCACTTTGTTCCCCCACCGCCAACACACCCATCAGTCACTTTTCCACACTGATGAGGGAAGACATTTTTTGTATATTTTTTAAAATATCTGATTACATGACCAGATGCTGAAGTTACTGCAGTGGTTTCACATTACTCTTTGGATAAAGAGCCAATGTCTAATCACAGGCTGTTTGACCTGTGCGGTCGAGTCCCTGTTTACTTCTAGCCTCGTTTGTACAGTGTTCTCAGCTTTGCATGTGCTCATTCTTCCTTTGAATGTCAACTCAGTCATCATTTCCTCAGGAAGCCTTTGCTGGCTAGGCTAGTTCCCAGTTGTAAGCTCTCAGAGTATCATCTCTTTTTACTCTGTGGCATTATTAGCATTGTAATTTTACATTATTTGTGATTCTTTCATTATTACTGGTCTCTAGCATCAGCTTGTAAGCCTCGTAAGCTCTTTGCCTGGTTTTGCTCACTGTGGCATCTGTGGCAAGCGCAGTGCTTAAAGTATGGAAGGTATTTGGTTTATATTAGTTTAATGAATGATGAAGGGTCTAAATATATGTGTATGTGTATATATATATATATATATATATATATATTAGCAAAAGGGAAACAATTCTGTAGAATTTTAGTGATATAGATTACAAGGGACTAAATATTGCTTTCATTTATGACACTTCGATGATGTTAACGATTTCTCCCAATTTTTATACTTATTATATATATTGTAGTTAAAAAAAAGTAAACTGCTTAGTTACCCAGTCGTGTCTGTCTCTTTGTGACACCATGGACTGTAGCCCGCCAGATTCCTCTGTCCATGGGAATTCTCCAGGCAAGAATAGTGGAGTGGGTTACCATGCCCTCCTCCAGGGGATCTTCCCAACCCAGGGATCCAACCCAGGTCTCCCGCATTACAGGCAGATTCTTTACTATCTGAGCCCCAGGGAAGAGTATTAGATAATTACATGTAGTAAAGTGAAATCATAAAGAATCACAGAGTTAGGGGAAAAAAGCCCAGATGTCAAATAATCCAGGCTTCCCTTTGATATGTTGTTTCAGAGGCTGTGCAGCTTCTTGAACATCTTTATTCACAAGGGACTCAGCATCAATAGAGGCTCCTCTGTTCTTTAATTTCTTCATGTGAAGCCAAAATTCACCACCTATATTTTCTATCTATTAGTGCCCTCTAAAGTAATACTTACCAAGTCTGTCTTCTATCCACATGGTACCCTTTCGGATGAGCAGACAGTCATCATGTACTCCTCTAGCTTTAATTCTCCCAGCCCTCCCCTGCACACACACTGCGTTCCTGTCCTGTTGGTTCTGGAGACAGTTGTGTCCTTCTCTCTGTCCTCAAACCTGCACACGTGTTGTCTCTAAAACACTCTTTTTTCACTTCCCCTCCTTGCTTCAGATCCTGTGACTCCTTCCCTCTCATCCTTTAGGTCTCAGGGAGGTCTCTTTCACCACTCCTTCACCCCGCTTATGTTGGTTGCCCTTGTTGATATCCCTAAGTAGCTCATGCCACATTTTATTATTATTTTAAATCCAGATTATATAATCCACACGAAGGGAGATCACAACACACCAGTGTATGTCATTATGTCCTCCACTGTCTGTCTCGCACTGTGCCTGACTTACAGTAAGCATTTACTACATTTTTGGCTGCGTAAATTTGAGAACACCGTTTTTACTATTCTCCAAGCTAGCATTCATTTTTTTTTGTCAGCCAAGTGTGTGGCCGTAAATAATTTCACGATCTTCTGGATATGCTCCAGTTTGTTCGTATTTCTCCTAGAGAGGCACTCAGAATAAATTGTAATGTTCCAGGTGAAAATATGACCTGGATTATATGAAACATTATCTCTGCAAATTTAGAATCTGAGGGACTTTTTTATGCTCAGGAGCTGAATTTCTTATTTTTCTTGTGAGCTAAGTTTTAAGTAGTAGACATTATCAAATGATCTTATTCCTTTTTTTTTTTAAGGCTGTTAATGAAGTGAATTTAAAGAAGTGGTGTTTTGGAAACATTTAATTTACTCACACTATTAATCTGTTCTTTGGATTGTCAACTATTGTCTTGTGTGAAAATTGATGCTTAGAAGGCATGCTTTTCTGACTGCTCTCTTGATTTCTATCAACTGGTGGGTGCACTAGAGTTTCTTCTCCTGACCTTTTTCAGTAGTGCTTTCTGAAAGTGGAATGTGTTTCAGCCATATATGATGTTTCAGGCTCGTAGAAGGAAGGATTCCTTAACTTTTGTTATTTTGGGGGAGTAGAAGAAGAAACAATATAGGAAATAATTGGTGGCTCAAACGGTGAAGAATCTGCCTGCAGTGCAGGAGACTCGGGTTCAGTCCCTGGGTCAGGAAGATCCCCTGGAGAAGGGAATGGCTACCCACTCTAGTATTCTTCCCTGGAGAATTCCATAGACAGAGGGGCCTGGCAGGCTGTAGTCCGTGGGGTTGTAAGATATAAGAATTAAGAAAAATACATGGCAAAAAAGTAGAGGGAATGTAGTTTTCTGACTACCTTATCGCCTTGCTTGTGCTTCCACAGTGGTGTGTGCTTTACTCACGTCGTCTCTTCCACACGGTGACTACAGGAAACACATGTCGTTTAACGTCGTTTTACAGAAAAAGTGATAGTCTGAGTCATACAACTAATAAATGGCAGAAGGATTTTTCAGACCTGGTTCTAAAGCAGTCACTATTCTACTGACTCAATAAATAGTTGGTATATGAATGAAATGAAGCCGATGGAGAGTCAGTCTAGCATAATGGATAAACATGTATATAGACTTTAGAGCCAGGTGGCCTGGATTCAAATCCTGGCCCTATCAGGGTTCTAAGGCTTACTGTCTATGGTATCTTGGGAAAGTTGCTTGATCTCTCTGTGTGCCTCATTCTCTTCATCTCTAAAATCAAAATAATTGTGGTACCTTCCTCCTAGAGTTGTTGTGAATCAATTTGATTATTATATAGTAAAATACTCAGAACAGTTCCTGGCATTGTGAGGTTCTATTTAAGGATTTATTGCTGCTGCTGCTATTGTATTTTGATGATGATGATGATGTATGTGTCCTCTGTGAAAGGTCTCCTCTCTCAGAAGTTTATGGAAGGTGTTATCAGAACTGTTGCCAGGACTGTTTTTCAGTCTGACTTGGCCCTATGTCTCAAAACTCACAACTTAAGTTTTAAGTTTCAAGTTGTTAAGTGTTACCCTCATATCTTTCATTCCTCAGTTCAGTTGCTCAGTCATGTCCTACTCTTTGTGACCCCATGGACTGCAGCACACCAGGCCTCCCTGTCCATCACCAACTCTAGGAGCTTGCTCAAATTCATGTCCATCGAGTCGTTGATGCTGTCCAACCATCTCATCCTCTGTTGTCCCTTTCTCCTCCTGCCTTCAATCTTTTCCAGCATCAGGGTCTTTTCAAATGAATCAGTTCTTTGCATCAAGTTGGCCAAAGTATTGGAACTTCAGCTTCAGCATCAGTCCTTCCAATGAATATTCAGGACTGATTTCCTTTAGGATTGACTGGTTTGATCTCATTGAAGTCCAAGGGACTCTCAAGAGTCTTCTCCAACACCACAGTTCAAAAGCATCAATTCTTCGGCACTCAGCTTTATTTATGGTCCAACTCTCACATCCATACATGACTACTGGAAAAACCATAGCTTTGACTAGACCATAGCTTTTCATTCCTAAACAGGCTCAACCCCTCAAACACACAGACACACACACAGCCTCACCTTTCTCTTTTCCCTTTCTGTAATTAGGAGCCAATTCACAGCTTCTCTTTAATATTGTTATTATATACCTCAGGTAAAACATGTATAAGGATCTAGTAGCGTAAGTTGGGCTTCCCAGGTGGCTCAGTGGTAAAGAATCCACCTGCCAATGCAGGAGACATAAGTTCAATCCCTGGTCGGAAAGATGCTCTGGAGGAGGAATTGGCAACCCACTCCAGTATTATTGCCTGGAAAATACCATTGACAGAAACCTGGCGGACCACAGTCCATAGGGTTGCAAAGAGTCAGACACGACTGAGCACCCACACACAGTAGCATAAGTTAAAATCTGTAATTCAAAGCCAAAAACTTGGAAAGCACTCCATTTTACATTTTCTTCCAAAATACTATGCTTCCCAGCCTCCCTACAGTTCAGGTCTGTAGGATTTAAGTAGATTGTTACATTATAATAAAGAGCTTTGGATATTTCTGTTGATTATTTGTTTCTACTATAGTATAGCTTAATTACCTTAAATTAACTTCCTTTTTCTAGGAAATTAGAACTTCTTTGTAAAAATCATTAACCACTCTAACCTACTGAAGATCACTTACTAGATTAAGGAGAAAATATAAGTAAAGAAAGAACTGTAACTGTTATTTTGCAGGAAGCCTGAAGATGTCTTATTTAGAAACTAATGAAAGAGTAAGGGGCCCTTTTAAAAATTTACTTGGAAGCATGAGGGGTGAAAATTTTCTTAAGTAATGGGCTAACTCATTAATTTTGACTATATAAACTTAATTTAAATTAATTCTTTGTTCAGAAGTCACCCAAGGAAGTCTTAATAAGTCAGTGAAGTATCAGAATACAAATTTTCCTGTTTTTAGAAATAAAGTCACAGATGTAGAAGACAAACTTATGGTTACCAAAGGGGGAAGGGGAGGAGGGATAAACTGGGAGATTGAGATTGACACATATACACGACATATATAAAGTAGAAAACTAATAAGAACCTACTGGATAGCACAGGGAATTCTTCTCAATATTCTGTAATGCCCTATATGGGATTAGAATCTAAAAAAGAATGTGTGTGTGTGCGTGTGTGTGTGTGTATAGCAGATTCACTTTGATGTACAGCTTAATTAATACAGCTGTATTTAAATTGTGAATCAACTAAACTCAATAAAAATTAATAAAAGTTTTTTGCTATTTTTACCACATTCAAGAATTTTGTTTGTATGTTATTTATGTATACTTTTTAGTATAACTTATTTGACTAGTGCTCATGAAGATTGTTGTAAGTGTTAATTTATTATAATATGTTGTTCTTAGTCTTTCAGTCATGTCCTTTGCAACTCCATGGACTATAGCCTGCCAGGCTTCTCTGTCCATGGGGATTTTCCAGGCAAGAATACTAGAGTGGGTTGCCATGTCCTCCTCCAGGGGATCTTCCCAACCCAGGAATAGAATCCAGGTCTCGCACATTGCAGGTGGATTCTTTACTGTCTGAGCCCATTATAATATGTTACCCATAATTTTCTGTCTTTTTTTCTTTTTCTAATATTGCCCTTTAGTTCTTATATGATAACCTTTTGTGATACTTAAATAAAAATGTAATCTAGGAAAGTATTCTGACCTTAGTTATAGTAGAAATTATAAATATTGAATATTCATAGCAAAAAAATTATATTCTATGTTAAAGCTTAATGTGCCTAGAATGATTATTCTTTTGCATAAAAAATAAGAAATGGTAAAATATTTGCCCATGGCATTCATTTCCATTTTAATTCTCAAATTTTCGACCTGTAAAGACAGAAATCATTTTGTACCCTTCCCCTTACCAGCACCATCACCACATAATACAACTTCATCAAAGCCATACAATTTATATTTCACCTGCAGTCAACTACCACAAAACAGTTTAACACTATGGGTTCCTCTCATTATCAGACCACATGGTTAAGATTGCATGGGAAAACCCAGAAAGAGGAGGAAGCCAAGTCAGTAGGCCTTACAGTTTTGAGACTATCACTTTCAAAACTAGCTGAGGGTTTCTCTAGATGTTTCCTGCAGTCACTGCTTCCTCCTGTTAACTCTTTCTTCCACAATCCTATTTCTTTTCAGCGGGTCCCATTGTCTGATTTTGGAAGCGTGGGCATATTTGCAGCAGTTCTCTTACTTGATCCAACTTATTTTGTGATTTTCTTTCTTTCCTTGTTGGCAGGGGTCTTATACACGACAGACAGAATAACCTCCAGTTGAGGGGCTTGGTGGTGTTACTTATTTCTAAGGCAGCTGGGCCCAACAGTGTGAATGCTTCGTGTCAAAACTATGACATGGTCAGTGGGATCTATTCATGGTAAGAAGAAATTTTGAAATTGCTCTCTAAATTGTATTTTCATACAGTGGTCAGTAGAAATCACTGTTTAGTTCTTCGTCATTCTCTGATTCAGAGATAGATTAAAATATTTTGTAAGGTTAAAAGATGGATTTTTATTGTTCTTAATAAATCTAATAGTCTTAGCTACTTTGTATGGAACTCTGGTAAATTTTCCCTTGTGTTTTTGTTTAATACTTTCTACCTTGAGGATTTAAATTTTTTTATTGAATACTACCCTTCTGCCCCATCATGATATCATTTTATTTCTGTAGAGAACTCTGTATCATTTAGTCCAGGATTCATGGTTTTTAAACCTCAATAGGATAACTTAGCTGTATAGATAATGATGCAACTACCATTTTAGGAGATGTCTACTTCAATGCTATATCATTAACTTTATTTTGTTTATTTTTATGGTGAAGAGGTTTTTATTTAACTGGAATAAGAAACTTTTACATCTCACATTTAGATTAAAAAATAAATTGATGAGTACATATTATTTTGCTGCATATAAAACAAACTTTAAAATTTCAGTTGTGATTTTTTAAATGTGATTTTAAAAATGTTTTTTAGTAATAATATATCAGCAATAACTTTACTTAATCTTAGAAGTGTACTTGGCACTGTGTTGAAAACCTGTATAGAAGTAACAGTCTGCAGGTGGACTTTGGCACATGAAACTAAAGCACCCAAAAACATGGTGACAAGGGAATTTTCCTCACAAAAAGAACTATTTCTCGAAGCTTAGACTTCTGGTTAATACATCTTATTGATTTACTTTAAAAATCAGTCCTCATCACTATCACACAATTGTGCTCATTTCACATGCTAGCAAGGTAGTGCTTAAAATCCTTCAAGCGAGGCTTCAACAGTACATGAACCGAGAACTTCCAGGTGTACAAACTGGATTTAGAAAAGGCAGAGGAACCAGAGATCAAATTGCCAACATCCATGGACCATAGAGAAAGCAAGGGAATTCCAGAAAAACATGTACTTCTGCTTCATTGTCTATGCTAAAGCCTTTGACTGTGTAGATCACAACAAGCTGGAAAAATTTTAAAGAGATGGGAATACCAGACCACCTTCCCTGCCCCCTGTGAAGCCTGTATGCAGGTCAAGAAGCAACAGTTAGAACTGGTCATGGAACAATGGACTGGTTCAAAATTGGGAAAGGAGGACATCAAGGCTGTGTATCATCACCCGGCTTATTTAACTTCTATGCAGAGTACATGATGAGAAATGCTGGCCTGGATTCCCAAACTGGAATCACAATTGCAGGGAAAAATATCAATAACCTGAGATGTGCAGATGATACTACCCTTATGGCAGAAAGCGAAGAGGAACTAAAGAGCCTCTTGATTAAAGTGAAAGAGCAGAGTGAAAAAGCTGGCTTAAAACTCTGCATTAAAAAAAGAAGATCATGACATCGGGTCCTATCACTTCCTGGCAAATAGAAGAGGAAAAAGTGGAAGCAGTGACAGACTTTATTTTCTTGGTCTCCAGAATCACTGCGGATGGTGACTGCAGCCTTGATTGCTTCTTGGCAGGAAAGCTATGACAAACCTAGACAGTGCGATGAAAAGCAAAGGCAATACTTTGCCGACAAAGGTCTGTATAGTCAAGGCTGTCGTCTTTTCAGTAGTCACGTACAGTTGTGAGCTGAATATGTAAAGAAGGCAAAGCGCCAAAGAATTGATGCTTTTGAACTGTGGTGTTGAAGACTTTTGAGAGTCACTTGGACAGCAATCCACCTGTAATGCAGGAGACCCCAGTTCGATTCCTGGAATGGGAAGATCCACTGGAGAAGGGATAGGCTACCCAATCCAGTATCCTTGAGCTTCCCTTGTGCCTCAGCTGGTAAAGAATCTGCCTGCAATGCAAGAGACCTGGGTTCGATCTCTTGGTTGGGAAGATCCCCTAGAGAAGGGAAAGGCTACCCACTTCCAGTATTCTGGCCTGGAGAATTCCATGGACTGTATAGTCCATGCGGTCGCAAAGAGTCAGACATGACTGAGCAACTTTCACTTTTGGACAGCAAGTAGATCAAACCAGTCAATCCTAAAGGAAATCAACCCTGAATATTCATTGGAAGGACTGATGCTTCATTCGAAGCTGAAGCTACAATACTTTGGTCACCTGATGCGTGCAGCCTACTCATTGGGAAAGACCCTGATCCTGGGAAAGATTGAAGACAGAAGGAGAAGAGGGCGACAGAGGATGACATGGCTGGATGGCATCATCAATGCAATGGACATGAACTTGGGCAAACTCTGGGAGATGGTGAGGGACAGGGAGGCCTGGCATGTGCAGTCCATGGGGTCATGACGAGTTGGACTCGACTGGGCGACTGAACAACAACAACATATCTCTAATGAATATCAGCTGGTTTACTATCACTAATCTTAAAATAACACTTGGAAGTCTTTGAGACTTAGTAAGTGTTAATTAAATATTTACTGCATAAATGAATCATTCCCATTTTATAGAAAAAGAAACAAACACTGATATTAAAACTTGTCTAAAATTCTCTCGGTATAAAATGATAGAGTTAGAATTTAAATCTAAAGTGTATTTCTCTCCACTGTGCAGATGCTGTTACCTGTATGTGCAGTGCACTGTGTTGTGATGCTGTGTTTCCAGTCTCTTATCTAGCCTCTAAGAAACAGCTGCATTGCCTTCCGATTCTTCATAGGAACATAATATATTTGGTTGATGGTTGTGGTAATATGAATATTATAAAAGAACTTTGCAAAAGAATAGGTAGTACATTACAAATGTAAAAATTCCCCAAATGGTATAAATGGGTTTCACATCCAAGTGTAGAGAATCCACAGTTACCTTTAGGAAATGATATATGGTTCCAGGCTGTTTTTCTGTAATCAGACTTTATCTAGTAAGTCACTGGTGATGCTTGGGTGTTCTACACACTTGTTAATGTGAAAATGTAATTTGGCATAGTACTACGAGAAACCATTCGTTTGTTTCTGTATCCCTAAAGTCATTTGTTTGGCTCCTACTTCCTTAATTGTTCAAGTGTAACTTTTGCTGGAGGCTTGTATCTATAATGTCACAGTGAATTATTTAACATTTGAGGAAAGTGCTGATTTGGGAGCTTTTTAATTCACTGCCAAACTACTGGGATTTACATTGTTGGTGATTTTCTCTCATAAACTTGACTTTGATGTCAGTTAATGGGACCTGAGTAAATTACCTAAGGGAACAAAAGGAGTTAGGTGATCTCTTTTTTTTTGGCCTAAGGCTATAACTGCTGGATATATCTTGTGGATGTGTCTCATGAACTTATCACATAATGGCCAGAAGAGGCAAAATTTTGGCTAAAATGTAATAACATTTTGAAAAATAGGTAAGTGAGTCACATTTATAAAAATGCACTATAAACACCTACCATGACCTTTTGCTAGCAAGACCATGGGCTTTAGGTTGATTCCTCCAACCCTGACTTTAAAAATTGGTTACAAAGGTGATCAGGCAAAAAGTGTATTTTTAAATTTGCAAGCATCCCTAACTACAACTGAGAAAATAAGTTTACAGCTTATTCTATTAGTGATAGGATATTTTTGTGTATAGAAGATAGATAACTATAATACACAGTATTACAAAGTATAGACTTCCCTAATGTGACATGATTATTACATTTAAAGAAATGCACATGAATTTTGTGAATAATGATTCAGTTTTCTCAGTTGCTTTAGGAAGAACCAACTCAAATATTTCTCATCCAACTAGTGATTGTAAACAGACCACAAAATTTCACTCTACCTTCATTCCCTGAAATTTCCTACCACCTCTTGTTATCTATGTTAGAAGAGACTGAAACAAGTTTGCCAAACATTTTCTTTTCTTCCTGAGTATTCAGCTAGACTACATTTCTCAGCCTTCCTTTGCAGTTGGCTGGGCTATATAAATGAGATCTAGCCAATAGGATATAAGTGAAATTTACTGTTTCCTGACCGTAAAAATCGCACATTTGCAGTACACCTTAAGCAGATGATCTTGGTAGATACCTATTCAAGATGAAAGGTGCCTACACCCCTCGAAGGAGAGCCACCTGTCCATCAGGAATATCCATATAGTCTTGATGTATGAGAGGAAAACCTATTTGTTCAACCACTTAACTTTAGGGTTTATCTGTTAATAATAGGGCCATGTGTCTATCAGTCGCTGAGTCATGTTAGACCCTTTGCCATCCCATGGACTGTAGCCTGCCATGGTCGTCTGTCAACAGGATTCTCAAGGCAAGAATACTGAAGTGGGTTGCCAGATCCTTCTCCAGGGGATCTTTCTGACCCAAGGATCAATCCCAGTTCTCCCGCATTGCAGGCAGAGTCTATCATCTGAGCCACCAATAGTGCCATAGTAATTAATATTTTTCTGCTTTCTGTCACCTGGTTATCCCTGTGAATTTGGTGGTTCTTGATTACTCTGTCTTTCAGCTTTTGTGCCCAGTAAACCACTGACTCACAGGTTTCTCCAGGTTGTTTTTTCTTTCAGTCCACTTTCCTCTCTCCTGTTCCAGGCCTCTATTACTTCATGTTTAGATTTTAGCAGTAGCTGTCTATCAGGTTTTCCTGTCTCTATATAGTTCTCCTTCAATTTTTTTTCTGGGTCTTGTTAAATTGAACACCTGCTTTGATCACTCATTAAATGGATTCTTATTAAGCAGTCACTATGTCAGACTTTATTTTTTTGGGCTCCAGAATCACTGCAGATGGTGACTGCAGCCATGAAATTAAAAGACACTTACTCCTTGGAAGGAAAGTTATGACCAACCTAGATAGCATATTGAAAAACAGAGACATTACTTTGCCAACAAAGGTCCGTCTAGTCAAGGCTATAGTTTTTCCAGTGGTCATGTATGGATGTGAGAGTTAGACTGTGAAGAAAGTTGAGCACCGAAGAATTGATGCTTTTGAACTGTGGTGTTGGAGAAGACTCTTGAGAGTCCCTTGGACTGCAAGGAGACCCAACCAGTCCATTCTGAAGGAGATCAGCCCTGGGATTTCTTTGGAAGAAATGATGCTAAAGCTGAAACTCCAGTACTTTGGCCACCTCATGCGAAGAGTTGACTCATTGGAAAAGACTCTGATGCTGGGAGGGATTGGGGGCAGGAGGAGAAGGGGACGACAGAGGATGAGATGGCTGGATGGCATCACTGACTCAATGGACGTGAGTCTGAGTGAACTCCAGGAGTTGGTGATGGACAGGGAGGCCTGGCGTGCTGCGATTCATGAGGTCGCAAAGAGTCGGACACGACTGAGTGACTGAACTGAACTGATGTGATGTTCCAGGCAGGTGCAGGAAGACAGAATCGAATAGTGAGTATATTTACCCTCAGTGACATTATTAGCGTCAAACTAGGGCACATACAAGTTTACAGCCAACTATAATACAATGCTGTAGATGCTGTAAGTAAAGTATAAGTAGAATTCTGTGGAGGAATCGAATGGGAGGAGGAAAGAAAATTTCATTAAAAGAGATCATATGAACTTTTACAAAGAGGGAACTTATAAATGGATTCTGAAGGTAACTAGGAGGTTATCAGAGGAAAGCAGGTAGGCAAGGGGTTTGGTAAAAGGTGGCTGTGTTCAAGGTAAAGAAAGTGAGGAACACACTCACCAAACATGTGGTCTGGAAGTACATAGCAGGTCCTGCACCGTGCTGACACAATAATGGGCACTTGGTACATAACTTGTTATGTGAATGCATGAATTTGCATAATAGAGACTGGGGCATCATGCGTGTAGGTGTTATGGGTTGAATTCTGTCCCTGCTCCCAAATTCATACATTGAAGCCTAACCCCTCATTCCTGACAATGTGCCCGTGTTTGGAGATGGGGTCTTTATTGAGATAATCCAGTTAAAATGAGGTCATTAGAATGAGCCATAATTTAAATGACCTTATGTAAAAAGGGGGGAAATTTGGGCACAAATGTGCATATACAGGCAGAACACCCTATGAACATGAAGGTGGTCATTTTCAAGTCAAGGAGAGGGGCATAGAACAGGGTTGTCCCTCATAGCCCCAGCAAACTAACATATTGCAGACCACTGATGAGGAAATGGCCTAGAAGAGAAAGGTTGAAGTTGGATTGTGAAGGTTCTAAGGGATCAGAGCTCTATCCTGGAGAAACAGTGGGGAGCCATCCAAGAGGCATAGACTAGCCTTGGAATCTGGAAACAGGCTACCTCACTTACTAGCTGTGCCTCAGATTTCAGCTCTCACCTTTCAGAGAATGGTTTTAAGAATTAAATGAGTGAATAGAGTAATGCATAGCATAGTAAGCATTCTGTACATGTTTATTTTTGTTTATAGACATTATAAAGGTCTTTAAGTGAGGGGATCATATTAATATATCTGTGCTCTAGAATGTAATCAGTTGAGAAGATAACCCAGAGAGTTGAGGTTCAAGAGGTAAAGAGGACCAGCCAAGGAGTTATTGAAATAGTCTAAGTGGTTGCTGAGAGCGAAAACTGAGACTTGGAGAGATTACGGAGTCTTTACCCAAAGCAGCAGGTTAGCAGTTGGCTGAGTTGGGTTTAGACCCATTAGATCCTTTGATCTCATGCCATTTTCTACCAGCATTTCCCAATTTGTGCTTCATTTAGGATGAAGGTTTTATTAAGTAGTCAGTGAGACAAAAGGTCCTGTGGTCAAATAAATTTGGTTTTTCCAGGTTAAACAGAGTTTAAAAGATTTCTTCATTTCAGAAATCTCAAGAATTGTTAGGTATATATGCCATCCATCAAGAATCTTTAAGAAGAGATATTATTTCCTGGTTATTTGACTATAAAACCCTTAAACCCCTGTCAGCAGTACATCTTATGGAATACTGTGAAACAGTTTGGTCCACCTTATGTTATGTTGCAACTCTGCGTGACCCCATAGACGGCAGCCCACCAGGCTCCCCTGTCCCTGGGATTCTCCAGGCAAGAACACTGGAGTGGGTTGCCATGTCCTTCTCCAATGCATGAAAGTGAAAAGTGAAAGTGAAGTCACTCAGTCGTGTCCGACTCAGTGACTCCCATGGACTGCAGCCCACCAGGCTCCTCCATCCATGGGATTTTCCAGGCAAGAGTACTAGAGTGGGTCACCGTTGCCTTCTCCGTATGTTATGTTAGGGTACCTAATTTTGAGTGCTAATGGAAACTCTGTGATGCAGAAATAACAGAATCACCAATAAGAAAACAGAGTCAAAAAGGTGAAGTAACTTTCTGAGATCCTGCATTTAGTGATCAGGTAGGGGAAGAAATATATCCTGCTGGTGGCCTCAATTTAATTCCTTATTCTGTCACTTATTTGCTGTGTGACCCCAGATAAGTTAGGTTACCTCTCTGTGCCTCATAGGTTTGTTGAGTGGATCAAAGAAGGTAATTGGAATAAAACACTTAGACAGTGTGTGTAGACTGAATTTAACAAGTGTGATTTCTTATTGTTATTTCAGAGCCCTGTCATGCTGCTTTGTGTCCTTTACCAGATTTCTCACTCCTTCAGGACAGGCCCTTGGCTTTGTGCATATTTTCATCTCACCAGTGTGTTGGACATAGTATTCATTTAAATCTTTGTCTGGATGATTGAATCTTCAATATACATAACTGTTCTACACCAAAACAAACATTTGAATCACACATTTTACAGAATGTGCTTTTTAGAGTAGTTTTACATGGACTCTACCTAACTTTGGCCACCTGATATCAAGAACCAACTCATTGGAAAGACCCAGATGCTGGGAAAGATTGAAGGTGGGAAGAGAAGGGGACGACAGAGGATGAGATGGTTGGATGGCATCACTGATGTGATGAACATGAGTTTGAGTAGGCTCTGGGAAGTGGTGATGGACAGGGAAGCCTGGCGTGCTGCAGTCCATGGGGGGCGCAAAAAGTCGGACACTACTGAGCGACCGAACTGAACTGAACCTACAATCACTATATCTTATTATGTCCTTTACAACTTGTAATTTAGGACGTGAGCTGTAATCAGACACTAAAGTACTCTTCATGGAATAGTCTTAATTTTTACCTTAGTTATCATGTAAAGCAATATATAGTTTTATTTAAAGAATGAAAAGTGTTAATGAAGTATCAACAAAAACACACACAAAAAAGCCAAAAATTTTTTAAAGTATTGCCCAATATCTACTGGGCAATCTTAAAAGTCCCATCAAAAGTTCATTTTGTTTCCTCAATATTTCCACCTATTCCTTTCCTTTTTTAAAAATTATATTTTGATTACTCATCTCTGTTATCTGCAACTTCCATTCTGGTATCTATACGGCTTGAATTTTACTAATAGGTTGTAGACTCTTCTGAACTTAATTCCCTCTGGGCAGCAGAGGGAGGAGAAAGAGCTGCTGCTGAGGGACCATTGCGGTGAGAGTGTTCCTGCAGCCATTAGAATCATAGCAGAGCAGCCTGTCTGTCTGGAACTGTAATGCATACCTGTCATTTTGAGGCATAGCCACTGAATTTAATTAAAGATCTGCAGTGTCCTGACATGTTATAAACATGGTGCCACCTTCTTCTTGCCCACCTTTCTCTGTCTCTAATCTATTTGCTAGAGATAAATTCAGTGATAAGTAGAACCTACAAGAAAAAGTATTGAATGAATCAGGAGTAAAGTGATTGTTGGGCTTCCCAACAAACTGCTGATTGTTGAGGTGTTGAGGTGGCTCAGCAGTAACTAAGAATCTGCCTGCCATGAACAAGATGCAGGTTTGATCCCTGAGTGGGGAAGATCCCCTGAAGGAGGAATGGCTACTCACTCCAGTATTCTTGCTTGGGAAATCCCATGGACAAAGGAGCCTGATGAGCCACAATCCATGGGGCTGCAAAGAGTCAGACATGACTTAGCAACTAAACAATAGCAACAAAGTAATTGTTGTTATTTTTGTCCTTTAGATTGTCTTTTGGCCAGGATACATGTGGGTCAATACATTTTTCAATTATTCCAATCATGATACATTTGTCAATCATTCCAATTCTGTTTGTAAAAGAAGTACTTTTATCATATTACTTATTTGGCTTCTGAGTGGCAGGTGAGCTGATAAATGGGAATAAAATTATGGATTGATCTTTTTATGTATTTATTTGTAGTGCTGATAAAAGGCAATTGTGCTGTGTGTGCCATTAAACATAGTTCAAATGATCTGTTTTCTTCATAGGAGCCCAGTATTCAGCATGTTCCTAGTACTTAGATGCCAGTCAGTTGACTATTGCTTAGAGTGGAATAATCCTGGTAACTGTTGTTATCTTTGTGATTATTATTATTTAATCTTGAAGCAAGGAAGACCTTCCTAAAGTGTTTCAACATTCTGGACCCATAATCAAAAAGATTTGACTTCATTAAAAAAGAATTCTTCAATGGAAAGAAATGTCCCATAAAGTCAAAAGCTAAGTGCCAAAGTTACAAAAATATTTGCAACATACATGACAGAGGGCTAAGTTTTAATAAACAGATCAGTTGAGGATCCTGTAAATCAGGAAGAAGATAGTAGTATGCAATCATGGACGAAAAACATGAACAGGATGTTCAGGGAAGAAAACTCATAGATGGTTAGTAAACAAAAGAGAAGAAAGGCTGGACCTCATCATAAAGGACAAATTAAAATCATAGTTTCCCTCCGTCAGGTTGGCAAAGGTTAAAAAGTTTGATAGCCAACATTTCTCTGTGAGGAAAAAGGCACCTGAATGCTTTGTTCGTAGGGATGTTAATTGGTATGCTTGCTTAGAGACCAATTTGGTAATAGCTGTAAATTTTATTTTAATTCAGCTATGCATTGATTTAGCAAAATTTTGTACTAATGTATTAACATAAGTGCCCAAACATATATGTAGAAGAATGTTCTTTGTAGTATACTTTGCAGGAACAGCAACAAAAAAGGAAACAACCAAAGTGTCCATCAGGAGGGGACATGTTATGTTATTGATGCAAAGGAATATCAAACGATCATTTAAAAGAATTAAGGAAATCTGTATGTGCCGATCTGGGAAGAGCTCAAAGAACATGTAAGGAAAGCAAGACTCCGAAACGTACTCTATAATAGTTTGGTCCCACTGGGGCTTGAGTGAGTGAGTGGATTTTTATTTGCATGTAAAATATCTCAGAAGGAAAGAGACAGAAACAACTGTTAATAGTGATCACCTCTGGGGAGTGGCAGCTATAGGGGAAACGGGATGAGAGACTTTGTTTATTCTATGTCCTGTTCAGTGGTCTGAATTATTTTTCATTTATACAGGTTTTACTTATGTACTTGTTAAAAAGCAGTGAAAATTTTTGTTGATTGCAGGTAGTTAGCTTAGAAATTCTATCCTACTATTAAAATGAAGGACTTTGAACTGATTTAAGCTTTTATCTTTTCCCCTTTGACAGGATAAAATATCCTATGAAAATGCATGGACTCTAGATGTTTTTTAAATAAAGAAAGCAGGAGTGACACAAAATGACATCTTTTAATTAACTTTCTTAGGTTTGCCATCCATGTTAAAATGGACACTATCAACTTTTTGGTAACTGGGCTAATTCTTTTTCAACTCAATATATTATTCAATTGATTAAAGTTAAATTAATGATTAAGGTTAAACATCAAAGATAATTGTTGGGCTTAAAGAACTAATCAGATAAAAGGCCTTATAAATATAAGTTAAATCTAGAAAATAGCTTATAATCAAATTATTAATCTAAACATTACTTTCTCCTCCAAGTGAAAATTGGTCAGACTTGGTGTACTGTTAGGAGAACTGGTAGTAAAATATTTGGAGGCCTATTTGAAATCTTAATTTATGAAGGTAAGTGGAGAACATGAAATGCTGTGAAGAAACAAGATGATTTTTTTTCTTTTAAAATAAATCTTTAAATTTAGGGACTTGATTTCAGCTGCAAATATTATGGTGCATAATTTATCATTTTAATGTAGTCCTAATTAGCTTCTGATGACTTCTGATTATACTCACAATAGGCTGTGACTATCAATTCTTACCTTCACACTGCATATTAGTATTTGGCATTTAAAAATGCCAAACAAAATTAGACAGAGTGCCTAAAGAATTCTGGACAGAGGTTCATAACATTTTACAGGAGGCAATGATCAAAACCATCCCCAAGAAAAAGAAATGCAAAAAAGCAAAATGGTTTGTTTTTTTTTTTCTCTCAGATAGCTGAGAAAAATAGAGAACCGAAAAGCAAAGGAGAAAAGAAAAGATATATCCAGTTGAATGCAGAGTTCCAGAGAACAGCAAGGAGAGATAAGAAAGCCTTTTTAAGTGAACAATGCAAAGTTCAGTTCACTTCAGTCATGTCCGACTCTTTGCGGACCCCGTGGACTGGAGCACACCAGGCTTCCCTGTCCATCACCAACTCCCGGAGCTTACTCAAACTCAGGTCCATCGAGTCGGTGATGCCATCCAACCATCTCATCCTCTCTCGTCCCCTTCTCCCACCTTCAATCTTTACCAACATCAGGGTCTTTTCAAATGAGTCAGTTCTTTGCGTCAGGTGGCCAGACTATTGGAGTTTCAGCTTCAGCATCAGTCCTTCCAGTGAATATTCAGGACTGATTTCCTGTAGGATGGACTGGTTTGATCTCCTTGTAGTCCAAAGGACTCTAAAGAGTCTTCTCCAACACCACAGTTCAAAAGCATCCATTCTTTAGCGCTCAGCATTCTTTATAGTCCAACTCTCACATCCATACATGACTGCTGGAAAAACCATAGCTTTGACTTGATGGATCTTTGTTGGCAAAGTAATGTCTCTGCTTTTTAATATGCTGTCTAGGTTGGCCATAACTTTTCTTCCAAGGAGCAAGCATCTTTTAATTTTGTGGCTGCATCACCATCTGCAGTGCTTTTGGAGCCCAAAAAAGTAAAGTCTGTCACTGTTTCAATTGTTTCCCCATCTATTTGCCAGGAAGTGATGGGACCAGATGTCATGATCTTAATTTTCTGAATGTTGAGTTTTAAGTCAACTTTTTCACTCTCCTCTTCCACTTTCGTCAAGAGGCTCCTTAGTTCTTCTTTACTTTCTGCCATAAGGGTGGTGTCATCTGCGTATCTGAGATTATTGATATTTCACCCGGCAATCTTGATTCTACCTTGTACTTCATACAACCTGGCATTTCGCATGGTGTAGCCTGCATGTAAGTTAAATAAGCAGGGTGAAATATACAGCCTTGACGTACTCCCTTCCCGATTTGGAACCAGTCTGTTGTTCCATGTCCAGTTCTAACTGTTGCTTCTTGACCTGCATACAGATTTCTCAGGAGCTAGGTCAGGTGGTCTGCTGTTCCCATTCCTTTAAGAATTTTCCAGATTTTATTGTGATCCACACAATCAAAGGCTTTGGCATAGTCAATAAAGCAGAAGTAGATGTTTTTCTGGAACTCTCTTGCTTTTTTGATGACCCAACGGATGTTGGCAATTGGATATCTGGTTCTAATGCAAACAAATAGAGGAAACATTGCAAAGAAATAGAGGAAAACAATAGAATGGGAAAAACTAGAGATCTCTTCAAGAAAATTAGAGATACCAAGGCAACATTTCATGCAAATACAGGCACTCAAAAAAGACAGAAACGGTATGCATCTAGCAGAAGATATTAAGAAGAAGTGACAAAAATACACGGAAGAAATATACAAAAAGATCTTAATGACCCGGATAACCATGTTGATGTGATCACTCACCTAGAGCCACACATCCTGGAGTGAGAAGTCAAGTGGGCCTTAGGAAAATCACTACCAACAAAGCTAGTGGAGGTGATGGAATTCCAGCTGAGCTATTTCAAATCCTAAAAGATGATGCTGTTCAAGTGCTGCATTTAATATGCCAGCAAATTTGAAAAAGTCAGCAGTGGCCTCAGGACTGGAAAAGGTCAGTTTTCATTCCAATCCCAAAGAAGGGCAATGCCAAAGAATGCTCAAACTCTTGCACAGTTTTACAATCTAGGAAAATAATGCTCAAAATCTTTCAAGCTAGGCTTCAACAGTATGTTAACTGATAACTTCCAGATGTACAGCTGGTTTTAGAAAAGACAGAGGTCAGATCAGATCAGATCAGTCGCTCAGTCGTGTCCGACTCTTTGTGACCCCATGAATCGCAACACACCAGGCCTCTCTGTCTATCACCAACTCCTGGAGTTCACTCAGACTCACATCCATTGAGTCAGTGATGCCATCCAGCCATCTCATCCTCTGTCGTCCCCTTCTCCTCTTGCCCCCAATCCCTCCCAGCATCAGAGTCTTTTCCAATGAGTCAACTCTTCTCATGAGGTGGCCAAAGTACTGGAGTTTCAGCTTTAGCATCAGTCCTTCCAAAGAAATCCCAGGGCTGATCTCCTTCAGAATGGACTGGTTGGATCTCCTTGCAGTCCAAGGGACTCTCAGGAGTCTTCTCCAACACCACAGTTCAAAAGCATCAATTCTTCGGCGCTCAGCCTTCTTCACAGTCCAACTCTCACATCCGTACATGACCACAGGAAAAACCATAACCTTGACTAGACTAACCTTTGTAAGCAAAGGAACGTCTCTGCTTTTGAATATGTTATCTAGGTTGGTCATAACTTTCCTTCCAAGGAGTAAGCGTCTTTTAATTTCATGGCTGCAGTCACCATCTGTAGTGATTTTGGAGCCCAGAAAAATAAAGTCTGACACTGTTTCCACTGTTTCCCCATCTATTTCCCATGAAGACAGAGGTACCAGAGATCAAATTGCCAACATCCATTGGATAATAGAAAAAGCTAGAGAATTCCAGAAAAACATCTATTTCTGCTTCATTGACTGCACTAAAGCCTTTAACTGTGTAGATCATGATGAACTATGGAAAATTCTTCAAGAGATGGGAATACCAGACCACCTTACCTGCTTCCTGTGAAACCTGTATGCAGGTCAAGAAGCAACAGTTAGAACTGGACATGGAACAACGGACTGGTTTATAATTGGGAAAGGAGTACATCAAGGCTGTATATTGTCACCCTGCTTATTTAACTTACCTTATTTAGCTTATATGCAGAGTACATCATGCAAAATGCCAGGCTGGATGAAGCACAAGCTGGAATCAAGATTGCCAGGAGAAATATCAGTAACTTCAGATGTGCAGATGACACCACCCTTATGGCAGAAAGTGAAGAGAAACTAAAGAGTCTCTTAATGAAGGTAAAGGAGAGTGAAAAGGCCAGCTTAAAATTCAACATTCAAAAAAAACTAAGATCATGGCATCTGGTCCCATCACTTCATGGCAAATAGATGGGGAAACAATGGAAACAGTGACAGACTTTATTTTCCTGGGCTCCAAAATCACTGTGGGCGGTGACTACAGCCATGAAATTAAAAGATGCTTGCTTCTTGGAAGAAAAACATTGACCAACCTAGACAGCATATTAAAAAACAGAGACATTGGTTTGTGGACAGAGGTCCATATAATCAAACCTATGATTTTTCCAGTAGTCATGTACAGATATGAGAGCTGGACAATGAGGAATTGATGCCTTTGAACTGTGATGCTGGAGAAGACTTCTGAGAGTCCCTTGGACTGCAAGAAGATCAAAGCTGTCAGTCCTAAAGGAAATCAACCCTGAATATTCATTGGAAGGACTGATACTGAAACTGAAGCTCCAGTACTTTGGCCACTGGATGTGAAGAGCTGACTCATTGGAAAAGACCGTGATACTGCAAAAGATTGAAGGCAGAAGGAGTAAGGGACAATAGAGGATGAGATGGTTGTATGGCATCACTGACTCACTGGACATGAGTTTGAGCAAACTCCGGGAGATGGTGAAGAATAGGGGATCTGGCATGCTGCAGTCCATGGGGTTGCGAAGAGTCAGACAGGATTAAACAACTGAACAACAAAAACAAAATTAACAAACTATATTTCCCTTGGGATTGACCACATCAAAAAACACCTTAAGAAATGAGGCTTAAGTAGAAACTTATTATTATATTTACTTAGTGCTTAATTATATTAAAGTGCAATAATTAATATTGTATAGCATTTTTTAAAACTATTGTTATTATTATTTTTTCAAATGACATGTGTAAATGTATAGAAAAAAGTCTTTGAGGAAACCTTACTCACTTGATGGTAACTGTTTGGAGGAAGTGGGGATGGGGAAAAGTTTAAGAACGGGAATAATCAAAGGGAACTCATTTCTTTTTTTATATAAAGAAAATCTAAATTAACTTGAAAATTAAAAGGAAATTATATTTCATTCTTATAAAACATTAACAACCTATTTAAGAAATGTACCTTTTTGTACTACAAGAAATTAGAAAATGAGGAATACTTATTGACAGTGATTTAAAATGACTATGCTGAATAACTGAATTTAGAGTAGGCTTTTGAAGATAATTTCTTAAAGATATCTCAGCTCCTTTTCAGAGATTTCTCAAGAGATGAAAGCATGTGCAGTTTGATTACATATTACTATTGATTGTATTCCATTTATAGCAATAAAAATAAACTCCAGATACAAATCCAGTAATATTACTAATTCATTACAACCCGTACTTATTTTCTTCATTAACTTTTTATTGTTATTTTCAACTTACACAGCATGCACAAATGCAGCAATTATATGTTGAGTAAGAAAGGGGAAGGCTCTTTATGTTCCATGTACAGTACATCAGAAGTCTTTACTTCACCAGAGCTGTTGGAAAAGCACAAAATAGGAACAGCCTCTTACAAAACAAGTATAATTAACCACAAAAAGTAGGTGGGCTCAGCTACTAATCTACTCTGCTGAGAGTTAATTGTATATAAATATCTTGATATAGATTAGCCTGCTTGACTACATAACAACAGAAAACAAGCTGCATAAATTGTTTTGTCAATAGTAAAAAAATTAAACTCTGTTTTAAAGAAGGGCTCTACATTAACTAGTAAGAAGCCATAGGCAAAGGCATTATCCAGTGTCTAATCTAAATTTAAACGGTGCTCAATTCTTGACATTTACTGTAGTAAAATGTTAGTTCTATCAGAAGAATTGCAGCCATTTAAAATGTTTAATGACAGAGTTTGCTTAATAGCTTCATGACTTAATGCTTATCCTTTGAACCCAAACTCGAAGCACCCTGCATTGGTAAACAGTGTGATGTAAAAGAGACATGGATAAAGGTTCTTGTCTCAAATCTGTAACTGATTAGTTATTTGATCTTAGGCAAGTCACTAATCATGCTGTGTGATTACTCATCTATAATATAGATAAAGATAAAATGAACTTAAATCAGAGAGCTTCACAGGCACATATCCAGCTAAGTTCAAGTAGACTCTGGTCTATCTTGACCACCTCCTCCCTGCAAGTCAGAGGGCTGAGCACTAAGGGAAATGTGAATATTAATCAGAAGTAGTCTTTGACCTCCAATGACAAGGTAAAGAAACAATTTATGCATCTATTAGCCTTCTGACTCCATTGATGCAACTTCATTTCTAGAACTCTGTTTCTTGAACTTAACTTCCAGAGCTGTAACCGTATTCACTATTGGGTCCACAATCCACCCATGTCCACTTGCAACCCTTTGTTTAATTAAAGACAATCATGAATATCCTTCATCTGAGATCCTTGGGGGGCTTCCCTGGTGGCTCAGTTGGTAAAGAGTCTGCCTGCAATGTAGAGATGCAGGTGTGACCCCTGGGTCAAGAAGATCCCTTGGAGAAGGAAATGGTAGCCCACTCCAGTATTCTTGCCTGGAGAATTCCGTGGACAGAGGAGCCTGATGGCTACAGTCCATGGGGTAACAAAGAGTTGGACATGACTGAGTGACTAATAATAAGATCCTTGGAGAAACTGGCGTCCATTGGTAGCTTAGTGCCCAAGGAACTCCTCCTTCACTATTCTCTTCTTCTTGCTCTTGGACAGGTAGCTGGGTGGTGATGGTGGTGGTTGTTCAGTTGCTAAGTCGTGTCTGACTCTTTGCGACCCCATGAACTACAGTACACCAGGCTTACCTAGCCTTCACTATCTCCTGGAGTTTGCTCAAATTCATGTGATACCACCCAACCATCTCATCCTCTGTTGCCCCCTTCTCTTCTTGTCCTCAGTCTTTCTCAGCATCAGGGTCTTTGCTGGTCATAGAGGCAAAAATTCTCAGGTTGGTTATCTCAAACTCTAATCCTTCTCTAAAGTTACTGGCATACTGAGTGTGCATTTTCTGTTACTAAGATTGCCCCATTCCCTTCTATTTTGTTCAAGTTTTTAAGTGGAATAAAATCCTTAATTTTTCAGTGGTATCCTATTACCTACAGAATTAAATCTGAATTCCTTAACAGCAACAGGTAATCTCTAGCTGCCCTAAAGTAGAAATAATAGAGATAAAAGCATGATTATGATTTTTTATTTGCCCACCTAGTAGAACTATTTAGGCTCAGGAAGGAAGGAAGGCTGAGGGAGTCCAAAATTAGGTTAAATCAGATCAGATCAGATCAGATCAGTCACTCAGTCGTGTCCGACTCTTTGTGACCCCATGAATTGCAGCACGCCAGGCCTCCCTGTCCATCACCAACTCCCAGAGTTCACTGAGACTCACGTCCATCGAGTCAGCGATGCCATCCAGCCATCTCATCCTCTGTCGTCCCCTTCTCCTCCTGTCCCCAATCCCTCCCAGCATCAGAGTCTTTTCCAATGAGTCAACTCTTCACATGAGGTGGCCAAAGTACTGGAGTTTCAGCTTTAGCAGTGATCAAATATTGGAGGTCATGAAAATTCATATTTTAGAGGGAAAAGCAATAGTGAATGAGAGAACTAAGAGGTTTGGAGATTGTAGGTAGACGGTAGGAGATATGAATTGATTTCAGAAATAGAATAGTTGTAAATGGTAAGTTCTAGTTTTTCCTCAGAGTGGGGTTGACAGCATTTGAATTGAATAGATTGAGAAACTACAGTGTGGACAGTTCACGTGACTGATGTCAATCAAGAGAACCAAACTAAGCAAAATGGTGAGGACTCCAGTCATGTCACAGAGTGACGGCCAGAAGTAGTGGTAAAAAGTCCACCAGTGGCTTCTCAAGATGGTCCCGAAACAGAGCACCAGTCCCACCTCTCAACTCCTCAGTCTGTGGCTTGTAGGAGGTTAACTGAATCTACTCACAAAGATATGGGGATTTCAGTACCCCAGGACAAGCTATGGCTCAGTTAGAGCCAGAACTTAGAGGGATATTCTGTGAATTTTTAGTACGCTTAACACATGGTTGTGTTTTTTTTTTAATTATTTATTTTTTGGCTGCGCCATGCAGCATATGGAATCTTAGCCCCCTAACCAGGGATCTAATCTGCACCCCCTGAATTCGAAGCATGAGTCTTAACCACTGGACCGCCAAGGAAGCCCCGACATATTTTTTGTAATGACAGATTTAGGTATATTTCCCTAAATTCCCAGTTCTTGAAGTCAGCGCCTTGTGTTTTAGCCATCTTCCAAGTCAGCACCTCTCCCATCACTGAGCCTTTTATTATATTTTGTACCTCTGAGGCCCTTTTTTTTGTTGTTGTTAATACTGTAGTAATTTGTATATCTGGGTTTCCCTGGTGGCTCAGATGGTAAAGTGTCGTTTGTCTGCAATGCAGGAGACACAGGTTCAATCCCTGGGCTGGGAAGATCCTCTGGAGAAGGAAATGGCAGCCCACTCCAGTATTCTTGCCTGGAAAATCCCATGGATGGCGGAGCCTGGTAGGCTACTGTCCATGGGGTCGCAAAGAATCGGACACGGCTGAGCGACTTCACTTCACTTTGTATACCTATCTGGGCTTCCCAGGTCGTGCTAGTGGTAAGGAACCCACTTGCCAATGCAAAGACATAAAGGACATGGGTGTGATCCCTGGGTCAGGAAGATCCCCTGGAGAAGGGAATGGACAACCCACTCCAGGGTTCTTGCCTGGGAAATCCCATGGACAGGGGAGCCTGGTTGGCTACAGTCATAGTGTTGCTATGAGTTAGACACGACTGAAGCAGCTTAGCACACATGTACTTATCCTTCTACTACGTTTGTTCAGTCACTCAAACTCAACATTTATTGAGTGCCTGCTATGTGCAAAGCTGACTGTGATAAATATAGAGAAATAATCACTAAATAGTTAACACATACTGAATTTTCTGTATGTCTGCTAATCCTCCCTGTGCTTTATAAATGTTAACTCATTTAATCCTTACAGTACTGGTTAACAAAAAATCACTTTTGGGAGGAAACAGGCTTAGAGAAATTTAATAACCTAACAAAATTGATAGTGTAAATAGATGAAGGAATTGGGATTCAAACCGCATTTAACCATGGAATTCATGCTCTTTCCATTATTGTAGGCAGCCTCTGGATTAGAGTGCCCCAAATATACTGTTGCCCCTTGTTATCCACAGGGGGTTGATTCCAGGAGCTCCCATGGATACCAAAATCCACAGATGCTCAAGTCCTTTATATAAAATGATACAGTACAATGAGTACATTCAGCTCTCTGCATCCATGGGTTTCTCATTTGCCGATATAGCCAGCTCCACAGTTGGTAGAATCCAGGGATGCGAAACCCAAAGATACAGGGGGCCAACTGTACTTTGTTTTTCATCTTGACATCCTCACCTCTGAGCACAAATCTTTATATTTAGTGGTATTGAATTACATAGTGCTTAGAAACCAGATTATAGACTTTTTTCTTTAGCCTCTAAAATCTAAGCACCATAGTGGGCACTCAAGTGCTCCATCAATTATTGTTGATTTATTCAGACAAAATTCTTTTGTTTAGAGGTTGAATGTGGATCATAGTAATGTTCTATACAATTTAAAAATAAAAACATTTCCGTTTGCAGACTATACCTCTTTCATTGCACATCTCCTTTATTCTTTCATCTGCTGGGAATATAGATTCCTGCATATTTTCTTTGATACAGAAACCATTTTTAAAATTAGACCTGCCCCAAATAGATGTTCTGTCTAATGGGCTTCCCTTATAGACAAAGAGGAAAGTCTGTTTCATTTGTCTTTAGTCCTGAAATGCTCAATGCTATAAATTTTGGTATTAAAACCCATTACATTCATACTCATTGGAGACACTGTTTCAAGGAAGTACTTGGATAATTATGCACCTACAAAATTTGCTGCTGTCCATGGATAATTTACATCTTGCAGTAATACGGAGCTTCTAGTTCTCTACTATAATTACAATGAATAACTTACATATTCATTGCAAATAATGATGTAACAGATTTTTAGAGGCTATGCATAAGAGAACCAACAAACTGAGACGCAAAACAAGTTTCCACCCCTTCTTTCCAAAGCTGTAGTTAATCACTTGAACCCTATCCAATATAGTAGCTGGCAGACTTTTCTTTGCAGCAGGCTATGTAAAAATGTTTATAATTTACAGCTTATTATGCCATGCAAACGACTGTGTTCTCAGTGAAGGAGAGTGAGAAAATACGGCTGTGAAATTACTTAACTCCCCTTTGTTAGTAGTTTTCTGGCAACAGTGGAAGGATACTTTGCACTTAAAATACATCTCTGTATTTAATTTTATACCATTCAATTCAGAACTTTAGAAATAGGAATTTATTTTTTATTTCTTTGTACAGGCCAGAGTAGCTCAACAAAAACAATAAGCTGAAAAATCAGTTGTCAGAGAATTTAAATGGAATGGTACTAAATTATTAGAATTTAATTCAATTTATGATTTTGATTTTATAAAAGCTAGCTTTTTAAAATATGTATCTACAGTGTTTAATAGACAACTTGTTATTTTTCAAAGATACTTCGTGCAGATGTTGCTTTATATTGTCTATACCACTTTGACTGCAAGTTAATCTTCCTCAGGAATAGTTAGAAGGGTAGGCAAGATAACTTGGACCTTTCTATAATCCACCTATTTTAGGTCTTTCCTGGAGAAGGCAATGGCACCCCACTCCAGTACTCTTGCCTGGAAAATCCCATGGACGGAGGAGCCTGGTGGGCTGCAGTCCATGAGGTCGCTGAGAGTCAGACACGACCTAGCGACTTCCCTTTCACTTTTCACTCTCATGCACTGGAGAAGGAAATGGCAACCCACTCCAGTGTTCTTGCCTGGAGAATCCCAGGCATGGGGGAGCCCGGTGGGCTGCCGTCTATGGGGTCACACAGAGTCGGACACGACTGAAGCGACTTAGCAGCAGCAGTAGCAGTTAGCATTTTCTAATTTTATTGTTTCACTCTTACATTCATAAAGCCCTTAAAGTCAGGGTACCACGTAGTCTTACGTGGTTGCGGTTCTCTCTGTGCCTGGTACACTACTGCAAGTTTATATTGGATACATATGCCCAGACCATGACTTCCATTTTGCTGGGAAAGTAGCTCCTCTGTGAAGGACTGGAGCTCACTTTTGGGTTCTGTACATTTTAGGTGGGCCTTCAGTGAAGGAGCTTCCTAAGAGAGAGAAGTAAAGACACAGGAACTGGTGTTTAAAAGTCTATATCCTTTTTTCTTGTAATTCTTCAGCTCTTGATGAAGGAAGAGCTTTTTATTTAGTTTATACTTCCCTGGAGGTAAAAGAGAGGAAAATTTTATATTTAAATACTTAAAACATTCAAAACAACATGTTTAATTTTTTCACTCTTTGTTTAAAATTAATTTAGAAGCTGGAGCATTGTCATAGGAAAATGTTTTCTATTTCAAATCTCTTTTTTCTAAGTTACACATTACAGTAGCCTTAAAGTCATCTCTGATTGTGACAGAATAAAAAATTGAGTATAATGATTTATTCTGGGTTTTCAGTGTGTGTGTGTGTGTGTGTGTGTGTGTGTGTGTGTGTGTGTGGCTTCTTCCTG
Organism: Bos indicus x Bos taurus; assembly: GCF_003369695.1. Lineage (NCBI taxonomy): Eukaryota > Metazoa > Chordata > Mammalia > Artiodactyla > Bovidae > Bos > Bos indicus x Bos taurus. The sequence continues at coordinate 42,833,057 of NC_040084.1, forward strand.
TTGAGTAAACAGAGGCCTGAAAAGTGCCAGAGTCCAGACGTCTGGGTGCGAGAATGGGTTGCCTAGCACTGCTCTCCACTGACCTCTTCTGGCCTCCTGTTAGATGTGTCGTTGAAGTGGACAGCCGCTGTCTTTTAGGTGAAAGCAGATGGCCAAGGAAAAGTAGAGGGAAGTTAGCCAGCCGTAGGCTTGGTGATGATAACCTCTCAGCCTCTTCAGCACTCAAGACTCCTTTTGCTGTTCCCCTGACCTTCTGTAAAGGAGTCTGTTTACCAAGCACACTTTATATGTAATATGATGATTAGTGGATTTTCTATTTTATCAGATGCACTTGTAACTAACAGTCTTGGTGCCTAGTGACCAAAATGTAACTGTTACTGTCACATCTTTTTAATGAATACAGCACTAAAGGAAATTGGTGTTTTTATTAACAGATATACCTTTGTCTAGGGGTGAATGAATGAGTTTCCTTAGACATTTTGGAAAGGGGAAAAAAGCTCATTTCTCTGAAGAATTTTTCACCTCCTGTGAAGAATCCTTAAAGATCTAGGAAATCCAGACAGGGAGCTACTCTCTTAGAGTGTATTATCGAGCAATTAAGGGCTCAGATATTTTTGCTATACAGATGGTGATCATTTCTAATTTAGTGCCACTTTCGAATAGTAAAATGTGAGCCCCTCTGTTATTGTTATAAATGGTGACTCAGAAGCTTTTATTTGTACTCATAGAATAGGACTTGGAGCTATAACCCAAAGCCATGAGGGTTTCTAAAACAGAATTTCTTTCTTTCCTAAAACTGGGAGATCAGGCAAGATTTTAATCAAGGTACTGTCTTTGGTTTGGTGATGCAGCTCAGCCGTTAACATTTTGAGATAAAATGGCACATTTGTTACACGCAGGAAAAGGCTCTGTTTCTGGGTGCTCCGTTAAAGTCAGTAATTCAGACTATTAGCTTATTGCTGTGGGTTCCTGCCTCCCTTCCATTTTGTGCTTTTCTTTCTCAATGTATCATACGTTATCTCATTACACTTTTGTCTCATGTTTTCCCCACATCTACTGGTTGTGCTTTTTATCTGCTATCGAACATACCTAAAACATTTAAAATTCTGTAGAATAAGACAGAGATGAGATCAAATGAATAAATTATAGTCCTTAGAATGGTGGGAAGAAAAGACATTGACAAAACAGCTGTTCCTGCAGGGCTTCTGGATGCTCTCATGAAGTGGGCCACCCATGCTCTTCTCTCCATACACCTTCAACAGTCTCATTTTTTTTTCCTTGCAATTCATAATTACACATAGTAATGATGTGAACTTAGAGCAATAAGTAACCAGTGTGGGACCTCATTGCTTTTTCTTTTTCTGTAGTTTAACAATATGAATTCTTGTTGTATTACAGTTACCATCTCATACTGCTTAACTGTAACTTCTGATGTTCATTAGCTAGGGCTTTTCTTGATAGAAAAAAAATTGAGCCAAGCAAAATTCAAAGTCAGGAACGATGCTGCAACCATTTACACAAAGCTATATGTACATAATATGTACACAGTTACAGATGTTTTGCATATAGTTTTTTTTTTAATCTTTGGAATCTTTACTTTGTTCAAGAGATGAATGTCTTAAAAGGTCAAATACTACTTCATTAAAACAGCATAGATATATAGGACCTCATTTAGAAACATCACAATACTCAAAAAAAAAGGATACCTGTTATACTCTGGAAGAAATGAAATATTCTCTCATGATGCTACAATCTCTTAAGGAATTCACTGTATCGTTGACCATAGCTATGTATAGAGGCTGTATTAGGACATAATGGCATTTCTGTTAAAAAAAGAAAGCAAACATTTGTGAGTATCTATACCTGTACTGGGTGCCATAACAAAAGAATTAAATAGTTCTATTCTCTGTTCTCTAAAAGTGTGCTATGTTTTACACGTATTTTGAGAGCAGGCACACACAGACTACAGTATATTATAGTTCATATTTTTATCAGTTTAAGGGAAAAGAGACAAGGATACTTCTCTCATTTTTAGGGGTAAAGAACAATTAGAATAACCAGTGAAATTCAAAATTTGGTCATGGCAAGATAGAAGTTATTCAGTTGGTCTCACAGTTAGCATTAAATGGGTAAAACATATATTCACTCTGAAATTAGATTAATCATACATAGACCTAACCAAAAACTGTTTTCCTTAAGATACTTAAAAAAAAAGGTCATTTGAACTTCCTAGACCTTTCTTGCTGACTTTATTTCATAAAGTCCATGATTCCAGTGTCGGGATACTTCCTCTAATTTGGATCAGCTTTTAAGAGGTTCCTTAAAACTGTGTTTTCTGATTCTCTGAGGTGAATGATCCCACTTCAGCCCCCTCGCTCTCCACTTCTCCACGTTCTCAGTGTATTTCTCCCTCCCCTTCTCTGCAGGGTAGAATTCTCCTTTCTGCCCCACTTTAGGTGTTACTTTCTTTGAAAGCCCTTGCCTTCCTCCATTAAGATTTGGGCTCCCCTGGCCCCTGTGTGTTTACTTCTTTGATCGAAGTTGTCGCCTATGATTGAAATCATTTAGTTCATGTCTGAATCCTTCACTGCTCTGGCCATGAGCTTCTTAATGACACAGCTCTAAGTTTTCTGCCCCTTCCTCCCCATTTTTGGATGAATTCTCAAAGCTTATCACATGGTTTGACATGTGGCAGACACTAAATAAATGTCCACCAAATGAAAGTAAGAGATCTTTGAATATCCACTACAATTACAGTCTGTTAATAATAAAATATGGGCAAGGTATACAACCAAGCAGGACTTTAGAAATCGCTTCAAAAGATCTCTTTGGTACAACTGTTTACTGTCCCTAATTCAGGTGCTGTTAATCAGCTATCTGATGATTTGACAAAATCCACTATTTATTATTTGGTAGTACCTATTTTAGTGCTTCCATAGTAGCTCAGCTGGTAAAGAACCTGCCTATAATGCAGGAGACCCCGGTTCAATTCCTGGTTCAGGAAGATCCCTTGGAGAAGGGATAGGCTACCCACTCCAGTATTCATGGGCTTCCCTGGAGGCTTAGACAGTAAAGAATTCGCTTGCAGTGTGGAAACCTGGGTTCAATCCCTGGGTTGGGAAACTCCCCTGGAGGAGAGCATGGCACCCCACTCCAGTATTCTTGCCTGGAGAATTCCCACAGACAGAGAAGCCTGGCGAGTAACAGTCCATGGGGTAGCAAAGAGTCAGACGCAACTAAGCACAGTTTAGTTTTTATTCAGTTCAGTTCAGTTCAGTCGCTCAGTCGTATCCGACTCTTTGTGACCCCATGAATCGCAGCACTCCAGGCCTCCCTGTCCATCACCAACTCCCGGAGTTCACTCAGACTCACATCCATCGAGTCAGTGATGCCATCCAGCCATCTCATCCTCTGTCGTCCCCTTCTCCTCCTGCCCCCAATCCCTCCCAGTATCAGAGTCTTTTCCAATGAGTCAACTCTTCGCATGAGGTGGCCAAAGTACTGGAGTTTCAGCTTTAGCATCATTCCTTCCAAAGAAATCCCAGGGCTAATCTCCTTCAGAATGGACTGGTTGGATCTCTTTGCAGTCCAAGGGACTCTCAAGAGTCTTCTCCAACACCACAGTTCAAAAGCATCAATTCTTCGGTGCTCAGCCTTCTTCACAGTCCAACTCTCACATCCATACATGACCACAGGAAAAACCATAGCCTTGACTAGACAGACCTTTGTTGGCAAAGTAATGTCTCTGCTTCTGAATATGCTATCTAGGTTGGTCATAACTTTCCTTCCAAGGAGTAAGCGTCTTATTAACTACTCCAAAATTTGCTTTCTCGACCAGATCTTTCTGATTATAATAGTTTATCCAAATTTCCAATTTAATAGATATCTATAAATGTGCATTTGCCCCAAAGATGAGAACCTAGGTTATCTTAAGAAAGTAAATACTGTATAGCAATAAGTAGATTTATAATCAAATTGTGCACAAAGGCAATTTTAAAAATGTTTAAAAATAAGTTGATGTGAACAAAGCATTTCAAAGTATAGGTTGGTGCTTCATCATTAACTTTAGTCTTGTGACTTTTGTCAGTTGATGTCACAACCTTAGTATTATTTTTAAAATAGTTTTTTTTTTTTAAGGATATTTAATTAAGTAATGTGGTGTTTACTTATTTCAAACAGTCTGTCTTTGTTCCTGTCAAAGCCATGCTGGCAGGGCATTGCTTTTCTTTTCCCTTTCGTTAATATTCTATGTTAGATAATGGTTTTGCAAATAATAGATTCTGAGGACCTTTGATCCACCATTACTGTAAAATAAAATGCAACTTAATTTTTTTCTGGGCATAATGGTTTTAACCTTGTGTACTAATTTGACTGTGCTTGTGGGGGCAGATCTTTAAATGAGACGCAAATGAAGGAAAAATTGCTAATGCTGCCACTGTATATCTAATGAGCACTGTGTAATAAACCATAACCTCTTTGACATTTCTCTGGAAAGTGACATGATTATTTTGGATGGCTAGCCCTTTGTGGATGGCTCATTACCGTCTGGCATAATATGTATTGATAGAGACTGTAATTGTCAACTCCTATTTGACATGCTGCTTCTAATAAATATGGCTTGCATTGCTGGAACCCACCAGTGGTTATATAGGAAACTGTAATTAAAGAAAAAATTATATATTTTAGGTTAAAAAATTGTATGTATGTATATAAAATATCTCTATACAGGATTGTCTGCTCTTCTCTGCCCCTCAACCCCCCTTTGCAGCTTCTTGTCTTTGAGTATTTGAAGTTTCCCCTGAGGATTGGTGCTCTTTTATCACTATAGGACCAACATGTGACAAATCCCGTGTGTGTGTGTGTGTGTGTGTGTGTGTGTGTGTGTATGTGTGAGAGAGAGAGATTGATTTTCCTCCCCACTTAAAAAAGTATCTTCATTGACAAAGAAGTGACAATATGAAAAGCTCCTAGATTTGTGTAAGATCCATAAGACCGTCGTGTATACTTCTGAGTTCAACTCATGAAGTTAATGCTTTGTAGCCAGACAGTCTTATATTATTCACTTTTCCCATGGTTTTCTTTAACTTTATTTTTTCCTGGCTTTATTCTCATTTTGTTATAAGAAATTTATATTCTTTGGCCGGAAAAAAAAAAAGGTACCTGAGAAGCCAGATTACTATGAAATATCAATCTCAAGTATATTAAAATCCCACCAAACACCTTATACAATACTTAAGTTTGTGGGGATGGGGAAGGAAATTAAAGACTAGAATTGGGCCTACCTCTTGTTATAAAACAAATGTAGGTCTAGTCAGGTTATGTCTGAAAATGTAAAATTGGGATTCTAAAGAATTGTATTTTTGTTACCCATTGTGTAATTGTAATATGCTCTGAACTTCAGACAAGCAAATGTACGCTTGATTTATATCCTGTAGTTCATGATATTTATGAAATGGAATCCTCAGCATAGCACATGAAATCATACCATGAAATATGTTTATATTTCCTGGAGTAAGCCCAAAAAATCATGTAAAAACTTAGGCAGCTCTCAGGTTTCTTCTTAGCAATGTGAAGTTTGATATCATAATTTTCAAGCTAAGAAAATGGAGGCCCATTTTCACCATTTTGGTGAAGAGAAGCAGGTGTTTGGAAGAGCATAGCTCTATATTCATCTACCCATGGTTTTGAATCGTGGTTTTGCCCATTTGTCTCGGCACATTTCTTGATCTTTCTGAGCCCCAGTGTACCCATGTATAGAAACAGGGACAATCAGACCTAGTAGGTATTCAATAAACATCGTACTTCTTTTTATTCTCCCTTCTTCCTCTGCCCATCACAGATAACATTTCTAATCTAGTGCATTCTCTACTTTCTCAAGGATGTCCTGTCCATGAAACATGGAATCGTAATTTTGTTAGGTGATATTAGCTAATCCTTAGTAGCCGGACCCTGTTCAAATTTTCTTACATGTGTTAGCTCACTGAATCCTCCCAGTAATTCTGAGATTATTCTTATCCCCTTTTAACAGATAAAAATGACTGAAGCACACAGAGGTGAAGCAACTTGCCCAAAGTGACACTGATGGGACCAGTATTTGAACCCAGGCAGTCTAACTCCAGAGCCCACACTCAACTCAGCTGTATTACTTCAGCAGTTTACCCTTTCTCATGTCATAAAAGAAAGAGAAGATTCTCATAACGTTCTAGAGAGGCCTGGTCTGCCTTTCATTGTGAGGCTGAATTATTCTTAAAGGACAACACCAACATAGCTGTCAGGGATAGGTTGGGTATTTCTAGGGAAGATAAATGGTAAACTATAGGAAGAATAAAGCAGCTATGCTATGGGATACGGAGGAAAGGGGGAACTGAGAGATGACTGTTCTTGTGCGAGACCTGCCAGCAAATACCAAATATTTGCAGCGCCCTTCATACCCTGTGGTGTTACCTCAGTATGGAATGCCATTCCTACTTTTCTTCATCTGACTTAACTCTGGGTGGTAGTGGTTTAGTCGCTAAGTCATGTCCGATTCTTGCAATCCCATGGACTATAGCCTTCCACGCTCCTCTATCCATGGGATTCTGCAGGCTAGGGGAGTGGATTGCCATTTCCTTCTCCAGAGGATCTTCCCGACCTGGGAATTGAACCCGGGTCTCCTGCATTGCAGGCAGATTCTTTACCGACTGAGCTATAAAGAAAGTGTTCCTTAGTATACAGCTTAGCTCTCATCTTCTCCTGGAAACCTTCCCTGACCACCAGGCTAAGCTAAATACCTTTTTTCTGGACTCTTATAGCACACTGGGCATAAGCCTATACAGATATTAGTGGGAATAGCATTAATAAGTGAGAGTAATAACTATCATATACTGGGTACAGACCATGTGCCAGGCATTGTGTTGAAAACACTTTACACATGTCTCACAACGGTCTTAAAGGGCCAATAGTGAGATTGGGCTTCCCTGGTGGCTCAGTAGAGATTGGGCTTCCCTGGTAAAGAATCTGCCTGTAAAGGCAGGAGATGTAGGTTCAATCCCTGGAGAAAGATTAGAAAGATCCCCTGGAGAAAGAAATGGTAACTCACTCCAGTATTCTTGCCTGGGAAATCCCATGGACAGAGGAGCCTGTCAGGCTATAGTCCATGGAGTCACAAAAGAGTTGGGCATGACTTAGCAACCTAACAGCAACAGTGGTAGATGAGGACAGTAAAGGTTGGGGACATTGAGTAGTGTAGCCAAGATCATACAGCCATAAGTGGCAGATGTGAGATTTAAACCAGGTCTTTCTTACTCCAAACTCCTATTCGTAATAACTGCAGTGTATGTGCCATGCTTTGTTGACATTGTCTGCTTTTGTCTTTAAGAGTCAGATTGCAAACACTTCAAGGCATGTACTGTGTCTTAGTCATTTTTTACCCTTAGATCCTATCAAAATTGTGCTTTAGAGAAGAAAGAAATGAAATGTTAAACCATGCTTATTTTTTTTAATGAACTTAAATTTTAAATGTTTTGTAATGAGCAAAATTTAATTTTCTTTTGACTTTAGTATGTTATCAAACAATAAAAACTATATACAGATATTGCTGAGTAGGTTATTCTATGTCTTGATTTAGAATTTAAATCAGATATTATATAAAGAAATGTTCATAATTGATAACATAAATATCCAACGAAAGGTAGTACCACAAAATTACTCAAGATATGGCATTAATAACATGAGTGGAATAATTATAAGGTTTTTTTAGAAATACAGAGAAGTCAAACTCTGTGTATTAGCAGAGATTCAGAATGACAGCCACTCACCTTTAGCCCCCTGAGGAGCAACCCAGCTTCATACCCTTTTCTCTCTGTGGGCACCAAGGCTTCACCAGCAACCCTCTCTCAATACCCTCTCTTGGGTCTCCTGGCTTATTAGTCCTTTCCTATGGAGAAGGGCAAGACCTTTATGTCTGAAGGCAGTTCAATTAGGAATTATCTAAATTAATGCCTAAACCTAAGACCCAGGGAGGCTGAACTATGGGTACATTTTTATCTTTCAGGAGGGCTTGCTAAAAGGGCAAGCCAGGGTGTTTTCTGTATCACCTTCTCTGATAAAGTCTTCACTGCATTCTTCTCTTTAGAATGAAGTTGAAGACAAAGGGCTAAGTTAGCTTATTCATTTATTTGCTTTCAGTCTGAGTTAATTGTGTTCTCCTTACTTTGTCCAAGTCATTTGGGCTGTGGCCAGAGGATGGAGGATGTTCCTGAACTTTTTCCCTCCTTTCTTGTATTGTTCTCATTTCTTTTCCTCTCAAGCCCTGAGAAAAGATACCCAAGCCTTTGTCCTAAACCTATGCTTCACCCATATTCCTCTTTCTGACTGCAGCCATTCTCGAACTATTCCATGGCAGCAGTTGACTTTGCTTATTGTCCGGCAGGGGCAGTGAAACCTGTTGAGGCCAGCAGCATCAGTAGTATCAGCGAGCCAACTGCAGAGCCATTCTTCGCCCCTCACCCTCCACCTCATACAGATAACCCCCAGCAGTGCTGTGGCAGCCACACATGGCACAGTGGGGCTATGGCAGCCATGCAGGGCACAGTGGGGGATGAGCAGCAACATCTTTGTTCTCATTGATCAAGAAAAGCCCAGATCTCCTGTTACTCTTCCATGAAGCCTTCCCATTCTCCCCCCGTATCTTCAATGATTATAATTGTGTATCCTTACAGCAAGTACAGACTGTGGCATTCATTTTACACTTATCATATGCTGTATAGTTTTTTTTGTTAATTTTTTTTGTCATTATAGTCTATATGGAACTAAACTGTGAGTCCTCAGGGCACAGACCATGTCTTAAACAATGTTAAGAGAAAGAATACATGTGTACTCATACTTTGATACACACTCATGGATAGAACAAAAAAAAACACTTTTATAATTTACATTTCTGGGGTCTGGCAAGTAGGTACTCTATTAATAATTTTACTGACAATGGTGATAATCAGATAACCCAGATTAACAGTTTTCTCAATTTTCACCTATTCTGACTTGTTTGAGTTACAAATAGTCAAGGTATTGCTTTTAAAGCTTTTCTCCCATAAATTAACTCAGGACTGAGCTATTTCATATTGTTATATGTATATTAAGGTTAACATAGTTTATTGTAGTGGAAGTAAATGTGGTCTGAATTGAGTGAGTGTCTATTAAATAACGATTTCTCATTTCTTACTACATTTTTTTGAGCTTTGACTTCCCAATTAGCTTGTGAACCATTTGATATCATCAACTATCAGGAAGCTTTTTAATAAGGGAAGTTGGTGACTTATACTCAGTTATTTCAGGTTTATCTTATTCTTTATAGCCTTCTTATTTTTAAAACTTACACATTTATAAAGAAAAGAGGGATCAGTATTTTTAAAATCACTGTAGGCTTAGATTACTCTTTAAATGATTGGACTTGATTGAAAGAATATCTTAGAATGCAGAGTGGTGAAAGGAAGATGGTATCCTTTGAGAAAATCGTGCTGTGGACATAAGAACTAACTACATTACTGGGTGGGGAGGATAAAAATGGTAACAGAGTACCAAGGTGATTAAAATCATCTTGAGAATGTATAAAAACATGAAAGGCAAGATAAAGCCCATAAGAAGAGGAAAAAGACCAGATTACTTTGAAAGTTAGACATTGCAGAATTTGCTCAGAATAAGCACAATAGTACAGGCAGCCATACTCTCAACTGCTTGCCTACAAAAAATGTCTTTGGAATAGAACTGCTTGTCTATGGGTTGGAAGTGTATTAGATGAGCTTCAGGGTCATTGTTTAATTCTTTTTTAATTTTTGGCTGCCCCAGGTGGCTTGCAGAATCTTAGTTCCTTGACTAAGGATCGAACTTGGGCCCATGTCATTGAAAGCAGTGAGTTCTAACCACTGGACCACCAGGGAATTCCTTCCATTTAATTATCATTTAGATAATTAAATGGAAGGAATTCCCTGGTGGTCCAGTGGTTAGAACTCATGGCTGCCGTCTGTGGGATCGCACAGAGTCGGACATGACTGAAGTGACTTAGCAGTAGCAGTAGCAGCAGACATTTTAAGATGCTGCCTTGTATTTCAGTTGAAAGCATGAATAAAATGTTTGCTATTTGGGATATATAGTTTTATCCCTTCATAAAGTTAATGTATTTTCTGAGGTGAACAGGGGGCTTGTTCAGATGTCTCTGTTTCTAGCTTTGTTGGGATTTTTTGCAATTTACTTTTAATTGGAGGATAATTGCTTTACAGTATTGTGTTGGTTTCATACAGCAACATAAATCAGCCGTTGATATACCTATGTCCCCTTCCTCTTGAACCTTACTCCCACCTCCCACCCCATCCCATCCCTCTAGGTTGTCACAGAGCACCAGGTTTGAGCTCCCCGCATCATACAGCAAATTCCCACTGGCTGTCTGTTTTACACAGAGTAATGTATATGTTTCAATGCTGCTCTCTCAGTTTATTCCACCCTCTCCTTCCCTCACTGTGTCCACAAGTCTTTTCTCTATGTCTGCGTCTCTTTTCCTGCCCTACAAATAGGGTCATCAGTATCATTTTTCTAGGTTTCATTTGTACGCATTAATATACAATGATTTTGTTGTTTTTGGTTTTGATTTTTTGTCCCTGCTAGGCTTTAAGCTCCTTGGGAATAGTAAGTACTCTAGTGTGTTTATGGGGTAAGGGCAGCACCAGGCACAGTGCCTGGCACATCACAGATACAAGATTGGCAGAACTGTGTGCACGCTTGGCCATCCTTTGGAAGTATATTTTGTTAGTTGTTTGTTTAAAAACTATGTTCTTAAAATGTGTGCTTATTTAAATAAGCATGTTACTTGCCTTTCCAGGAGTAGAGGTGAGCACTGTGGGTCCAGAAGGCCAGGATGAGAAGTCATAGTTAGATGCTGGGAAAGGCAAAGATAACTAGAGGCAGGTAGGGAAGGTGCAGGCAAAAGTAATGTGGTCTTAGAAGTCTCTGTAAACATGTTTACATGTAAAAAAAAAGTCTGAAAGAAAATTTGCCAAAGACAGATAACTCCTGGAGAAGGAAGTAGGATGAAGGGATGATGAACCTGGTAGGACCTCATAGGGATATAATTTTAAATTTGCTAGTAACCACACTAAAAATATAAAAGAAAACAAATGAGTAAAATTATTGTTAATATATTTTATTTAAGCTAACAAAGCTAAAATATTATCATTTTAACATCATCAGTATAAAGCATTTGTTACTGAGATTTTTTTTTTTTACTAAGTCTTTAATGCTTAAGCACGTCCAAATTCAGAGCAGTGATGTTTGAAGTCCTTAATAGTTGCATGTGGTTAGCATCTACCACAGTGAACGGTGTAGCTCAATATATTTTTATATTGTTTGTATTTTTTTTACCATAAAAATACGCTTTCATCTGACTTGTATGATTTATTTTTGTAAGTAGTCCATTTAACTATTGTGAAGGTTTAAAGGTGAGTTTTAGTCCTATCTTTTTTTTTTTTTTTAAATATTGTATTGGTTTTGCCATACATCAACATGAATCCGCCACGGGTGTACACGTGTTCCCCATCCTGAACCCCCCTCCCTCCTCCCTCTCTGTACCATCCCTCTGGGTCGTCCCAGTGCACCAGCCCCGAGTATCCTGTATCCTGCATCAAACCTGGACTGGCGATTTGTTTCTTATATGATATATACATGTTTCAATGCCATTCTCCCAAATCATCCCACCCTCTCCCTCTCCCACGGAGTCCATAATCCTATCTTTTAATCTTCCTATACCACTTTCCTATTTAAAAGAAATTTGGATGGCATGCTTGCTTCACTTGAAATCAATAGTCAAGGATTTTCATTCCAGTGAACACACAGTAAGTCCATACTAAAATAAAGTAGTGTAATTCGAAAAAAAGAATTGGAGATAGCTTTTTATCACATCTAAATTGTGATTCACAGACTTTTTCATTACTTCGTATGTGTTGTTTCTTTGGATGTAAACAAAAACACACTAAAGGAGAAATGTGAAACTGAAGGGTTGCCTGGGATGTGGGCTGTGATTATAAAGTTCAGTTCAGTTCAGTTGCTCAGTCGTGTCCGACTCTGCGACCCCATGAATCGCAGCACGCCAGGCCTCCCTGTCCATCACCAACTCCTGGAGTTCACCCAGACTCACCTCCATCAAGTCAGTGATGCCATCCAGCCATCTCATCCTCTGTCGTCCCCTTCTCCTCCTGCCCCCAATCCCTCCCAGCATCAGAGTCTTTTCCAATGAGTCAACTCTTCGCCTGAGGTGGCCAAAGTACTGGAGTTTCAGCTTTAGCATCATTCCTTCCAAAGAAATCCCAGGGCTGATCTCCTTCAGAATGGACTGGTTGGATCTCCTTGCAGTCCAAGGGACTCTCAGGAGTCTTCTCCAACACCACAGTTCAAAAGCATCAATTCTTCGGCGCTCAGCTTTCTTCACAGTCCAACTGTCACATCCATACATGACCACTGGGAAAACCATAGCCTTGACTAGATGGACCTGTGTTGGCAAAGTAATGTCTCTGCTTTTGAATATGGTATCTAGGTGGGTCATAACTTTTCTTCCAAGGAGTAAACGTCTTTTAATTTCATGGCTGCAGTCACCATCTGCAGTGATTTTGGAGCCCAAAAAAATAAAGTCTGACACTGTTTCCACTGTTTCCCCATCTATTTCCCATGAAGTGATGGGACCAGATGCCATGATCTTCGTTTTCTGAATGTTGAGCTTTAAGCCAACTTTTTCACTCTCCACTTTTACTTTCAACAAGAGGCTTTTTAGTTCCTCTTCACTTTATGCCATAATGGGTTTTTTGTTTGTTTGTTTGGGAAATTTTTGATGAATAAACTGACTGTGTACATTTACCTTTTAAAGTAATTTGCTTGAAAGTTGTATAGATACCATTTTCTGCATATGTCCTTTGGGATACCTTATAGTCTGTTTTTTAAAAAGCAAACTTTACTTTCTGATACCTGATAGATCTGTCACTTATATTTGGGTTTGAAGAACATGTATATCATGTGGAGATTTCACTCTTTGTCATAGATTGTGTTATTTTTTAGTAAAAGTATATTGACATTTCCATTTTATAATTGTTGCTCTTTATAATTAATTTAAAACTTCAAATACTTGAAAAATTAAAACAAAAATCAAAACAAAGAACCTGAATAAGGAATGACTCTAAATGAACATCAGGTTTATTTTTTAGGGTGATGGAAATGTTTTAAAACTTGATTGTGGTGATGGTTTCACAACTCTGTAAATAGTAAAATTCAGTGAATTGTACAGTTAAAAATGGGTGAATTTTATGATCTATAAATTAAATCTCAACAAACCTGTTTTTTAAAAAGAAGATAAAGTAGTCTTCAGTGACCATATTAATAGTTTTTATAGCCATATATGTGATCTGAAAATAGCTTTATGCTTGGTAACAAGAGTATTTTGTAGGATCTAATTGTTTAAAGTGGTATTTGGAAATGCCATTTGATGTTAAATCTTCCTGTCTTTCCCTGTCTTGGGCAGTATTTCCTGGAGAGGATCTCTAACATTTCTTTCCCCTGTAGAAATCTATTTCTTTGTCTATAAAATGTAGTTAAGAACTAAACTTGGTGAAGGTTAAATGACATTTTGTTTTTAAAAATCAAAGTATCTGGGTTGTAGTAGGTTATGAATTGTGCCTTAATCTGCACACTGAGTACCTGCCCATGGTTTTTACTGTCTATGGTTTAAACATATGGGGACCCACCATACTTTCATACACAAAATATTTGGGGTAACATTTAGGATCTGTGACTCTAGATTCCTAGGTTGATTAGGTAGCCAGTGTAAGTCATCAGATTTAAAGCATGTCATTATATAGCCTATATCCTGACACCTTTTTTCATACGAAACAAATCTTTGCCACTTTATGCTCACCTTACCTTCACATTTCCCAGCCTCAGACACATTTCATGGTCTAAATGAAGCCTGCCAAGGTTCCCTTTGCAGACATCATTGCCTCCTGTTATTCAGTTGGAGAGGTCTTTGCAGAATGACATTTCCCTCCCACAGTGCTTCCTGTGCCCCATTTAACATGCAGCCTTCGCATTTCTCCTAACCCCTACTTGCTTTCAAAAGAAGAGAAAACTCAAACCACAGTCTTTCATGAACAGTTCAGAACTCACAGAGCCCTGGCAATAGGCAGTGGATCCAGCACTAAAGTTCAGTAATGATTCTGATTCCCCTTATTTTTAAACAATTTCCGAGAATCACAGGTAAAAATCTGCATATCTTCTTTGTTTGCCATCCCACTCCTAAAACCAAAGTATGTATGCCAACTCCAATTCACTAAATATTTTTAGGTTTCTCATATAATATAGCTCCCAAGCATTTTCTGGTGTACTGTCTGGGTTTCACTGAACTGTTAATTCTCCCAGTCTGATTGAGCCTGTAGGAAATTTCATAACTCAATGATGAATCTTCGAAGAAAGGTTTGTATTGAAAATTGAAACACCAGCTTGCTCTTTGTAACCAGTTCTTTAATCCTCCACCTGCCCTAATGTAGCGATGGCTCATAATTATCAGAGCAGAGAACCAAACTCTTGTATTTCAGCAGAAAGAATGACACTGTAGGGGGGCAAGTGATAGAATCTACACTCCAGCCAGAAGAGGGACAGGTTTTTTGGAAACTTTGACACAGAATCATCAGATGTATTTGTATAACCATTTCATGTAGAACTGTGCTACAGTCAGAGAGGGGATTTTGCTTTTCTCCATTAAAAGCTTATTAAATGAAGAAATAGGACAGTGGTTTTGCTTCAGTAGATGGGGGTCAGAGAGGCGGGTCTGATCTCCTCAGGATATTAATGTCTGCCTTCAGCCGGGGGAAATGAGCCGTCACTTGAGTTAGAGGCAGCTTTATGTGCTCATCACTAGGGATTCCCATATGTCCAGGGAACTGCAGCAGTAAAAAATGGCAGAGCTCAGTGGTAGAGTGCAGAGGGCTCTCATTGGAATTCATGTCAGGAAGCTCAGCTCAGTCTGCCCAGAGCAAATCTGTTTAATGTTGATCAGCTGTCCATCTGATAAACCGAATTGATATGGGCATTCCCTCCAAGGACTGTCCGGACAGTGACAGCCACAGCACCCAGATGTCTTGTTAGGTTTTTTGGTAGTCTCAGGTATTTTTAACCCCTTTTGTGATATGCAAACCCGAAAGTACTTTTAGGGACCTAGCTAAGGAGGCCTAGCTAGGCTTGCCCTTTGCTTCTCTGGCAGAGAGCAGCCCAGCCCAGCAGCCTTTCCAGAAACCACATACTCTTAGGTTAGCTGTACGTCTCCTTAGAATAAGCATCTTGGTAACCTGCAAGATAATTATGTGACCGTGTCAAGTTGTATCTAGTTTTTCAAAGTAATGTTTCTTAAAATGTTCTTAAGGGCAGTAAATTACCTAGCTTGGTTATGGTTTATTAGTTTCACAGGTGTATTAGATGATCACTAAGCAGAACTTTATTATGTTCATGCATAAAGAGAAACTGCATTACAGATTTTCTTTTGGTTGGCTGATTTCTAGTAGTAACTATTATGACTCCTGCTGAGTCCCTGCATCTTCTGCTTTCTCAAGTATGAGTACCACCACTGAAGGCAGCTCACCTCCCTGTGGATTGTTGGCAGATATCAGTTCAGTTCACTTCAGTTCAGTTGCTCAGTCATGTCCTACTCTTTGCGACCCCCTGAAATGGAGGGAATTGATTACAGAACAGATCAATACTGAGGAATCATTTCACTATATGTTTATTAAAGCGTCATGTTGAATACATTAAATATATGTAATTTTATTTAAAATCTTAAAAAATACTGAACTTTCTTTTATGGAAACTAATCAAGAGGGATAAATCTTTGTGTTAAGTTATAATTATTTAAAAATCATTTCTGCAAAACTATTAGTAGTTCAAAATTATAATATTGAATATGAGAGAACTTTACTTTTGTTTATTTTAAAGGTTCTCATTGAAGTACTGCTTAAGGATTTTGTCTTTTCTTACCCCTCACTTTGAGATCTTGTTTTCATGGGATAGAAAGATTTTAACATTGCTTAGATATCTAATCATTTGAACGAAACCAGATGCAAAGACCGTTTGCTTTCTGCCTCTTTTCTGTGTATTCTAACTTAGACTGTCAGGTTAGCTTTCCTAAAAGAGATATAGAGCCCCTAGTCGTTTTTAGGATTGCTCAGTGTGTGTGGTCAGAGCTGGAAGAAGGCCTGGTCAATATTTCAGCCCTTGAACCTGTGACTTGATCTCTATTTGGAAGTCACCATTACTACAGCCTACAGGTTTGAGATTCTGGGTTTAGTCACCATTTTTAAAATCAGAATTCTCATTCAGGTATGATAGAATGAAGCAAGATCAGTTTTGATTGCTGCAGTCATGGAGAACCTTAAATTCAGAGTTGATACTTAGTTAAAAGTTATCACCATGAAAGTTCTTTTACCTAGTGTTAAAAGCATATAGTGTTTCTTTTTATTATTGCTATTTTGATATTTTGGCATTTTTGAAGTACATGTAAGGAATTCTGTTGCTCTTATCAGGTTTCCTCCCTACTTTCTCCATTCTTTGCTCTTGTCTGTGGCGCCCTGGAGAGAGAAACAAAATGCAGATGGAATAACTAGTGTAAGTGCTGTGGAGGGGGAAAAAAAGACAGGAAGTAGAGCCTGACTTGAATGGAAGGTTGCTGTTGTAAATGGAGTAGTCAGAGAAGGCCTTACTGGTCATGTGCACTTGGTGGGTTTTTTTTTTTCTTGTTCCTTCATCTGGGACATAATCCTGTGCCTTTTTGTTTAGTTTAACTTTCTGTAGTGGTGGGTTTTGTTCTGGAGGCTGCAAGATTGTAGTCCTTCTTGGTTCTCCTGTCTGTGAGGCTGATGGAACAAGGGTGGAGATGCTGTTTTCAGAATCACAGCTGAAGTTGTGAAGGAAAGACCATCTGGTTAAGACCCATAGACATGGAGGCAGCAGAGAAGAAATAAATCTCTCTGTGTCCTCCCAAACTCCAGTTTCCTTCTGTCAGCTCCCAATCTAAGTGGAAACCAGCTGTATGGGAGCTCAGGAGATGCAGAGTGTTAGGGGGTCAGCCTCCCCATGGTGGAGAGAAGGGCAAAGAAGGGATTAGAAGAATGGTTTATTACTGAGGATATTAAAGCATCAATCTTAAAGGAAACCAACCCTGAATATTCATTGGAAAGACTGATGCTGAAGCTGAAACTCCAATACTTTGGCCACCTGATGCGAAGAGCCATCTCATTGGAAAAGACACTGATGCTGGGAAGGACTGAAGGCAAAAGGAGAAGGGGGCAGCAGAGGATGAGCTGGTTAGATAGCATCACTGACTCAATGGACATGAATTTGAGCAAACTCCAGGAGATAGTAAAGGACAGGGAAGCCACGTGTGCTGCAGTTATGGGGTTGCAAAGAGTTGGACTGACTTAGCAACTGAACAGCAACAAAATAAAGCATAAGAACCAGTAGCCAGATGAAGAGATTCATAGGGTAGCAAAGGAACTTTGGTCCTCTTGAAGTTTGGAACCTGGCACAGTAGCACCTGAAGACTTTCTGCTCAGGTACACTTTGAAGGGACCTGAAGAAAGCAAGTGACTAAACCTTGCAAAATATATAAGGGAAGATTAGTCTAGACCACAGTGCAAAAGCCCTATGGTAGGAACAAGCTTGCCATGTTCAGGGAGCACCAAGGAAGCTAATATAGCTAGAGAAGAGTAAGCAAAGAGGAAAAGAGTAGCAAATGAAGTCAGAGAGGTAAGAGGTAAAGGTTCAGGGGAAGATTGTGTTGGTCCTTGGAATCCATTGTTGGGACTTTGGTTTTATTCTGGAGTGAGATGGGGAGCCAGCTCCTGGAGGGTCGTGAGCAAAGGAGCAAAGTGATGACCTCATGGTTTCTTCATCTTCCTGCTTGCCTCATTTCTAATCATTTTCATTTTTGCAAAGCTAATGGACTAAAAATATTATCTCATTATTCTTATAATACTCCATTTCCAAATTATTAGTTAAGCATCATTTTATATGGTTTTGGCCATTTGTGTTTCTTCTGGAATTACTTCATTATATCCTGTCCCATTTTGTTCTTAAGCTGTTTATCTTTTTCCTATTAATTTCTTGTCCAATTTGGACAAGCTCCACATGTATTTTGAATGTAATCTTTGCCTGTTGTGTATGTTGCAAATGTGTTACTTCAAGTCTGTATTGCCTCAGCCTGTATTTTATTATATAAACATTTTTGTATATTTTAGCCACTCATTTTTATTCATTATTTTCCTCATAACTTATGATTTCCTATTTTATTTTGCAAGGCTTTCTTACCCCAAGGTCATAAGAATGTTTTCCTAAAGTTACAGTTTTGTTTTTCACATTTATATATTTGGCTTATCTAAATATATTAATATTTTTATCCATGGAGTATAATAGAGATCTAACTTCATTATTCTTTCCCTTAATAGATAGCCAATTGCCCCAACATTTTTTGTATATAAGAATATTCCATCTTTTCTCTAACAATTGGAAATGTTACTTCTTTCTGGAATTTGTTCCACTAATCTATTAGTTTGTTCTCATGGTGTTTCTGTTATTTTTAAAATTGCAATAACTTCATAAGTTTTAAAATCTAGAATGACAGCCTCTTCTAAGATTTTCAAATTCTTCCCACATGAACGTAAAAATCAGTTTTCCAACTTAAAAAAAAATCTTTTAGGGCTCAAATAAAATGACTTTAAATAAGTGACTCTTGCCTACCATTTTAAACTTTCAGAAGAACTTGGACTTTTGTATATTTTGTGTTTTGGGCTTTGGAATCAGAGAGCCCTGGCCTTGAGCTCCAGGTCTGCAGTTTACCTCCTAGGTAGACTTGAGCAAGTTACTTACTCTGCCCACCCAGCTTCCTTCTGAAGGAAGTTGTAGAGATAATGCTTACCTCAGAGAGCTTTTGTGAATTTTACATTATTTTATTTACTAATCTGTTAATCAAACTATTATTGTGCTTGCAAGTTTATATAAAGTTGCTCAGCATACCATAATTAATTGGCTCAAAGTAATTTAATAAGTGGGAGCCACTTCCACTATTAGGCATTTTTAAAAATAGGATATTTGAAGTATCTTCGGATGGAATGACATGATAACCTGACATTTGCTTCAAAATAATCTGGAAGGAGAATGAAAGATGTAACTAAAACAAGGTTAGGGTCACGGAGGTTCTTTATGCTACATTTTCAACTTTTTGTTATATTTGAAAATTCGCAAATAAAGTTTTTTCAAGAAATACATCTTTTTTTTTTTTAAGAAATACATCTTAAAATTGTTGAAAATGGCAAAGGGTAAACATTTGTTATTTCTAAGGGGAAATATTTTTTATTTACTATATCATAGACCTCTCAAGAAGAAAAGCAAGGAAGGAAGAGGAAGAAAAAGGAAAAAATAAAATAAGAAAGAAGACTATTGTCTTTTATCTCCTTTGCCTGAGTGATGAAACACTATTGACTCTTCTGTTACTTTAACACAAACTTAAACGTGTAAAACATTTTTAGAGATTTCAAGTTAATATTTCCAAACTGGCTTTGTGGCTCAGATGGTAAAGAATGTGCCTGCAATGCAGGAGACTTGGGTTCGAGCCCTGGGTCAGGAAGATCCCCTGGAGAAGGGAATGACTACCCACTCCAGTATTCTTGCCTGGAGAATTCCATGGACAGAGGAGCCTGGCGGGCTATAGTCCAAAGGGTCCCAAAGAGTCAGACATGACTAAAGCAACTTAACATGCAAGTTAATATTAGGAACAATTTCTGATAAAACTGTTCATCAGCAGACTTGGCTCCTGTGTAATTTATTACTCATCCCTGGAAGGGGCTAATTGAGCTTAATTGACCTCTGGGGTCACTTCCAACTCTGAGTCTGTAAATCTGACTTTTTAGTTTACATCATTCCTTATTTTTTGAAACTCAAGAGTGATGGCTGTTTCCTCTACCTTTATAAAATTGATTACTAAGTAAAGAACTATTAATTTAAAAGAGGGAAATAGGATAGTATCATTTATAGTGTTGGGAGAAAGAGAGGTGGCAGAAGAAAGATGGCTCAAGTAATAATTACAGCATAGTACAACAAATGACTGAGTTATGTTCAAAGGCTTTCAAGTGCAGAAAGAGTTAACCTTGGGGAAGCGAGGAAAGACTTCCCAAAAGTGATGCATGGACTGATTCTTAAAAATTACTTAAACAAAAATTCACTTCTCATTCACCCTATAGCAGCAAAAGTATGGCACATCTATACAATGGACCTCTGAAGAGATGTTAAATAGAGCAAGGAGATTTTATTTGTAAATAACATGAAACTATCTCCAAGAGATAATATTAGGTAAATAAAATCAGAGTGCAGAAATATAAACATATTTTTGTGATATAGTTTTTATTGACTGTATCTTTCAACAAACAATAGCTTAAAGGAAAGTGGTATTTATTTATCTCAGATATCAAGAAGTGTAAAGATAGGTGCATCAGAGCTAGAGTAGCCCTAAGACATCACCAGAGGTCCAGGCTTCTCATTTTTTCATGCTCTACCATCCTTAGGTTGCGGGCTCTCTTGAGATGCTTAAAGTTTCTATGGTGCCCCCAAGCAGCTGAGCCATATTCCTAACAGGAGGAAGGGGTAAGCTCAAAATGCCAAAGGTGCATGCCCTCTGAATCTATTCCCTTATACTAGAAACTCAGTAGTTTCCTTAGAGACTCACCTAGTGGACTTCTACTTACATTCATTGGCCAAACTGTGCTACAGGATCACCTCTAGCCTCAAGGGATTTTGAGGAGGTGAGTTTTTTAAATGAGTACTTTGTCTCTCCAAATACAGCCACAGGTATGTTAGTAGTGAGGAAGGAGAGAGGAAATAGGTAACTAGCAATGTCTGTCCTCTCATATCTAAACCTTAGGATGCTAAACAATTTGGAGAAATGTTGGAAGAATATGTATCAAAGCAGATTAAGTTGTTTAACATATAATAGAAAGAAAGTAATTTGGTGAAAGTTTTTGTAAAAATATTGGTTAATCCTCAGGGTTACATTCAATGTAGTAATTACTTCCTTACTCTGATTACTTAACATAAGCAGTATTCACTTATGACTTTTATCCAATCAAGATTTAGCATGAAAAAATACCTGAGTACTAAAATATATGTGCATAAAATAAGATACTTTTTAAAATCCAGTACACTGAAAGTTTACTAGATTACTTTCGGTGGCTAAACTAGGAATAAGATAATGAAAAGGAAAAATTCCCAGATTCTCATACTGTCACTGCTGTAACACTAAATTATAAGTTGTATAATGTGGCCTGAAGTTGTTTTTCTAATGATAAAATCTTAGAAGTTGTGAACACAGTACTAGAGTGGACAGATTTCAAGATGACCAATCAGTTCATTTCTGTTTCTTTAGAAAGTATGTACTAATCATCACAATAATTTTGTCTTTTTTCACTATTAACTGGGCTCCCAGGTGGTGCTAGTGCTAAAGAATCTGCCTGCCAATGTAGTAGATGCAAGAGACGTGGGTTTGATCCCTGGGTTGGGAAGATCCCCTGGAGTAGGAAATGCCACCCCATTCCATCATTATTCTTGCCTGGAAGTCTCCATGGGCAGAGGAGCCTGGTGGTCTACAGTCCATGGGGTCCCAAAAAGTTCGACATGACTGAGCAACAAGGCACACACATAACTATTAAACTACCAGTCTAAGTAGTTCTTTAAATCTCCAAATCTTAGAATTTTAGGACTGAATATTAAATTTAGGACAGAAATCCCTGAATCTTAGAACTAGAAGAGACTTTCTCCAGTTCCCCTCCTTTCAGAGATAAGAAGACGAACGACCTTGGAGTTTTAAGGGATTTTCCCACAAACTGTTATAGGCAGAAGGAGAATTGTTAGCTCCCTCTGATTGAGCTAAATCACTTATTTTGGTATAACCAAATTATTTTTGAAACAACTTGTTACTTTCTCCAGCTACTATAACAGAGAGTCAAGTCTAGTCATACTTTCTCCCAGAGAAGTCTTCTGTAGTGCTTAGAACTAAAGATGAAAATTGGACAAGTCTGTGGTGAGCATGTATCAATCTTGGTAGTGTTGTAACTTTGCCCCCTCCCCCATTTTAAACCATCATTGGACACTATGACCATGAGGCTCTGAGTTCCAGCTTTGTCTTTCATAAACTGAATGTTCCAACCAGGTATTTAAGCTCCCCACACATGCTGTAATTAGAATCACAAGTAGATAAAGTAAGTAAAAGTTCTTTGTGAATGGTGGGTACTATACAAATTATGGTTTCACTTTCATTATTACCACTGTTCTTGTTGTTTCTGGCCATGAGGCTTTTAGATTGCCGTTTGTTTAATGAATGGAGCTTTATGATTATGGATGTCTTTATTAAAAGCTCCCAGTAATTCATTTTCATCCTTAGGGTAATTCAAAACACCTACAACTTTGACTTGCCTGGTTGTTGCTTTCTTTCATAAGCTGAACTGCATGAGAGATTTATCCAGTGCTTAACCCTTCTTGAGGTTTATACTTGCTCATAATCTCATTGTGCTAATTTTTGTGAAGTGTAGCAGTGGACGTTTTTGTAAACTAGAATACATTTGCAGGGTACCAATAAAGTACACTTTTATTCATTTCTTTTAGTTACTCTTTTAAAGGACAGTTTTAACTGTTAGCTCCCTTTAAAAAAATGTTTTCTGTTAACTTCTCAACAGTCCTTAAGTCTCCATCCTCAGTGATTTTCTTTGGGATGTAGTGAGGTTTTCATCTAAACCATGAATTTACTCTTTTCAGAAGCTGTTTAACTCACTGGTTCCTCTTTTCCTACTTCCCCAATTTGTATTCAGGTACACTATGTACACTGGAACATTTTTACATATTCTTTTACTTTTTTTAAGCAAAGGAATAAATTAGAAACATGCTTTTTCTTTATAGATGCCAAATTGTTTGGTTCCTTTACTTTATTGCATCTTTATATAATTTATAGTTGCCAAACTAGTAGTACATTGTTTTTAGAGAAGAGTCTTTTATTATTTGATTGTTTTATATATATTTGTCTCCTTTTCTAAGGCTGTTATTCTAGGTCAAATCCTTAAATTTGACCTTTAGGTCAAATCCTTTTGTTACATGTCCCTTGGGCCTTTGTTATAGCTTCTTCTGATCACTGTAGTTTCACTACCTACTTTTTAAGATTTTATTTGGATATATTTTCTATCTTTCAAGTTACCACAGGCAAGTTTTGCAAGTTGTTTCACTCCCTTATAATACCATATGTCCTTGCTCTCTCCTCCAGTAAGTTTCCTCACTGCCTTTCCAGATTCTGCCGAGAGTTTGTCATTTATTCAGCCTTTACCTCTAGCCCCAAACATTCAGACTCAAAGCCATTGACATATATTTTAGGCTTTTGTTGCCACAGCAGCCACTCCTAGATGTACAGTTTCTGTATCAGATACCTATTGCTGTATAGCAAACTATATCCTAAATTTTAGTGACTTGAAACAGCCATTTTATTTCTTACCATTCTGGGATCACTCATGTGACCGCATTGACAAGCCTTAATGGATAAACACTTACCAGGCCTTGCTTATGTCACTTCTGCTAATATCTTTTTGGCCAAAGTAAGTCATATGGTGAAGCCCAAAGTTAGTGTGGAGGGGACTACACAGGGGCCTGGAATGAAGAAGTGTGGTTCACATGGGGTCATTTGTAACTGATTTCAATGCATTTCCAGCTCTGTATTACTGTGTGCCTTTGGGCAAGTCATTACACTATGTATAACAATTTTCTCACTTGTAAAATAAGAGTTAATAGTACCTTCATAGGGTGGTTCTGAGGTTTAAAATTTTTAGTAATTGTTGATTTTCTAATGATTATAAAGTAATTCTTTTGTCATTTTAGAAAATGTACAAACTATAGAAAAGTATAAACAAGAAAACAAACATCTGAAATGCCATCTGATACAGTCCTATACTATAAGTTCCTCAAGGGTCTTCTTTATTTTAATTACTACTGTAGGTATATATCGTGGTTCTTATTCTGAAAGATAAGGTCCTTGAAGGAAGGGACCACATCTGTTCATCTTTGTAAATCCCACAGCCTTGTATTTAAGATTAAAAGTGATCATGTGTAAAAGTGCTTGGCGTAATGACTGGCACAAATTCTATTTCCACCTAAATTGGAATTTTGTCAGATACTAGTAAGGATTCTTAGAAATCCTGAAGTTATACTGATAACAAACTATCTGAATGGAATTGTGGGGGGTGGCCGTTATTGGTCGTCTTCTCTCTGGGGCATCCTGGTGACTCGTGAGGTAGAGAATAGGGAATGGTAGAGAGAAGGAAGGTGGTGTCAGGATCTACTTGTAGCTCCCAAGTAACTCAGTGGAAAAGTCTCTAAGAAAAACTTCATTCAAGTCTCTCTGCAAGGGCACTGATACAAAGTTACACCAAACCCTCAGCTGCACTTGCCATAGTTCTGTCTTCAGCTTCATGGTGTTTCCCTGAGTTTGATGCATTCAGCTAAGACAGAGACACCAGAAATGTATGCCTGATTTCCAGTGCAAATATGGTAATACTAGTGGAGTCACTTTGTGTTGCTATGTGGGTATATGCAGCAGCACGGATTAGAATACTTTGGACCCTGTCCCCTACTGGCAATATTGAACCAGCTAAATCAGTAATCATCTAGCTGTATAATACTGAATTGCCTCAAAATGAACTCATAATT
Source organism: Bos indicus x Bos taurus (assembly GCF_003369695.1). Lineage (NCBI taxonomy): Eukaryota > Metazoa > Chordata > Mammalia > Artiodactyla > Bovidae > Bos > Bos indicus x Bos taurus. The sequence goes on from NC_040084.1 coordinate 42,857,840, forward strand.
GATGCCACGTAAATAAAAGCACTGTGTACCCATTAAAATATGGCGTGATTGAAGAAATAAAGTACATTTGAAACCTTAAAAAGAAAACAAAACTCCACAAAACTTCAAAATGCTAAGTGAAGTATGTCAAAGACAAATACTATATGACTTCACTTATTTGTGAAATATAAAAAACAAAGCAAAACCAAAAACTGAACTCATAAAATAGATTGGTGGTTGCCAGACGTTGGGGGGGATGGTGGGAATGGGCCAAGGGAGGGGGGAAAAAATGGGTGAAGGTGGTCAAAAGTTACAAGCTTCTAGTTACATATTACCAAGAAAAAGAAGACAAACATGAAGATATAATGTACTGGGGATATAGTGTGTAAGCGGTGACTGTGGTTAATAATACTGTATTGTGTGTTTGAAAGTTGCTAAGAGAGTAGATCTTAAAAGTTCTCATCACAGGGAAAAAAATTGTGACTATGTATGGTGACAGATTTAATTAGGCTTACTGCAGTGATCATTTCACAATACAGTCGTCCCTTGGTGTCCACAGGAGATTGCTTCCCAGACTCACTTCAGATGTCAAAATCCACGGATGTCCAAGGCCCATAGTCTACCCTCTGTATCTGTGGTTGCACATCTGCAGATTCAGCCAACCTCAGATTGTGTACTACCTACATATTTATTGAAAAAATCCTCATAAAAGGACTCACATGGTTCTGTGCTGTTCAAGAGTCAGCTGTGTGTACAAATACTGAATCATTATATTGTACACCTGAAACTAATATAATGTTATGTGACCGTTATATCTCAATAGAAAAAAACTTCATTAAAAAGGAATAACCTGAAAAAAGAGACACTAATCTATGAAATATTTTGTTGTTGAAACCTGAAATCTGACAATACTGATAAGATGGTATTCTTTACACTCAGACAAATCTTACCTTTGTGTTTTAGTCAAAGAAGTTTGGCAGAGATCACAGAACTTATCCATACTGCTCTCCTTGTACATCGTGGGATTGTAAATTTAAATGAATTGCAATCTTCTGACGGGCCACTGAAAGATATGCAATTTGGAAATAAAATAGCTATCCTGAGTGGAGACTTTCTTCTAGCAAATGCCTGCAATGGACTTGCTCTCCTACAGAACACCAAGGTAAAACTGGGCAGGGTTTGTTCTTATCTGAACGGCCTTTAGGTGGCTCTTGGTTGACTGCGGGAGCCACAGAGGTCTGGACACCCTGCTGCCCCAACTCCACACACATAGATGCTCAGTAAAATTGTGATGAGGGTAATGATGATGATGGCAATATCAACCCTAGTTAAAACTGGTAAATGCTAGGAAAGAGTTTTGAAATTAATTTCCAGTTGTTGGTTTTTTTTTTTTTTTCTGGTAACAGATGGAATTATTTGTTAATTATAGGTAGTGTTAAATACTCAGGATAAAGATGATGTCATCAATATTACCTATCATCTCACTATCCAGAGATAATTACTATAGGTTACTGTTTTCATATATTTCCTTCCAGTCTGTATTTGTTTATTCATACCTTTGGATGTGTGGATTTGGGGGTAGCATAAGTGAAAACTTAACATGTGTAAGCTTTCTTTAATCCTACCTTTTTCTCCCATTGCATAAATGACATGCATTTTCCCATATCATTAACATTTTTCATAAGCTTACTAATGGTTGCACAGTATTCAGTTATTTTGATGTAGTGTTGTTTATTTAACAGATTCCTTATTTTGGGACATTTAGGTTGCTTCTAATTTTCTACTCTCATAAATAGATTTGCATTAAACATTTTTACACATCAGTTTTTCTTCATTTCAGATTATTTCTTTAAGGTAAGTGCCTAGAAGTGGTTCAGAGGGTTTAGTTTTAGTATTCTTGATGCATATTGTCAAGCTGCTTTCTAAAAAGACTGTAGATGTAGTCTTCATTTATCAGTTAGGATTTGGTGTGACTATAAAATAACAGTGACCAAAACAAGATAAGAATTTATTTTTTTCTCCCTCTCTCTCTCTCTCTTTTTTTTTTAAACATATTATTACTATCTGGGACTAGGCAATCCAAGGTTGGTATGGTGATTCTAAAATCAGGAACCCAGGCTCCTCTTATCTTACTGCTCTGCCATTCCTATCTTGCCACTTTGTGGCCCAAGATAGTTGCCATTATGTCTTCACTCCAGTCAATAGTAGGGAAGGAGAAGGAAGGGCAAAAAAAGGGCAGATCTCCTCCATTAAAGATCAAGTAAATACGCATCCTGGACACCCAAGTACAGCCTCAGTGTAAGTCTGCCATCCCAGAATCCCATCTGACTTAGCATTTGTCCTAGACTTTTATTTTTAAAAGAGAATGGTTACTTATAATTACATTAGAATAATGGGTTGGTAGAGCTCTGCTTTCTACTCCCAGCTTCTGCCTCGATTTTCGTCTCACATAGGCCAATAATAGGTGAGACCCATGTACTGTAAGGGAAATTCTCATATTAAGGTATTATTAAATCTGAAAGAAAAGCAGCAATAACTTCTCTTTTCCCAGTGCATTCAGATACCGCAATCAAGGACAGAATATAGGACAGTTGTTAATACAAAGTACACTGAATGTCTAGAGACAGTTAAAGCTCCTTCCTGTCTCAGGTGGTAGAAGTATTTGACACTGCTGCTCCAGCTGGCTGTTTGGTGTATCACCCAATTTCTTGGAAAAGTTAATTTAATAAGGAATGTATAACTTGCATAAAATGTTCCTTGACGTTTGCTGTTCACTGTGGAGGCCATAGTTGGGTCACTGACCACATGGAAAAGAGAAGATTCAAATCTGCTGAAAAACTGTCAAGATTAATAGTAGTTACTACTAAAATTAGTAGTTACTTTAGGGAGACTTCCTAAACATGATGGTTTAACACATATGGCTGGAGAAAGTATATGTACATACAACTCTGTAATGCCTAATTTTTGTTGAGATAAATTACTATTGCTCTAAATTAATTTCATTCATTTTTGACCAAAAGCAGTAGCTTTAAGTCTGTTGACTCCAATGATAGAAGAATTTTGCAAATAGCTAGATAATTCCAGTTTCAGTTGAATGTTGTCAGGTACGTCAAGTAACTAAATCATTTTTGTTAATTCTAAAAATGTTTTCTTTTTCAGTCCATTCATGAAATCAAGGTAAAACTTTTGGAAGTATATTCTATCAAAGGTAAAGCCATTTTGAGTGAGACTGGAAATTCAGTTTAAAAGTTGAACATGAAAGAAAATTGTTAGCTCATAATAATAATACAAGTACAAATTTAAGCAAAGCACACCATGGTGTTGTGATAAAAGTAACCATCTTAACTATACTGAGAAACTTGTAGACTAGTTGGAGCTAATTGAAGCACACTCATAGTTCATATTTGCGTCAAAACAAGCATCAACATTCTACTAATTGAAATAAAAGCTATTGTTACCAAAACTAACAAATATCTTTATAGTCAGATCTCAGGACTATAAGATTTGGGGGATATAGCTGATGTTGAGTGTAAAACTATACTTCAGCACCACATATTTCAAAGAAGTATGTGCCTTCTCTCTTTGTTGCCTGTCATTAGTCAGATTTTAGAAATCTTTATGTCCAAGGATGGTATTGAACTTTGTTCTAAATGGACATCATAGTTTTGGTTACATTTTGTTCAAAATCAATTGGAAATCTGAAATCAAGTGTTCAACAAATGAAGTACCCAATGAAACTTTTGTAGAATTGCAATTAATGACAACAGAGTTTCCATTGGAACTTTTTCCTACAGAAGGAAAGAAGGAATTGAACAAAATAAATGGTAAGAACTCAAATGCAAAGAATAAAGATTACAAGATTAAAACATGCAGTTCTATACTTGTGATTTGGAATATCTCACCTTGCAGGAAGAATCTTTGGTGGTGCTCCTATTTTGAATAAATTATACACATATATGAGTGAAATGAAATTGAGAAAATATAGATTTTGCTACATCTAATTTTGACAAAACATTCAAAAGAATCATAGTCGATTTATTTGACAAGTTTTGTCTTATAAAAATATTTGTCAAAGAAAGGTACTCTGAAGGAAGCAAAAATACAGTACCTTGAAAATATCTGGGGTGGAATAGTTACAATTTTCAATATGAAAAGAAAATTAGAATTGAGTATCTCTTCCATTTAGCAAATTTGCTCTGAACTTACCAAGTAACTCAGAACCTGTAGAAAGAGCATCTTTCTCAATTAAATCTACCAATTATCATCTACCAGTCATCTACCAATACCATCAATGATGGTATTGTCATCTACCAATAAGAATCCTTTAAAATGTCAATAATTTCAAATTAATTAATTACAAAATGCAGCTGTGGAGAATGTTGCTGGAGGTTTTATCTTTAAATGCCATGTTTTTGAAAACACATCCTTCAGAAAAATGCCAGTGACGCTATATTAGAGACAGATATGGCTAAGAAAAAAAGTATGTGAATATGTACCAAGAATAGTGATTCTACTATTTTTTAATATTCATATAATCAATATAAAAAGTTCTTTTTATTTTATTTTAATGTACATGAATATATGTTATTTTTATTTCTTTTGAAATTTTGTGTATTTTTTGGAAGTAATTTTTGAATAGAACTAGTTAACAAGTCCCCCAATGTAATAAAATCAATTATTAGTTAGTACAAGTTTCATCAGATGCTTCCCTGGTGGCTCAGATGGTAAAGAATCTGCCTGCAATGCAGGAGACCTGAGTTTGATCCTTGGGTTGGGACCATTCTCTGGAGAAGGGAATGGCAACCCACTCCAGTATTCTTGCCTGGAGAGAGGAGCATGGTAGGCTACAGTCCATGGCGTCGCAAAGAGTCAGACACAACTGAGTGACTAACACACACACACACACACACACACACACACCCCACCAAAAGAGTCTTCCTGCAAGGTGAGATAGTCCAAATCACAAGTACAGAATGGCACATTTTAATCTTGTAGAGCATTTGAGTTCTTACCATTTATTTTCTTCAATTCCTTCTTTCCTTCTGTAGGGAAAAATTCCCATGGAAACTTTGTTTTCATTAATTGCAATTCTACAAAAGTTTCAAAAAGTACAAAGTTTTAATTATTTTATTACTGCCTTTTACATGGCCCAGTTTGGATGATAAGTTTTATAGTGTCATACTGCTTTGAAGACATTTCTCAGAAGTTATTTGAAATCCTTCTGCATATATTCTGTTGGCTAAAATTTAATGATACAGTCACACCTAGCTCTCAGAGAAACTAGGATATACAAACTTTTGTGGGTTGCCATGTGCCCAGCCAAAAATCTGGAAGATACAGAGAATAGATATTGGGAGACAAATAGCATTCTGCCCTACCTTCCCTTCACACTTTTTGGTTAACGCATAGTTTCACAAGACAGACCTGCTGGTTTTAGGGAGAACAGTATGGTGCCTTTAGTATGTAGTTTGTGTTCATCTGAAGAGGAGGCTAAAGAAAGAAATTTATTGGCCATATAAAATGGAATTATAAATAATCTCAGTTTACTTGGGAGCCACCCTCTACATTTTCCCTCTTCACCATACCTGCCATGGTCTCTGTTGAACTTTGGGTCTTGGAGAAGGAGGAAGCCTCAGAAAGTGCGGATCTGGTATGGTTTCTGGCTGCCTTGAGCTGCACATGACTAACCACACACACTGACCGCTCATGGTTTAGATCCACATACCTGAGAGGAAGACATGTCATGGGACAAATTTATATCTGTTTGCTCTGATCATCAGTTTTAACTCACTTTAAGCTATTCTGATGAAGTCCTTTTCTTTTTTTAAGATTTATATATTTATTTTTTGGCAGTGGGGGTTCTTTGTTGTTGCACGTGGCTTTCTCTAGTTGTGATGAGCTAGGGCTACTCTTCGTTGCGGTGCACCGGCTTCTCACTGCAGGGGCTCCTCCTGTTGCAGAGCACAGGCTGTAGGTGTGAGGACTTCAGTTATTGCAGCTCATGGGCTGTATACAGTTCTGGCCTAGTAGTTGTGGCATAGGGGCTTAATTGTTCTGTGGCATGTGGTATCTCCCTGGACCAGGGATCAAACTGGTGTCCCTTGTACTGCAAGGCTGATTCGTAATTACTGGACCACTAGGGAAGCCCTTGATGGAGTCTTATATAAGATTGGGCTTCCCTGGTAGTTCAGTTGGGCTCCCTGCAATCCTGCAATGCAGGAGACCCTGGTTCGATCCCTGGGTCAGGAAGATCCCCTGGAGAAGGAAATGGCAAACCACTCCAGTATCCTTGCCTGGAAAAATCCCATGGAAAGAGGAGCCTGGTAGGCTGCTGTCCATGGGGTTGCAGAGTCGGACACGACTGAGCGACTTTCACTTTCATTAACCTTTTATATAAGGTTAAGATGGTGGTATTAAGTACAAATATTACTAACATACTATAATGACACAAGCAAGTGATCACTTGCTTTAGCCACTTCACTTTATAGAAATAATATTTAAAATGTGCCTTTTCTTAGCTAGCTTGTATCATTCACACATTCTTTCTTTCAGTGTGGTTCAAGTTCAGAGAAAATGGAGGCTCTGTTCTCATCAAAATCAAATCAGATTCATAGCCTGTGAAATCCATTCTTCTGATGCTTTGCATTCAGAAGCATCACTATAAATGTTCCAGAGTCTAAGACCTCCACCATCTGCTCCATTAGGCACTGGATTTCAGTAGCACTACTTGATTTACAAAAAAAAAAAAAAACTGATCATATCCAAGCAACAGTTCAGCCTGAAGCTTCTCCTTGAAATAAGAATGGTCAAGCATTCCCTTCCCATCAAGTCCTGTACCTTCATGATCTCTGCACAGGTTTGCACCTTTAGATTGGCATTTTATCAACCTTTGTCTGGTGAGGAAGTTTTTTCTTTTTAAGCCATGGTATGTTTTTTTCTGAATTTGATAGTTGTGTGTTAAATTGAAGCCTTTATTGTATGCATCCCCCCTGTTCATCTGAAACAGATCTTTTGCACATTGTTCTTCAAAGGGTCATTTGAAGGTTCTACAAGTTCACTTTCAAAAGATGCTTCACTGGCTCACTTTTTGTGAAAGACCTTGAGTACCATATCTAGGGTCCATAATTGATCTACAAATCTAGGCTTTCTGTAGCCGTATTTTAATCATAATGGATGATTTCCAAATCATGTGAATATTGTTTTAAACTGAGTAAATTGTAAAGGGTAACTAAAGTGCTCTTTCAGAGAAAATCTTTTGATAAAGCAAATCTCCCATATTCAGAACTGGTTCCTTTCATTTAAATACATGGTGGTATTCCCCTTGGAATTTTTTTTTTTTAAGGAAAGTAAAGTTTTATCTCAAAAGAGGACTAATTTTATTAAATGAGCTCCCAGAAGCTTCAGTATACTACTATTAAAAGAGGGAGTCCGAGGGGAGGAAAAGGTGGCGATAAGTAAGATCTCTACATATGATAATGTCTTAACAAAGCTAGATGTCTGTTTGACATTTTCACTTTCTTTCATAAGAAAGAAAATTTGTCAGCATTAGCAACATAAACAAGAGACCTCAGCATAAGGGGACAGGCAGAACATAGCACAAAAATGCTGTATATAGTATTCTGTTTTTTCACAGTAACAGCCTGGTTTTTCTTTGAGAGTATATATTTAACTTGGTAATTAAAGTTAGCATATTTGTAGCAACTTCTAATTTTCTATAACTTACTCATTCTACCAACATCCCACTTTATTTTGCTACTGAATTCTTGTCTGAATTTCTGTGTTATATGTTTGTCATTGTACTTCTCCTGGGGCAGACCATTAGATGAAGTGTTCTGCAGTCATATGAAATTCAGAGCTCTTTTATAATTGCCAAGGGTAAAATTAGCAAAGTCAATTATTCTCCCTTTGGCTTTTCCCTGAAGATATGAGGGGTCTTCAAGGTAATTGCCTTAGGTAACACTTAGATTTTTAAATATCTCTAAGTATAGAAATTGGTATATTAATCCTCTGGTAATTGTCTTACTATTATAGCTATAGTCACATAAGTGTGAATTAACAAGATTTTGAATTCAGTAGTGAATTTAAAAATTAATGCTTTAAAAATTAATGAATTTTCATTCATTTTCAGTTATGGAACCTAAGGGCAACTTTTTATTTTAGTACTTCACTATATAAAGACCCTGAACTAAGAGACCTCAGAATACCTCTTTTTAAGCCATAAATTCTCTGACTCCTTTGAAATAAATTGCTCTATATTGTGTTCGTGTAAAACATCGCTGAGTGCTGAAATGATGAGGTCATGCCAGAATCTAAAATTTTAATGTTTGAGCATCAGGCTATCAACGAGACATGCTAGATAATTGGGAGAAAATCATGACATGGAAAAGCACTATAATTTAGAAATCTGGCTGACCGTTACAGTTTTTCCCTGGTTCCCTGTATTTATTTGTGGACTAGATTTGTATTTTAGGATTAAGCCACAGTGTAAATAAGACAGTGCACATTACTACTTGTCATCTTAAAAAAAATATATAAAAAGAGTGTTTTATTTTATATGTACAGTGATAACCCTAGTATTTAAAAAATTTAATTCACCATATTATTATTTTTAACCTTTGTAGTGATTTTCATTTAATGGACCTATCCTTACACATCTGAGAGTTAGCCTGGGTCTTGTCTAAGCACCCTGAAACATCATCATGATATCACTACTGGGCACCATTTTATTAAGCATTAGTGATTTATATTTCTAAATAACCAGTGGCACAGATGTACTTCTTACATAGCTGATGTATTTCCTTATGTTAACTTTGTTTTCCTAAAGGCATAAATATGTTGTTTACAAGGAAGAAATTTAGTTGTATAAATACGCTCAATTTATGCATGTAAATCTCCTTTTGTACCGTCTATATATTTTAATAAAGCAGCTGCTATTGGTTATTTGATGTTTTTCTTATCTGTTATATTAATTTTACTTATAAATTCCTATTGAAAAGTGAAACCTAAAAACATGCCTATGTCATATGAAATTTAAGTTTTTCTCTGTCATATTCATTTAAAATAGCGATTACTGTGACCTTGTGTGTTTACAGACCAGGGTCACGTGGCTGAGGATGAAGAGGAAGGAATCAGCTGTTTATCTGCCCAGTACTTTGTAAACTCTGAACTCAGGAAGTCCCTTGAATAAAATCAATAGAAAGGCCAAATTAGAATACTGAATAACTCAAGTTGGAAAATACTTTTCTTTCCTCTCTCTGACTTTGGAGAAACAGCAACTTATGCTAGTGAAATTGGTGGGGAAAAAGTAGATTTAATTCATATGAATTCTAGAAAGTGGGTAAAGGGAATTACAAAAATTGAGATTGCTGAAGTGTACAATAAGATTGCCATAATCAGTATATTTCTACCTCTCATGGCCAACCATGGTTCAACTCTGTCCATTTCAGAGGGTGTATTTTTGTAGAAAACAGGCTTTAAAAAAAATAAGTTTCTTTAAATGCCAAGCATATGGAAGAAATGCTTCTCTTGCTCTTTTTTCTAGTCTTCAGGTTTCTGACATAGACAATTCAGAGAAGTATCTATTTTGCATAATGGCATTTGACCTTGGACTTCCCTGGTGGCTCAGACGGTAAAGCATCTGTCTACGGTGCGGGAGACCTGGGTTCGATCCCTGGGTCGGGAAGACCCCCTGGAGAAGGAAATGGCAATCCGCTCCAGTAGTCTTGCCTGGAAAATCCCATGGACAGAGGAGCCTGGTAGGCTGCAGTCCATGGGGTCTCAAAGAGTCGGACACGACTGAGCGACCTCACTGTCTCTTTCACTTCACTTTTACCCGCAAAAGACATTTCATTGCTTTTTGGCACCAAAAGGGTAAAGTTCAAGGTTTTAATGAGATAATAAATTTTAAAAGAACATAATATTTTGTCTTATTTCTAGTACACATCTCAAACATGTATTACTTTTATTTTATATGCAAGGAAGCAGATTCAGACTATAAATATAGTGTCTGTTTAATACTTGGCTATGTTAGCATCATATGATAAGAAAAAACTGGAAAATTATTCTGAGAATTTTGAAACTGTGATTTTATAATAGCATTCTGACTTCTCTAAGTGATATGAAGATAGTTTCCTTTATCATTACAATATATGACACCTCCCTTAGGTTCTGTGCATATTTATTCTAGTCATGAAAATCTACACTTGAGTGGGTTATATGAAGAAAAGAATATTAATCCTGGGTGTCAAACCACAGAGGATGAAAACAATTAATTGAATGATTTCCACAAGTAAAATACTGATGACAAGACTCTTCTCCACCCACCCTTTCTTCACGCAGTGGACCTGTACACGGCGCCCCTTTCTTTGTCTCTTACTATGCATTACTCAGTTCATTTCACCTCAGGCAGTCTTCAGAATGTATACACATCCTCTTTAATTGTTTTCCTTCAGTTTTTCGTTTTCCTTTTACCTGTTATTTCAGAAAAATTGTCATCCACCTTTTTGCCTTCTCTTTACTTTTTTCAAGAGGAAAAATAAACCAACAAAGTTTACTTGGAGTTGGAAGAACTAAAACTTGGTATATAAAAGGAAAATTATAATAGAAATGAAATAGGCATGGGAAAGAACCAGTGTATCTATCCTCATTCTCTTACTGAACCAAATTTCCCTGTAACTATCAGCATTTAAAGATCATTTTTAAATATTTCATATTTAGTTTTGTTTTTCTATTTGTTTAGTTGCAGGTATTGGAAGATTGTGGTTTTCTATCCAATTTTTTATTACAGGCATAAGGTATTTCTAATATTATGGACTAAATAAGCTTTTGTGGGTTGCCCTGGAAACCGAGCCATCATATATAACCTTATATTTTGGGAAAATGTAGTATGAGCTCCAAAAAATTTACTTATAGATAAAAAATTTTAAATGTGTTACAGTTGTAATCTCATGCCTGCTATATTAAATTAATACTGAATTTGGATACCATAAGCAAAAGAAAATTTAAGAGCATCCAAAAGGATCCATGTGACTACTTTTCATTAATTATAGTGATATAACTTTGGTTTTAGCATTTCCATCATTTTCTTCTGAGTTGTAAATACCCAACGAAAAAATTCACTCTAAGCCCAAGTTGGCTTACAGGGCCTTAACCCAGAAGCAAATTTTATTTATTTAGCAATAGTGATTGGGAAGAGCCCTTTTCTGGCAGCTAATGACCTACTGGAGGACTTGTGTGCCCAAGGCAAAGCTGAAGGCCATTAGCCCAACTGGTCATTAACTGACAAATGCCTGACCCTGAGGTCATTTCTGATATCATAAATTGTGAAAACATTAAAGTGGGTTGTTGGAAAGTATGGTTGTGCCAAGGAACTTTCTTTTTAAGAATTTAGAAAATACATTGAGTTGTTTGCTGTTATTCATGTGGCTTAATTGTCTTTGTTCTTTGTTCAAGTCAGATATCAATAAACACTAAAACTATACTGTGTGTGTCTGTCTAATCTTTAGTTTTTGAAGGACAGTTTTCCTATTTAGAATATCAGATTAATTACTTTATTGCTAAGCAGCTACACTCTTGTGGATTACTTATGTTTTCATAATGTGTTAAGCTTTATAGCATTTATCTATTTTATATTCCTTAGTGATGTCATATAAAGCTACAAAGAGACGTGGAAATAGCCCTGATGTTGAAGTGTGTAGACCTACTTCCTATCTCTACCTTGTTTAAAAAAGATAGTCATTTAACATTGGACAACTCATTTTATCTCTCAGAATTCCAGATGAAACCTTTTTCTCCAGATTGTTTATCTAATGTCTTAATACACCATTTTGGAAATGAAATTAGCAACTTCATAATGTAGAATATATAATAGTTATTAAAATTACTACCAGTTATTAAAATACTAACAGCTTATACTTTTGAGTATTTACTATGTAGTAGACACTGTTGTGATTTTTGTATATTAACCTATATAACTTCTCCCAAGACAAAGGAAAGAGCTAATTTCCTTGTGATAACAGTGCTAATAAGTGGTAGAGTTGCTGTCTAAATCCAGGCAATCCAGCTTTGAAATCCTCATGCTTAACTGAAGAAGAAAACAAACAAAGAAAGAACCACAATAGCTTTTTTGCCAGAAATTTTGCACTTAGAGATATTGGAATTTATAATATCTTAAACAATTAGTGGTTTTTAAATAAACATTTCAATAAAAATATCAATAAGCCTTTATAAAACATTTTAGAGAAACAACTACTAAGCAAAGGCAACTTGTTTTCTTAGTTTCCTCATCTATAAAAGCAGCATTATTTCCATCCCCTGCCTCCTTGCCAGTTCCAATATTCTGCAATTCTGAGTGTTGTGGGAAAAACTCAAAAGCTACAACATACAACCAGATTCTGAAAAAGACTTTCAATATAAAGAAAAGCAATCAAGAAAACTTTGTAATAAAATCAGAGGTGTAGTAGAAAAATCAAAATGTTTTGTAACTATCAGAGATCTTGAGATTGGACATGCGTATTTCAGCAATCTAAAGTAATACCCCAAATTTATGCACTCATCTTTATGGCTGATTTGTGATGAGAAACTTATATTTTGTGATGAGAAGCTTCACTTTTTCAAGTAGTTTAAGCCATAAGGTGGTATACAAATGAAAACAGCAATTGAACAGAGTGGTAATTGTGCAAATTTATTTTGAAATAGTTAAGATTTATACAGTGAATTCACACATTAGAACAGTATTGATAATTCAACAAAAATTTTTGTTCATGTGCTAAGCATTCGAGATAGAGATATCAGTTTAAAAGTCAATTGTGTATCTTTATAAATTAGAGAATTTCTAACCCAAGGGTATTCATTATTTGATTCAAGGGAACAATGCAGCTAGTCTCAATTCTCACTACCTAATTTTTTTAAAAGGAGGGGAAAATGGATTGTCTTAATTTTCTAGAATGCAGTATTAGTAGGGCCCATTATTTTTAGAATTTCACTGAATCACAGATTTTGAAGAACTGTGAAGGTATTTGGAAGAAATACAATTTCAGTTTTAGACAAGATGCATGGGTTTTTAACACATATGAGCCATGCTTTTATTTCTGTGACTGCTTTTGAAGTGCAGACCTTGGGACGTCTCTAAATTACAAACATCTGCCTTTCATGTGGCCCAGTTTGAACAGGAACTGATTATGCTGAAAGGTGAACTGTGTTACCCAATAGGACATGGTATCCCTGGAATTTACAAGATGTATATGTGAATCCCAGAAAAATGCTGAAGTTTTTAACTCGTTGGCCAAATGTGGTCTAAGCCAATTTGTTTTCATAAATCTAATGCAATTAAAGCTAATAGTCAACATCAGTAATATAAACCAACAAGATTGATATATGTACCCTAACAGAATATACCCTACAGTACCCAAGAATGATTCTGTTTTATCCTGCCTCTGTTTATACTCAGTTGATTTACTTGTTTTTGGTATAAAGTGATAAATTAACACCTTTACAAATATATTTCAGAATAACAATGTTTAAACTGCATATGAAAAATTTGGGGATTTTGCAATTAACATGGCTAACCAAGGGGCTTCCCTGGTGGCTCAGTGGTAAAGAATCTTCCTGCCAGTGCAGGAGACATGGGTTCAATCCCTGATCCAGGAAGATCCCGTATGCTGCTGAGCTACTAAGCCTGTGTGCCACAGCTGTTGAACCTGTGCTGTAGTGCCCCAGAGCTGCAACTACTGAAGCCCGCGTGCCCTGGAGCCCATGCTGCACAAGAAAAGCCACTGCAATGAGAAATCTGTGCACCACAAGGACAAGCAGCCCCCACTCACTGCCACTAGAGAAAAGCCCATGCAGCGAAGAAAACCCAGCACAGCCCAAAATAAATAATTAATAATAAGTTAAAAAAATTTTAAAAGATGGCTAAGGTATGAGCTATACATGACATTATCAGCATGATATAATGGTTCAAACCACATATCAAAATATGAGTCATATATGACAAGCTATGAGCTATTCATGACATATCAGCATGATGTGAGATAATGGTTCAAACCACAGATCACATCCTGCTTATTGGTGGGTGGTGAAATCGATTTAGTAAGTAACTATTAACACCTTTTTTTTTTTATGAAATACAAAAGAAAATAGGAATAATTAAACCTTTGTTTTATAAAGCTTTTCATTCATTTTTATACATATGCATGTATACATGTACTGTGTCATGATGTAAAATACAGTTCTTACTCTGGGTTACCATTTAAAAATTTTGAAATCCAGTACTACCAGGCAGTGTCCTAGCCAGCAGCATCCTCAGTTGCATGAAATACTCTACTATGATTCTGGTGTTCTGAAGAGTCACACTGTGAACTTCTCAAAAGTGGAATTAACTTTTCAATAAAATCATACTTGGAAAACACCACTTAACATCACTGAGAGGGCCCTCAAATGAAGAAGCAGTGAAAGCAAAATGTAGGTTATTGGCCACATGGGGAAAAGTGTGCAGATCACTGAAATGGCAGACATTATTTTCTTCAGAGAAAGTCCAGTCATAACAAGGTATGTTTTTGTTGTTATTAGTCACTCAGTCATGTCTGACTCTGCACCACATGGGCTGCAGCACACCAGGCTTCCCTGTCCTCACTATCTCCTGGAGTTTGCTCAAACTCATGTCCATTGAGTCGATGATGCTCTCCAACCATCTTATCCTCTATCATCCCCTTCTCTTCCTGCCCTCAGTCTTTCCTGGCATCAGAGTCTTTTCTAATGAATCGACTCTTCGCATTAGGTGGACAAAGTATTGGAGCTTCAGTTTCAGCATCAGTCCTTCCAATGAATATGCAAAAGCATCTCCTTTTTCTTTATTTCTTCTGAAAAGTTTGATCTTGATGTCAGCATTTTAAATTACCCGCCACTTTTTCAGGAACCTAATTATTTGGAAGGAAAGTTATGACCAACCTAGATAGCATATTCAAAAGCAGAGACATTACTTTGCCAACAAAGGTCCATCTAGTCAAGACTATGGTTTTTCCAGTGGTCATGTATGGATGTGAGAGTTGGACTGTGAAGAAAGCTGAGCGCCGAAGAATTGATGCTTTTGAACTGTGGTACTGGAGAAGACTCTTGAGAGTCCCTTGGACTGCAAGCAGATCAAACTAGTCCATCCTAGAGGAGACCAGTCCTGGGTGTTCATTGGAAGGACTGATGCTGAGGCTGAAACTCCAATACTTTGGCCACCTCATGCGAAGAGTTGACTCATTGGAAAAGACCCTGATGCTGGGAGGGATTGGAGGCAGGAGGAGAAGGGGACGACAGAGGATGAGATGGCTGGATGGCATCACCGACTCGATGCACATGAGTTTGGGTGAACTCCGGGAGTTGGTGATGGACAGGGAGGCCTGGCATGCTATGATTCATGGGGTTGCAAAGAGTCGGACACGACTGAGCCACTGAACTGAATTATTGTTTAAATAAATGATATTTGTCACTGCTCAGTGACAAACACAGCCTATCATACACCCTCATTCAAAAAGTAAGCAACTTTTGAATTACTTTTGTATTGCTAATAAAAGAAATCCACATTTTTGGCTAATTGGCTATAACTTACTGCACAGGCCTCCCTGGTGGCTCAGACCGTAAGGAAACCTCCTGCAATGCAGGAGACCCGGGTTCAATCCCTGGGTCAGGAAGATCCCCTGGAGAAGGGGATGGCAACCCACTCCAGTATTGCTGCCTAGAAAATCCCATGGACAGAGGAGCCTGGTGGGCTACAGTGCATGGGGTCACAAAGAGTCGGACACAACTGAGTGACTAACACACATACAATTGCACATTGTAATTGACATTCCTTACAAATGTGCACAGTATAGGTGCACATTTAGGTATTTCTGATCCTGGGGCTTACTGTTGATACAGTTACCTCTTACCTAGATAAGCAAACTGAGCCCCTAAGAAGTGATGCACTGGCCCAAGGTCATGCAGCTCATCTGTGTATTATCCTTCTAGGTGATCAAAGACAAATAAATGGCCTTTTTCTCTGTATGGCCATCACTTCTCTCACTAATACAGTACCAGGTACATAGTAGGCTATCAACACATGTTTTTGAAATGAGTGCACTACCCAATGTAATATTAAATTTCAAACTTTATATGCAAGCCATTTCCCTGAACTTGTGGACTATTTGTTTTATCAGCTGTGATTTTTTACTTTTCTGTAGTTCACTGAATTTTCATGAACCCTTTTGACAAATGTTACCAGTAGTTAGAGTTTATAAACCAATGTATCAGCTGTTCTAAATTAAAAATTAAGATTATCAATTTGCTTAGTTTTTGCTGCACCTGTCCTACTGGTAGTGCCATTTCTCTCTCTGCTCTTCCCCCTTAGCCAGAAAGAACTTCCAGCTCACTTGAACAGATTGCCATCCCTCCCACAAATAAGCACGGCCTTACACATTTGGCAGCATTGAAAAGACTCCCTTCAAAAAGCCGAGTTAGAAGCTTCTTCCAGAACTCCTGTGAGTTAGTGGTGTGTTTGCTACAACAGACTTTTTATCATTGTCTTCATTAAACCTGGTCCTTGTCTGGTAGGAAGGAGTGGAGAGAACCGTTCTTTCATAGCCTTCATCAATGGCTTATTAAAGCCACTCATTTATACTAATCAGCATACAGATTAGGGCTCATCTGGGTGGTTTGTGCCCAGGTGGTGAGTGAGCAGATTCACCCTATATTTGGCCACTGCTGCTGCTCCCCATGTTCTTCAGAGATTGCTTCTCCACTGAAGCTGCCAGCCTGGAAGCTCTGGCCAGGTACTGAGGACTGAATCCACCTGGAACCAGATAGTTTGCTTACACCCAGTTTGTAAATGATGAAGTGCTTTACAAATGTTAGATATTACTGGCCTCTATGGGAGAGCGCTCATCCTTTACCAGTCCTCCTGTACTTTACCTTGGTGATATAAGTAAATCTTTCATCTTTAAAAGCATCTCTCAAATACTTTGTGCTCCATTTGAATGTAGAGGAATAGAAGTGTGAAGCAAGTGGCTCTGATTACTGTTAGCAGGCTATTTGGCATCCTTTACCTATAAAAGTATTTTTCTGTAAAATGTTTTCACTGAAAATATAATTTCTGTGGCTTAAAAAAAAATTCTTGACAATATCCCTTCAAATGCCAAAGCTCTTTGAAAAGGACGTATTTGCACCAAGTCCATCTTTTGTTCCTCCCAAGAATTAATTCTCCCTCAAGGGTGTTTTACCTTTGCTACCGCTTCATGCTTTGCTATTTGTTCCTAGGGGCTGGGGGAGGAATGCAATAAATTTGTGCATAATTAATGCCATGAGCACGGCAGATGCATGCACACACATGACTGTTTCCTTTGCTAGCAGCTGTTAAGAGTACTAAAGGCTGAGGGGCTGTGTGTTCTTTTGCTTCCCAGATAGCATGATGGATCATACATTGTCCTGTCATTCCAAACTGTAGTAAAAAAAAATCATTAAAATAACCTTCCAGTGCAAGTTTTTGAAAGGTATAAAATCTTTATAAATTATAAAGATTATAAATAGATTATAAGACTATTATAAATAGTCTCCACAGTTTTAATATACCAGGCAGATTAAGTACATAGCGACCTTTTTAAAGTGAATTAAAATACAATTATACCACCTTCTTATATAAACTCAGATAGCTTATGATGGCTTAAGTTTCAGTTGAGCCACATCAGTTTAGAATTAACATTTTTCCAAAGATGTGGTTGCATTTTACTTTAAATTTAGAATAGGCACTCCTTTGCTGAAACCAAAGTGGTCTGGTTTACTAGTGAAACATCTACAACTCTGTTGAGTCTGTTCCATCTGTCAAATGCTAACTGACAGTACTCCTGAATCACATTTATTGAGAAGGGCACAAGTTGTCTGCACAGAATGCTTATTACCAGTTCCTGATCTTATTTTTGCGAATCCAGGGACTTTCTGTTGCTATATTCCGTAAATCAATTTGTGGACACAGCTTAGCTTGAAGCCTTTCTGAGGCTAAAGCAGGGTGTGCTTCCTCCTGTCCCTCTGCCTTAGAAGTAGGTTTTCTGTTGTATCTGATTATAAAGGTAAGATATATAAAGGGGGGAGAATATGTAATACATTATATAGTAAGTGATTATAAATTTAAGCAAATTAGAAAAGTTGAAAAAAATTTAATTAAAAACATCTAGACTCTTACCACTTACAGATTACATTATTATTATTATTATTTTGTTGTATCAGACTTTTCTCAGCATACATAAACATTGATTGAGCTGATTTTTTTAAAAAGAATACCTGTCATGTTATTCTATTTTGTAACCAGCTTTTCTTTTTCTTTTCCTTAAGAATATGTTACCGACATCTTTGTAGAGCAGTGAGTGAGGATGCCACCTCCTACTTCTCTCAATTTCTAATTTTTAAGATGACAATTTTATTATAGCTTAGGGCATAATAATCACAACACTTTAGTTTTTCAGTTGAAAAAATTGTTGAATTGTGGTTATCCTTGCCAAAAGATAAAGAATGAAGCAATGACATATTCCCCTGCAACTGGTAAAATTTGTCCCGTGAATTAACCATTTAACAAAGCCATTCCAAAGATCACTTATATCGGATCTGTAATTGTGCTAAGGTTCAGCTGCATCTAAAAAATACCTAATCTTTAATCTTCGGTGAGAGAATAGTGATTAAAATGGGAAAAGATCAACATTTTGCTTGAGAACAGCAATTTGATGTCCACTTCATTTCTTATGCAGCCTTCTCCCTGGTAGCCAAAAACAAGGTGGCAGGAGAAACCAGCTCATAACACTGACATGGGGAATGGTTACGACTTCTGGCTCACTGAGATCTAAGGCGTTACTTAGAAGATTGGAGATAGTGTATGACATTGCCGCAGAGTCAGACTTAAACACATGACACAATCCATTTTTGTGCAAAAAGCAGTTTTGCATCTGCCTGTACAGGTAAGCTATTCTGCTGTTCTCACAACCTCTAGAAATGAAGAAACATGTTTCCTGTTTGATTACTCTGTAGGCAGTAATAAACTCTCTAAAGTTTATTATAAAATAAACTTTATATTATTGATAATGACAGTCATATAGTCTGAAATAGTGATTCAAAAAACTGTAAGTCAGTGTTAGAGACCTCTGATTTTGGTTAAAATAGTCTTTTCATGTGTTCAGTTGTTGAATTAAAACCCACTTTCTTCCCAAATATCTGGACACACTTTAATCTTGGTTTCCATGCTGTGCCTTTCATCTGTCTAACTTATATTGTACACTCCCTGAGACTATGTTCCAGATTCCCTTCTAAGTGCTCTACATACTTACTCATTAGAGAAGGAAGGAAGCAATATGGTCAATTATGCCGTTATTGTTTGTTGCAACTTTGCACTTAAACCTGTTATTGTTCTGAATTCAATATATATGAGTTATTTCCAAGTATTAGAGCCCTTCAAGACCAGAATTTAGCAGTGTGACCTTTAATTGACCCAACTAGGACTTCTTTGCCAGTTGGTGGAGTGGGCTGCCAGTCATTATAGTTTAAAAAATGGAAATGACTTAAAGTGGTTTAAAAAATAGAAATAGTTTCATTATAATTTCAGATATTAGAACCAAGAGGGATTGTGTACAAAAAGTTTCACAAAGAAAGTGATCATTAAAGTTTAGTTGGAGGGAAAGGTCCATGTGAAGAGAACAGATTAAAAATAATATCATGAGCAAAGATGTCTCATCAGTTTACAAAAAAAGCAGTTTTCAAATTAATTTCTTCATTATAAATACTAAGATTTGCATTTGTAAACTCAGGATTTTATTTGTTTATTTATTTATTTTTTAACTCAGGATTTTAGAACTGGAAGAAACTTCAAGGAATTATGCTTTGCAACTGCCGCCCCCCCCCCCCATTTAATAGTTGAGGAAAACCAAGATTCAGAGAAATAATTGATTTGCCCCAAATCTCACAATGAAATTGGTAGTTAACGCCTTGCAGTAAAATTTAGATCTTCTCCCTTGTAGTGTTTTGCTTTATTTCATTACAGCTCTCTAATCTGTTGGGCTTCTGAGGGTGGCTAACTTCGGGGGTCTTTTTAGCCTATCTTTTTCTAATAGAAAGTATTTGCTTGCCCCGCCTATCCTCCTCTGCCCAAGGGCTTGGAACAGTAGTCCTTGAATCCTTCTCAGGGTCACTTCTATCTAAAGCACCGAAGTGTGGCAGTTAGGCTATAGGTTCTTCTCTGGCTATCATTATCCTTGCTACTGTAAATTTTAGATAGGTTGCCTAAACAAATCATTCCTCAAGAATCTGAGGCAGGAATTGGGGATGGAGGGGAGAGCTCATTAAGCAAGTGCCTTTTTAAAAAATTATTTACTTACTTACTGCTGTGCTATGTCTTTGCTGCTGCATGGTCAGTGGCTTCTCGTTGCAGAGCATGGGCTTCAGTAGTTGTGGTGCCTGGGCTCAGTAGTTGTGGCTCCTGGGTTAGAGCACAGGCTCAATAGTTGTGGCACGTGGGCTTAGTTGCTGCATGGCGTTTGGGATCTTCCCAGATCAGGGATTGAACCCATGTCTCCTGTATTGGCAGGTGGATTCTTTACCACTGAGCCACCAGAGAAGCCCCCGGTGCCTTCTTATATTTAAGTACAGTAAATATCTAAACAGGTGAATGCCTATAGTAGTAAGCCATGTAATGAACAAAAAAGATCGGATCATTAAATGTTCTTATTAACATATATACGGGCTGATAGCCCTATCATCTTCCTAGAAATATTTGTGGTTCTAAAGGAGAATGGTACACATCTTTTTGGGGTATAATTTTAAAAGTAAACATTTAAAACAGTGGAAAGATACTTAAGTGTGTGCTGGATAAGTCACTTTTGTCTGGGACACAAGCAGCTCCCTTAGGCTATTCTGCTTTTTATACTCTCCTACCTTCCTGGACTTGTTAACCAAAGCGAGTCCAAAGTTTTTTCTTTGATGGCTGTTGTTGGCAATGGAGGTATTATATTCTGCTTAAGCAAGGATGGTCATTTGGAAGTACAGGTCACTTATAAATTATAAATTTGTAAATACAGGTATATTTGCTAATTGCATTAACAGAAAAAGAATCAGAAAATAAAATGTTTTTGTTGCTTCTTCCTGGTCTGGAATTTCAGAAAGTAAGGGAACACAATTCTGGTTATCCAAAACCCAAGTCCACTGTTAAAATTAGTGTCGGAGTTTCTTTTTGTAAATCCCTCTTCACTTTACCAGTGCTGATCTCAGACCTCAAACTGTTTCAAAACCATAACATTCTTAGTGACTGATTGATCTGTATTATGTGTCCAGCCATCAGAGGGACCTTGGGATGTTGCTTGTGTAAACTGTAATCCAATCTGATGCTGTGCATTTAGTTACAGTCTTTCATAGACCTATTGGCGATACTCTATCCTCCTGGATTTGAGAGCAGAGCTTATCTGATACCTTCAGGGGGAAAAAAAATCCATTCATTTTTCTCTTTTCCCCACTTAAATAACTCAACACATCTGGTAACACTGTAGGATCATTGTCCTTGTAGTTCCTCTGCAGCTTATATTGCTACAATATTTCTTAAGTATTTGGTTACCTAAAGGGCAATGCGATTGAAAAAAAAAAAGACTTTGTATAGGTCTTACAAATTAACCCATCTGCAGAGCTAGAAAAAAAATATCCCTTTAATCAGCAAAATTTCCATATCAGCAGCCTTGTGTGTGTTATGCAGGATGAATGTAAATATAAATTTGGAGATAAATGCTTATGTGTTAAAATTTTAAAGCATACCTTTCTACAAATTAATGTCATTTACCTCTAAGAAAATGTTTATTAAATCCAAGGTACCTGAGGTTGAAGTAACTTGTTGTTTGAGTCTGTATCCTTTGGCTTAATAATGTCTTCAATTACAAGAATGATAAAAGCTGAAACAAAATCCTTTAATTCAATCAGAACTAAGCTAAATTTTAGGAAGCCAAGAGTGGGAATTTGATATAAGACTGCATAACATAGAGAGCTAAATATACAAGATAATAAGACTTGGTAAGAAACAGATAGGGTTTCCTTGAGAATTGTTGTTTGAAATGACTGCATTGAACATTATAATAAATACCACTATTTTATCCTCTTGAATTATGGTTTATGCAAACAGCTCTAAATTGTACAGTAGTTCCAAGGAGACCATTGCTGTTTTCTGCTTGTTTTTCATTCTGGAACAAGTTCAAAGCTGTTGATTTTGTTTGATTTTTTAAATAGTCTAAGCCTTGAAAATAATACAGGTTAGATGAATACAATTTTACTATTACAGTTCTATTAAAATTTTCAGTGTTGTAGTACATTTGACCCAAAGGCCCTATACCAAATATATCCACAGCACATTTTTAGTGCACCAGAATGAACACATTAGAAAGGTTAACTGTTCTTTTGCTTTTGCTTTTCTTTCTGTGTTAAGTATGAAAATTGGCATTGTGATGGCTCCCAGAATGGCGATATTGAAAAAGTATCCACCTGACAGAAACAAACATTCAGAAAATAAATTGGGTTCAGATTTTATTCATTATCTGAAATTTAAACTTATGTTCAATATGACTGTTACTGGTTTTTCACATATTAGTTAAATGCTATGCTTGTAAGATTTTTTTTGTTTGTTTGAATTGTGACTGGAAAAATTGGATCACAGCTCTAATATCCAGGTGGACAATGCCATTTGCCAGGATTTTTGTGCATAATCCCCCCTTTTTTTTCTATCAAACACAATACTCCCTTGCAACTGAGCCTCCTGAGGCAGTCTGAGGTAAAAATGGGGATACATTTTTTAAATTCTTCTGATTTTTTTCTTGTTTTCTTGTTTTTTAGGTTGTGGAACTTTTAGCAAGTGCTCTTATGGATTTGGTACAAGGAGTATACTATGAAAATTCTACTTTAGCAAAGGTAAGGATTTGGTACTCATTATAAAATGTTAGATTAAAAACCCTCATGGCAGAACTAGAATTGAGCGAAAATGTCATTCTTGTTTTGTGTTTAGATTAGTGTTTTGGCTACAAATTCATGGCCATACGCTTAGTACATAGCAGATTTAGCCAATTAAAACAACCTCTTATCCTCTGGCTGGATTCACAGTCTGCTCCGTCTGCAGCAGCCCAGTAGACACCAGGATGCTTCTGGCTGGCAGGTAGCACTGTCAATAAGGCAGACAGGCTGGAGAAGCAGCTCATGGTGAGGTGCTGGACCCAGGCTTTCCTCGGAAGAAGAGGCTTTCCGTGTCCCAAAAGTGTGGATGTGATCCCAAGAAGGTGACCTGTTGGGGGCATAAGGGAGGAATGTCTTTTATATCCAAGATCTAGAATTTACTGCACTATTAGATTCTCTATGATAAGATGTAGAGTGATTGCACAGTTGGATTATTTTGATTAATTTTATAGATCTAGAATTAAGGTTTTTTGACTCATTTAGCAGGACATCTCAAAAAGGGTTATGTTTTATTTCCTTAAAATGCAGTTATTTCATTTCAGCAGGATATTGAATATGAAGCAATTGCTTCATTGACCACCACCATCATTTAACATGTTATATGCTATTATAAGGGACTCCTTTATTAGTGTTTCATTATTCTAACTTCTTTAGCTTTCTGCATTAGCAAGATTCCACTCACTAAAATTAGGAAAAATATGCATGTATGCACATCTTAAGCTTTTTGACATTTCCATTTGAAAAAAAAGAAAGATAAATTTTACTGGAAGTGAAACATAGGGCATGAGCAACCTGGATATGAAATTTTAAATTTAAAAGTATAACCCAGGGATTCTGGATGGCTCAGAGAGTGGTTAGTGAAATATGAAGAACGGTACCTTGAACATCTGCTAACATTTGGTTCAGGGAACACAGTTCCTGGCAGGCATATCTTAACTTCAGCTATGTAGCATAGTGCTGTGTGGTGACTGGCAGGATATATGACCACAGTAGACCCCATTGGCTGTGTTTTTCAAAAACATACCATGGTTCTCTGCCACGGCTGAGGGTAAATAGCAGTTTGTAAATGGAGGACCTGGTCTAGTTCCACTCATAAAAAGACACCTCACATAAAGTATGAGGAAGATGATGGTAGGTAAGCACATAATGGGCATCCCTGGTGGCTCAGTGGTAAAGCATCCACCTGCCAATGCAGGAGACCTGGGATTGAGCCCTGGGTTGGGAAGATCCCCTGGAGAAGGAAATAGCAACCCACTCTAGCAATCTTGCTTGGGAAATCCCATGGACAGAGGACCCTGGCAGGCTTCAATCCACAGGGTCGAACAGTGTCCAACACAACTTAGCAACTAAACAACAACAAGCACGTAACACTATGGTAAGTAATTCATGAGTGTCTTCCTTGAAGTCTTCACAGTAATCCTGCTAGCAGAGACTACTGCTCTGCCCATTTTACATCTGTGAAAACTGAGGCTTAGAAAAGATTAATGTACCCATAGTCATACAACTTGCCAGTTGAGATTTGAACTTAAGAACTCAGCTCTTAACCTCTCATCCTGTACCTTAATGAAACCTGATCTGCAAGCATGCCTCTGCCATACCTGAGATCCCACCATATATGATGATTGCAGTGACCTCTTCTGGCAGTTTTGGAGAAGGAAATGGCAACCCACTTCATTATTCTTGCCTGGAAAATTCCATAGACAGAGGAGCCTGGCGGGCTGCAGTCCGTGGGGTCACAAAGAGTCAGACATGACTGAGTGTGCATGCATGCTTCTGGCAGCATTGTTTTTCCCCTGGGATATTTCTTAGGTGTTTATTGGGATTCCCTGGTGGCTCAGATGGTAAAGCGTCTGCCTGCCTAGATAATTCCATGGATGGAGGTGTTATTAGGTTGGTGCAAAACTATTTATGGTTTTGCATTGTCAAAATTTGCTGTTTGTTATTGAATACGTTCTTAAATAAATGTGATTATGTTATATATCGGGCTTCCCTAGTGGCTCAGCTGGTAAAGAATCTGCCTGCAATGCAGGAGACCTGGGTTCGATTCCTGGGTTTGGAAAAACCCCTGGAGTAGGGAATGGCTACCCACTCCAGTATTCTGGCCTAGAGAATTCCATGCGCTGTATAGTCCATGGGGTCACAAAGAGTCGGACACGACTGAGCAGCTTTCACTCACTCACTCATGTTATACATCATTTTAATGCGCATTTCTTGCTTTATATTTTTTGCTAATGACTTATTACTTGCTACTTATTTTATATTTATTTTAGACTGTGGAAATGATGTTAGACAAAAAGCAAATTCTAGCAGTTTTCTTATTTGAATTCCAAATGGCTTGGTTGTAAAGCAGCAGAGATCATTTGCAGCTTCCTTGGTGGCTTAGAGGGTAAAGCACCTGCCTGCAATGCAGGAGACCTGGGTTCAATCCCTGAGTCGGGAAGATCCCCTGGAGAAGGAAATGGCAACCCACTCCAGTACTGTTGCCTGGAAAATCCCATGGACAGAGGAGCCTGGGAGGCTGCAGTCCATGGGGTTGCAAAGAGTTGGACATGACTGAGTGACTTCACTTCAGCACATTTGGTCCAGGAACTGCTAATGAACATACAGTGCACTGGAGGTTCAAGAAGTTTTGCAAAGGAGACAAGAGCTTTGAAGATGAGGAGCGCAGTAGCCAGCCTTTGGAAGTTGACAACAACCAACTGAGAGCGATCGTTGAAGCTGATTCTCTTACAACTACACGAGAAGTAGCCAAAGAACTCTACGTACGCCATTCTATGATCATTCGGCATTTGAAGCAAATTGGAAAAGTGAAAAAGCTCCGTAAGTGGGTAGCTCATGAACTGACTGCAAATCAAAAAAGTTGTTCTTTTGAAGTGTCATATTTTCTTATTTTACACAACAACAACGAACCATTTCTTGATCGGATTGTGATGTGCAAAGAAAAGTGGATTTTATATGACAACCAGTGACGACCAGCTCAGTGGTTGGACCGAGAAGAAGCTCCAAAGCACCTCCCAAAGTCAAACTTGCATCAAAAAAAGTTCATCATCACTATTTGATGGTCTGCTGCCTGTCTGATCCACTATAGCTATCTGAATCTTGGAGACACCATTACATCTGAGAAGTGTGCTCAGCAAATCGATGAGATGCACAAAAAACTGCAATGCGTGCAACTGGCATTGGTCAACAGAATCAGCCTAGTTCTTCTCCACGACAGCGCCTGACCGCATATCACACATTCAACACTTCAAAAGTTGAACAAATTGGACCACAAAGTTTTGCCTCATCCGCCACATTCACCTGCCCTCTTGCCAACCAACTACCACTTCTTTGTGTGTCTCGACAACTTTTTGCAGGGAAAACGCTTCCACAACCAGAAAGCAGAAATTGCTTTCCAAGAGTTCATCGAATCCCAAAGCACAGATTTTTATGCTACAGGAACAAACTTATTTCTTGTTGGCAAAATTGTGTTGATTGTAATGGTTCCTATTTTGATTAATAAAGCTGTGTTTGAACCTAGTTATAATGACTCAAAATTCATGGCCCAAAACTGCAATTACTCTTGCACCAACCTAATAGTTCCATATAAGATATTAATGTTTTGTTGTTAAATATCTGTTAAGTTTTAAGTGAAAATGTTATTGTTGATTTTAAGGTTCTTGACTTATTTACTCTTACCATTTGTCCATTATAGTTGCTACAGTTTATTAATAACTTTGTGAACATCTGTTAAATACTTTCTGTATTTCAGGCAGAACTACTAGCAACAACAATAATAAATGCTTAGCACTTTACAGTTTGCTTATACTTTCTTTCTACATAATCACCTATGAAAACGGTATCATTTCTTGGTATACCCATTTTATAGAGGAAAAAGCCTAAAATTCAGAGATGACAAACGCCAGGAAAACATAGTGTCTGGAAATGGTTAACACATGTTTGACAGTGACATGATCCGAACCCAGGTTTTTTTGACTCCAAGTCCCGTATAATCTTTCTTCCTGGGAAAGAGAAGAGAGGTAGCAACAAAGTCTTCGATGAACCACCTGTTAGTAGGCACCAGTTGCTGACTTTGATTATCTAGTAAATTTTACTCAGAAGACTCTAGCAATGCTTTGTCATCTGTCCTCTTTCCCTGCTACCTTCCCAGACACTTCAGAATTTTTTTAAGCAGTTACATTTCTGAATATAGCCAAACCATTTAAAGAGCTGTTCTTTTTTTATAACGGAAACAAAAATGCATAGTTGAACTGAAGCAGAAGTCCTTCTTGATGCCTCCATTTGCTCTTTAGGACCAATTTAGGTTAACCACATTTCCCTTCCTAACCAGAAAAATTCTGGGTTTTTTACCCTCCTTCTGAGTGTGCTTTCCATTGTAGTGGCTCTTCAGAATTTGGTTTTTCTAACTTGGCCCAGGAGTCACTTCAGAGGCAGAGAGAGCACTGCCCCACATGGAGTGCCTTCAAGGTTTTCATGTTCTGACACGATTGGGAAGCAGCCACAAGTGGAGGTCATGTGGAAAGTGAGTTGCACAACCTCCTCTCCTGGGGCCAATTCGTACACAAAAGAATTGCTTTGTGATTTAAAATGAGCTGCAAACCATTTCATCTCTCCAGGGATAAGAGGATACAATAGTGGTCTGTTTTCTCCCTCCTTAGTGCTCCTTTCTTAGTGCAGTGATGAAGAAGCCGGGTAGTATAAAAATAGCTTTCTATGGAGTAGTATCTCTGACTAGAGTAGATGCATTAAAACAAATGGAGGGGAGTTGTAACTAAATATGTTAAAAATCACCTTCTCTGGAAGTTTGTAGAGTAATTACCTAATCCTCCTTAAAACTATGAAAATTTATGTGACTTATGTTAGTAATGCTTAACAGATTGTATGTAAATTGGGATTCAGTGTTATTTAGAAAATTCATCCTTGTGCTATCCTTTGCAAATAACATTTTTATTTTTGTATTTTTGCTAGTTTGTGAGCCATTTCTTCCTTGCAATAAAAATTAGTCATTGTGCTTTTTTTAGTGTTTATATCTTCCTTCCATTTACCTGTTTTTTCTTTTCTTGTTAACTAATTAAACAAAGAAGCACATCAGATTTAAAAATACACTTTAAATGGTCATTTGCCATGCTAAAAGTTCCCTCGTTAACATTCTATTCATATTATTCACTGTGCATACTAAATATTTTATAGATTAGCTAAAGTTGCTTTGAATCCATAGGCCATTATATCTAAAATCTTTTTAACACAATTATGTTATTATTATAACTTAGTTTCTAATTAGAAAAGTAAATACGTGTTCGTTAACTAAAAATTGACAGCACAGGAAAAGGTCGAAGAAAATAAAAATTATTTTATATAAGCCATCCCCAGAAATGAATCATGATTACATTCTAGTGTATTTCCTTCTAGCTTTCATTCTGTATTCCTCCCATTTTTTTTTAATTTCTCCCATTTTTGAGTTATTATTGTATATATAATTTTTTCATTCTGATTTACTCCCCAGGATAGTCATTTTTGTTACTAAAAGTCTTCAAAATATCTAATGGGTATTTAATATTTCTTCATTACTTTCATTCATATACTGTACTATAATTTACTGAACCATTCCACAGTTTTTGGACACTTACTTTGTTTCCTTTCCTTTTTTTTTTTTTACTAATGTAAACGATATTATGATGAACATTTTAGCGTATATAACTTTGCTGTATTTCATACTGTTTGCTAAAAAAGTTCTGAATGAAAGTCACATTCTTGAATCAAAAAGTAAGAATATTTTTAATATATCCCTATGCAGAAAAGGACTACTGTCCTTAAAAAAAAAACCTGCTTGTAGGGTTAGCCTTTGGCTAGCATCTGGAAACTTGGATTTTAGAAATGTTTCCCCCATTCTCTAACTGATAAGGGCAGTTCACTGTACCTAAACAGTCTCTGCCAACAGTATGGTTTATGTTGATCACCTACTTTCCTTCTGAGAGTCTAGAGTTTTGGTACATGCTAGGCAGAGGATACCTACATTGCCAGCTCCAACCAAAACCCTGAGGACTGAGTCACCAGTGAATATACCTGCTAGACAGCATTTCACGTGTGTTTTCATATGTGTTAATTCTTGGAGTAATTAATCACATCTTTTGTGACTCTACCAGAAGAGGAAGAATTCTTAACACCTTATACCTGGTTTCCTCCAGTCTTCATCTCATGCACCTTTTTCCTTTGCTGGTTTTACTTTGTATCCTTTTGGTGTAATAAACCATACCTGTGAGTTCAACTATATGCTGAGTCCTGTGTATCCTCCTAACAAATCATCAAACTTGGGAGTGATCTTAGGAACCCCAACACTGACTTTTTCTGATTTTTTATTGTTTATTTCCCATCCACTCCTGCTCCCTCCTTAGGAATCTAATCAAGGTCCTCTGCAAGGCATGTGTCTTCAATTTCTATTGCTGTTGAAATGGGGAACAGCAGACTTCTTCCCTATTTTCAGAGGTTTAGTCACTAAATCATGTCCAACTCTTTTGGGACCCCACGGACTGTAGCTTGCCAGGCTCCTCTGTCCATGGGATTTCCCAGACGAGAATACTGGAGTGGGTCACCAGTTCCTTCTCCAGGGGATCTTCCCAACCCAGGGATCAAACTTGCGTCTCCTGAGTTGCAGGCGGATTCTTTACCATTGAGCCACTAGGGAAGCTTCTATCCACTTACTTGTTTTATCTTTATGTTTATCTTATTTTGATTCTTGTGCAACTTTCAAGTAAAACATGAAAATAAGCTATTTCAGTCCACTAGGAAGTTGTACATTATCTCTTATTTGCAAAAGCCTATGCCACCATCTAATATATAATAAAGAGATAAACAAGCTAAGTTTCCGCCATTGAAAACCATAACAGGAGGAAAATGTGAACAAAAATTTTATCTGGGAAAAATCAGAAAAAATATTAAGATCATGATACTTTAGACAAGCATTTAAGTATCTTTCATATTTACCCACATAGTTAATATCTACAGTGCTTTTCATTTCTTTGTGTTGATCCCAATTTCCATGTGGTATTTTTTTTTTCTTCCTAAAAGATGTATTTTAACACTACTTATAGTGCAGGCCTGCTGGTGATTAATTCTTTCTTTTGTGTGTCTGAAAAAGTCTTACTTCAACACTGCTTTTGAAAGATATGTTCACTGGATATAGAATTCAAGATTGATAATTTTTTTTCTTTCAGTGTTTTAAAGGTATTGCTTCATTATCTTTTCACTTAATTGTTTCCAAAACTGCTGTTTGTTCTTCTGTACATAACGTGTGTAAATTTCTCTGGCTGTTTTTCTGATTTTCTTTTTACCGCTGTTTTTGAGCAATTGGATTATGATGCCTTGTGTCATTTTTCTTTTTATTTTCATGTTTCTTGTGTCTGTGGTCCTTTGAGCTTCTTGGTTCTGGTGACTTTATTTTTTTTTAATCAAATTTTGAAAATTTTTGGTCATTTTATCTTAAAATATTTTTTGATCTTTCCTTCTTTCTCCTCTATCATAGGGACTCCAGCTACATGAGTAATAGGCTGCTTGAAGTTATCACAGAGTCCACTACGCTGTATTTTTTTTTTTGTTCCCCTGTAATTTTCTTTTTGTATTTCATTTTAGATAGTTTCTGTTGGTATGCATTCAAGTTCACCAGTTCTTCCATGCTTCTACTTAACATACTCAGTATTTGTTGTAGCTCCCAGACCACATGGAAAATATTTTACTATCCCTATCTACTAATTCTATCATCTGTGTCATTTCTAAGTTGATTTCAATTCACTTATTTTATTCCTCATTATGTGTTGCTATTTTCCTCCCCATTTGTTTTTTCTTGCATGCTTGGTTATTTTTGATTGGCTGCCAGACACTGTGAATTTTATTGTTTGATGCTAGACATTTTTGTGTCTCCATGAATATTCCTGAACTTTCTTCTGGAATGCAGTTAAATTACTGGAAACAGGTTGATACTTTCAGGTCCTACCTTTAAGCTTTTAGAGGATCAGAGTAACATTTAGTCTAACATTTTTCCCGCTGCTAAGGCAAACCCTTCAGAGTAGCCTACTGATACCCTGTGAATTGTTTTCCCACTCCAGCTGATGGGAGCAGGAGCTATTTTTTTCCCCCACACTTTGTAGTTTCTTTGCACCCATTGGCAATACTCGGCTTGTTATTCAGTTGCTCAGTCATGTTCGACTCTTTGTGACCCCATGGACTGCAGCACGCCAGGCTTCCCTGTCCTTTATCATCTCTTGGAACTTGCCCAAACTCATGTCCATTGAGTCAGTGATGTGATCCAACCATCTTGTCCATTGTCATGCCCTTTTCCTTCTGCCTTCAGTCTTTCCCAGCATCAGGGTCTTTTCCAATGAGTCAGCTCTTCGCATCAGGTGGCCAAAGTATTGGAGTTTCAGCTTCACCATCAGTCCTTCCAATGAATATTCAAGACTGCTTTCCTTTAGGATGGACTGGTTGGATCTCCTTATAGTCCAAAGCACTCTCAAGAGTCTTCTCCAACACCACAGTTTGAAAGCATCAATTCTTTGGTGGTCAGCCTTCTTTATGGTCCAGCTCTCACATCCATACATGACTATTGGAAAAACCATAGTTTTGACTCTACAGACCTTTGTTGGCAAAGTAATGTCTCTGCTTTTTAATATGTTGTCTAGTTTGATCATAGCTTTTCTTCCAAGGAGCAAGGATCTTTTAATTTAATGGCTGCAGTCACTATCTGCAGTGATCTTGGAGCCCAGGAAAATAAAGTCTGTCACTGTTTCCACTGTTACCCCATCTGTTTGCCATGAAGTGATGGGACTGGATGCCATGATCTTAGTTTTTGAATGTTGAGTTCTAAGCCAACTTTTTCACTCTCCTCTTCTACCTTCATTAAGAGGATCTTTAGTTCCTCTTTGCTTTCTGCCATAAGGGTTATATCATCTGCATATCTGAGGTTATTGATATTTCTCCCAGCAATCTTGATTCCAGCTTGTGCTTCATCCAGCCCAGCATCTCCCATGATGTACTCTGAACAGAAGTTAAATAAACAATATACAGCCTTAACGTGCTTGTTTCCCAATTTAGAAACACTCTGATGTTCTGTCCCCAGTTGTATGTTGCTATTGACCTGTATACAGGTTTCTCAGGAGGCAGGTAAGGTGGTCTGGTATTCCCATCTCTTGAAGAATTTTTCCATGGTTTGTAGTGATCCATACAGTCAAAGGGTTTAGCACAGTCAATGAAACAGAAGTAGATACCCTTCTGTATTCTCTTGCTTTTTCTATGATCCAATAGATGTTGGCAATTTGTCTCTGGTTCCTCTGCCTTTTCTAAATCCAACTTGAATATATGGAAGTTCTCAGTTCATGTACTGTTGAAGCTTAGATTGGAGAATTTTGAGCATTGCTTTGCTAACATGTGAAATGAGTGCAATTGTGTGGTAGTTTGAACATTTTTTGGCATTGTCTTTCTTTGGGTTTGGAATGAAAACTGACCTTTTTCAGTCCCATGGTCACTGCTGAGTTTTCCAAATGTGCTGACATATTGAGTGCAGCACTTTAACAGCATCATCTTTTAGGTTGTGAAATAGCTCAACTGGAATTCCGTCACTCCACTAGCTTTGTTTGTAGTGATGCTTCCTCAGGCCCACTTGACTTTGCATTCCAGGATGTCTGACTCTAGATCAATGATCACACCATCATGGTTATCTGGGTCATGAAGATCTTTTTTATATAGTTCTTCTGTGTATTCTTGCCACCTCTTCTTAATATCTTCTGCTTCTTTTAGGTCCATACCATTTCTGTCCTTTATTGTGCCCATCCTTAAATGAAATGTTCCGTTAGTATCTCTGATTTTCTTGAAGAGATCTCTAGTCTTTCCCATTTTACTGTTTGCCTCTATTTCTTTGCATTGATCATTGAGGAAGCCTTTCTTATCTCTCCTTGCTGTTCTTGGGAACTCTGCATTCAGATGGGTATATATTTTCTCTTCTCCTTTGCTTTCCCTTCTCTTCTTTTCTCAGCTATTTGTAAGGCCTCCTCAGAAAACCATTTTGCCTTTTTGCATTTCTTTTTCTTGGGGATGGTTTTGATCACCGCCTCCTGTATAATATCATGAACCTCTGTTCATAGTTCTTCAGGCACTCTATCAGAGCTAATTTCTTGAATCTATTTGTCTCTTTCATTGTATAATCATAAGGGATATGATTTAGGTCATACCTGAATGGTCTAGTGGTTTTCTCTACTTTCTTCAATTTATGTCTGAATTTTGCAATAAGGAGTTCATGATCAGAGCCACAGTCAGCTCCCAGTCTTGTTTTTGCTGGTTGTATAGAGCTTCTCCATCTTGGCTGCAAAGAATATAATCAGTCTGATTTTGATATTGACCATCTGGTGATGTCCATGTGTAGTATCTTCTCTTGTGTTGTTTTAAGAGCATGTTTGCTATGACCAGTGCATTCTTTTGGCAAAACTCTGTTAGCCTTTGCCCTGCTTCATTTTGTACTCCAAGGCCAAGCTTGCCTGTTACTTCAGCTATCTCTTGACTTCCTACTTTTGCATTCCAGTCCCCTATGATGAAAAGGGCACCTTTTTGACTGTTCGTTTTAGAAGGTCATGTAAGTCCTCACAGAACTGTTCAACTTCAGCTTCTTTGGCATTAGTGATTGGGGCAGAGACTTGGATTACTGTGATATTGAATGGTTTGCCTTGGAAATGAACAGAGATCATTCTGTTGTTTTTAATATTGCACCCACTTACTGCAGTTGGGGCTCTTCTGTTGACTATGAGGCTACTCTATTTCTTCTAAGGGATTCTTGCCCACAGTAGTAGATATAATGTTCTTCTGAATTAAATTTGCCCATTCGAGTCCATTTTAGTTCACTGATTCCTAAAATGTTGATGTTCACTCTTGCTATCTCCTGTTTGACCACTTCCTGTTTACCTTGATTCATGGACCTAATCTTCTAGGTTCCTATGCTATATTGTTCTTTATAGCATTGGACTTTACTTTCACCACCAGACACATCCACACCTGAGCATTGTTTCTGCTTTGGCTCAGCCTCTTCATTCCTTCTGGAACTGTTTCTCTGCTCTTCTACAGTAGCATATTGGGCACCTACCAACCTGAGGAGTTCATCTTTCAGTGTCATATCTCTTTGTCTTTTCATACTGTTCATGGGGTTCTCAAGGCAAGAATGTTGAAATTATTTGCCATTCCCTTCTCCAGTGGATGACATTTTGTCAGAACTCTCCACCATGACCTATCCGTCTTGGGTGGCCCTGCATGGCATGGCTCATATTGGGTTAGACAAGGCTGTGTGTGATCCATACAGTTATTTTGTTTCATTTTCTGTGACTGTGGTTTTCATTCTCTCTGCCCTCTGATGGATGAGGTTAAAAGGCTTGTGGAAGCTTCCTGATGGGAGGGACTGGCTGTGGGGTAAACTGTGTCTTGCTCTGGTGGGCAGGGCCATGCTCAGGAAATCATTATTCCAATTTTCTGTTGATGGGTGGAGCTGTCTTCCCTCCCTGTAGTTTGGCCTGAGGTCAAACTGTGATAGGGTTAATGGAGGTAATGGCAACCTCCTTCAAAAGGACTTAGGCCAGCACGCTGAGGCTCCCAGGACTATTTATTCAGTGCCCCTGATGGTCAACTTCTGCCTCCGCCAGAGACTCATGGACACTCACAGACAAGTCTGGCTCAGTCTCTTGTAGGATCACTGTTCCTTTGTCCTGGGTGCTGGTGTGCTCAAGGTTTTGTTTGTGCCCTCCAAGAGTCTGTTTCCCCAGTCCTGTGGAAGTTCTGTAGTCAAATCCCACTGCCCTTCAAAGTCAAATTCCCTGGAGGTTCTCAGTCCCTTTGCTAGATCCCCAGGTTGGGAAATCTGTTGTGGGCCCTAGAACTTTTGCAAAAGTGTGGGAACTTCTTTGGTATAATTATTCTCCACTTTGTGGGTTGTCTGCTCAGCAGCTCTTCAGTGGGGCTAATGGCGACCTCCTCCAAGAGGACTTATGCCACACTCTGTGCCTCTCAGGTGTGCTGTAGCCAGAGCCCCTGTGTCCCCGGCAGGCCAGTGCTGACCTGTGCCTCTGCAGGAGACACTCAAACACTCAAAGGCAGGTGTGGCTTAGTCTCATGGGGGTCACTGCTCCTGTCCCTGGGTCCTGTGCACACAAGGGTTTTGTTTGTGCCCTCTGAGCATCTCTGGTGGGTATGAGGTTTGTTTCCAAACACAGTTTTGCCCTGCCTACCGTCTTTCTGGGGCTTCACCTTTGTCCCTGGACATGGGATATCTTTTTTGGTGGGATCCAATATTCTCCCATTGATGCTTGTTCAGCAGCTAGTTGTGATTTTGGTGTTCTTGCAGGAGAAGATGAGCACACATCCTTTTACTCCACCATCTTGGTTAAATGCTTGGCTAAAGAAC
Organism: Bos indicus x Bos taurus; assembly: GCF_003369695.1. Classification (NCBI taxonomy): domain Eukaryota; kingdom Metazoa; phylum Chordata; class Mammalia; order Artiodactyla; family Bovidae; genus Bos; species Bos indicus x Bos taurus. The sequence goes on from NC_040084.1 coordinate 42,893,220, forward strand.
TGTATTAGGCCATTTTGAGGAAGTGCTTATTAGTAAACTTCAATTGCTACTATGTCTACAACAGCACACTGAGTGCTACTAGAACACTCAAAACAAAGCTACCACAAAAAACACACAGATGCTCTTGGGGATCTGATGATACATATGTGTGTGTGTTAGTCACTCAGTTGTGTTCAACTCTTTGCAACCCCATGGACTATAGCCTGCCAGACTCCTCTGTCTGTGGAATTCTCCAGGCAAGAATACTGGAGTGGGTAGCCATTCCATTTTCCAGGAGATCTTCCCATCCCAGGGATTGAACCCAGGTCTCCTGCATTGCATGCAGATTCTTTACCATCTGAGCCACCAGGTAAGGCCTGCTTGAATTGCAGCTATATCTACAACAGCATACTAAGTGCTACCAGAACACTCAAAGCTACAACAAAAATGGACATATGCTCTTGGGGATCTGATGATACCTATAGATCAGAGAAGAAACATGTGCATGGAACCACTGGAGAGCAATTTACCCAGAAGACCACACATCAAATTATGATATAGGCTAAATGCATAGGTGAATGTACAACATCAGGAATGAAGAGTATTTCAGGGGAAGCTTTTTGGAGGAGCTAATTTTCTTTTAACTAGAGTCTTAGGAGGTATAGTAGAAATGAATTAAGAGAAGTTGTTGAGGTTTGTTGGGATCAGAGCATTATCTGGGAGATTGAAAATAAACATTATTTGTTTATTCATTCATTTAACATCATCTTTGAGCATCTGCCAGATGGGCAGCCATTAGCAATATAAGTGCTCAGTGAATAAGACATCTTTGTTCTCATGGAGTGTACATCTTTGTAGAAAGGCCAACTGTAAACAATCACATAAATAAATGAACAAGAGAAATAGCTGATACTGCACAGCGTAGAACTAAAAAGAGAGACACGATAGTTAAGGATTGAGGGAATTACTTTAAAGTGCATGTTCATGGAAGTCCTCTCTGAGGAAATAATTTTAAACTGAGATCTTAATGACAAAAAGCAGCTAGCTGAATGAAAAAAAAATAACAAAAAATAGGGAAAAGTGTTCCAAGAAGAGGAAGCAGCTTAGGAAAAGGCCTGAGAGAGGAATGAGCTTAATGTATCCAGAAAATAGAAAGTAGGCCCACTCAGCTGAAACATGGTGGATGAACAGAAGAGTGGTTGGAGGTAAGTTTAGAGAGGCAGACAGGTATTATGAAAATATATGTGGCTCAATTATGAAGGTACTTTGAACACAGATTCAGAGGAACTGAGAAGAGAAGGTTATAATTTTGTTTTAGGTTACCTAGTTATTTTCAAGGTCTGCTCATTCAGCAAGTGCATAATGAGTACCCATTATTCACTAGCAGCTGTGCTGGACAAATCAGATGCTTATGTTTTGAAAGCTGAGATGGAGACAAAGCTATTGTCAGAGCTGGAGCAAAGGGCTTTTGCTAGGGATGGCTGATAGTTTTAAGAGGAATCAATGAATGAATGAATGGATCCTGAACATGTGTATTGAGGAGTTTGGATTTAAAATGGTATATAGAAGGAAAGTATCATAGGATCTTACACAAGAGAAGATCTTTGATAAAGATTATTTTAAGAGACTTCCCTAGTGGTGCAGTGGCTCTGACTCTGCACCCCCAATGCAGTGGGCCCTGGTTGGATCCCTGGTCAGGGAACTAGAGCCTACATACCACAACTAAAAGTTCACATATCTCAAATAAAAAAAAGATGTTCATGCTGAATAAAATTTGAAGATCCCGGGTGCCATAATTAAGACCTGGCATAGCCACATAAATAAATTTTTAAAAGAATAAATATTAAGAAAATAAGCTACAGTTTTTTATAAAAAGATTATTTAGAACCTGTGAATAACGTAAATTGGAAGCCAAAGCAATCAGAAGCAGAGATACCATCTGGAACAGTGTTGAAATAACACAGGTATGAAGCAAAAGACAAGATTGTTGGCAGTAGAAACAAGCATAGGGCAAGGGCCCAGGAATTCCGCAGGTATCCTATCTCTCAATTTATAAAGTGATTTGCAATTTATGTCTCCTGTTTTATTATTCCCTTGCTATGTATTATTTTGTGGAATTGAGTTAATGTTCACCATCTTTTAGCCTATTGTTTAACAATCACAGTACTTATTTTGCTGCTAAAAACTCTCTAAACAACATTTTCCCATAAAATGTATTGCATTGCACAAAAATATATTTTAATAAATAATAGACAATAAATAGAAATATAGGATATTTGTACAGGAGTCTCTTTGTCTACAAAATAGAGCATTTTTGGTCTTTCATGAGAAGCTCCATGCTACCACTCAGCTGGGCCATTCCTGACCACAGACCTTCTGAAACATAATGTGTTCATTATTGTTTTAAGCCACTAAGTTTGAGATAATTTATTATGCAGCAATAGGTAACTAATATACGCATTCAGACTAGAGATCTCTTTAAGAAAATTAGAGATACCAAGGGAACGTTTCGTGCAACAGTGGGCACAACAAAGGACAGAAACGGCAAGGACCTTAGAGAGGCAGAAGAGATGAAGAAGAGGTGGCAAGAATACACAGAGGAACTGTACAAAAAAGGTCCTAATGACCTGGATAACCACACTGGTGTGGTCATTCAACTCAAACTAGACATCCTGGAGTGTGAAGTCAAGTGGACCTTAGGAAGCATTACTACAAACAAAGCTAGTAGAGCTGATGGAGTTCCAGCTGAGCTATTTTAAATCCCCAAAGATGATGTTGTTAAAGTGCTACACTCAGTATGCCAGCAAATTTGGAAAACTCAGGAATGGCCACAGGATTGGAAAAGGTCAATTTTCATTCCAATCTCAAAGAAGGGCAATGCCAAAGAATGTTCCAACTACCTTACTATTGTGCTTATATCACATACTAGCAAGGTAATGCTCAAAATCCTTCAAGCTCGGCTTCAACAGTACGTGAACTGGGAATTTCCACATGTACAAGCTGGATTTAGAAAAGGCAGACGAACCAGAGATCAAACTGCCACCATCTGTTGGATCATAGAAAAAGCAAGAGAAATCCAGAAAAACATCTACTTCAGCTTCATTGACTGTGCTGAAGTCAAGTCTTTGACTGTGTGGTCACAACAAACTGGAAAATGTTTATGGGAATACCAGATCACTTTACCTGCCTCCTGTGAAACCTGTATGCAGGTCAAGAAGCAACAGTTAGAACTGAGCATGGAACAATGGACTGGTTCCAACTGAGAAAGGAGTATTTCAAGGCTGTATATTTTCACCCTGGTTATTTAACCTCTATGCAGAATACATTATGCGAAATGCTGGGCTAGATGATTCACAAGCTGGAATCAAGATTGCCTGGAGAAATATCAACAACCTCAGATATGCAAATGGTAGCACCTTAATGGCAGAAACTGAAGAGGATATAAAGAGCCTTTTGATGAAAGTGAAAGAGGAGAGTGAAAAAGCTGGCTTAAAACAGCATTCAAAAAACTAAGATCATGGCATCTGGTCCCATCATTTCATGGGAAGTAGATGAGAAAAATGGAAACAGTGACAGAATTTTTTTCTTGGTCTCCAGAATCACTGCAGATGGTGATTGCAGCCATGAAATTAAAAGGCGCTTGCTCCTTGAAAGAAAAGCTATGACCAACCTAGACAGCATATTAAAAAGCAGAGACATTACTTTGCTGACAAAGGTCCATAAAGTCAAAGCTATGGTATTTTCCAGTGTTAAATGTCCTGATGTGAGAATTGGACCATAAAGAAAGCTGAGCACCAAAGAATTTATACTTTGAAACTGTGGTGCTGGAGAAGAGTCCCTTGGACAGCAAGGAGATCAAACCAGTCAACCCTAAAGGAAATCAACCCTGAATATTCATTGGAAGGACTGATGCTGGAACTGAAGCTCCAATACTTAGGTCACCTGATGCAAAGAGCCCACTATTGGAAAACCTTGATGCTGGGAAAGATTGAAGGCAGGATGAGAAGGCAAAGGCACCAGAGGATGAGATGGTTGGATGGCATCACTGACTCAACGAACATGAGTTTGAACAAACTCCGGGAAATAATGAAGAACAGGGAAGCCTGCCTTGCTGCATTTCATGGGATCACAAAGAGTTGGACACAACTTAGTGAATGAACAACAACGTATACATCTATGTCTTTGCCGTGTAATTGTGATGCATTTGGGTAGGGTGTTCTTACACTTAGCCCTTTGCCTCTGATTTGCTTTGGCCAATAGGAGGCTCTCTTGGGCCTCTGCCATTGCCATGAGAAAAACATATCCTGGCTAGACTGCTGGTCCAAGAAGAATGAGAAACATTTGGAGCAGACCAGATGTCTCCAGCCAGTCCAGAGACATGCAGTGAGAAGCAGAGCTACCAGTCTCAATTAACTGAATCCCAGCTGATCCACAGACACATGAGCAATAATAAATGATTATTGTTTGAGGCCACTGAGTCTGGGGTAGCTTTTCTAATAGTGAACTGGAGTCAGATAGAGTCAGAGGAGCCATGGGAACCTGAAGGTCTAGGCTAAGCCGGTGAGTAGGCTTCTAGCCTGAGGACCGAAGCCTTACTTTCTAGGGGCTAGGACTCACTTAGTAACTGGAAAGCCAATATCCCCCTGGCTAGAAAGAGAAGAGACTTGGTATTTGGAGTTGCAGGAAATTCATATCAAGACTGTTCATGAAACACCTATAGTGGGGTTTTTTTGTATTCTTTTCCTGAAGTTTCCCTAGTATATTCTCTTATAAAAAAAATTTGCACAATCACCACAGATAGTCATTGCAAAATTTGCACCTTCTTTTTGCCAGCACCAACTTTCTTCAGTCTGTTTTTATGTTTTCAGTTTTCTTGAGATCTTTTTCTTCTCATTAAGACCATGTCTTACAAGTCTGTGTTTGGCTTCATGAATTTTAAATCAGACTGAAGCCAGGTGTCTTGCCACTACCAAAAAGGGTATTTTTAATCCAAATTCAAAGATGACATCAAGTGTGGTACATTGGGCAAGCTTTCCCCAAATTTCTATCTAAGGCACTGAGGATGAAAGTCATCAGTGATCATTTGTTTCCACTGAAGTAGTTTATTGGTCATGTACTTCCTGGTTGGGACATTTACCATGTTGTTCATGATGATAATTAATCCTCAGGCAGTCAGAGAGGACTACAGTGTTTTCTGTGGAGAGATTATTGTGCCATGTGCAAACAAGCACAGAATAATGATGGGAAATTCAGGGCCTTGCAGACTATTCCAATAAAAATGGGTAAAGGTGGCCCGGGGAGGTTAGTTAGAGAGAGGAAATCAGTGAGTTTGAGTTCAAGGATGCTAATTAACATCATCAAAGTGGAATGGAATTCATATTGAAGGTTTTCTTTTGTAGATTAGAAATAGGAAAATTTTATTTATCTTTCTTTGAAGTAAGAAATATCCCAAGTATATATACATGTAAAAGCTACCTTTAAAAAAATACATATTTTAAGAGGTTTAGAAGTGAAACTGTGAGTAGAATATAAAAGCATTAAGATACTCTGGGGTATATTTCATTGGTACATTTACTCACAACCTGTCTTTCATATTGTACCCAAGGCATGTGTTAATGAGCTAATGAAACAGGCCATGTCATGTTTTATTGTTTGCTGGGCATCTGTTCAAGCTTATATCACTCACATATCCAAGACTTTGAAGATGCTGGTGGTGGTGATAATAAATACCTATAATTTTAATAACATCCTTTTTTCATAAAATAGACATAGTCTTAAATCATTTGTTGCAAATAAAAATTTAAGGCTATTGAAAATAGTTTAAATGTTTTTTGTTATGAAATGTATCAAGCATACCAAAGAGTGTATATGGCAGATACATACAGTTTAAAGAATGAAAATAAAACACCTAGCTGCCCATACCACATTTAAGAAATAGTGCTGTCTATATTTTTTAATCCACAAAATGTTTTTATTTAAAGGAAAAAATAGCACATGTATCATGAAGTAAGCATGTTAGAAATCAAATATAGGAGTATTAGGTTAGATAGGCAAAGGTGAGAAAGCAAAAGTTGATATAGAGAAGGCAGAAAAGCTGTTAGTGACTAAGAAAGCTAAGTGTATATAATGGCCTTTTTGATTAAGCAGGCTCTCAAGTTTAGAGTGGGTATGGTTGGTGAATGTTTTTATTGTTTAAATTGAATTTGTGCACCATTTAGAGGTACTCCAGGTCACTCACTGACAGCTATTGTAGCAAAACATCTCAAAAGGCAGTTTATTTGCTTGAGAGATGAAACATCACTATTAAGCTTGTAAATTGTTTAATAGAATACCATTTTGATCACAGGACAAGAACAGACCTTTTAAAAAATGAAGCTCAAGCCTTCAATTACCATCTGTCTATATGTCAGTAAGTCCCAAAGTAATCTCCATCCCAGTTCACTCCTGACCTCTGGAGCTGAATATTTTGTTGCTTATTCAATATTTCCATCTGGTGATATCCCACTCATCTCAGACTCAGTACTTATAAGACCAGATATATGATCTTTCTCCCCAGACCCACTCCATTATCCTCTGTCTTCACGAAGGGCACCACCATTCATCCAGATTTTCAAGTCAGAAACTTATGAGTCATCCTTAATGCTTGTTTCCTTCACCACACTTGTCCCCATGACTACCTTACTCCATCTCCTATATCCTCAGCTTAGCCAGAAATATAACTGGGAGAGAGCAGAGAAAGCAAGTTGGTTTCCTCAGCACCCTCTTCAGCGGTAGACTATGGTAGTTAAGAACAAACAATAAAAGGCCTCAAATTCTTTATCTTTCCTCCCATCACTTCCCATCAAATGGTATGGATCTATGACTCTTTCCCTTGAACCTCAGTAGGATTGTGAGCCCCTCATTCGATCAGAGTACAGTAGAAGTGACACTACCTGAATTCTCAGTCTGTGCCAGGAAAGGGTCTCTTAGAATACTCACTCTCTTGAAACACTCCCTCTCCCCACTCCCCACCTCAGAACCTAAGCGCCATGAGTGAGAGACTGAATAAGGGCTCCAGTCATCCATCCCAGGTGTGCCTGGTTGATGTATGGGTCAATAAGCCATTTTATTGGAAGTAGATCCCGGGTAGTTCAGCTGTTCTAGCCCCAACCCTCTGGGGCTAGATTCATCCCCAGCTTTTTTAGGTCTTCCCAGCTGAGACCCCAGACATCATGAAGCAGAGTCAGATCTTCTCTGTTCTCTTCCTGAATTCCTGACCCATAGGATCTGTGATCATAGTAAAATGGTTGTTGGTTTTTGCCACTAATTTTTGGGTTGGTTTGCTATACAGAAATAGATAACTAGACTACAGATCTTTTCTATGTGCTTGTTGTTAAGACAGTGCTGAAAAGATGTTGGGAGGAACAGTATAAATATACTTTCAAAACTTCACTGATTGAATTCTAAGGTTTAGAGAGAAGTCAGTTGCTCTAGTCAGCTCTGGCTGCCATACCAAAATATCACGGCCTGAATTGACTTAAATGACAGAAATTTATTTACTAACAGTTCTGGAAATGAGAAGTCCAAGATGGAGGTTCTAGAAATTTGGTTTCTGATGAGAACTGTCTTCCTGGTTTTCAGATGACTGTCTTTTCACTGTGTGCTCACGTGGTAGAGAGCCCAGCAAGCTCTCTGGTATCTCTCCTTATAAGAACATTCATCCACACTCTTATGACTTCATTTAACCTTAATTACTTCCTTACCCTAAATACACTGGCAGTTAGGACTTCAACTTGTGAATTTTGCAGGGACACATATATCCGGTCCATAAGAAGTCAAGAGCAGTAGCTGGGAGGGGGTTTGGGGGAGAATGGATACATGTATATGTAAGGCTGAGTCCCTTCGCTGTTCACCTGAAACTACCACAACATTGTTGATTGGCTATACCCCAAAACAACATTAAAAGTTTAAAGTTTGAAAAAAACAAAAAGGGCAATACCTTGTTGATGCCCTCACTGGCCCACCATCGATGGCACAAGCTGCAGTCTAGCTTTACCCCATGCCTCCCGCTTTTGCATGGTCCACAATGTCATCCTCTCTGGCCTGAGCAATTCCTATAACTTCTTCCTTCACCTCCATGTTTACAATTCTCCCATCCACTAGTCTTTCTCCATACCACCAGAGATCTCAAAATGCAAATCTGATGCTGTGGTGCCTTCATCTCAACCCCCAGTAACATCCCATCACTCTGTGGATAAATACTGAAATCCTGAACGTGACCCAGAAAACCCTGCATAATCTGACCCAGTCTATCCCTCCAGACTCTCGTCTTACCATTTGAACCCTCACTGTCTACATATCAGCCCCAAGAGCCTCTCTCCTACCTCAGACTTACCATTCTCTTTTGTATGTGCAGTCCTTGCAACCTACTATGCAATCCTTGTGTACCTCTTTACTTTTACTAAATTATCCCTTATTCATCCTTCCTGTGTCAGCTCCAGTGTCACTTCCTCACGGAAACAGTTCCCGAAAGCCTCAGTCTCAGTCAGGTACTCTTAGTGCTGTTGTCATAAAAGTATGTTCATTTTCCCCATTAAAAATGTCTCAGTTTGGAGTTACATGTTTATCTGTGTGGTTATGATTGTCTGACTTCCCTTCTAGACTATAAACTATGAATGCAAGGATGCTCTGGTTTTCTCACTGGTGTGAACACCTAAAACAGTGCCTTATATGTAGAAGATACTCAGTAAATAAACGAATAAATGGAGGAAATACAACTGGTTAATCAATGAAATTGCTTTCCACTTTCGCCACTTTTCACCTGTTAAATTCACAAGTAAAACAATTCTACTCAGTGACAAGACAGTCTCAAACTTAGCCGGTCAAGGTACGTATCAGAAGAAACTTTCTGTAAAACAGTTTGCAGAATGTTTAAGAAATTTTAAAATGTTCAGATATGTTTACCTAGTGATTCTAATCATAGACTCTATCTGTGGTAGCCAGCTTCCAAGATGGCCGCCAGTGAGCCACACCGCCTAGTATTCCTTGTCTCACTCCTTCTCATACTGTGCTAGGTTGGTCTGTATGACGAATAGCATACCACAGAAAAGACAGTGTGTCACTTCCAAGATAGGGTATGAACGATTCTGGAACTCCCCTCCTGGGTGTGCTCTTACTCTACTAGATCATTTGCTCTGGGGAAGCCAACTACAATGTCAGGTGAGCCACCCTACAGAGCGGCCCAGGTGGCAAGGAACTAACACCGACTGTCAACAACCAGCTGAAGGAGCTTGGGCGTGGACTGTCCAGCCCCTTTAAGTGACTGTAACCCAAGCTAACAGCTTAACTGCAATCTCCTGGGAAATCCTGAGCCATAACCAGCCAGCTAAGCCATTCCTAGATTCCTGACCCTCAGAAACTCTGAGATAATAAGTGTTTGTTGTTTTAAGATGCTGTGTTTGTGGGTAATTTGTTATGTGGCAATGAATACTCCATCCTAAGGAAAATCTTCTTAAAATGTTTTAGTAGTTTGTTAATGTTGGCATATGCAGACTTTATATAGTATAAACATTTTTCATCTTAAGGAAAGAATTAATTCATGGAAATGCTTTCAGTTGCCAAAGAATGGGAAATCCAATTAAATAGATATAAAAGTAAGGAAACACATTTTACTCTAACTGAACATGCAGAAGCAATCAGGCATCAAGGGACAGTTAACAAGAGAACTCCAGATATCAAGGTTTTTCCTCTCTGTTCTGCTTCCTAGTGTCCTCTTTATTATCAAGCTTGTAGTGGTTTGGCTACAGTAGTCCTGAGTGTGGCTCATCAAGACAGAGCACCTTCCACAGGTGCCACTTTTTTCTGGATCTCTTTCTAGGAGTTCTGCAGTAGACTTTCCTTATGTCTTATTGCCTAAAATTGGACCACATGCCCATTCCTAAATTAATCGTTGGCAACAGCAGTGACTGCCTGAACAAAATTAGGGTTCGTTAGTAAGGAGGGAGAGGAAAGTAGATCCTTGATGAATGACGGTCAAGCCTCTCATTTCCCACTGGCTACCACTTTATGTCATCCTGCTCACCTGGAGTATAACTTCACCCTTAATGGATATCCCAGTTGTTGCCCCTCCAGTCCAAACTGCCTCTGAAGCAGCCCATGTGATTGCACATGTAGTCATATAATTTCCTGCTGAAGTCAGTCTCCTAGCACCTAAATAATAAGATACAACCCTCTGGACCTCTTACCTACCTAACTAGTCTTGTCCTTCACCTCCTTTTTCCACTGTCTGCTTCAGCAATATAGAACTAATACTGGTGCCCTAAAGGCATTCATACCTTATTTTCCTGGTTAATTCCAGGTTATTATTCAGAACCAGATTCAGCTAATAGTTCTCACACTGAAGCCTTCCTTGGTAAAACTAGTCACTCCCTTCTCTATACTGTAAGCATAGCTTTCTTTTCATAAAACCAAACTGTTTCCTAAATACTGTCTTTCTCCCTTGCTGAACTTCTTCTAAAGGTCAAGGGGGAATACCTAATTCTCAAATCTATGATGCCTGGCATAGTAAGCACACACAAAAATTAATTAAATATGCCTGGCATAGTAAGCACACACAAAAAATTAATTAAACTGCATCTGCTGCACATTTACATGGTATGTCAAACACCGTCATATACTGTACATCTCAAAGCAAGCCAAGTTTCCCTTTGGTGCTCTTTGCTTATCTCAAAGAATTAATCAATCAGCATTCCCTACTGCCCCTCTAAGCAACCCCTCGGAAGACTATCTGCTGCCCTCTAGCTATTCAAAGCTTTCCCCATCTGAAGGCTACCCCTTGCTGGAGAATTTGAGCTGTCAAGTCTTCCTTCTCCATCCTGACCCTTCTTCATCAGAATCATTCCCATTCATCTCAGCAAGAACTGACTGGTGGGGAGTACAGGAAGGGGCTGGCTAGCCCTAGACCAAAGAATTCCTGACATTTAAATTCCCTGACAACCCTGCTCTCTAATGTGTGAGGAAAAGCTTAATACTTTATTATATAGAAGCACTTCTTAAAACAGACTTTAGTTATACACTTATCACATCTTATCAGTTTCTCTCCCATGATTTACATCAGATCAGATCCTCAAGATTCCTGAAAAAAAAATACTATGATATGTACTGTTTCTAATCTTGTTACTTACATGCTTTGGATTCTTGGAACTTTTAATTTATATTATTAGAAGACTTAATTATAGGTTTAAAATTCTTTGTTGATACATCAATGAAACATGTCATTTACTCATATATAAACCTACTTTTTAAACTATTGAAGATATTTTTAAGTATTTCTATTACATATTAAACAAGATAGAATCTAAGTGCTAATATAATAATGAACATGGAAGTGTCATCATATATTGTTGGCTCCCAGGAAATAGGAGATTCTGTTTTCCCCTTTGCTTCCTTCTTATCCCTAAATTTAGAGAGTCTTTATTAAAATTTTCCTTGCCTTTTTTTTTTTTTTTAAAAAGGCTAGTAGGGACTTTCCTGTTGGTCCAGTGACTAAGACTCTGCACTCGCAATGCAGGGGCCCAGGTTCAATCCTTGGTCAGGAACTAGGTCCAACATGCTGCAACTGAGAGATCGCCTGCTGTCACTAAAACCAGCACAGCCAAATAATATTTTTTTCAATTAGGCTGATAAACATTTTGGCTCTTGTTTAGCTTCTTAAAATAGGTGAAGAGGCTAATTCAAACCAGACATTTAAGATGGTAAAATGTGACGTTAGAGAATGTGATCTCTCACCAAACCCAAATTTATGCTGCATAAATATATTTTAAAGGTAAATTATAAAGGTAGCAGCTTAGTATATGAATCTGAAGTAGGAAGCATGAAACAGGAAATATTTGCATTCTTTCTTTAAAGTACCCTTATCACTCTTCTGAAAGTTTGACTTGGCAGGTTCTGGTTGGGGCTTGGACATCTTCCTGGGTCAGTTAGCTTGCCTTTGTTCTGTGACCATGGACTAGACCTTTAATCCCAAGCAGCAGCCACTTTACAAAATACACTTTGATCTCATGTAAATAGGTATATACAAATGCATTACTACCATTAGGAAAGCAACTTAAAGTGCATGTCCCGCAGACAGCTCAGCAGCAGAGCAGAACATTGTATCTGAGGAAACCCAGTGCCACTATCTTGGGAAACACCTTGCAAGCTTCAGGTTGTGTTTTTGAAACTAGCCTTACTTGAGCAAAAAGGTCAGGTTACAATGAATAAGAAACCTACATTTTTAAATTAATATACTTCAGTCTGACAGTCATTCAGTAGGTATGTTGACATATATTATCTTTCTGAAAAAGAGAAAATCCCATCAACAGTGAATATCAACTGTATGTATCTTCCTTCTGTAAATTGCACAAATGTAAGTTGATGCTGTAAGTATATCTGAATCTCATTTACTCTGACTGCATTCATTCATTTCATATCAATTCTATATATCTGATGTATGAAGATACTAATTCGGATATGATTATTAAACCACATCAAAAATTGTGCGTTAACTTTTCCTTTGTAATAAAGCATGCTCTCTTAATGTATACATGGCAAGCTGACAGAAATGGATGGAGGGGCTTTGTTTCATTTGTAACCAAGTTCACGACAGGTAGTAATTTAATATTCAGGGAATAAATTTTCTGATTAATTTAGAATGGAATTACTGATTTATGACATGATTAACTTACAATAGCAGATTTCAAAAGACTATACATTAATTATTTCTTGGTTATCTGAATTTGCTGAGTATTTTCAGTGACTGTGTACTATTGCATTAAAAATGTAAAGTGATGAATAATAAAATGTCAATCACAGTAAGGAAAATATAAAACTGAATCTTTTATTGGAAATCTTCCAAGAATTATTCTGAGATAGAACTCTATCAGATAATTTATCTATTATATTAATATTCACATAGAGATAGATATATAGATGCCATACCTGGATTGTGAGTTTCTTGAGAACAGGCTATTTATTAATAAATATATTCGTATTTATATTACTTTACAAAGAATCTAACTCAGAAACTAAATAAATGTTATATGAATAAATGAGGATGGTATACAAGCCACAAAAAATTAATTTCTTAAATGATAATTTAAGCATTTGAGACCAAGAAATGTAAAATTTTATATTCATTACCCTTTTTTCTTTTTTAGCAGCTTTATTGAGATAAATCTTACATATCATAAAATTGTTGTTCAGTCCCTTAGTTGTGTTCAACTCTTTGGGACCCTGTGGACTACAGTACACCAGGTTTCCCTGTCCTTCACCATCTCCTGGAGTTTGCTCAAACTCATGTCCATTGAGTTGGTGATGCCATTCAACCAGTTAGTCTTCTGTCCTCTGCTTCTCCTCCTCCCTTCAATCTTTCCTGGCATGAGGGTCTTTTCTAATGAGTTGTCTCTTTGCAGCTGGTTACCAAAGTATTGGAGCTTCAGCTTCAGCATCAGTCCTTCCAATGAATATTCAGGATTGATTTCTTAGGATGGACTGATTTGATCTCATTGCTGTCCAGAGGGCTCTCAAGAGTCTTCTCCAACACCACAATTCAAAACATCAATTCTTCTGCACTCAACCTTCTTTATGGTCCAACTCTCACATCCATACATGACTGCTGGATGTAGCTTTGACTGTAGCTTTGACTATACGGACTATACTACAGCTTTGACATATTTTGACTATATGTCAGCAGAGTGATGTCTCTGCTTTTTAATATGCTATCTAGGTTTGTCATAGCTTTTCTTCCAAGGAGCAAGCGTCTTTAAATTTCATGGCTGCAGTCACCATCCGCAGTGATTTTGGAGCCCAAGAAAAAAGTTTAACCCATTTCAAAATTACAGTTAGTAATTTTTAGTAACTTTATCAAGTAATACAATCATCACCATAAATCAATTTTAGAAATTTTCTCACACACCTCATTAGCTCCCTCATGGCCATTTACAGTTCCCACCCCGGACCAGGCAACCACTAACCTCCATTTCATAAGAATAAAATCATACAGTATGTGGTCTCATGGATGGCTTCTCTCACTGAGCATCGTGCTTTTGAGGTTCATCCATGGTATAGTGGGTGTCAGCACTTCCTTCTCTTTTTTTGCACAGTAGCATTCCATTGAATAGACATATCTGCTCATTAACTTTTAAATTGTTTAAAAGAACACAAAATTACTTAATGTAATAGATAAACATATTTTTGTTCATTTAACAAGCATTTGTTGAAAGTTAAATATGGCCTAAATGATTAAAAATGGTGAAGGTGACTAACACTATATCCAGTCCTTAAGGAAACAAGCAAATAAGCAGGCATACAATTCATAGAGAATTAAGAACTGTTTTGAAATATGCATAAGGTTATGTTTGTTTAAAGAGGAAAGTATATGTTGGGGGTGTTTGCAAATGCTTCTTAAAGAAGTGATATTTGAACTGGATGTGTTCTATTTACTGGGCACAGAGGCCTGAGGAGGAACAGGCCTGGATTGTTCAGCACAAATGCCAGTATGCTTCTGTCTGGCTTATGTTTTAAAAGGATCACCCAGGCAGCTGGATGAACATTAGACCCTAACCTTGTATGTATTTAATTTCACAAGTGTGGGGGCTTATATGAAGGATTAATTCCTGGAAGTAGGACTGACAGGTCACAGGGCAAATACATTTGTAATTGTGAAAGAAATTACAAAATTTCTATCCAGTTTCCACTCCTACCAGTCATATTTGATAGGTCTGTCTCTTTACAGCCTCACCAACACTGAGTGAAGCCTTAAGGAGATGGAAAGTGTGGGTATTTTTGATCAGAAGCCCCCAAATCAAGATGTTGTCAGGGTTCCATTCCTTCTGGAGCCTCTAGGGGGAATCCCTTTCCTTACCCTTTCTAGTCTTCACTTTCATTTTTTTGGTTTGTGGCTTCATCCTCCATTTTTTATCCTTGCTACTTCCCTTTTATGAGGATTCTTTTGACTGCATTAGGCTCATCCAGTTATGGGATAATTCCTCCATCTCCGGGAGTTGGTGATGGACAGTGAAGCCTGGCATGCTGCAGTCCATAAGGTTGCAAAGAGCCAGACATGAATGAGCAACTGAACCAAACTGAACTGAAGATCCTAAGTTTAATCAGAACTGCAAAGTCCCCTTTACCATGTAAGGTGACATTCACAGACTCTAGGGATTAGGATGTGGCTGTCTTTGTGGGGGACCATGATTAGCCAACCATAGGAAGATTTGTCATTCATCTGTGATAGGAAATGCAAATATTTGATTGGCCAAAAAAGTTGTTCGGATTTTCCTGTTAAGCTGTTATCAGATCAGATCAGTCGCTCAGTCGTGTCCGACTCTTTGCGACCCCATGAATCGCAGCACGCCAGGCCTCCCTGTCCATCACCAACTCCCGGAGTTTACTGAAACTCACATCCATCGAGTCAGTGATGCCATCCAGCCATCTCATCCTCTGTCGTCCCCTTCTCCTCCTGCCCCCAATCCCTCCCAGCATCAGAGTCTTTTCCAATGAGTCAGCTCTTCACATGAGGTGGCCAAAGTCCTGGAGTTTCAGCTTTAGCATCATTCCTTCCAAAGAAATCCCAGGGCCGATCTCCTTCAGAATGGACTGGTTGGATCTCCTTGCAGTCCAAGGGACTCTCAAGAGTCTTCTCCAACACCACAGCTCAAAAGCATCAATTCTTTGGCGCTCAGCCTTCTTGACAGTCCAACTCTTACATCCATACATGACCACAGGAAAAACCATAGCCTTGACTAGACGAACCTTTGTTGGCAAAATAATGTCTCTGCTTTTGAACATGCTATCTAGGTTGGTCATAACTTTCCTTCCAAGGAGTAAGCGTCTTTTAATTTCATATGGGAAAACCCAAATGACCTTTTTTGGCAAATCCAATACTTTTCCTTATTGTCTTTTGTCTTCAGTTATTGTCTGTGGTTCTTTTGTTTTTATTTTTACTATGTGGAGTTTATCCTGATAAATTGTGTGAAATGCAGATCAGTGTTGTTTTTCCCAGAAGGTTGTTCAGTTATTCCAGCGCCATTTACTAAAAAGTCCAACTTTTCCCTAAAATATATTAAATTCCTATGTGTAGTTTGATTCCTGGACTTCCTATTTTGTTTCATTGTTTGTCTGTCTAAAGGTGCACATTTTTAAAAAGTTACTGAGGTTTTATGATGTAATATCTGCTACCTTACTGAATTATCTTTTTGCTTTAGTAGTTTTTCAGTTGGGTCTCTTGGTTTTCCCCAATATGCAGTTATATTATCTTCAAATAGTGATAAACCCTTCATTTCTAATTTTTATACACCTATCCGTTTTTCACCACTTCTATTACTTTGTTAAATAGCCATGATATTGTATTCACCTCTGTCCTGTTCCTTATTTTAGGAAGAAAGGATCATATGTTTCCCCATAAAGTGTTTGCTAACTTTTGGGTGATCATGTGTGTTCATGTGCATGCACACACACACACTTGTCATATTAAAGAAATACACATCTGGAATGAGGGCATTTTTCCCCCCTTATTAAAATAGTTCCTGGGCTTCCCTGGTGGTCCAGTGGTTAAGAATCCACCTTGCAGGGTGAGGGAACCTGGTTCAGTCCCTGGTCCAGGAAGATCCCATATGCAGTGGAGCAACTAAGCCCATGAGCCACTAGCACTGAGCTTGTGCTCTGGAGCCCACTTGCTGCAACTACTGAAGCTCATATGCCCTAGAGCCTTTGCTCCACAAGAATGGAGAAGCCACCACAATGAGAAGCCTGCCCATGGCAATGAAAGGTAGCCTCTGCTCCCTGCAACTAGAGAAAACCCTTGTGCAATAACGAAGACCCACCACAGCCTGAAAAAATTAAGTAAATAAATAAATCTTTCAAAAAATAGTTCCTGTTTCTGTAGAAACTTCATTTATTTATTTATTTATTTGGCTGTCCCGGGTCTTAGTTGCAGCACTTGGGATCTTTAGTTGCAGTGTGCAAATTCTTAGGGCGGCATTTGGGATCGAGTTCCCTGACCAGGAATCAGACCAGGGCCCCCTGCCTTGGAAGCACAGAGTCTTAGCCATTGGACCACCAGGGAAACCCCTAAAAGCTTCATTTTTAGATTAATTTGTGATGGATTAAGCTATCATAATTCAACTATATAGTTCTTTTTTTCTATCCACTATTCAATGTCATGCAATAGTAAAGGCAATAAAAATGCAGCAAGCTTATGAAGTACTATTTTTCTAAAAGGAACAGGAGGCATTTTCATTTTTATTATTGTACTTTTGGTTATGCAGACACTTTAATGATATAAATGTTTATGTCCCCTATAAATCTCACCAGAAATTACTTTTGTTTCTGTTGACTAAGTTAAACAGTCTATAGTAGGATAGAGTACTGGGTACAAGTGGTCCAAAGTAAGATAAAAGACTGTGATAAAAATGCCAGGTCTTAAAAGAGAAACTGGTTTATGCACTAAACATTTTGTGCTTTGGTCTAATATTAACGTGACGTCTGTGTTAAATGACAGAACCAGTGCTGAGTCACATTATGTTTCCCAGCACTGTATACTTTCTGTCCTACGTGACAGTTTTGTCATTGTAAGAGATTTTAGAAATTAAAATGGGAAACAGGGTCTTAGGTTATCTTCCTGACCAAAACTGTCTTTCCTGGAATCACAATATTATGATGGTTTTTATGCTCTTGTATCTTGGATGTCATAAGCTGTGTGCAATTTAGGGGATCCTTTCTCATTACAGGAAGGTTCTTCTTTCCTTTAACACTGTGATCTGTCCTGTGACAAATCTGTACTATACACTGTGTAAATGGCTAATAAGTCAATTGCAAACCAACTGAACGTACAAATCTTAGTGCTGGTGCTGGAATCTCTTCAGAATAGTCATTGTGATATCAAAGTTTGTTTCAAAATTTGCAACCGTCAAGTGTCAATCAAAACCCAAAGATGAAGCTTTAATGAATTCTCATGCTTTAGGTATGCTGCCTTTTTAGATTTTTTTGGTTCTCTGCTATTTTTACTGTACTGTTTCATTTAAATTTTCTACACGCTAACTTCATTTATGTATTTGAAATAGGATTGCAGTATATACATTTAAAAAATACATATTTTAGTAAGTGCTTTTTTTTCCCATCAAGAATAGAATTTTGTAGAATTCATCTTTAGTATATCTGGAGAGATAATATGGTTTTTATCTAGGCTATTAATATGATATATTAACTTTGTACATTTTAAAATCCATTCTCAAATTTCTAAAATTAAATGCTGTTATTTGTCTGTAATGTTTTATGAAGCAGTCTATGCACTGTTTCTCCCTGTGTGGCTTTTTTGATTATTACACAATAGTAGGTTGCATATTTGTAACTGTTGCTATAAGTGGAACTCTCTTTTTGTTTAAAAGCATATAAAATTGAGAATTTGATCTGACCGATGGTTGAAGATTCCCTTCAGCGTGGTGAAAGAGGTGGGGCTAAATCTGAGGTCATTTTTCAATGACCTCTCTGTTTAAGTTTTCTTACTGTTTTTTATTTTGTCACCACATAATGGTGGAAGAAGAAGGATTGCAGTATGGGCAGCAGGAAGTAAAGTGTTTAGGTTCATTCATCTTTCTGGATTAATGGGTGCTTTCTAGTTAGTTTGAGGTTTCAAAGAAACACTGTGAAATGAGCTTTGTTCTACATATGGCTTCATCATTCTTCTCAGGGAGCTCGCTGCCTAAAGTAGAGCTGTCCACTAGGATAGCCACCAACTCCTTGTACCTGTTGAGTACTCGAAATGTCACTGGTGATATGCTATAAGTGGAAAATACACACTTAGTATAAAAGACTTAGTATAAAAAGAATATAAAATATTTTAATAGTAATTATGATTATGTATGATTGTATATGATTATTAATATTGATTCTATGTTTTAGTAATATTTTAGATATATAAGGAGATAAAATGTCATTAAGATTAATGCCACCTGTATTTCTTTTCTCTTTTTTAATGTAGCTACTAGCAAATTTTTAATTGCATATGAGGTATATACATTATATTTTTATTTGACATCACTGGTCTAGAGTCAGTAGGTTTGTGTATGCTTACTTAAAGACACTACTGTAATTTTTGTAATGTAAAAAGATGAAATTAAATAAACTACAATTATATCTTCCCTTATACCTTTTTTCTTCTTATGGGAATAAACTTTGTTGAATAGTGTGATTTAATCATACTCCGTTATAATAATGGGTTACCTCCTCTGATTTTTCTGTCTACCTGGTTATAAGAGGATGCAGTTCCTTCATTATGCCCTTGACATTTTAACACAAGTTAAATAGGATTCCTGTATCTTGGAATACTAGCACTTAATTAAGAACTGATACAAATATAGAAGAGTTAGTTTGAAGGTTTAAGTTTCTATTAATATTTTTGCCTTATCCTGTAAGTATATATAGAGAGAAATATAGATAGAGATCTACAAATACATACTTTTTATATCATTTTTAAAATTTGTTTTGTCTGTTTTTGCCATGTGGCTTGTGGAACCATAGTTTTCTGACCAGGGATCTGTCCTGAGTCCCCAACACTGGAAGCGCAGAGCCCTAACCACTGGACTGCCAGGGAGTTCCCCTAAAGTATATTTTAATAGAAATTCCTTAGTTCAACATAAAATTTGCTTCAACATTTCTTTCATTTTTTTCAATTACCCTAAAAAACAGTTCCCACCTCCTTAGTTCCCTTCAGGTGGAGGTGAGTGTCAACATCCTTCAGTTCTGTCTTCTTGTGATAACCTGAGTGTTTTAAATAGTTCGTTTCTTTTTTAAAAAAAGAAATTATTTGAGTGTGCCAGGTCTTAGTTGCGACTCATAGTATCCTTAGTTGCAACATGCAAACCCTGGGTTGGGGCACGTGGGATCTATTTCCCTGACCAGTGATCAAACCTCGGTCCCCTGCATTGGGAGCACAGAGTCCTAGCCACTGGATCACTAGGGACATCCCAATAGTTCATTTCTTAACACTTGCTTTTCAAAAACCGAAACAATTAAATTACTCCTAAAATCTTTTTAATCTTGGCTTTTGTTGCATTTTTTTAGGAAAATCGTATCACAGATGATATTGGAATATCGACTTGGAAGGAGCAGACTTTTCTCTCCCATGGTGCCTTACTAGCAAAGAGCTGCCAAGCTGCAATGGAATTAGCAAAGCATGATGCTGAGGTTCAGGATATGGCATTTCAGTATGGGAAGCACATGGCTATGAGTCATAAGGTATTTGCACACCATTTCTGTTTTTTCAGTATTTAAATAGCTAAAATGATACACAAGAAGCCTTTTACCATTTAATAAACTGCTTTTATATATCAGAAACTGTTTACTGAGTACATAAAATCTATTGTTCATGGTGATTATTATGTAATATAAACAGTATGATTAGTGAGCACTGCATAATTTTGATAGAAAGCTAGAGCTTACTTAAGCCATATTTGTGATGTTTGTCTTTTCTTACCACCTGAAAGGTTTTTGAAAGAATTATTGCAAATTATTAAATAACATGTAATGTTGCTAGTAACAAAATGCAAGAATATTTGCGTTTTTGTTACAGTTTCCGTATAGTTCCTATGTAAAACATATTGTGGAAAGTTAATGAAATTTAGAAATATATGGAGTAAAATTGAAAGCTTTAATTCCAATAACTGAAATATAAAATGTCTTAAAGGAGGGAGGTTGAAGAGAGAGGAGATATATGTGTATTTGTGCCCGATGCACATTGTGCAGCAGAAACCACACACTGTAAAGCAGTTATCCTCCAATTAAAAATAAATTTTAAAAAAAGTCGTGTATACCTGTGGTGGATTCATGTTGATATATGGCAAAACCAATACAATATTGTAAAGTTAAAAAATAAAATTAAATTTAAAAAAAAGTCTTGAGATTAGCTGTTATATTGTTATGTCTGTTGCTGCTGCTAAGTCGCTTCAGTCGTGTCCAACTCTGTGCGACCCCATAGACTGCAGCCCACTAGGCTCCCCCGTCCCTGGGATTCTCCAGGCAAGAACACTGGAGTGGGTTGCCATTTCCTTCTCCAATGCATAAAAAGTGAAAAGTGAAAGTGAAGTCGCTCAGTCATGTCTGACTCTTCGCAACCCCATGGACTGCAGCCTACCAGGCTCCTCCGGCCATGGGATTTTCCAGACAAGAGTACTGGAGTGGGGTGCCATCACCTTCTCCATTGTTATATCTATGTATATGTTATTTTAAATTCCATTTAGTATGTATTTCTTAGATGCTGCTTAAACAGCTCATAAGAAGGGGGAAATATGTAATATTTCCAGATGAGTTTTTATGTACTTTATTAAATCATTGATTAGTTTATTAATATATTAATATAATTTCTAAATACTTAGCTTAAACTTAAAAAGGAAAATAAACTTAAATAAAAAAGGGATATTTTAGGGAAAAACTATTTAAAAAAATTTTTTTAAGATTATTGTTAATCATATGAGCTGTTCTTTTGCTTATTACGGTACATTTAAAAATTGTTCCTTAAGCTTTATTTTTCACACTATAATTGGTGCTTTCTGAATATGATTGAAACATGCCAAAGTATATGCATTTACTGATTTAACTCTTTGACTACTCTTTCTAGATAAATTCTGATCTCCTGCCTTTTATTAAAGAAAAGACCGGTGACTCCTTGACTTTTAATCTAAACTCAGCTCCTGTAGTCTTACACCAGGAGTTTCTTGGAAGAGATTTGTGGATAAAGCAGATCAGAGAGGTAAAATGAAATTGCTTTTATTTTAGATACCAATAGTATTTAGTTAATTTTAAAACATAACTCATATTTTATGACGATCTAAGAGCAGTAGTCATATAGAGCATATAGATCAGTCATATAAGAGCTTATTCATGTAACAGGTAAAATTCTTACTTTATAATATACAATTTTTGAGAGTTAAATGTTAGTTAAAAGTTAGAGACTACAGTACTGTATTTTCTTGTTATTTGAGTTTATAGAATACTGTAATACAAAACTAGTGCCTGTGGTGAATGCTAATTAACTCAGATGATTTTTTTTCCTAAAGGCTTTCAAAAATTGGGCTATGGTAATAGCACTACCCTTTAACTGACAGCAATTTCCCATCTGTAGACTCTAGCACAAGCTGCAGAATTCCAGGAGCTCCGTCTGTCAGCTCATTGGGTTATTTTAAAACAATCTTGGACCCTGAATACTCAAGTTCTGAGGCATTATCAAAGAAGAAAGAAAGGAAAAAAAAAGTGTAGTTAAGTAGGAGGAGTTAAGGAACTTGAATTGGGTAAATTTTCTACTTTTGTGTGAGAGAGAGACGGTATGGAAGATGAGAGGAAACTTTTTTGGATTTTTTTTAATCCAGAAACTCTGGTTTTAAAAGTTCTTGGCCTTTTATCCAGAGCTTCATGGAATTTATTTAACTTGGTGGTTCTAATTGATTGGGTTAATCTGAGACACAGCCTGGGGAACCAGGCCCAGTTGAGGTGGAGGTAGATAACATACGTAAAGCAGAGAGAGCAGAGATACCTGCTTTTGGAAAAATAAGATTTTCCCTCTCCCACCTCTCCTCTGTAACAGATCTCAAAATGCCAACAGCCAGCTTAAAATTCCTCATATTCACCAGGTAGAAAACGAGAGGATTCCTTTCTGGAGAAACTGTCAAACTCAGAGGAAAAGCCCTGCAGATGTGGACATTTGGGGCTCCCTCAGTAAACATGCCGTGTCCCTAACCAACTGCTTTACAGTGAGGTCCAACAGTTGACAAGCCTCGGAGTGTCCAAGGGCACAGAACTATCCAACTGAAGTAGAATAGCTAATAAAGGACCCTTGGGCATTTCAGAGCAGCCTCTGCCGTGAAAGAATGAGTCAAAAGCTAACTGATTAAAAAAAAAAAAGGAAACAGAGACAGTGCAAGGAAAAAACAAAAATTCAAATGTACTGTAATCAATATATTCAGTGAGATAAGATAATAAATCCATGAAATAAGAACAAGTGATATGGTGGGCTTCCCTGGTGGCTCAGTGGTAAAGAATCTGGCTGCCAGTGCAGGAGACACAAGTTCAAACCCTGATCCAGGAAGATCCCACATGCCACAGAGCAACTAAGCTCAGGGGCCACAACTATGAGCCTGTGCTCCGGAGCCTGGGAACTGCAGTTGCTGAGCCCGCACGCCACAACTGCTGAAGCCCGTGTGCTCTAGAGCCTGTGCTCCACGGCAAGAGAAGCCACTGCAATGAGAAGCCCACGTGTGGCAACCTGAGAGTAGCCCCCGCTTGCTGCAACTAGAGAAACGCCTTCACAGCAATGAAGACCCAGCACAGCCAAAAATAAAGAAATAAATAAAATCATTTAAAATAAAAGGAACAGGTGATATGTAAAATGGGACAATTCAAAAATAAGAAATCAGAATTATAAAGTATAAAAATATGAAAGTAGATTTAAAAAAAAAATCAGAAGAGTAGAATAAATAAATAAGAAAATCCCCAGAAAACTGACTAAAAAGACAATAGGAAAATAGAAAAGGTAAGAAAATTAGAGGACCAATTGAAAGATCTTACATCTATGATGAGTCCCAGAAAGAGAAAACTGAAAATGAAGATGAAAAAATTAACAAAGGATTAAAGAAAAGAAAAATTCTAAGAATTGAGGGACCTGAAGGTGTCTCCAAATTGAAATGGTACTCTAAATTATGAATTTTAAAAGACCGACACCAAGTACTATCATTATCAAATTGTGAAACAGTGGGGATAAAGAAGAGATCCTAATACTTCCAGAAAGAAAAAGAAATACCAATGTACAAGGGATCAAGAGTTAGAATTGTCTTAGTGCTGACACTGAAAGCTTCAAGGCAGTGAAGTAATAACTTCAACATTCAAAGAGAAATTATTTCCAACTTAGAATTTTATGCCAGTCGTACTAGCAAATGTGATATTAAATAAAGACAACTTAAAACAGCATTTCAGAAAACCTCCTAAGCATTTTTTTTTAGGGAACCGGTTATATATTCTATCAAGGGAGTAACCAAAAAAGAAAAAGGCATGGAGTTTAGGAACTAGGGCATCAGCCATAGGTGTGAAGTGATAGGAATTCCCAGGACACTGAAAGGAAGAGTAATAAACAACAAGAAAGAAGAATGCCAACGATAAGAGCACTTGCTGTGTGCCACCTACCGTTCTAATGAGAAACCTGAGGCAAAGAGAGATTAACTTGAGCGCAGTCACACAGCGCTGGCAAGTGATGGAGCCAGTATGCAAACTCAGGCAGCCGACTACAGGACCCATATCCTTAAATACAGCAGCATGCTATACTATCTCTCCTCCAAGCAAGTCCTCGCTGATGGCTCTGCATCCAAGCCACATTGGAACAAGAGGACAGAGATGTCCAGAAGAAATATCTCTAAGGAAAACATGGAACTGATGATCCCCTAATGTGCTTGGCCATATTGAGAATTTAGGAACTATTAATGACAGGAACATAGAAACTAAGTGTACTAGTTACTACTTTTACCTGACACATTACCCCAAAACTTAACTGCTTAAAAATAACCATTTTAGGGGGCTTCCCTGGTGGTCTAGTGGTTAAGACTCTGAGCTTCCAATGCAAGGGGTGTGGGGTTGATCTCTGGTTAGGGAACTAAGATCCCACATGCTGCATGGCCTGGCCAAAAAAAAATAATAATAATAATAACCATTTTATTATGTTCATGGATGGAATTGGGACAGTGCACAGAGGGGATGACTGCTCCATGATGTCTGGGACCTCGGGCGGGAAGACTCACAAGCTGGAGGTGATTCAGTGATGCTGGAAACTGGAATCATTTGGAGGCTCTAGTCACATCTGGCACTTGGGCTGGGCTGTCAAGAAAACAAGGTTTCTTACCAACTCAAGTACTCATACATGCCCCCCCACCCCCCCAACTTAGCTTGGCTTCTCACAAAATGGCAGCCTCAGAGTAGTCAGACTACTTACTTGACAACTCAGAACTCCAAACACAGAGCGTTCCTTCCAGCAAACAAGGCAGAGGCTGCATTTTCTTTTATGACCAGCCTCTGGTGTCACCTCTCATTTTCATGGTCTCCTTTGAAAATAATCACAGGCCCCCCCAGAATCAAGGGGAGGCACCCATGTACCTCATCTGTCACTGGTAACAATTTCAATCAGTTTGGGGTCCACTTCTATAAACAGCCACATTAAACATGTGAAATTAAATGAGGCAATTCTTAGCCATAGTGAAAAAATTTCAATGTATAAGAAAGGAAATATAATCATAATACTTTACATGGCTTAGAGAATAATATTTATATAGCATAAAAATGTGAATACCAAATACTAATTTAAACCAAAAAATACGATCACTGAGGAGAGGGTAAGGGAAAGGAATATGTTTGGTCATATGAGAAATGTAATTATTCCTGTTATCATAATAGGATCAATAGATAATGTCTAAAACTTAAAAATCAAGAAAGAACAGTACTTGAAGATAAAAGAAATAGCCAAAGAGAGGAAAAATGAGACAGACGAGGTCTGAAGAGTGCTAGGGTATTTTGTTAGAAGCCTTGCGCTATTCGAGTCTTTAATTACTATACAAATGTTTGTTTTTGTTTTTAAACCTTTAGTTTAAGATTTTATATACTTTGCTATAGTAATTGCACTTCTAATAATGTATCCCAGGAAAAATATCATAGATGTGGGCAAGATTTATATATTAAAATATATAGTAAGATACTAATTATAAAAGGAAGAAAATGAAAATTGATCCACTTGAAAATAGAAAAAAGTTAAATGAAGTATAGTACAAAGAAACATTATACAACTATTGAATATTGTATTACAAGGATTGTATTTGTGTGCTTTTTGACAGCTGAACCAAAAATATATATATACAGATGGCGTTAGTAGCTCTAATTGGGTTACATTAGAATACATTGCAAATTTATATACTTTGGTTGAAAAGATCCAGCTAAATATGTTAAATGAAAGCTATGAAGTCTCAGTTGGCTATTCACATATATACATATATAATATATATATGAGTAACACAGGTAAGAATTTTAAAGAAGCTTCACAGAAAAGGGACATATTTAACTCTTAGTGTCTTTGCAAGCTTACAAAGTTGTAAATATAGACTATATGAGAGTCCAGGATTTCCTAAACAGCTGGTGAAATATCCCCAAATCATTATCTTAAACTTGATTTTCAGCTCAAAGGGATATCCTTTCCAAATAGCCTATGCCTTAGGCATGAATTCAGGTAACTTCCCTCATAGCTCAGTTGGTAAAGAATCTTCCTGCAATGCAGGAGACCTGGCTTCGATTCCTGGGTCAGGAAGATCCTCTGGAGAAGGAGATAGCAACCCACTCCAGTATTCTCGCCTGGAGAATCCCATGGACAGAGGTGCCTGGCAGGCTGCAGTCCATGAGGTTGCAAGAGTCAGACACAACTTAGCAACTAAACCACCATCTAGGCATTAACTCTAGTAAATTAACTAGATCTTGTCCAGCGGTCAGTAAACTCTGCTGAGATGAAACCCATGAGCAAACAGGGTTATGTCCATCAACCTAGGTCTCCTGTGATCATCTCTAAATCCTCATCCTTCAGGAAAAACTAGCAGTTTATTACTCACTTCAGGGCTTTTAGGCCCTTCTTATATCTGCATGTCTGAGTCATGAACAGGGTCACAGAAGAAAAAAAGATGAATTCATCTGAAGCAAATAAGAAATGTAAGAAGTTAGTTTCTATCATGCAGGGAACAACATTCCTCAGGTTAAAAAACTCCTTACTTGAGTTTATTTTAATTTTCTAAATTATATTCATGTTTATATAAAGCTGTCTACAATAATAATCTTATTCTGTGCATATCCCCTAGTCAGAGTTAGGGAACACAATTTGGGTAACACTTGAGAGGGACATTCTATCCTCAATCTCAAGGAGGCTGCTTATTAATCCTGAAATTACTTCTAGTGCTCTCTTTCCAACTTCCTGTGATATTTTTCTCCTCTGCATTTTTATGATACTTTCTTCCCCCAGGTTTTGAATTTTATTGTAAGATTCTTAAGGATAATAGTGAATTTACTTTTGAATTACCAATGATACTTGCATAATGACTCACTTGGAGTAGTCATCCAATTGTGTGTTCTTGCTAAGTCTCTTCAGTCGTGTCCAACTCTTTGTGGACCACCCTATGGACTGTAGCCCTCCAGACCCCTCTGTTTATGGGATTCTCCAGGCAAGAATACTGGGGTGGGTTGCCATGCCCTCCTTCAAGGGATCTTCCAGACCCAGGGATCAAACCTGTGTATCTTATGTCTCCTGCATTGGCAGGTGGATTCTTTACCACTAAAGAAAGACTATCTTATGTCTCCTGCATTGGCAGGTGGGTTCTTTATCACTACTGCCACCTGGGAATCCCCAGTCATCCATTCAGTTCAGTTCAGTTCAGTCGCTCATTCGTGTCCGACTCTTTGCGACCCCATGAATCGCAGCACGCCAGGCCTCCCTGTCCATCACCAACTCCCGGAGTTCACTCAGACTCACGTCCATCGAGTCAGTGATGCCATCCAGCCATCTCATCCTCTGTCGTCCCCTTCTCCTCCTGCCCCCAATCCCTCCCAGCATCAGAGTCTTTTCCAATGAGTCAACTCTTTGCATGACGTGGCCAAAGTCCTGGAGTTTCAGCTTTAGCATCATTCCTTCCAAAGAAATCCCAGGGCTGTATTTGTCAAAAAGTGTGTGTGGTGTAGTCTTTTGGGGACAAAACTGGTGGCAGCTTGTTTTGTTAAATAGAAATAGACAAGGTGGTATTAACAGAAATGGCCCATAGAGGACCAGGATTTGGGAGACCTAGATTCTGGTTTGGGCTTTGCTAGCATCTGTTTCGGAGAAGCGAATGGCGACCCATTCCAGTACTCTTGCCTGGAAAATCCCAGGGATGGAGGAGCCTGGTGGGCTGCTGTCTATGGGGTTGCACAGAGTCGGACACGACTGAAGCAACTTAGCAGCGGCAGCATCTGTTTACCTTAATCACTTTCTTTAACATCTTTTTTATTATTTTTTTGTAAAATGATGGCATTGAACTAGATCATTTCTAAGGTCCCTTTCAACTCTTAAATCCAAGAAATTTCTTTTTTAAAAAACTCTTAAACAGGAAATGTGTGGTAAGAAAAAATATTTATCTGTATTAGAAGCTAAGTACTACCTTTGACACCTTTGAGAAATAGAAACATCTTGCTCCCAGTGATGAAAGACAATTATGATTTCTTATTGTCACATATAAAATTATTTCCCTGCTCTGCTCAGGTAGGTTTGAGTCCCATCTATCTTTTCAATTTCCTGCTTAGGGAGAGTGAGAATTAATGACTAGACAAGGAAGAGAAGAGGGAATTACATACCCTTAGTGCCCATTCAACATCACTGCAAAGCCAAGAAGCAGAGCACCTCTGAAATTTTTCGTATCACTCTATCCAACTTCCCCCTCCTCCCCAAGTCTTGAGATTGGACGGCACTCTTCCATTGCACCCGCAGTACACACACTATGCACTTCTATAAGAGGCAGTGTAGAGCCCCAAACCAGATCAGAAACAGCTGAAAGATATTTGTTGAGCAATGTCTCCATACTAAATTCTACAGATCCCTCCCTACCTAAATTTTAAATTTAAATTTGTAGCTGCTGAAAAATAATGATCAGGTAGAAATACTGATAGTGAATGGGTGATTCACCCTAGGGAAGTGAAGTCATTACTCAGCTATCATTTTGATTCCTAATAAAAGAAAGTTAGAATCTTTCAGAGAACCACAGAGCTCTGACTCTCTCAGGGACTCCAGGGGCTATTGCAGGTCAGCATGCTTTATTTTTAATGATCCTTCTAGTTTCCTGCTGCCATTACAATAAGAAATAAGAATTATGATAATTTTTTTCTTGGCTATGTCTGAAAGTACTGAAATGTCACTTAGGCTTGTGACATTCTGACACTGTCATAGCCGTCCACAAAATACCTTAAGTGAATACATACGACTGGTACTAAACTATAACTCACTTGTCCCTAGCTATCGTACGTTTTATTCAAAAAATAAAACATTCAAAAAAAATTGCTAGAAAAGGCTAGTGTGCACAAACGTAATACATGTATATTCTTAAACAAAAGAGAAGGTACACATTCAGAGAGTCCTCATTAATGCCATATGATATTTTTCTAATTATTTATGTTATTTTTTAGTAGTTTCAAAAGGAATAATACTGACAACATTCTCTACCATGTAGAGTATAGGCATTTGAAAGGGGACCACAAACACTTTGAAATGGCTCTAACTATCTCCTAAATTAAAATACTTCTTAAGGTTTTCTGATGCACTTAAGGAAACAAAGTGCTTGAATATAGGAGATAACAGCAGTTAGTTGTCTGAAGGTTGTCTGTGTGTTAAGAGAAACACAAATGTAAGGAATACTGTAGTTGATGCCATTTGGGCAGCTCAGAGGAAAGAGAGTTTGAATCTGGATGAAAATGTCAAGAAAGGGTTTGTAAAGTAAGTGATATCTGAGATTGTCCTTGAAGAAAAGCTTAACAATGAAGATGGGAGTGAGGGCTTCCTACACAACAGAAGCCATGAAGAAGAACAGCTGCAGATGGGCAAGTGTGCCATGTATTCAAAGGGAAAAAAATTATAATTTGGATGGAAGAGAAAAAACATAGGGCAGTATAGAGAAGATGAAGAATTGCCAAAATAGTACATAATGACTATGCTTAAAGACTTTGGTTCAAACAAAAACATGTATAGCAATAGCCAAAAAATGGAAGTGACTCAGTGCCCATCAAATGATGAATGGATAATGTATCCATGCAGTGGATTATTATCTGGCCATTAAAAGGAATGAAGTATTGATACGTATTCCACCATGACAAAAATGTTCTGGAACTGGATAGTGGTAATGGTTGCACAACATTGTGAATGTCCTAAATGTCATTGAGTAAAATGGTGAATTTTTCATGATGTGAACTTTGCCCCAACTGAAAAAATAAGACTTTGGGATGTTTGTAGAAAATGAACTTGATTCAGAAGTCATGGAGCAGAAACTGAAAGTTTTTGAGCCAGGTAATGTCAGGGTTTGAAATATGTTTTAGAGAGGTGTATATAACTACATTATGTAGAAGCAGAAGAGCAAGAAGATGCTATAGATACTGCAGTCAGAGTTGTGGGGAATCTGTTGATAAGTGCGGGGGGAAGGTCCTAATCAGAGTGTTGGCAATGAAAATGGAAAAGTAAGGAGGTTAGTTATAAAATTCACTTTAGAGAGGAAATGTATTGGACCTGAAAACTGATATGACAGGAAGAAGCTGGCAGATGTATACTAGTGAGGGGTGTTCAGAGGCCAAAACCAGGATATAGAACTTGGATAACAGGAAGAATTGTGCTATTAATAAAAATAGGGAAGTTAAGTGGGGACATTGGACAAGTTTGGGTTTTGACACGGTGAGCTTGGAGTATACCATCAGGGTTGGTGACCATCACCTTGGGACCTGGCCATCACCTTGGGAGATAGCTACTGGAGGAAGCAACTCAGTTCTGTCAGCCTCATTTCCTTGCTCATGGCCTTTGTGAGATCCAGGTAGATTTTTTTTTTTCTTAGTCAAACTGTCATTTTATATTTCACATCTCTTCTGGATTCCAAGAGAAGCATGGTAAGAAAAAGGGCTTAAAAGCGATAACAGGACTTCTGAACAGAGAGGGGTCTATCATGTAGGTAATAAAAGCCTCTGCTCTTTTTTAATGGGGTACCATGTGTTACCTCACTTCAGTCGGGTCTGACCCTTTGCAACCCTGCAGACTGTAGATTATCACAATTCTCTGTCCATGGGATTCTCCAGGCAAGAATACTGGAGTGGGTTGCTATTTCCTCCTCCAGGGGATCTTCCCAACCCAGGACTGGAACCTGTGTCTGTCATGTCAACCTGCGTCTGTTATGTCTATCTGCATTGGCAAGCAGGTTCTTTAACGAGCACCACCTGGGAAGCCCTAAAGGGGTACCGTAGCCTTCCTCATCTATGCATCTCTTCCTCTTACACTGAAGGGGAAGGAAGAGAATACAAGAAAGCTAATTCCATGGACATGCACATTTGCCTCCAAAAAACAGCTTTCCCTGGAGAGAGGTGGTAAAATCAGGTACCTACGCAGTCCAGTTCTGAAGGATGTTCACTTCCTTGCAGATGCCTTCTGTGCTTTCTTATTATTAATATTAGATAAGAATGATCAAGATAGCAAAGAGAAGGGCTGCCCTGTTCCTTTATATTCTGACACCTTTCCAGCTCCATAACTGGAGAGCCCATGCAAAGATAGGCTCCATAAAGGACAGAAATGGTATGGACCTAACAGAAGCAGAAGATATTAAGAAGAGGTGGCAAGAATACACAGAAGAACTGTACAAAAAAGATCTTCACGACCAAGATAATCACGATGGTGTGATCACTCACCTAGAGCCAGACATCCTAGAATGTGAAGTCAAGTGGGCCTTAGAAAGCATCACTACAAACATAGCTAGTGGAGGTGATGGAATTCCAGTTGAGCTATTTCAAATCCTGAAAGACGATGCTGTGAAAGTGCTGCACTCAATATGCCAGCAAATTTGGAAAACTCAGCAGTGGCCACAGGACTGGAAAAGGTCAGTTTTCATTCCAATCCCAAAGAAAGGCAATGCCAAAGAATGCTCAAATTACCATACAATTGCACTCATCTCACACACTAGTAATGCTCAAAATTCTCCAAGCCAGGCTTCAGCAATATGTGAACCGTGAACTTCCAGATATTCAAGCTGGTTTTAGAAAAGGCAGAGGAACCAGAGACCAAATTGCCAACATCCGCTGAATCATCGAAAAAGCAAAGGAGTTCCAGAAAAACATCTATTTCTGCTTTATTGACTATGCCAAAGCCTTTGACTGTGTGAATCACAATAAACTGTGGAAAAGTCTGAAAGAGATGGGAATGCCAGACCACCTGACCTGCCTCTTGAGAAACCTATATGCAGGTCAGGAAGCAACAGTTAGAACTGGACATGGAACAACAGACTGGTTCCAAATAGGAAAAGGAGTCCGTCAAGGCTGTATATTGTCACCCTGCTTATTTAACTTCTATGCAGAGTACATCATGAGAAACGCTGGGCTGGAAGAAACACAAGCTGGAATCAAGATTGCCGGGAGAAATATCAATCACCTCAGATATGCAGATGACACCACCCTTATGGCAGAAAGTGAAGAGGAACTCAAAAGCCTCTTGATGAAAGTGAAAGTGGAGAGTGAAAAAGTTGGCTTAAAGCTCAACATTCAGAAAATGAAGATCGTGGCATCCGGTCCCATCACTTCATGGGAAATAGATGGGGAAACAGTGGAAACAGTGTCAGACTTTATTTTTCTGGGCTCCAAAATCACTGCAGATGGTGATTGCAGCCATGAAATTAAAAGACGCTTACTCATTGAAGGAAAAGTTATGACCAACCTAGATAGCATATTGAAAAGCAGAGACGTTTTGCCAACAAAGGTCCGTTTAGTCAAGGCTATGGTTTTTCCAGTGGTCATGTATGGATGTGAGAGTTGGACTGTGAAGAAGGCTGAGCGCCGAAGAATTGATGCTTTTGAACTGTGGTGTTGGAGAAGACTCTTGAGAGTCCCTTGGACTGCAAGGAGATCCAACCAGTCCATTCTGAAGGAGATCAGCCCTGGGATTTCTTTGGAGGGAATGATGCTGAAGCTGAAACTCCAGTACTTTGGCCACCTCATGCGAAGAGTTGACTCATTGGAAAAGACTCTGATGCTGGGAGGGATTGGGGGCAGGAGAAGGGGACGATAGAGGGTGAGATGGCTGGATGGCATCACTGACTTGATGGACGTGAGTCTAAGTGAACTCCGAGAGTTGATGATGGACAGAGAGGCCTGGTGTGCTGCGATTCATGGGGTTGCAAAGAGTCGGACACGACTGAGCGACTGAACTGAACTGAACTGAACTGAAGAGCCCAGCAAGGATTGCTTCCCCTCCCAAACCAAACTCAGCTAGCTGGCTGCTTCAATGTGGAGGCTGACAGATCTAGTAGATGTCTGATTTGTTACCTTTTGAAATCCTCATACACTGTACCCAAACCATTCTAGGATGAGATATCCTTCCTCCCTTCCTCTGTCCACCAATAGATCTTATATATACATACTAAATTATACAGCTTCACACCAATGCAAATGCAAAGCGAACTTGTTTTCAGTAAGACCTGAAATTCCTTTTCTCAAAAGGAGTCAGTGATATTTCTGGCAGTACCAAAGCAGACCTTTAAAATATCATTATCTTTTTAATTTTTGCAGCCACCAATGTAATCTTTTATTCAAACAAGAATCATTAGTGAATAATTGGTTAAAACAGTTGGATGAATAGTTAGTAAGGGAACCAAATAGTCACAGGGACTCAACGCACCCTTACAGATTACATATTGAAGACAGAGGGGAGAAGTGAACAAACTTAGTCTCACCAATAATAAGACAGCTGATACTGCATGACTCCTAATGTAATGGAGAAGTGTGCAACATCATCTGTGTAGCTGTCTTTCAAAACTATCTTCACCTAAATCTAATCATGTGAAAACAAGTCCAGGATAAGGGATATTCTTCAGGGCAACTAACATGGATTCCTTTTTAAAATGACATAAAAGAGAGAAAAGGTGGTGGTGTGGAGACTGTTGTAGATGAGAAGAGATTAAAAAGCTGTGACATCCAAAGGGAATGTATAATTTTTAATTTGATCTTGGATTGGGATATACATACCTCTAAAGGATTCCATTGGTTGGACTAGAAATTTTGAATATGGACATTATGTTAAATATAATAAATGTTAAAATTATTAGATGTGGTCATGGGTTTGTAATTGTGTAGGAGAAAATGCTCTTATGAGATAAATGCTGAGGGACATATTTAGAAATGAGACATCGTTATGTCTATAACTTAATCCCATATAGTGAGCAAATGATCATTTAGAGAGAAAACAAAGACGGCAGTATATTAGCAACTAACCAGTCGAGTTGGAGAGCAAATAGGTGTTCTTTATGTCCTTTCAACTAAAAAATTTTAAAAGAAAGTTAGTTTAAGATGAGAATCTTATTTTTTAAATTGTTATTCTAAAACATAACTGGTAGCATTGGGGAAGAATAACATGATAAGTAGAGGTGATCCGTCTCTAGCAATTTCTGCACTCCCTGCTGTGGAATATTATTTTTCTGCTTTTAGAAAAAGGTTTTTCCATATCCAGTTTTCAAGTCCAGATAATAGTAGTTAGAAACTGGAAGCAGTTCATTTTTGTCATCCAGTCCTTCTTTGTTACCTGACTTATAAAAAAGCATTTGTTTCTTAAAGTAAAAGACCACATTGTACATCCATTACTTACCAACAGGGAATCTATCTGCCTTTGGTCTGCAGAGGCTAGTATATAAACGTTTTGGAATTAATCCCTCTGTGCATCCTCTCAAGTCAGAGCACTGGCTTTGTTTTCTCTGGTGTGGAATATTGTTTTGCAGCGCTCACTGTAGCTGTCAGAGGAGGCCTTCCGTGTCATGAGCACTGGCACACAACTTGTCTGTTTTCACATTTTTTTTTTTAAGATAAAACAAGGTTCAAACCACACATTCTCTGTGAACTGCTAAAGACCGGGAAAAATTACTTTCTTTTCTCATGACCTGGATTGACAAGAAGCACACCTACAGGAGCCAAAGGATGAGTGAATCCCTTTTAAAGACCCAAGTAATGAAGCCCTCAGGGAATTGGCGTGCGTGGCAGAATTTACAGTGGCTTCTGGAGATGAACAGTGTGGCAGGAAGAGGTTCAGGACTGCCGGCTGTTGAAATACAGTCTGCATTTATTTTATATCAGCCTATTTTGGGCCCCAGTGAGAAAGTTATTTTAATATCTTGCTCTGCTAGAAATATACATGGTAAGTGGCAGATGTCAAAAAAGGGGGGGGGGGGCGGATAAAGTTACAGCACTGCATTCTCCTTGAGACTTACAGAGTTTATGTAGTTGTTCTCTTTTTAGCCTTTGAAATAAACCCTGATACATACAGAAGCCGGATGATAGGCATAGTCCACATCAGTGACCCTCAAATGACTCAGAATTCAGGGCTAGGGTATTAAGGACCTACATTTTCAACAGGCTGCCCAGGTGATTCTGATACAGCCAAGCCAGTACTTGGGAACACCTGGTCTGACCCAGTATGCTTATTTTACAAATAAGAAAATGAAGATCCATGTAAAAATTTAAAATTTCTTGAGGTGTTATCCTATTATGGACTTGAAACCATATTTCCTTTCTCCCAGCATAGCCATTTCTCAGGAGGTCACAGTGCCTCTTAAAGTGGTCACAGTTAAGAGCTTAGGTCACCAGTTTCCCTCTGTAGACAGGGCCTACTTACCACCTGAGGTTTGGAGGTGCACATTTGAAATCTGAGGTCTCATGACCTCCATTCAGGCTCTTTTCTTTTCAGTCACTGTTATCAAGGTTGAGACTCTTAATTACTCTAAACCGCTGCATCTATGAGAGGCTTGGTAGATTATTTTTCTCTGTTCTCTTCTTTTGTTGAGTTTCACAAATTTCTTGAATTTATTTTTTATAGATTCCTATCTTCAGCTTACTTCTAAATAGAAGTTGAGTAATAAAATCAAAATACGGTACTGTTCAATATGAGTAAAAATTATTTTTAAGACAGCAGATATTGACTTCCCATTAACTGAATACTGACTGAATCTAAACACCCAGCTTCCCTAGAACTAGGAATGATATGAACTTTGCTCTGTAAGTCTCCTGAATAAACAGTATATAACCAGCACTTACTAAGAAAGAGCGTTTATCCATTTATTCACTCTTTCACCAGATACTGACCATCTCCTGTCTATAGGCACTGATCTAGACATGGACTACAGTTATGATCAGGAGAGAAAATGTCCATATTCTCATGGAGCTTAGAGGGAGATTGTATGTGAAAACAAGATTACACAACCCCCTAGAGGAAGAGATATTTATTTGTTCTGTTCCTTGCTGTGTCTCCAGTGCCAGAGCAATATCCAACACCCATCAGGTACACAGTGGACAAGTATTGAACGAATGAGCACCGTCAGATGAAACAGAAATTATGGCCCTCCTGAAATTAACTGTTTTATAAGCTGAAACAATTGGTAACATTCAATAAGAAATGTTATTTATGTAGGGGATTAAGCCATGTGCACTTTTTTTCTAATTTGCCGTATTTTATAAGCTCTAAAAGCTTTTTGTGAAAAAAAAATTTTATATCAGAGTGTACTTCCAGGTGTGTGTCTGACATACGTGGATATTAACTCACATAGCAGCTGAAAATATGTATCTATAAAGATCTAATTATAGTATTTTATTTTATAAAATAAATGATACTTTTATGTACAAGCTAAAGCAGTCAAGGATGAAATGGTCTTCACAAGACTGGAATGTTTGTTGTGACAAAATAGAAAGGACATTCAGGTGAGCAGCATGTCAACAGTTACAGTTTGTTCAGGTTGTATTGGCTGTGGCTGTCATTGTCTGTAGGGTTCTAGTCTCTCAGCTTTCAAACATTTAAGAGCTGATGTTAAACAAATAGGGATTTACATACATGGTATTTCTTTGCCATCATCCCCAGCAAAGCATATCTCCACCATGTAAAAGGTGGTGGCCAATCTAGGAATACAAAATAAAATGAGAAGGTTTGCAAATAGCTGTGATTCTATTAAAAAAGAAAAAAAAAGGGTGAGGTTTAGCTTCCCCAGTGGCTCAGCAGTAAAGAATCCACCTGCAACACAAGAGCCTCAGGAGAAATGGGTTTTGTCCCTGGATCAGGAAGATCCCCCTGGACAAGGGCATGGCACCCCACTCCAGTGTTCTTGCCTGGAGAATCCCATGAACAGAGGAGCCCAGCGGGCTACAGTCCTTAAGGCTGCAAAGAGTTGGATACCACTGAAGCAACTTAGCTGGTAGAATGGAGGTGGGGGAACTTAGTATGCATGTGATTCTATAAAAATGTTGAATCCTGTACACTTGAAACTAAAATAATATTGTAAATCAATTCTTCAATTTTTTTAAAAAAAAGAAAATAGCTTGTGACTGATTAAAGCACAAGTACTTCAAAATAATAGAATTCTCTATGATGATTAGTTTATAAGCAACGTATGTGATGAGACTACTCTAGATGTCTTTATCTGTAAGTAGCATTGTAGTCACTGTTACTATATGAAGAAACTGATTTTTTTTTTCTGAGACTATTGAGGAAATGGCTTAGTACCTCCAAAGGAAAAGTCCACCTCCATCGTTGTAAATTATAGTTTCTCTGCACTTTACCCTGCAACATTAAGATATGAAAGGTACTCAACTTTCTCACTTTCAACAAACACCACTTTCAACACTTCTCACATGTCCTTTATGTTAAACACTAAGATGAGAACGTTGAAAGTGCTAGAATGAAGAGGAGGTAGATAGAACAGAAACACAACTAAAAGTAGTGAGGAAATGGCTGACACGTTACAGAAATGAGTTGTTTGATAGTATAATTCTGTGGGGCTCCCAGTTTGTGCATCATTGGAAGAGTGCTGTGCCTGAGAAACCCATGCAAGAGACAACCCTTGCCTGAGAAACCCAGCAAGAGACAAGGGAAAGGACGAACAATTGAAAAGGTGGAAAACTGGTGACCACAGAATCAGCCTCCATGTCAGATATCCCTTAATCCAAAATGAATTTGAGAGACAGGTGAGAATTTGAGAACTTGAAGACTAAGCATATTGTGAAATGCTGCTGCTGAAGTTTTGGTCACAAGCCATGGATTATTCATGAGATCAAAGCCAGTTCATATTTGCATGATATCAAAGTGAGTAGCTAGGTCATGAGTGCACCATGCAGATGTTCTGGGGCTCCACACCACGCCTGCAGAAGTTACAGTGTTGGGAGAGAGATTTCAGTGTAGACAGAATTGTTTTAACTTGGGGAAAAGACAAGTCTGTCCCTGGACAGTAGATATAAAATACCTGAGCAGAGAGAAGAATGAGCCTCATTTTAAAATATCTGCAAGAACCGACTCTTATTCCTGCTGGTATATTACATCTCAGGACTAAATTCAAACCCTTCTTAGTTCACTAAAAATCTTAGATCCCAAAAACATCTTTGAAGAACAGATTGAAAACCACAGATTCTTTTTTACAATACATAGGTTGCAGAGGCCTTTTGTTTCATTGAAATCTTGCAATTCCCAGTTTTAACTAAGGCATTTGTGATGGTGTCAAAAGCTATACATGAGCAGTATCTTATTAGAAGTTGCTTTTTATGAAAATAAGAAAAACAAAATTAGGCCTCTTAGGATAAATTTTTTTAAGATTATAAAGAAGCAAAAAGATTTTAAACTAATGTTATAAAGATCTCATTTTCTCTCATGAAAATAATTGCCCACATTTAGTGTCATTATCTGTATAGTGTCACTTTGGACTCAGAAACAAAATGGTCTCAAGACCTAACCTATGTATAAGTTGAAGGGCACTCGTTCTGTGCAGGGGTGGCAGGAGTTTTGTTCTCAAGTCCACAGAAGATGAGCTAACCTACCAGCAAAGACTAACACATTGGTTGTCTCTATCATGTTCGGATTTGATAAATAATGCTTTTGAGTATATGTTTTAATTTCAAATTGTTTTTTAATAACTAAAAATATTAAAATTTGACCTTATATAGGATGTCTCCTCACCTCCAGCTTTCTTCCTTCTCCTCATCCCTGGTGACAGTGGGATGAGTTGGGGGTCTTTTACACAATACCACATATTAAAAATTATGCCAAAGGGAGTGGGGAAAAAATGAACCCACAGATTGCTTACTAATTGTACAGAAGGAAATAGATCATTACAGTGAAACCATCTGATAGTCACCACTTAAACCCAGTGATCAAATTTATAGCATTACCGAGATACAGGAGAGCCTGACATTTGGTGCCTCCTGAATCGATGCAGTTGAAGTATATAGTATTCCATAGAAGATATTCTTGCAAGAAATGTTTAATCTAAATCTAAGCAAGCTTCTTCAGACCCAACTTTGAGTTTGTAAGCAAACAGGGACAAGTTAAATGACACAATGAAAAAGTGATAATAATAAAAGAGAGACATTTTATACAACAGCTGTCCTGGTCTCCTCAAAAAGTCAGTTATTTCCATCAAAAAAGTTAATGATTTTTATTTTCATTTCTTAAAAAATGAGGAAAGGCTAGTCTAGATTTAAAAGGCAAAACAGAGATAAAAGCCAAATGCAATGTGTGAATCTTGATTAATTCTAGTTTGAGAAGAAAAGCTAAAATAAAATATATTCTTGGGACAACTAGAGAAATGTGAGTATGGATTGTATATCAGATGGTATGGCATTATTGTTTTGTTTTGTTTTTTTTAATTTGAAAGTGGTCGTGTATGAGTTGTCCTATGCTTAGGAGATGTTTGCTGAAGCATGAAGGAATGAGGAGTCATGGTGTCTGCCACTATCAAACCTAGAGTATATATGTGTGCTTGTAGTACTGAACTTTCAACTCTTCAATACATTTGAGAGTTCTGTATATATGTATATACATACAGACGTGTATGTTTCACTATATACTATGTAGAGATAGAAGAGGAAGTGGAGAGGGGGAAGAAAGTTGGCTTATTCTTTGAGAAGAAAAGTTATAGAAATACTAAGTGACTTTTAAAGAACTAATTGATTTTCCCCTCTTTTCTATTTTAGGCTCAAGAGAAAGGAAGATTAGACTATGCTAAGGTAGGTAGATTTTGTACATTCTACACAATTTTATACACTTGTATTTGCTATTTGGTTTTTATTTATATTTGAAAAGTAAAAAGAAAAGCATCACATTCAAAACTAAGGGACCTTCCATGTGAAGTAACAGGTAAAATGGGATTCATTTAATGGTAAGTTTATTTATTGAATGCCTACTTCTTTCCAGACACTGTGTTAGGCATCAGGAATACGAGAATAAACCAGATCAGTTCTTTCATTCATGACATTTACAAACTAGTTGAGGAGGTGATTAATAAACAACTAAATGGATACATAATATAATGTTAACTGGTGGTAAGTGCCCTGAGGAAAAATTAACTGGGTAAGATCACTAACTGTTGCTGGAAAGATGTCTTTGGATTATGGAAAAGAGCTTTTAGCATCATCAGGTAATACCTGGGAAGCACCATCCAGGGAAGGTTTGGATTCCTAGAGGCAGTAGTTTTCATATAACCTGTGGAGCTTTTGAAAACATACATGCCTGTGTTACCACAGCACCATACCTCTTTCACCAACATCAGAATGCCCTGGTAGGCAGAGCTGGCCAGGGACAGGATGGAAGGGTTTGAAAAAAGGCTCCACAGATCATTTTGACACATAGCCTTGTTCAAAAACTGCTGTGGGATGTTGGATTTCAGTGCACCTGTGCAAGCCTTTGAACACAGTTGGGTTTTCTCCTGAGGAACAAATGGAGTATTTTTGCAGGTGTGTGGGATGTATACAGCTGCTTGACTAAAGGAACGTGCTAACCATCTGGTTTTTATAACAGTCGAGAATAGCCAGAGCGTGAGCACACCTGTACTCCAAAGACAAGGAGGAAGAAATGGGACCTGTAAGAGCTCTGCTTGCACTGGGACAGCTGGAATCCCCCCGGTGATCTCTGCAGGGCTGATCTAGAACCTTGTGCTCTTGGCAGCCCTGAAGTGCACACCCACGGTTCCATGCCTTTTCTTTGCCTGAAGTGCAGTTCTTTCCTTCTCGGTCTCACAAACGTATGTGTGCTTCAAGAAAAATTAGATTAAGAGTGGTATCTCTATACTGAAGACTTCTGTGTCTGTCACTCTATCTTTGATGTCTGTGCTAAGTCATTTCAGTCATGCCTAACTGTTTGTGACCCCATGGACTGTAGCCCACCAGGCTCCTCTGTCCATGGGATTCTCCAGGCAAGAGTGTTGGAGTGGGTTGCCATTTCCTTCTTAGATGTCTACTTGAGCCTTATACCTAAATGGTCTCCCACAGGCAGAGATGCTCAAAGCATCTTAAACTGAACTCGATATCTTCCCAACATCTCTGGTCACCTTTTCTTTAGTAGACTTTATTTTTTAGAGCAGTTTTTAAGTTCACAGCAAAACTGAGCAAAAAGTGTAGAGAGTTTGCATTACCCTCTGACACCACACAAGCACAGCCTTCCCCACTGTTAGCGTCCTACAGCAGATTGGAACATCTGTTATGATCAATAAACCTGCATTAATATATCTTTATAACCCAAAGTCCATCATTGACATTACGGTCTAGTGTTAGTGTTGTATCTGTGGTCCTTATTACTTGTTCTGTCTCCTGATGTTGTCTATCATCTCACCAGTGAATCATGTGAGAAAATTAGAAGTCACTCTCAAATGCCCTTACCCCTCACCCCTGTGTTCCATGACCAAGTCATACCAGTTTTATAGCCTACATTTTCTTAAATCCAGTCCCTCCTCTCGATGCCTCTTCCATTGCTCACATTGTATCCTGCTCTGAACCACTAGAAAGCCTGTGACTGGTCTCTATGCCTCTCTTTTGTCCCCAAAGATCCATCACCAGCCAGAATGTCTATCTAAACCACAAGTCTGGCAGTTTCACACTGCATCTTAAAACGCTTCCTTGGCTCCATGTTTTCTATAAGGCACATTCAAAGCTTACTAGAGTGGCATATAAAGCACTGTGATCTCGGTCCTTGGAGGGACTCTGCAGCTTCATGTCCTCCACCCTGTGTTCCAGTGGCACCAAATTACATAAAACATACTGTTTCTGTTCTCTGTGCCTTGACCCGAGCTGTCCCCTCTGCTTGTAATGCAGCGGTGTCCCCCTTTATCTGGCTTCCCCTGCCTCTTCTGTAAGGCTTAACGTAGGATCATCTCCAAGAGAAAGTCTGCCTGGTTCCCTGGGCTGGATGAGGTTCTTTCCTCCTTTCTCTAGTACACTGTG
The DNA here is from genome assembly GCF_003369695.1 of Bos indicus x Bos taurus. Taxonomy (NCBI): domain Eukaryota; kingdom Metazoa; phylum Chordata; class Mammalia; order Artiodactyla; family Bovidae; genus Bos; species Bos indicus x Bos taurus. Next base: position 42,935,214 of record NC_040084.1, read on the forward strand.
CATCTCTGTCATGCTTCACTCCATTATTCATCATGACCATTTGTGAGAAAGATCATAGACTGTCAGCTCTTTGAGGGCAGAGATGGTAACTTATTTGTACGCTTGGTGCCTAACACAGTGCTTGGCACTTGGTAAACGGTGAGTGAGTGAGTGAGGTTATAAGAAAATAGAAGACCCATGCCATTAGTTGCAGGAGAAATTCTGGTATATGGTTTTTTATTTCAGTCACAGAGGAAAGGAAAGCTTTTGACACAAGTTGCAAGTATCAGCAGGGATAAGAAGATTGCTTGAGAAAGTTAATGAACTAACTTGGAGATAAATGCTGGGATTTCACTATGATAAAGGAAATAACTTATAAGAAAAAATTAAGGGCAGTGACATCATGATTTGGCAATAGAATGATTATATATCATTGCTGCTTATTTATGACTCAGAAAACTCTGAGGATTTCTTATTGCAGAAGTACCTGCCAGTGGAAGAGACTGGAAGAAAAGGAAAAAAAGAAAATGGAGACACAGATAAACACTCTGAACCAAGCAATGGCTCTGTCACCAACTCACTGCAAAATTATTATCAGTCACTTAATCTTTTTGGTTTCCCCTTAGTTTCCTTAGTATGAGAGGAGCAGGTTACAGTATTTTCCAGTATGCTTGCCTGGAAAATCCCATGGATGGAGGACCCTGGTAGGCTACAGTCCATGGGATCGCAAAGAGTTGGACACGACTGAGTGACTTCACTTTCTTTTTTTCTTTCAGTTTCCTTAGTATGAGAGGAGCAGGTTATAACAGTGCTGTTCTACTCTCCAGGCCCAAACTTGAAAGGAGACATTCTTTTTTGGGGGGGTGGGTGGAGGGAACATTCTTATCTTATATACTATTAAGGTCCAGATTCATTCCTTCATCTACTTCATCCACCCAAGCATGGTGGATCTGATATTTAATATATGCAAAGACCTAACCTAGACCTTCCTATCAAAAGTCCCCCTTTGCTCTGTTTTTTTCCTCCTTAACATTTATCATAATCTACAATTATCATTTTTATTTAGTTCCCTGTGTTCTGTTTCTTTTTCCAGTAGACTGTAAGGCAAGACCTGAAGGCAGGGCCTTCAGTGGCCTTGTCCATCGTAGCATCGTCTGTGCCCAGCACAGGCTTATATACAGGAGTGCTTGACAAATGTGTATGGACAAGGCCTGCATTAGTGAGATGCTAGAAGTGCAGGCAGCTCAGAAGTCTGGGATTGGGGATCATAGACTCAAATTAGCCATTATGTAGTCAGTGTACGATAGGACACTGTCCATCCCTATGTTCAGTAGCCCTAAGATTGCCTTCCCAAGCACCCAGTGACAATAGTTCTCATGCCAACTAACAGAAACCCACCCTACTGGAGTATGTGGTGTTGTGCAGATATTTAAGGGCATAACTTGATCTCAGCTGTTAACCCAGACCTGTTATCCATGCATAGACCCAAATCCAAGCACCACAGATAGAATGATTGTATCCATCTCTGCCAAGTGTCCGGGAGACGTCTGCAGAACTGTCTCTTATGCTGCATATCATGGGCCCATGATGAAGTCCTGGTCTCATGCTGACTGATGCAGGCATCGTGCTTTGGCAGCTTAGGGCTCCCCTGGTGGGTTTACCTGTAAAACTACATTTTAAAAACTCAGTGGCCATTTCTGGAGAGTGTCATGAAATTTATTTATTGCTGGATGTTTCTTTATTTCCAAGTGGTGAACATTTTCTCAAAAGCCAAGTTTTATCTGAAAAATCAGATTTTAAGTACAAATTATTTTGGCCATTTTCTCTGTGGCTTCATATGCCATCTCTCCAATTTTGTCAGTCTCAGAATGGCAAGAAAGTAGAGGAGAGGGTAGAAGTGGTGATCAAAATCGGTCTCAGCTAGATCTCTATAGAGTGTCAGTCACATTCAACAAAACAGTGGTATGTCGTCAAACACTCAGAAAAGAAATTGAATTACTTCTTAATTGAGTTCCTGTTGCAATGGAGCCTGGATTGTGAATGCTTTACACTGCTGCAGTGCCTTTCACCTACAGATATTAAAGCACTCAGCAACTATCCCTTCATTAAGTCTGTCGCGCTTCTGGAAAGTGGTTAACACCAGTCCTGGAGCACTCTACCCACTCCTGAAGCTCATTCACCTGAGGCTGGCCTAGGATGGAAGCTGTTGACTGTAAGGTGATCCTACCCAGCTTCTAAAATGAAAAAACAAGAAGTGACTTACGTAGTTAAAACTGTAGAAGTTTTATTGGACAGAATGTATTTACCAGAAGTGAATTGTGACCAAAAATCTGGTGCTGACAGTTTTGCTCACGTATGCAGTACAAAGAGGATCTTCTTTACATGACTGGTGTTCAGCCCTGAGTGTGCCTCTCTTAGGGAATAGGGGACTATTCCGTGTTCCCAAGGTTTCTGGCCCCAAGCAGATTGAGCTCAGTGTTAGAGGGAAGAGTGCCACCTATTGAATTGTAGAAATTCATGGACATGTGTGGGGACCCGTGGAGAAGTGTCTCAGGCCACATTCACTCTTGGTTTGCTATGGTAACTTAATATGTGTCTGAAGGAAAACAAGTATGTTGGCTACTCTTAGAAAAACATCTACAAACGTCTGTGTATTTTCCCCAGCTGGAGCTGAGCGTATGCCTGTAGTTTAGCCTACTGCTCCTTGAAAGAAGCATGCTGCTCAAAGACTGAGGCAGATGGTATTTTTACCACTTCAGGCAAAACATGGCACCTATGGTTCGGGTTTCTACAATTTTAATTTTTTAACACTTTCGAGATGGCAGGGATACAGAACTTTTCTCAATTTCTTTTTAATAATTGCCTCAGATATACAGATTATGGATAAATATCACTTGGTCAGAACCAGACTCTCAGCCCTGTGGGCTACCCTCCTGCTCAAGTGCCTAGGACTAGGCCTTACATGGGCTTTGACAGTCATGCCAATTTTGACGCAAAGACTCTAAATGGTTTATAGGAGCTTTCTTGGTATTCATCTCCAGCCTTTACTGTGTGTAGTTCATATAATTTTCCCATGACGCAGTACAGAAAAGAAAGTTGTTTTTTGTGTCTTCCCACTGAGGTTCACTTGAAGCACAGAGAATTGCTCAAGGTTAAGCACTTGGTAAAGAAAGATTTTGCATGTGTTAGTTTATCAGGCATCCAATTCTCAGTCAAATGTGAGAGAGGCTTTTTGAAAGGAGTGGGGTTTTTGCTATCCCCTCTCCCGGAATTCGTTCAGGTCTCAGGGTAGCCCTTTCCCCTGCCTCAGGAGCAACGTCTAGAGCCCCTGCCCGCTTCGTCCCTCCCCACGCTCAGGCCTTGCACATTTTATTATAAAACACATTTGCATAGGGTACACATTAAAATTCCCTTCCCAACAGCAAACTGCCGTCCACAGACATTTGCATTTGCATGATCACACATCATCACTTCCTCTCGTGTCCTGGTTCTCCTTTCCACGGCTTGCCCTTTTAGCCGTTTCTTCCCATGTATTATCCATAGGTTGCTTCAACCATTTTGCTGCATATCAAATCTAAAATTCTTTTTTGAACCAGTGTAGGAAATTTTCTATAAATATTATTGTCCTTTCTTTACTGACAAAGCCAGATTTTTTTTTTTTTTTTTTTTTGGCAGACAGTTTTAGCCGGCTTGTTCTTTCTCATAACCCTAGCTAACTGGCTCTGAGAATTTTTCATGTTGGCACATTTAGAGACCAGATGTTGCTGTATTTTCTTTTCCCTGTACCCCTTTCTTGGGCAGATGCTCCTTCTCCTACTCTGGGACTTTGCATTAGCTCCTTTGGTAAAATTTTCCAAACAGCATCATTGTATGCACTAAATCTCTCATTTCCTCTAACCTCTTGAAGCTGTCTTAACATTTAGGATTTCTGGTTTTGTAATAATTATGGAGACTATCTAGAAGCAATGACATTCCCCCCTCTTTTTTCATTAAGAATTTGTGGCCTAATTATATGAGATGTTTATAATATAATTTAAAGGAAAAAATCCAAATCCAGATACCATTAAGATATGAGTGCAATTATATAACATTTTATATGCTTGATAAAGACTGGATGACAACTTGTAAAATGTAAAACGGGCATTAAGATAATAACTTTTTTTCTGAAAGGTATCAGTTTTAAGTGTAGACTCTGATTTGAATTGGAATTTTTCTGTATTACCACCTGAGCTACTGAGACTTGAAAAATAATTTTCCTGAACTCATGTTTTTAGTTCATAACCAGAATTTAATCCTAGGCTCCTAAAGTATTGCTTGCTTCTATGGCAGTAGAAGGAATTCACTGGAAAACATGGATTTTTAAAAATAATGTTTTAAATTGAAGTATAGTTGACTTATAATGTGTTAGTTTCAGGTGTACAGCACACTAATTCAGTTTTATACACATATACACGCATATATATTTATTTATATTTTCAGATTATTTCCCTTATAGATTATTATAAACTACTGGGTACAGTTCCCTGTGCTTTACAATAGTTCCTTATCAATTATCTGTTTTATATGTAATTGTGTATATATGTTAAACTCCTGATTTATCCCCCCCACTTCCTCCTTTGATAATCAAAAGTTTGTTTTCTGAAATATGATTTTTTACACTGTGAATTTTTGTGCAAGGCCTCAAGCCGTGGTTGAGGTGCCAGGGAGTAGTTGAGAAAGATGAAAAAGAAAACCCTGGGCTCAACCTGTGGTGCAGCACTGATGTCCTGCCAACCACAGAGGGGTGCGGCGGAAAGACCCCGTCAGGATGGCCATCTGAAATTTTTAAATCCTCCACTCCCTGTTTCCTGAAAATCAGATATAACCAGTTATTTTTCTTTTGGCAGTCACACTTCAGAAAAGTAGGGAGATTTTGTTTTGGGGTTTTTTCCCAGCAATAATGAATAATTTTGTTTAATCTTTTTTTCAAAACAATTAATTTACTAAAGCTGGTTTTTGCAACTACTGCTTTGATTCCAGATCTCCTTCAAATACAGTTATCAATGATGAAAAGTAACTGTTAATCTATTTCTGTTCATAATAAAGCCAAAAAGCTTTTGTACCATGTAAAATTTTTCATCAAAAATAAGTTCTAGTTGCAGATGCAATAGTTAGTCTCCAGAGCCAGAGTTGTGCCTTATTATGACCCTCAAGTCTTTTTGCAAAACAGTCACCCTCTGGACATTCATTCATTCATTCCTTCCCCTATTATCAAGCTATTTCTTTTCCTCCTTAAGTCTCTGAGTATAGTATTTTGCATTTGTCCCCAGTGACTGTCATCTTACTTTGATGATCTATTCTGCTAATTTCTTAATGTTATTTTAAAATTAGATTCTCGTTCTCTGAGGTGTTTGCAGTCCCACACATTTCAATGGCATCAACAGATTTAATGATCATAATCTCTAGTCCCTCATGGATCATGAATAAAATTATTAAATGATGTCAGTGATAAGCCTCTTTATGACATCATAAAATAATGCCACCCTCTCAGCTGTTTGCCCAAATATTATTGATATTCTTTGAATTAAATCCCCTAAACAGTTATATATCTTCTTTATTTTTCTTTATGTCATATGTTTCTAGCTTATTGGCCTTTCATCCTAATTTTATATATAATATATTGAATTATTTTGTTTATAGCAATAATATTTAGTGGGGCAATCTCTGCCATCCTTAGGTTTATAATTTTGAATTACTGGTTCTTGAAAAATTACATGTCTGCATAATATCTCACATTTATTAGGAAGCTAAGGCAAACTTGGATTGTTGGTGAAGAGGAGTTCTTAGTTGTAAGCCTGGAATCGTGTCTGGTTTTATATCCTGAGGGCCTAAAACAGTTCCTGCCACATACTGGGTACCCAATAAATATATGCTGAACTACTATTGAATGAATGAATAACCCAAGATGTGCCAGTTGTTTGTACCAATGTTCCATTTAGTTCATAAGATGTATTTGACTCCATCTTTGATCCTCTTATTTCTCCCCTAGTATATTTAATCAAATGCCTCCTCAATGTCATACACTCCCTGGGTTAAAACAAAGATTCATTTGGTGTAACCTTTTGAATATTAGTCTAGAAAGCTAACTGCAGATGCTTACCAGGCTGGTTCTGTGGATAAATGCTCCGCACGGTAGGGTAGCTGGATTCAATTATTGTTCCCAGTTTGTGGTATCAGGACCCACCTGTGCACAGGGAGTGACTGTGTGACTTTATGTGGAGGAGTGAGACTTTTGTCCCCTGGAGGAGTCTGCTTAGTCCATGAAACAGTTTTAAGTAGATCTGAAGGGAATACTGTTTCTTGCCGTGTCATCAAAAGCAGTGGAAGGACATGAGTTTTCCAAAAAGAGAATGAAAAGAGAGGCACCTCTGTGTCGATGTTGAATCTGGTTTCAGTAAGTCGGAAGTCTGTCATTGCCTTAGATTGTTATTTCCAAATTTATTCCCTAATCCTACAGCCTGATTTTACGTGGAATTAAGGACTTCTGTGATGTCAAGATGTTTGATCTTATAGAAAGCTATAATTCATTCAGATGGTATATCTGAAGCCATTCCCTCGTGTTTCCTCAGCTGTGTCGAAAGCACTACTTAGCCTCCCTGCTGACACGTGAGACTGAATATCGATCCTAGATGTGCTTAACCGCCTTTCTGAAATGGCATGGTAGCTGTGCACCTCAATTTTAAACAGAATTACTGAGGTCACAGTAGAGATGACAGAACCTATAACATAGATCAGTGATGTGTACGATGCTACTAACTAAAGATTACCATTGAGTAGATCTTTTCTTTCTTCCAAGTGCTTGACTTTCTGGCTTGAGGAAAGATCTTACCTATCCATCAGATAGTACTGAAGCCAAAGATGTGCCTCTGAAGATTGATTCATGCATGGTGCCCCCTGTGGAAGGTCTCCCTGTTCTAGATCCAAAGAAATCTTGCTGCCTTTTGTCTTCATTCCTATGTACCTGTTAGAAAAGGTTGTAGGCCTTTCTACATCCTATGACCCTGGTAAGATGCATGTCATTGTAAGCGTGTTCTTCAGTGTGCACTCTGTTAAAGACATACACTGAGCACTTCAGTCAAGTGGTTCTATCAGATTCTGTCTCTGAATCCTTTCATTTTATGGAGAAGAGATTAAATAAGCTGACAGTGTTCACACAGTTACTATCTCACAGTCATGATTCTAGCCAGGCCTATTGACTCCACACTGTACTCTTCACTCCCGCACTGTTTTCCAGGGTGCTTTAGACATACAACAAAAAGAAGTAAGAGAATTTGTAGTCAGTCTTTGGTCTTACCAAAATCCAGAAAATGGTATGCATTACTCTATAATCCTAACATAATTCTGGTCTCGGAGATAGTGACTGTCTAGTAAGTGAATATCTTAGGATTTATTTGCTGAACTAGTTCAGTAATTATTGTGATTTTTTTCCTAAGATGGTATGCATTCTTCCCTCTTTCAAAAAAGTTTTAGAGGTACGAGCATTTAAGACAAGTTCTCAAGATTTCCCTGGTGGCCCAGGTCAGCCTTGCAGTGCAGGGGATGCAGATTCAATCCCTTGTGGGGAACTAAGAGCCCACATGCACTGCAGTGAAAGATCCCACGTGAGCATCAAAGATCCCGCATGCTACAACTAAGACCTGATGCAGCCAAATAAATACATATAAAAAAATAAAAATAAAACAAGTTCTCATCACTGTTCTCTCAATGAAAGCAAGGGTCTGTGTTAACAAATACCATAGCACCATAATGTCGAACCCTGCTACATCTGGAAGAGGTGTTAATCCTGTAGATATGATTACACTTATATGGTACAGAGTAACAGCATCACCCCCATAGTATTGCTTCCTGCATGTGCCCTCAGTCTGATGTGATCTGCCTGGAAGGCCTGGCTGAGGTATACATTGGTTTTCATTGCTCTCAGTAGGTATTGTTTTTGTGTCATTTGATGTGCCTTCCAGTGATGGATGGAGGGTTTCCCAGGTGGCGCTAGTGGTAAAGAACCTGGCTGTCAGTGCAGGAGACATAAGAGATGCAGGTTTGATCCCTGGGTCATGAAGATCCCCTGGAGAAGGCAATGGCACCCTACTCCAGTACTCTTGCCTGGAGAATCCCATGGACGGAGGAGCCTGGTAGGCTGTAGTCCATGAGGTCGCTAGGAGTCGGACATGACTGAGCGACTTCACTTTGACTTTTCACTTTCATGCATTGGAGAAGGAAATGGCAACCCACTCCAGTGTTCTTGCCTGGAGAATCCCAGGGACGGGGGAGCCTGGTGGGCTGCCGTCTATGGGGTCGCACAGAGTTGGACACAACTGAAGCGACGTAGCGGCAGCAGCAGCAAAGTGACTTAGCATGCACACAAAAGACCAGTGATGGAAGTCGTGTGTTTTGAGCTCATTTTGTATCAGGATGTATGTTGGGATGCCAGGAATCTAGGCTCAGTGGATAGTAGTGATGCTGGTGGTAATAGTGGTTTTAAGGTAAGTGATCCCAAGGTTTTCGCAGATGAAAAATCAGGATATGAGGAGAATTTAAGAAATGAATGAAGGGACTTCCCTGGCGTGCAGTGTATAAGAATCCACTTGCCAATGCAGAGGACACGATCCCTGCTCTGGGAAGATCCCACATGCCTTGGAGCACCTAAGCCTGTGCACAACTGCTGAGCCCATGCTCTAGAACCCATGCTCCAGAAGAAAACAGGCCACTGCAATGAGAAGCCCGCTCACCACAACAGAGTAGCCCCCACTCACTGCAACTAGAGAAAACCCAAATGTAGCAGGAAAAACTCAGTGCAACCAAAAATTTTAAATTAATTAATTAATTTTTAAAAAGAGAAATGTATAAGATATAGACTCAAGTCAAGCTGGAAACCCAAATCACTCTTGCATAATTTGTGTGTTTCTCTCATAATCTCCAGGATGGTTTACATACATGATGTGCGTGTACCATTAAATTTTCCTCTAGAAGACATGATAACCAAGCAGTAAAAATGGCTTTTCCTGTGGAATTAAGCCTCAATTTAATATAATTCCATACATATGTCAGATGGGGCCTCCCGGGTGGCGCAGCGGTAAACAGTCCACCTGCCAGTACAGGAGATGCAAGAGACACAAGTTTGATCCCTGGGTTGGAAAGATCCCCTGGAAGAAGAAATGGCAACCCACTGCAGTATTCTTGCCTGGAAAATCCCATGAACAGAGGAGCCTGGTGGCCTGTAGTCCATGGAGTTGCAAAGAGTCAGACATGACTGAGCACCACCACCACCCTCAGATACCTTACTTACCAAATGTTAATGAAAATTTATAAATTAACTTTAAAAACTAAAATTGTTTAGTTCCCTTTAATTACATTTTGAAATCAAGCACATCTATTGAAATCAGCACACACCCTGAGCTCCAAGCTGACCTCTTGTTTCTTAAGCAACAAGCACAACTTTACCTGAATACTCAGACATAGAGTGAACAGTTTTGGCCAGTTTTGATTATGCCAATAAAATGTTTTTAATGATATGAAAATATTTATAAATTATATATGTATCTATCGGTGTTTGTTTAGAGGTATTTATACATATAATATGGGCTTCCCTGGTAGCTCAGCTGGTAAAGAATCAGCCTGCAATGCCGGAGACCCCAGTTCATTTCCTGGGTCCAGAAGATCACCTGGAGAAGGGATAGGCTATCCACTCCAGTATTCTTGCCTGGAAAATCCCCATGGACAGAAGAGCCTGGTGGGCTACAGTCCATGGGATTGCAACCAGTCAGACATGGCTAGGCGACTAAGTACAGCATACATATAATATACATATATATTCAGATATGGTAATTTGTATGCAATGAGTTGTTTGATTATGTTCAGGTCTTTTTGGATAGTATTTCACAGCACAGACTCAGATGTACTTAGCTGACAGGTTGAGCCTTGAAATGAGTTCTGAAATCTCACTCTCAACAGGAGGCTCCACATCATCCAGACTGAGCTTAATAGACTCGTGTGGAAGAGAGGGCAAGAAAAATGATACCTTATCTGTCTTTATCATGTGTTTTTCTTTTCCCTTTTAGGGAGAATAGACTGAATTTTCAATGATCAAAATGACTTGGAAATTCATTTTTCAGAACAAGCATGTTTCCTATTTTCTAATAATCACAGTTTTAAAATATTTAAAATACTTCCATGAATCTATGTAAAATAGTCTGTGAATCTTTATAATCAAAGCCAGGTCAGTCAGTCAGTCAGTTCAGTTGCTCAGTCATGTCTGACTCTTTAAGACCCCATGGACCACAGCATGCTAGGCCACCCTGTCCATCACCAACTCCCAGAGTTTACTCAAACTCATCTCCATTGACTCGATGATGCTATCCAACCGTCTCATCCTCTCTTGTCCCCTTCTCCTCCTGCCTTCAATCTTTCCCAGCATCAGGGTCTTTTCAAATGAGTCAGCTCTTCACATCAGGTGGCCAAAGTATTGGAGTTTCAGCTTCAACATCAGTCCTTCCAATGAACACTCAGGACTGATCTCTTTTAGGATGGACTGGATGGATCTTCTTGCAGTCCAAGGGACTCTCAGGAGTCTTCTCCAACACCACAGTTCAAAAGCATCAATTCTTCGGCACTCAGATTTCTTTATAATCGAATTCTCATATCCATACATGACTACTGGGAAAACCATAGCTTTGACTAGATGACCCTTGGTTGACAAAGTAATGTCTCTGCTTTTTAATATGCTGTCTAGGTTGGGGTTGGTCATAACTTTTCTTCCAAGGAGTAAGCGTCTTTTAATTTCATGGCTGCAGTCACCATCTGCAGTGATTTTAGAGCCCCCCAAAATAAAGTCAGCCACTGTTTCCACTGTTTCCCCATCTGATTGCCATGAAGTGATGGGACCAGATGCCATTTAGTTTTCTGAATGTTGAGCTTTAAGCCAACTTTTTCACTCTCCTCTTTCACTTTCATCCAAAGGCTCTTTAGTTCTTCTTCACTTTCTGCCATAAGGGTGGTATCATCTCCATATCTGAGGTGACTGATATTTCTCCTGGTAATCTTGATTCCAGCTTGTGCTTCATCCAGCTCAGCATTTCTCATGATGTACTCTGCATATAAGTTAAATAAGCAGGGTGAAAATATACAGCCTTGACGTACTCCTTTTCCTATTTGGAACCAGTCTGTTGTTCCATGTCCAGTTCTAACTGTTGCTTCCTGACCTGCATACAGATTTCTCAAGAGGCAGGTCAAGTGGTCTGGTGTTCCCATCTCTTTCAGAATTTTCCACAGTTTATTGTGATCCACACAGTCAAAGGCTTTGGCATAGTCCATAAAACAGAAGTAGATGTTTTTCTGGAACTCTCTTGCTTTTTTGATGATCCAGCAGATGTTGGCATTTTGATCTCTGGTTCCTCTGCCTTTTCTAAAACCAGCTTGAACATCTGGAAGTTCAAAGTTCACATATTGTTGAAGCCTGGCTTGGAGAATTTTGAGCATTATTTTACTAGCATGTGAGATGAGTGCAATTGTGCGGTAGTTTGAGCATTCTTTGGCATTGCCTTTCTTTGGGATTGGAATGAAAACTGACCTTTTCCAGTCCTGTGGCCACTGCTGAGTTTTCCAAATTTGCTGGTATATTGAGTGCAGCATTTTCACAGCATCATCTTTTAGGATTTGAAATAGTTCAACTGGAATTCCATCACCTCCACTAGCTTTGTTCGAAGTGATGCTTCCTCAGGCCCACTTGACTTCACATTCCAGGATGCCTGGCTCTAGGTGAGTGAGCACACCATCGTGATTAGCTGGGCCATGAAGATCTTTTTCGTACAGTTCTTCTGTGTATTCTTGCCACCTCTTCTTAATATTTTCTGCTTCTGTTAGGTCCATATCATTTCTGTCCTTTATTGAGCCCATCTTTGCATGAAATGTTCCTTTGGTATCTCGAATTTTCTTCAGGAGATCTCTAGTCTTCCCCATTCTATTGTTTTCCTCTATTTCTTTGCACTGATCACTGAGGAAGGCTTTCTTATCTCTCCTTGCTATTCTTTGGAACTCTGCATTCAAAAGGGTGTATCTTTCCTTTTCTTCTTTGCTTTTCTCTTGTCTTCTTTTCACAGCTATTTGTAAGGCCCCCTCAGACAGCCATTTTGCTTTTTTGCATTTCTTTTTCTTGGGGATGGTCTTGATCCCTGTCTCCTGTACAATGTCACGAACCTGTATTCATCATTCTTCAGGCACTCTGTCTATCAGATCTAGTCCCTTAAATCTATTTCTCACTTCCACTGTATAATCATAAGGGATTTGATTTAGGTCATACCTGAACGGTCTAGTGGTTTTCTCTACTTACTTCAATTTAAGTCTGAATTTGGCAATAAGGAGTTCATGATCTGAGCCACATTCAGCTCCCGGTCTTGTTTTTGTTGACTGTATAGAGCTTCTCCATCTTTGGCTGCAAAGAATATAATCAATCTGATTTCGGTGTTGACCATCTGATGATGTCCATGTGTAGTCTTCTCTTGTGTTGTTGGAAGAGAGTGTTTGCTATGACTAGTGCGTTCTCTTGGCAAAACTCTATTAGCCTTTGCCCTGCTTCATTCCATATTCCAAGGTCAAATTTGCCTGTTACTCCAGGTGTTTCTTGACTTCCTACTTTTGCATTCCAGTCCCCTATAATGAAAAAGACATCTTTTTTGGGTGTTAGTTCCAAAAGGTCTTATAGGTCTTCATAGAACCATTCAACTTTAGCTTCTTCAGCATTACTGGTCAGGACATAGATTTGGATTACTGTGATATTGAATGGTTTGCCTTGGAAACGAACCAGGTACATTATATAAATGTTAATGTGAGCTTTGCAATGTATCCCCATGCTCCCTTACTCTTCAAACCTTATATTTGTAAAGCATTTTATTGATGTTAATTTCACATATATTACCTTATTCATTCCTCATAATAATTGCCTGTGGCATAAATATTATCTCTGTGATTTTATAGGTGAGGTGGGCTTAGAGAAGTTACTTTGTCCAAGGTCACACATGTCCAGGCCCAGAGTTTCCCCACTGCCAGGGAGAGAGGCAGTCTGCTTATTGCCTCTCTATGATTATTTTTTGTATTATTATGAAACAGCATAAATGAATTAATCAGTCTTAGGAAGGGAACATCTCATCCTGTTATAAGATTTAAAAAAGGTTCCTGTGTGGGTTCTGGAGGATTCTGTTCCAAGGTGCTTGAAAGGCCATCAAGTCTGGAAATACATGGCATTTTGTCCCTCTTGGAGTCCACCTCTCTTACCTCCCATCTCCATGGGCTTCCAGAATTTAGCCAGGGAAAAGGAGAGCAGTGTAACAAATGTCATGTGTGTCCTGAACTCTCACACAGTTATACAGAATGATTTTAATCCTTCAAAACAATAAACAGAACTTGTTAAAAATTAGTATCTCAAAACTCAATACAGATCTATATTACAGTAATTTTACAGGCTCTTTTACAAAGGAAAAATACTCTGATATTTTATTAGAGAATAGTAAAAATGTTTAAAGCATGTGATAAATTATGTTTGTCATTTTGAACTTATCTTTTATCCAGTGACTTCAATGTAGCATGACGAACCATGAAATTTTTTTTTTAATTGTGAAAATGATAAGAGGCAGTGTCCAGTTGATTGCATGAAACCCCAATACCAATGTTGCAGTCAGAGTCTTTGGTTGAGATTTTTAATTAAAACAAAAAGTTTCTGTTATTAAGAATTTTTTAGGTACAAATATACTAGTTTCATTTTATTCACTGCCTTTTTGTTTAAAAAGTATGTCTAGAAGAATATACTTACTCAAGTATATTGAGGTATTTATGGCTTTTTCTTAGCAGAAAATGTGGGCATTTTCCACCTCCAATTCCTATTGACATTTGTTCCACAACTGTATGGCATTTTTACTTGTGGTAGAAAAAAAAATGTGTATGCTGTTAGAGGTACATAATCTAATGATGGCTTAGGTTTCTGTCATCTCTGTAAATATGGTTTTATCCAAAGGTATTTGATTTGATGTATTTTTTAAAATCTGTGATTTGAATGCGTATTTTAAAAGTTTGCCCTGCGCAAAGGACAATATTAACATATGTGTTCTCTTCTCAAATGAAATTTGAATTTTTCCTAGATAGATAGATCCACACACACATACACCTCATAAGATATATAGAACAGAAGGTATATATGTTTGTGTATGCAATCCTCACAGTAGTCCTATGAGGTAAGTACTATTATATGTATCTTATATGTATTATATAGATATATTGGAAGAGTGCTGCTGCTGCCAAGTCGCTTCAGTCGTGTCCGACTCTGTGCGACCCCATGGACTGCAGCCCACCAGGCTCCCCCGTCCCTGGGATTCTCCAGGCAAGAACACTGGAGTGGGCTGCCATTTCCTTCTCCAATGCATGAAAGTGAAAAAATAAAGTGAAGTCGCTCAGTCGTGTCCGACCCCTAGCGACCCCATGGACTGCAGCCCACCAGGCCCCTCTGTCCATGGGATTCTCCAGGCAAGAACACTGGAGTGGGCTGCCATTTCCTTCTCCAATGCATGAAAGTGAAAAAATAAAGTGAAGTCGCTCAGTCGTGTCCGACTCTGTGCGACCCCATGGACTGCAGCCCACCAGGCTCCCCCGTCCCTGGGATTCTCCAGGCAAGAACACTGGAGTGGGCTGCCATTTCCTTCTCCAATGCATGAAAGTGAAAAAATAAAGTGAAATCGCTCAGTCGTGTCCGACCCCTAGCGACCCCATGGACTGCAGCCCACCAGGCCATTGGAGAAGGCAATGGCAACCCACTCCAGTACTCTTGCCTGGAAAATCCCATGGACAGAGGGGCCTGGTGGGCTGCAGTCCATGGGGTCGCTAGGGGTCGGACACGACTGAGCGACTTCACTTTGACTTTTCACTTTCATGCATTGGAGAAGGAAATGGCAACCCACTCCAGTGTTCTTGCCTGGAGAATCCCAGGGACAGGGGAGCCTGGTGGCCTGCCATCTCAGGGGTCGCACAGAGCCGGACACAACTGAAGCAACTTAGCAGCAGCAGTAGCAGGCACATGTAAGTACTATATATGGGGTTGTCTTTGTTGCTATTGCTATTATTATTATATTATTATTACTATTTTAATATTGAGACACACTACCATTCTAATTGTGTCTTCACCTGTGAATTCATATGATGGAGGAAATAACTAAAAATTCTCTTATTTCCACTTCCTTCCATTTTTGCCAAAATAAGACATTTAATTAAGGTCATTAGATCAATAGATTAAGTAATTAAGATCAGTAGATTTTTTTTCCTGTAGATTCCTATAGATTCTTTTAAATAATTTGTCATTCTAGTTCAGTTTAGTTCAGTCACTCAGTCGTGTCCAACTCTTTGCAACCCTATGGACTGCAGCACACCAGGATACGCTGTCCATCACCACTTCCCAAAGCTTGCTCAAACTCATATCCATCAAGTTGGTGATGCCATTCAACCATCTCATCCTCTGTCGTCCCCTTCTCCTGCCTTCAATCTTTCCACATCAGGGTCTTTTCCAATGAGTCAGTTCTTTGCATCAGGTGGCCAAAGTATTGGAGCTTTAGCTTCAGCATCAGTTCTTCCAATGAATATTCAGGACTGATTTCCTTTAGGATTGACTGGTTTGGTCTCCTTGCAGTCCAAGGGACTCTCAAGAGTCTTCTACAACACCACAGTTCAAAAGCATCAATTCTTTGGCGTTCAGCTTTCTTTATGGTCCAACTCTCACATCCATACATGACTACTCGAAAAACCATAGCTTTGACTAGACGGACCTTTGTCGCCAAAGTGATATCTCTGCTTTTTAATAAGTAAATAAGTCATTCTAAGTAAAATAAGTCATTCTAAGTAAAGAGGAAATTTTTATGTTGTTTGTGATACATTTCACAGTTTATTGTATTAAAGAAAGGTTTTAATTACTGTTTTTCATTTTGTACCAAGTCTTGCCACTCAGAAGCTGGCAAAACCATTCAGTTGAAGCACAGTCAGCTTGAATCTTAAAGTGGCGTGGCACCTTGGAGACAGCCTTGTCCCACCTCCCTCTTCAGCTTAGAGTTTCATTTATACCTTCTCTGATGTGGGCATCAAGTTTCTGAGGACTTTCAATGATAGGGAGTTTACAGCTTGTCAAAAAAAATTATTCGTTGTTAGACAACTCTAGTCTTTTGAAAGGTCTTTCTTACTTGTAATTGAAATTGAAGCTTCCCAGAAATTTCACCTGATTGCTCTTTGTTCTGTTCCCTGAAGCATATAAAACAGGACTGCTCCTTCTTCCATTTAATTGCTTTGGTAGTTTGAGGATGGGTTTAATATCTTCCTTTAACCCTTTCCTCCAGGTTAAGCATTCCTTAGATGACACGTTTCCAAATACTTCTTCATCCTCATGCTGGACCCTATCTATCTTGTGAGTGTCTCTCTTGAGACATGGCACCCAGGATTTGAACATAGTTTTCTAAAAATGATTAGCTATCAAAGACTGCAGTGAGACTGTTCTTGCCTGTCTTTTGGACATGTGCATCTGTTTATACTGCCAAGGTTTGCGTTTGCTTTTTTTTAGTATCTGCGTCACAGTTTTGGCTTATATACAGAATGTCGTTATCAAAGATTCTCAGCATTTTTCTATGAGTCACTGCCAAACTGGGGTTTACATTTTTATAATTAGTTTATGAAACCTAAATGCTCAACTATATGGTTGCCCTGTTCCATTTCATCTGGCTAGTATCAGTCCATTGCTCAACATGTCAAAACCATTAAAATTTTGATGCTGTCCATGTGTTAGCTTTCTCTCTTGACTGTGTGACATCTGAAAATTAAAATTTAACCTGCATTTCTTCTCCATCATCTTTCAATCACTGTGATAAGGGAAAGGAACCAAGTACTGAGTCTTGCAGTACAATACCAGGTATCACCTTTCTGCTCAATATAAATCCACTGCTAAACATTTTCTAGGAATAGTTGTTTTACATATTTGAATCCATATTACCAAACTCTAATACAGATCCTGTTTCTCTGTCTTATCCATGATGAATATCTGAATGTACTTTACTATTTCTGAAGCTAGCAGTCAAGTTAATATCAAAAGAAAAATGAGATTGTTCTGTTATAATGTGCTCATTGTGACCTATCTATCCTGGGGCTGTGATCACCACTGCTTTTTCTCTAGAGTTCACAATCGGTCTATTAACCTCTTCTGGATTTTTGCCATAATTTTTATAAGTTCATGGATCTGTGTTACAGAATGCACATTTGTTCTCATTTTTTTGTCCAGTATTGGAAGGCATTAGTCATTTGACTCCCATTTCTGACATTTCTCACAGTCTTTCAGTAGCTGGGAAGGACAGTTATATGCATTCCAAGCATATGAGAGCAGGACAGAGGTGGATGGGTGCGTCTGTGAAGGTGCTCTAGACCAGGAACTACATCTTCAGAGGAAGATGACGTGAGGAGGAAGGCAAAGAAGGAAGTGTCAGAGAATGAAAACTGGACAGGAACATCAGGTACAGGAAGTGAGAAAGCTGCACAGCTCTTTGTCTTAGAGGATAATACAATGTTTAGAATGAGAAGAGTGGGTGGGCTTGGAAAGCTAAGGACACCAAAAGCCAAGATGGTAGCTGTATCCAAGGTTCCCTGACAAGCTGTAATGGGCTATTTGAATGCATAATATCTTATGCATCATCTTTAAAGGCCAATCTTTGTGGAATTTAGTCTTTACAATTTTGAACTCATTCTTCAGTTGTTCTATTTCCTTTGTCTTCTTTTAATAGTACGTTATCTTTTGCAAATATTTGTACATACTTGCTCTTACTCAGCATACAGCCTTTACATTTCAAAGCCCCTCATTTTTGTCATCATCTCCTCCCCGTACTGCCCCTGTGAATGCCCATCACACTTCAGCAGGTTTTGATAAGGTTGTTTGTTTCTGAACATTTTCTATGAGGCATCCTGGTGACAGTACAAACCTATTGGTGGAGTCCTACACAATTTTTACAGCTTTCTGCCTCTCTTTCTGTCAGCTCCTTCAAGCCAGGGATAGGACCCGATCTCCACGGTGGCTCTCTGTGCAGTGGAGGGGTTGGTAGGCTCCTCCTTTTACACCCATGCCTTCTCAAATGTGAGTCCTGAGAGAGTTTTTTCAGCAGCCATTATTTTGTTCACTTTCATAATTAATTATGACTATTGTTGGAGCTTAGTTTTTCAGTAGCTTCTGTCACCCTTGAACTGTATTTCCAGTTATAGATTCTTGGAATCATGGCCATCTTTTCACTAACTCACTTTTGCAATGCACTTTCCTAACACACAGTCCAGGTGTCCAAACCCACACCTGCTAGTCCTTTCTAAGGACTGATTCTAATACCAGTGAAAGTGTTAGTTGCGTAGTCATGTCTGACTCTTTGCGACCCCATCGACTGTAGTCCCATCGACTGTAGTCTGTCAGGCTCCTCTGTCCATGGAATTCTCCAGGCAAGGATACTGGAGTGGGTTGCCATTCCCTGCTCCAGGGGATCTTCCCAACCCAGGGACTGAACCCAGGTGGCCCACATTGTGGGCAGATTCTTTACCATCTGAGCCACCAGAGAAGCCGATTCTAATACCAGGATGCCATTAATTTTTTGTTAATCCCTATCACATTTATAGCCAGTTATGCTGACATAACTAAGCAAAAGTGCTTCTTCTCTCTTCTGATACATAAGATTATCAGTCAGGCACACCAAGAATTTGTCAACCATAGAATGCAAGTTTTAGCAGCTGTTCACAGGTTGAAGCTCCATGTCATTACTGCATCGTACCTTTCTTCCAGCTTATAATCTCTATTAAGCAAGCATGGTCCACTCCTACCTCTTGGCTGGGAGGTATGTGGTCTCTTCCCCTAATAGCATGGCTTCTGTTTGTTTTCTTTCATCCTCATCCAGCTGTTTTCAACCACTAAAAACAAACCCAAAACTTTACATTGTTTCATACTCCCTTACTGTGTTATACAGGTTCTTCAGAACACAGTCTAACCTGTGTTCCAGATGGGTTTTAGTATCCCTGTTCTGGTTGGGTGAAATAAAACTTGGGGTTATTTCCAAGTCTTTTCCAGTGCTATAGGCTGGAAGAGCTCGGGATGTGCAGAAATGAAACCCAGGCCATTTCTCAAATTTGCTGTTGACTCTTGTCCATGCCACTTAGCCTCGCTCATCCAGTATCTTCTCCTGCAAAACGAGGTGAGAAGACAGTGCCTGGGGTTTCTTCTAGCTCTAAAGTCTTCCTCTGTTTTCATCGGACGGAAGGAGCTGCTGCCTCCTCATCTTCTAAAGCTACCGAGACCCTGTGGCAGGGGCTTGTCTTTAATTTTCAGAGGACTTTCAAACCAAATAGTTTTCAGAGGCTTACAATGATTTCTTAAAATGGTCTCATAAAAGATACATTTGTCACTGAAAAGTGATACCTTTTGATAAATACTAATAATAATGCACTTAATTTTAAGTACTATGCATTCTCTTCTCTCTGTGTTAATATCTTTAATGGATCCTCTATCAGGCAATTTGGACTTAATTTATTTCAGGTGATACTGTACTTATACAACTATTCAGTTCACTTAATTAGAGGTTCAATTAAATTATTGCCCTAAAGTGCTAAATCATGGAAATAAATGCAAAATGATAATTCACCTTTTTGTATTTTTTTAATTTATCCTACAGCTAAAGTGGTTTTCAGGTCATAAAGGCCAGAATGGGCTTATGAGCATTTTAGCCACATCCTAATGTGGAAAGTTGTATTTGTGCATCAGTTGGGAATTTGCCCAGTCAAAATGTAGGTGAAGGCAAAAGTGAAAAGAATTTTTTTTATTGTGGTCTTTTCTCTTGCAGCTATAAGAACCAACATCCTGGGTCCAATCCCTCCAGGTTCCACTCAGCCCTCCCTGGTTCTGCAGCCCAATGACAAGTCCTCTAACAAGCAGTCCTGGGAGGCAGCAACTGTGTCTCTTTCTGTACCTCTAGCCCCTACTATATAGCTATGGCATGCTATGCTAAGTCACTTCAGTCGTGTCCAACTCTGTGCGACCCCATAGACGGCAGCCCACCAGGCTCCCCCGTCCCTGGGATTCTCCAGGCAAGAACACTGGAGTGGGTTGCCATTTCCTTCTCCAATGCATGAAAGTGAAAAGTGAGGAGATGGAAATGGCAACCCGCTCCAGTATTCTTGCCTGGGAAATCCCATGGACAGAAGAGCCTGGCAGGCTATACTCCATGGGGTCTCAAGAGTCAGACACGACTTAGTGACTAAAACACCTAAACTCTTCATTCCCATCTCAGCCCCATAATCACTGATCTACTTTCTGTGTAAGTTTGTGTCTGGCTTCTTTTCATTTCACATAACGTCTTTGATGTTCATCCACGTTGCATTGTTTATCAATATTTCATTTTTTAGTGCTTTTTAAAATCCATCCATTGATAGTTGGATTTTTCTCTACTTTTTGGCTACTGTGAATAAAAGTGCTATAAATATCAAAAAAAAGAAAGAAAGAAAGAAAGTGAAAAGTGAAAGTGAAGTCGCTCAGTCGTGTCTGACTCTTAGCGACCCCATGGACTGCAGCGTACCAGGCTCCTCCGTCCATGGGATTTTCCAGGCAAGAGTACTGGAGTGGGGTGCCATTGCCTTCTCCGAGCTATGGCATAGAGGTGCCCAATAAATGCTTGCTGAATTTAATTTGATCACCACAAAGACAACAGTTTGCAAGTGTGGTTAAAACAGTATAAATCCAACATGATAATTTTAAAATATCATCGCTCCAAATACATGTCCCAGTGAGTGAGGTACTCCCAAATCTGGTTAATCATTGAGTTACCTAAGAAGTATTTTTTTAAGGCCTTACTGAATCCATCTCCAGGAATGAGGTCTAGGTATCTGTATGTTAAAGCTCCCCAGGTGAATCTTATAATCAGCCAGGTTTATGAACTCCAGTTTAATGTGTCTTGTGTATTTTTGTATTTTGCTGTATTTGTATTTTTGTATTATTTTTTTGTATATTATTTTTATATTATTTGTATTTTGTATATTTGTATTTTCTGTTTTTGTATTTTTCTATATTTTCCAATATTGTATTTTTCTGGATGAACTCATGGCCTATTCTAATTTATAGTAAAAATGAATCTCCGTTATGCCCTATTAATTATATCTGAAGGATTTCCTTTGAACCAGTAGTTTATGTTTAGTTGGTGAAAGTGTATACAGATGCCTATGAAGAAGAATATTAATGCCTTCCATGAAGGATTAGATTACCAGTGAGTCCTGAAATGGGACTTTTACACATGGAAGCTGTTAGGTCCTTGGTATGCAACATCTTGTGAGCCAGCTCTGTGGAGAGCAGATTGGAGTATTAACTGGAAGTAGAATAGTCATTGGGAAGGAGAAATTAACTCTTTTTAGGGCATGAGTAACTTTTAGAGATGTCCTCCTGGGTGCTTGTGTGTGTTCAGTTGCTCAGCTGTCTGACTCTTTGTGACCCCATGACTGTAGCCCATCAGGCTCCTCTGTCCATGGGATTTCACAGGCAAGTATACTGGAGTGGGTTGCCATTTCCTACACCAGGGGATCTCCCTGACTTAGGGACTGAACCTCGTCTCCTGCGTTGGCAGGTGGGTTCTGTACCACTGAGCCACCAGTGAAGCCCTCCTGAGTGCTGTTTTGCCCTAATCTGAATTACCCTTCATTGTAGGATTAAATGGGCTTCTCAGGAGGTGCTAGTGGTAAAGAACCCGCCTACCAATGCAGGAGGGCATGGCAACCTACTCAAGTATTCTTGCCTGGAGAATCCCATGGACAGAAGAGCATGGCAGGCTACCATGGGGTTGCAAAGAGTCTGACATGACTGAAGCAACTTGGCATACACACACGTAGGATTAAATACCATACCCCACCAGGCTCCTCTGTCCATAAAATTCTCCAGGCAAGAAAACTTAGTGGGTTGCAATTTCTTTCTCTAGGGGATCTTCCCAACCCAGAGAGTGAACCCAGGTCTCCTGCATTGCAGGCAGATTCTTTACCATCTGAGCCACCAGGGAAGCCCACTAAATGCCATGTAAGTCAGCATCAAATATTCAATGGAGCCTGACTGAATAAAGTTTATAGACTAACAAACTCTGCATAGCAATCAGAGAAATGCAGAATGTAGAACACTGTACAACATAGCTTGGTCCTTTCAAAATGGCAATACAGTATGGGGAGGAAGAAATTTAAAGTGTCATAACAAATGAATGAAGTGTGTGAACCAGGATTTATTAGTTTCAGGGAAGGGGGTAGGGTGGGCGTTGAA
The DNA here is from genome assembly GCF_003369695.1 of Bos indicus x Bos taurus. Classification (NCBI taxonomy): domain Eukaryota; kingdom Metazoa; phylum Chordata; class Mammalia; order Artiodactyla; family Bovidae; genus Bos; species Bos indicus x Bos taurus. Next base: position 42,957,547 of record NC_040084.1, read on the forward strand.
AGGCTAAAAAAGAAATTTTGGAGCCAGTTGGGAAAACTTACAGGTAGACTAGATATTACATAATAGAAGAGTATTACTGTTAACTTCCCGAGCTCTGATAATAGAGTTCTGACCGTGTAAGAAAATGTTCTTATCTTAGGAGATACTTCTCAAAACAAGGGTAAAGCATCCTACAGCTTGTGGTGCATCCAAGTCATGTCCTGCCAGCTCAGAGCCAATTGTTAAATATTTAAGAATTTTGTGATTCTGCAACCATTGGTAGCTTGAAATCCACCATGATGGGAGTATGCAAACCACAAAATCTACAAGTAGGGCTTTTTCCTCCTCTAGAAAATTAATTTCTCCTCTGGAGAGTAATTAAGCAGCTTACCACTGCTTACAGCTTACTTTCAAATGATTCAGAGATAGGACAAAAATAACAAAGTATTAATGATTGTTGAGTCTCGGTAGAGGATATGTGTTCTGTTAGTCCAGGAGTCACAGACTTCCTGTAAAGGCCAAAGTGTAAATATTTTAGGCTTTGCAATTTATACAGTCTCTGTGGCAGCTGTTCAACTCTGCATCTCTGCCGTTACAGCACAGAAGCAACCATAGACAATACTTAAATGAATGGGCATGTTATGTTCCAATAGAACTTAATTTATAAAAACAGGGAAGCCACATTTGGTCTGAGGCTCAGTTCAGTCACTCAGTCGTGTCCGACTCTTTGCAGCCCCATGGACTGTAGCACGCCAGGCTTCCCTGTCCATCACCAACTCCTGGAGCTTGCTCAAACTCATGTCCATCGAGTCAGTGATGCCATCTAACCATCTCATCCTCTGTCATCCCCTTCTCTCCCTGCCTTCAATCTTTCCAGCATCAGGGTCTTTTCCAATGAGTCAGTTCTTCACATCAGGTGGCCAAAGTATTGGAGCTTCAGCTTCAGCATCAGTCCTTCTGATCTGAGCCTCTGGTCTGAGGCTATAGGTTGCCAACTCCTGTGCTAGTCTTTCAACTTTTCTGTACTTTTAAAATATTCAAGGGGCTTCCCTGGTGGTCCCATGGTTAAGATATCAGGCTTCCACTGCAGGGGCCACAGCTTTAATTCCTGGTTAGGGAACAGATCCTGCATGCCATGCAGCACAGCCAAAAAATAGAAAAGAAAAATTAAAAATATTTGATAATAGAATTTTTTAATAAAGTTCTTAGGTTGGTTTTCAGAGCGCAGCCCCCCCACCCCCACCCTGGTTCCCCTAACACCTGCTAATGAAAATAAGAGGTATATCCTTTCTTTTCCTTTTTTTTTTTTTTTTTAAATCTTTAAGCTGATCTGATCCAAGTTCAACTACCTATGAGGTTGTTATGCATCAAGCTAAAATAGACTTGATCTTGGTGGCTGGAGTAGCTTTCCTGGCAGTGGCAAAGGGCTTGAGAAGGAAGAAGAATTAAGTCATTCTGAATATCCGTAGTGTTTCAGACACTGTCAAACACCCTGTACTGTCTCACGTAGTACCCACCAGCAGTCCTACAGGTGAAGTGAGTGAAAGTCACTCAGTCCGTGTCCAACTCTTTGTGACCCCATGGACTATACAGTCCATGGAATTCTGCAGGCCAGAATACTGGAGTGGGTAGCCTTTCCCTTCTCCAGGGGATCTTCCCAATCCAGGGATCGAACCCAGATCTCCTGCATTGCCGGTGGATTCTTTGCCAACTGAGCTATCAGGGAAGACCTCATCAGATGCAAGTAGGTTCCCTAAGTAATGATGAAACAGGGAAAGGGAAGAAACAGGCTGAGAAAGAGCTAGATAGATAAAGGACTTCCATGCCTCATGAAAGAGCTTGGACTTCTTTTTTTCTTAGAGCTCTTGGAAGGCAGTGGAGGGTTTTAAGCAAGATCATATTTGCATTTTATAAAGAGCTCCTTGGTAGTATGAAGGATGGAGTCCAGAGGGAAAGAGCTGGTAGTGGGAAGACTCTTCAGGAGGTGATTGCAAAAATAACCCAGGCGAGGGATGATGATAGCCTGAACTAATGTGGCAATGAGAGTGAAGAGTAGATGATAATATGAGGGCTCTGTATGAGCTAGAATGGCTGGGACTTAGTGAGTATATCAGTCAAGATGACCACAGACAACTTGACAGTCTCTTCAGACAACAGACATGTTTCTTGCCCACACGACGTTCTGCTCTGGTTGGAGAGGCTCCATGGTGCTCACTGTGGTCACTCCGGTCCCTGAGGAACTTCTCCAATAAGACCAGTTGATGTACCAGAGGGAAAGCTCTGGCGGGACTCCCATGGATGGCTAAGTGCTACAGCCCAAAAGTGACACGCACCATTCACGTCTCATGGACTAGAACTTGTCAGTGGGCCTCACCCAACCGAGGGGTGTGCAAAAAGTTCAGCCATGGGTGAGCCATGGTGCCTGAATGGATGAAGGAGGACTCCCAAGTATCTGGTTTAGGGAGTGAGGCAGACATTAGAGGTTTTCACTGAGAAAGAAAAGATGGAATGGGGCAAGGAGAAGTGGACCGGCCAAATTATTACCACTCTTCTTCAGCTCCAGAGTGTAACTATTGTATTGGTCCTTTCTGGTTGTCAAGGAGAGGGACTGGAAATCAGCTCCATTTGGGAGCAAGAGTTGACCTTACGCTTTACAAAAGGCATTTTAATTCATTTGCCCCAGTCTTACAGCTTTAGTAATGTAGTGTTCAGATCTTCTGTGTGTCTTTCTTGAATTTTCATGTGAACTATTGTGTCAACATACGGTGTAAAAATATTAGTTATTAATAGGATGTTAATGAAATCTTCCTCACCTTAGAATATCAAGCTGCTGAATTCAAAATGCCAGAGATGTAAATGCCCTTCCACCTTCCTCACCTCCACCCCCTAGCCGGGCTCACTTCAAGCTATCACAGCGTGGCAGTTGGGGAGGAGGTGTAATTAGGCTGATTGGAGCCTATTGTTCTGCTCTGGAGGGCTGACACCTAGCAGCCTTAGGCAATGTTAGTGCCTCCGAATCAATGGGGAATGATGTCCTCTTTAACCTCAAAAGCAGAAACAGTGAATCTGTTCTGTTTCTCCCCTTCTTTGTTTTCCAGCTCCCCTCCCCAGTTTAATTGTAGTACCTTAAAAACTGACTTTTTCTGTGCATTTGTTTCTTAACAGTTACGAGAAACAATCAAAGCTGGCAAAGGTGTGACTTCAGCTATTGACCTGTGTCGTTACCATGGAAACAAAGCATTGGAGGCCCTGGAGAGCTTTCCTCCCTCGGAGGCCAGAACTGCTTTAGAAAACATTGTGTTTGCTATGACAAGATTTTCCTGATACCAAATTAAAAAGACTGTTGTTTGTTGGCTGAAAAAATTGGGGAAGGAGGTGATCGGGAGAGCTTTCATGATGAAATATCTAAATGTGTTAATGACTTCAACAATATATACATTTTTTTCTTCTTTTTATCACACTGCTAAATGAATACTGCCTTCTTTTTGGAACTGCTGCAAACAAAATTAGAAGAAAAAAGGTCAAGCAGTTTTCAGTTGTCATGCCAGAAGCACACTTGAGGCTTCAGTAGCAGAAATAATTAATGAGATTCGCTCCTGTGACCTCAGCAAATGGACAGGAAATAAGTCCTTATTGATTGGACCGAGCCAGGGATGGCGCCAGGGCGGTGGCCTGTGGTTTTCCTTCTAGAGAGGACAGGGCAAGCTGGGAGCTGCAGGTGTCAAGAGAAACGCTATCAGTGCCGGCCAGGGAGGACTGTCAAATGAAAACCCAGTGACCAATTTGTCATAATGGAGGGTAATCTAGTGATTAAGAAAAACACATGCTTTGTCTTCTTGCAACTATGTCTTTGTATTTATAGATACAGTCTGGATATACTCTTTGCTTCTTGGTTTTTGTAAGATTTGGGGGAGGAGGGTGGAAATTGTTGAAAAAATAATGCCAAATATTTGAAGTAGGAGATTAAAATGTTGTCGAATATTAACTTGGTTATAGTAGAAATTGCCTGCTTTTCTTTCTGGACCAAATTTTTTTTCAAGTGCATTTCAAAGAAGCAAACTTGTTTTTTTTCTTTTAAGCTGAACAGGATGCTTTTTTTCTTTTTTTTTAAAGTAAATGTATTCATTTGTAATACTTTGGTGTAAAGAATACCCTTAATTTTTACAAGCGTCAGATATATAGTTGTTGTACTGGGGAATTCATTGGTGAGTTTTGATTGTTTGTTTGTTTTTAACCTCAGAATGTCAGATTTTGGTCTTGAACCACAGACTTCCAATTACGGAAAGAATTGCAGTCTCACAGGCCTGCAATCGGACACTGTCTCTGTGTGGTTCATAGGAGATGATTTTTGCGGTTTGGAGGCAGGCAATATGAGAACACCGTTGACAAGAAGGCTGAGTTTACATAAATGATCTAGGCTGAGACTCAGCCACCTTTCTTCCTTATGTGGTGTAATTACAGCCCTATCTGGAGACATCGAACACAGCAAACAGATTTTATTACCTACTTCACTCAAACACTGTAAGTGAAGTCATTTTAGTTACATTCCTTCTCCAAAAGTTACAAAATCATTTTAGCAGGACCCAGCATGTGGCATGCAATGAAGAGAAAATGGAAGTTACAGAGGTTAAGGTATTGCATTATGAAATATTTTTAAGCATACTTGAAACACTGTAATTGTGCAGTTTACGCTGCTATAATTTGAAGGCCTATAGATTTAGCTGAAGAGAACACAGCACTCTTCTGTTTGAAATGTCTTTTCTCACAGAAATTGGCTTAATTAGTAACTAGGGTTAGATGCTTTAGATCAGACTAGGTTTTAATCATTAACTTCCATAAAGGAGGAGGCTTGCTTTGCGTTCTCTGGCTGTGCAGGAACTTCAGCAAGCTGTAGGTTTTATCAAATGGATGGTCAGGCACCGGGGAACACAGCACAGGATTCTAGGGCTCTTCTAGGTCTGCTTGAGCACCAGGTTCACCGTGTGACCTTGAACAAGGCACTTCCCTCGGAGCCTCTATTTCCGCATTTGTAAAATAAGGTTAAACAGGGAAATACGTGAAGTCCCCTCCACCTTTGCTTTATTGTCAAAAAGTTTCCCATTTCTGACTCTCTAGATAACAGAGATGCTATGTGAGATTCAGAGAAGAGAGAAGGTGAAACCCAAAGACAGGTGATGAAGGAGTGCATGAGTCTTAATGGCTGTCTTCTCGCCCAGCTGCCCCACAGGTGACCGAAAGAATTCCCAGCTCTCCAGTTGTGTGACTTACAGTCTTGAACTCGTTTCAGCACCCGCCTTTCTGCTTTCTTTGGTATGTTTCCTACGTCCCTCTCATCTCCCCAGAAGCCCTGCCAGCCTCTGTCCCCTCTCCTGTACCTCGTGTCCTGGCTCCCTGGAAGCAGCAGCTCTGCCCTCACTGTGGAGTGACAGCCCTGCCTTTGTTAAACCTCCTGTGTTGGCTTAGTCACTCTAAAGTATTAAACATTGATGGTCTTCTCCACTCCCCTTCTTCAGGGATATTTATTTATTCATCCATTCTAAACCCTTGTAACTTCGGACAGTCTCTCGGGGGAAATTTGGGCGCAGCAAGACACATTTAATTACACTTTTTTGGCCTAGTGCCAGGGTGCTGTCAGCAGAGTTAGTGACTTTAGTATGCCACCTCCTTCCCCGTCTGCATCACCGTAGTCTTTTGCTAGAGGGAAGAATTCATTCATTAGCCACTGTCCTGTTCCTTCCACCTGGACTTGCGAACCTCACTCACTTCAGCCCCTGAGCCACCTGACTTCTGCCTCCCTGTCGGTCTTTTCTTCAGGCTTAGTGAGGGCTCTGCGGGCATGCCAGGCACTCTGCTGAAGGCTTTAACAGTGCTATCTTGTTCGAATCCCATAGCTACTCTCTGGGGCTAAGACTTATCCCCCATTTATAGATGCAGTAGCCAGCAGAGAGGACCACCTCTGCCTGACTGGCTTGCCTTCACACTCCCCTCCCCATTTTAAAGTCTTTCCAGACAATGCCTCTTTCTCTCTTCCTTTTCTTCTCTTTCCAGATAAGACTCTACTCTTTTCCAAAGATGCTTCCCAGGTGGCGCAGTGGTAAAGAATCCGCCTGCCAGTGCAGGAGATGCAAAAGACGCAGAGACCTGGGTTCGATCCCTGGGTTGGGAAGATCCCCTGGAGGAGGAAATGGGCATGCCACTCCAGTATTCTTGCTTGGAGAATTCTGTGGACAGAGGAGCCTGGTGGGACTACAGTCCATGGGGTTGCAAAGAGTCAAACATGACTGAGCACGCACGCATCTATTGACACTCTCCAAAGATCTTCAGCGTGCAGCCTCCTGTATCATGTCTCTGGTTTTGAGTTTTGGGTTTCCTCTGCTGGCTGTGAATGTGCTCAGTTCTCCCTTAAATGAAATTCCCCTCACTTCCCCTGTTTATCCTTCCACCTCCACTCTTTTCCTCCTAGCATTAGCAGTACTCCTTCTTACAGGCTAGTATTTAACCTTTGCCGTTCATCATTCACTGAATTCACTACTGAGTCCCCACCATCTGGACCAGCACTGGCACTTCAGATACTCAAAGACATTTAAATCTATCAGGTCTCATAGCACTGCTCCACGGAGATGCCTTCTTGCTCACAGGTGGTGGCCTCACTGTAAAATTTACAGCCATAGCCCTGCACACAGACGTCCTACATGATTTTACGTAGCCAGCTGCAGCTTCCTCCCTCACCCCCAGCACCTGTGATCCACTCCCACCCTTCTCAACTACACTTCTTTGGTGTCTCACACATCTCGCTCTCAGTCCCACCCCTAGAGACATTCTTTTCTAAAATTTAAGGTTCTATTTCCCCAGGAACTACAAAGCAGTTTCCTGTGCCACTGTCATCTTCCTTTAATTCCCCCAACTTAGAAAAACAGTTTCTAAAAAAACAGTTATCAATTAGATACTGATTAGATAGTTATTTGCCATATTCCCTGGTGGCTCAGATAGTAAAGCGTCTGCCTGCAATGCAGGAGACCCAGGTTCAATCCCTGGGTCGGGAAGATCCCCTGGAGAAGGAAGTGGCAACCCACTCCAGTAGTCATGCCTGGAAAATACC